>NC_089803.1:41685975-42885975 GCF_029633855.1 Hoplias malabaricus
GAAGACTTCTATACGGTTCTTACATTGTATCCATTACTACTAAGCTACTAGCCTAATCCTAAGCGTACACACCCAAATGCATATTTATGATTTATGAGGTGTAGACCAGCATTCGTCCCCCATTGTCCAAGAGAAGACACGTCCCCACAACATGATTTATTACTGGTATACACACACAAACTAAATCATAACGACTGCTAGCTTAATTCAAATCTTAACAGTAACATAATCATAAAAAATGTTTTAACCTGAAATTGTAGCGATACACAATAGATGTATAAGGGCATACATTTTCTCTCATTAAGGAAGAGAATTGCCACTATGTAAGAGCGTAAAGAGATTTTTGTCCCCACAACGTAATATATATCTGGACCACACACATACACACGCACGCTTTGAAAAAGTCAGAAGTCAGAGAGCTGCCAGGATGGGCATGCACATTTACTCTGTAGGTCCATCCACTTGCAGAGTTTGGTGTCTGCACTATGAAGAAGAACTATATCTAGTATACTGTACATTAGCAAAATCCCAGTAATATTCATGAGCCAATGAACCAACAAATTAATTCTATCTTTCTTTACTAAGGCATTTAAGTTTGTATAGCATGGGGAAGTACAAATATAGGGACTTCTGATGGGATGGAATTAAGTAAATATGGCTGCACTCATCATACACTATACAAACCTCAGTGGTGGACAAAGTACACAAACCATGTACTTGAGTAAAAGTACAAATACTCAAGGTAAAATATTACTCCAGCAAAGGTAGAAGTCTTCGTTGTAGATCCCCCCCTTGAGTAAAAGTACAAAAGTATGTACCTTCAAATGTACTTAAGTATCGAAATTAAAAGTACCATGACGTATTATGGCTCCAATGTCCTACTATCATTTTTGTAACAAGACTCGTGCTTAACACATTGTAGGTGAAAAGACTCTAGTGTCACTCTTGGTTCCCCAGTCTTTGTGCTGCCCTCCAAACCAACAGAATTAAGCTCAATTAATGCTTCTGCGTTGAACCTGCAGACTGATGTGCACATCTCCATCTCCTGTCTATGCAGACCCCGACAACTAGGATTTGTTTGATGTCGGACAAACATGGTTCAAAAATCCAGATATGTTAACTCATGTATATTAAAACTAAATATTAACAAAGAAGATGTTTGAAATTGAAGGACTGGCGCCCCCTCCAGGGTGTATGCCCACCTTGTGCCCAATGATTCCGGGTAGGCTCTGGACCCACCGCGACCCTGAATTGGATAAGCAGTTACAGATAATGAATGAATGAATGAATGTTTGAAATTCAGCCCTAGTGGTTTGGTGGTGTGATTGCAGAGCGATGCAGCCGCCAACGCACAAGTATAAACTTTCACAATGGCATAGGACACTTGTGCATAATATAGTCTTTACTAAAACACTAGGTAAGATTTGTGATTTTTTTCTGCTTCTGGGGCTCCCCCTAGTGCAATCAACCTTTACAGCACTGTACAGAAATTGGTTGGGAAGGGGAGGGAAAGGGTGGTTTCTTACCCTCCCCCAAAAGATTCATAGTTTAGTTTCAGCAGTGCTGAGCTGAGAATAGCAACGACAGAGGCTCTATTCTCCCTATTACAAATCAGTGACACATCACAATGATTTTGAAGCTGTAATTTTAAGGTAAAATTTTACATAGTGTTCCTTTACACTCTTAGTTTTGTCTATATAGGCTAGTTGCTGAGTGTAGCTTGAGCTATTTCTGAGACAGCTGTTTCTTAAACAGGCTACAGGTTTGATTTTCTGACAGTCTGATACCTGTTTTTGTCTTTTGGACATGTACTGATTTTTGGGATTTGGAATATTTCTTCTGTCTTTGACCTCACTTGGGTTTAATATCTCCAACTGACTCTCACCCTCGGTGAATGATTTGTTGACATCTACAGATCCGTAAACCGTGTATGAATGAAGAGTAGTTACTGATGACTCAAACACAGCCAAATACAAAACGGTACAAACCATTTTGTTAATTCATAACAGTTCTAAGAACTGAAAGTGATTACTTACAGTCTCAAGTTCTCACAACACTTGATAAAAACTAAGCCTGCTTTGTTAATATTGGTTTTAGGCGGAGAAATATTTTCAGTTGTTTTAGCGCGGAGACTGTGCTCGTTCGTCTCCTAGCAACGGTGCCGCTGTGCGGAGCAGGGAGATTTGTTCAGACACTTTACGGTTTTATTCACACACAAACAAAAATAACGACACGTTTTCATAATGTAGTGGAGAAAAAGTAAGATATTTGACTTTAAAATGTAGTGGAGTGAAAGTAAAAAAAGTCGAAATAATGGAAAATGGAAATAATTCAGTACAGTACAGACACATGAAAAAAGTACTTTTACATTTACTTCGTTAGTGTCCACCACTAGGTAACCTAATATATAGCAAATGTTGTGGCGACAAGCATTTTAATTATTCATATTTATGAGTTTGTTCAGGTTAAATACATTTTTAAGTACACTTCCTATGAATCCTGTATTGTTATAATATTCATAAAAGGCAGTTAAATTGCCCCACTTCTCTAAGATACAAATATTTTTGAGTCCCCATATTGTAAACATCCACTGTACAAACAAAAGTGTATTCTTATTTTACATTAAACAGATGTATGAGAGACAGTGGATGGCAGATGAGCATCAAATTCTTAGAGTACTTTTATCAAATATACTTTAAACTCTGTATGTTCGTAGAGCTCACAGAGATTTCTTACAATTTTATTGTCTCAAAATAAAATATTTTTAGAAATTGGCCACACATTTTATATATAACTTCATAATTGCAGTTAAATTCTTCAGCTGACCTTAATATAACTGTTATAAGTTGTTCTGTTTTCTTACATTAATGATAGCTGTATCATTTAAACCAAGGGTGTAAATTTTGTATTT
This sequence comes from Hoplias malabaricus, assembly GCF_029633855.1. Classification (NCBI taxonomy): domain Eukaryota; kingdom Metazoa; phylum Chordata; class Actinopteri; order Characiformes; family Erythrinidae; genus Hoplias; species Hoplias malabaricus. The sequence continues at coordinate 41,688,887 of NC_089803.1, forward strand.
GCATCTCAGCATTGGTAAGAAAACACAAAACACTACTGTGGGCCACCCCCCCTGAAAAAAACAAACAAAAGTGTTAGGCTAAGGGTAATAGAGAACAGGGGTGATTCTAGGAACAGAGCTTTAGGGGTGCTAAGCACAAAGTCAGCCTAGCATCTGCTGACTCCACACCGATCACCTACTCCACAAGTTTTTTTTATGAGAATTATTCCCATACGGGTGAAGGAGGAACATCTGTGTATTTAGATTGAGGAAACACAATGACAAGAAAAACACAAACAAATCTGAGAGAACTTCTTTTAATTCAGAGCCTGCGAGTCACAACATCATTAATTACAAGGTACTGAAAATTAATTATAAAGATGATTATAAAAATAAAGGGAGAATGGATAACCTCCATGAAATGCACACATTTACATTGTGAACAGGACGTTTACTTTTCTCAGCGAGTCAGTTAGCACTGTTCACTATATGTCAATTTTCTTACCTGGTTCCTCCTCTCGCCATCTCTCCTTCTGCGGTGGGCTAGTCAGATTCAAATCACACACTAAATCTAATAATCTGTTATCAATACTATGAAGATCATATACAGATTCTGATATGATAGACACATAAACACAGTTGGCAAGTATATTACTTTCATTTGAAACATATTATCAACAGATATGACGGTAATAAAACTGCTGGACTGTCACACATTTGCCCTGTTTTGTGTGTTCCTGCTCTGTCTGTGTCTGAGTTCCTTTGTTAACCATGTGCTAAGGAGCACATGGCTCTGGGTTTGTTTTGTTCCTGTCTCCTCCCTTGTCTCCACCTTAGCCCTGCCTTAGTCCCCCAGCTTGTCATCAGTGTTTCCACCTGTGCCTCCTTTCTTGCCCTGCCCTCTCATTATCTCTTCCAGGTGTTCCCATGTGTATATATAATGTGTGTAGTGATATTTCTCTGTTTGTATGTCTACACTGGTTCACAGCTGTTCCCTTTTTGTTTCTGTGATCTACCCCTGTGTATATTCAGATTGTGTTTTGTTTTAATATTGGTGTGAGCTTCTGGGAGTAGAAGGTGATGGTGGGAAAAAACAGCTCTGATTCCTGTCTTAGAAGTGTGTACCCCAAAATATGAATGTTTCTGTAGGCTCCGGATTTTTTAAGCAGGAGTGAATGCCCTTTTGAGAGCCCCAAAAAGGCTGATATGCTTGTACTGACCATTTTAATCTTTTAGCATTTCCCTTAAGAAGGGTGGTAATGGGGGCTTTGATGGCACTGAGGTACCTTATCTCCAATAAAAATTTACCCTGCTATTCTCTGCTGATAAAGAACAGACCTTGGAGGCCAAGAGCTTGAACTGTGTGTGGTTTAGTAACTGATATTGCAAGCACCTTCTCAGTTTCTCGAACTTGGGATTTTTAAGCTTAGCCATAAGGGATTGACTGTGCACTATGGCCCTGGGGGAATGTAATCTTGTTTTACTGTGTACTTGTAAATAGTTGAAATGACAAAATGATTCTGATTCTGAAACAATAAGAGGGCGCTAGCCAGCCCAAATGACATTTTGCAACCAGTGGTAATATCCCATAATCCCCCGCCTTCACTCTGAAGAGTTTATATGCACCACTGGGGTTAAGTATAGTGAAATTTTTGGCTCGTTTTAACTGTTTTTTTATTTTCTGGTGAGGACTGAGGAGCAGATTAAAAAAAAACACTCAGAGGGGAGGGATAAACACTTAATAGGACACTATCCCATGAATCAGCGTAAGCACATCACTCAAACTGTCCTTTGATAGAAGCAACTAGTAAGTACTCTGTACATGGACATAGTCCTTTTAGTCTCTGATTGGTGTGGTAGCTGTCAGTAATGTCCTTGTGACAAACTGGAGGATTGTGGGAAGAGGAGTCAATGTTGAATGAAGGAAAAAACAAATGGCATGACAGTATCTGTTCAAGCACAAGCATGGTACACAAATAGATATGGCTAAAAAAATGTTGCCAAATGCCTTGATCCTGAGGTTACTACATCAGTACACAAATAAATAAGAAAATAAACATATTTTCAGATAATATTTGTCTCCGGTTTCCAGTCTGCTTGTCTTCCAGCAATATGATACCAGATGTAAACATCCAGGACTAAGTAAATGTGTCATGTATTACTCTTTTTACTTTTTAAGTTTCAGTTGACTACTTCATTAAAGTTGCAGATGAAAATCATACAAACTCATAAAGAAAAATAACTTGTGGACATGGTTTCCTCTAGTATAAATGCTGAATATATTGTGATATTCTGGGGTCAGAGAAAGAGGAGACACCACGAAGCAGATATAATAAATGCTCCTTTATCGTATCACCTCAAAAACGTCTTTTAAAAAATGAAGTATGTGCCACCCATATAAGTATGTGCTTATAGAAAAGCACAAAAACACAAAGGAGGTCACAGAACACTCCTGGAACACACTAGGATGAAGGAGACTTCTCACAAATGCAAATCTACACTCTGTGCTCAAACAACACCACAAAGACAGTACTAAGTTAAAACAATTTACACCTTATTACTATTTACTACACACTAGCAACACAAAATATCTTTGGGGAATTTAAAGAGGGCATGCTGGGAGCCACATCACCTGGCTCTGCCCACTAATGTTTAAGACCATGTGGGCTGCACCATACGCAACACTATATATATTTTTCTTTGTTCAGTTCAGTTTATGAGTCTGAACCATGGGGTTCACTGTGGGGTATATTCCAATGTTATATATAGAATGTCTCAAAATCCTACCATGCTTTGTGAAAGCGGATCTACCCCCCACAACTGGACATTGGTTTTACAGCGACTATACTGCATTATCTATATGTACATGTGGTTGTACTGCTTCATTTGGGAGCTGTTTCTAACATAGGGCATTTTTGATTGCTCAGAACAGTTTAGCACGTTGCTTGTTTATAACAGATTGTTCAATGTAAACAGTGAAATAATGTGGACTCTGGTGGGAATAGCGAGAAGAGAAGAGTAGAAGCAAGGAAAGACCTGGTACTAAAAGAGAACGGCTACATATTGTCTTCAGTACATTCAAACATTTTGAACAGTATCAGTGGGAGTATTGTGGAGGAAAGCATCACCAGTATCACTGTGCTCACAGTCTCAGTGTGCCTCCAGCATGATCAAAAGCATCTGAGCTTGGGCCATTACATCAGGATTAGGCCAAAGGTCCATAGGTGTGAGTGTGTGAATGAGTGCGTGAGTGCGTGTGCCCCATCACAGCTGTGTTCCTACCTTGTGTCCAGTGTTTCTAAGCAGGCTCCAGACCCACTGTGCCCCTAAACTGGATTAAGGGGTTTAAGGAAAAAGATGAATGAATGAATGAATGAATGAATGAATATTTGGAGTATTTTTTGAGATGGTCACAGCAATAGACTATGAGCACAGATAATGCAGTTAAATAGCCACACTGAATTAAGCCATTAAATGTTTGTTTACCCCATGTGGTCATGTTGCTAGAGAGGATAAAAGGAACCTGAGACTGATAAGGCACAGCTGCTCCAAAACAGAATGTTGATGCAGAAAACTGACCAGAAAATATGTAAAAGAAACCATATTTTAAAATAAAAATGTTTATTTATACTGTTATTATGATAACAAATATATATTGGTAAATATAGCCAACTATCTATTATTCAAGTGGCATTTCAATGTTCGATGTGTATGTTAAAACTATCCTATTTTTAAATTTGATAAATCATCATCTTCTTTGCCACTGTGGTGAAAATTTGATAAATAATATTGTTAAATATAAAATCTGTTTAGACTTTATCTGGGAGGACATTTTGGATCCTTTTAATTTGAAAGGAAAACAAGTGCAACAAATTTACTAGTTTGTTTTAGGGCAAAAAAGGCATCTATATGGTAAAATATAAAATAAAGTTGTAAACAAACAAATTCAGTAGTGTTTCACATTTGGTTGTTTCATTGTTGTTAGCATTTAGCATAATTACCTTAAGCTCCTCTATTGCTACACCAGAGTATTTAATTTCATCCTTTACTAACAGGATTATAAAAATCAGTGCCGTTGAGCATTTGTGTGTGCATCATAAAGTCTCTAAATTCCCTAATTTCGTTGTTTGTAGGGTCTTGTCTCCAGGGTTTCACTACACATAACATAGACTTACATTTATTTCGTGTAGGTATACCCTAAACTGAACCACAACTACTACCAGCCTCACCCATATGGAATATGATTTTTTGTACCCATGATATAAACAAATTCCTACAATATAAGTGAGTGACCCCCCCCCCCAATGTAATCTAGACCCCCCACACACAAACACGTTGAGACCGAACCTAATAATCTGTTGTCTGCAGTCTGGATTCTGCTTTTTAACTGTTGATGCCATCTACTGGTAGCAGGCCGAAACTGCAGATTCAAAGACTACCTAAATCTTATGTAGATCTTTAATTTAACCTTTTATTTCTATCCTAGTCTAACACAGTCACAGATTTCTTCATAGCTTTACAATTCTTTATTAATTAATTAACTCTTAATTGCCTTGATGGAAATAGTCATTGACTTGTTGTAGTTGTTATTTTAGCCGCTGTGGTGGCTGAGCAGAAATGTCAGACACTCCAGATCCATGAAAAATATTCCAGGGTACACATAGATGGAGCGATATTTATTTTAAATAATAAAATAATGCAATGCTATGAAATGTAAATCATAAAGAAAATCAGGATTGGCAAGATAAACTAAGGATTAACTGAAACAAAGGAGCAACAGTTTCTGAGGAAGCCATGAGGTCATAGACTGTGACTTCCTGCTCTGGCCACACCCTCTAGGTATCCTCACCTGACTTTTTTGGTTTATGAGCCCTCCAATCCTCCACTAGATGGGGGCAACTCAGAAACAAGAGTGTTATCAGACACCAAATTAAAAATAACCATTTTGGCTCCAATATGTATCTCCAAATAAGGGCATATTTTTGTAGCGGGATCTACAGTTGGTCAATCAGAAAACTTTATGATTTATATTAGAACAGCACATTCAAAGCTTTACATCATATGTGTTGTAGAAGACATAAGACACAATATATTGCAGTGTGTGGTACATTTGTCTTATGTCTAAGACATAGGAAACTGCTAATAACAATCCTAATGGCAGTAAACATCCTCTTATATGTCTGCTGCTTTAATAAACTTAATCCATCCAAATACTGATCCAAATTAAACGGTCTGGTGAACTGAGTGGCGGAGAGTGAGGGAGGGAATGGCACTGCCACTGATATGGCAAATTCACTGCCACTGATATGAGGTCAACTTGAAGCTTGATTGATAAGCTTTATGATCAAGTCTAGAAGACAAAAGTCATATCAAGAGGATGGCAGCATATTTCAAAGATTTCACTTCAAAAGCAACCACACCTGGGAAAGATGACGTTAAACCAGGCTGTGTTTCAATAAGACACAGATATCTCTCTCTCTCTCTCTCTCTCTCTCTCTCTCGTTCTCTCTGATGCTCAGCATTGGGATATGATCACAGTTGAACACCAGGGGGCAGGAGAGGTCATTAAGCAATGAGCCTGCTGTTTCTGTATCTCTGCCAAAGTCTCTCCCATCTTCACTACTTACACTGCAGCAAAAAAGCTCTGCTCTCTTTCTCCCCTCCACCTCTCTCTCTCTCTCTCTCTCTCTCTCTCTCTCTCTCTCTTTCAAACACACGCACACATATATAAGCAGACAGTGCAAAATCAAACAGTACTGCTCTGGTCTATTTCAATTGCTCAGTGTTGGTGGGTATTCTGAGCTGAGAGAAAGAGTTTGTTTCTGGAACAAATCTGGACTTCTGTATGAAGGGTGTCTTGAACTGATTATCATGTATGGGATGACGCAGTTTAATCTACAAAACAACATATAAATACAACACCATTACAATGTCTTTTTAAAATTTATTTATTTATTTTTTTTGCCATTGCCACCGGTTAGCTAGAAGCCCACCAATCACAAAACGCCACCAGGCTGGGAGGACAAAGGCATGCTTCCTCATCATGCAGAAGGCATGTGGCATCATTGGGGAGTAAACTTCTCATTCATGAGCCAATGCTGAGACAGTTTTGAACTCTTGTGAGCACTCCTATCAGTTTAAATCAGTTTAAACATGTGAGTACTGGAAAGTTATAGATTAAATATTTTGAGCATTCAAGGTGACTGATGAACATAATATAGACAAACTTCAAACATAATGATCTCTTAATAAGGGGAGAGTGAAACTTTTTTCCCAGTTTTCAGATTGTGATGCTGTGTCACATGTTGCATATTAATTAGGCTAAATTGTAATCTTGTGTATAAATATTTACTTACCTACAACAAAGGTGTGTGTGGGGGGGCTTATTTTAAATGTCTGGAGGGTTCGCCCTGGGGATGTTGACACTGGTGACTGGTTCTTATAATGAGAATTACAGTTCATCATTTAATTTAAAATAAAGAAATGATAGTATATGTGCAGTATTGTTTAAAAGTGTAAACTTAATATGGTCATATTGTTGCCTTTTGCCGTCTTCTAAACTGTGCCCTACTCACTACATAGTGGATTATTTTGGGGTTCTGCCATTTTGAAGCAGTGCATGCAAACATACCGAACAATTTTCAGTGCACTCAACCAGTCCTGCAATGCACAGCAAATGGTAGTGTACAACAAATGTACACTAATTGCCTCTAGCTGATAATGGATACCCATAATGCAGTGAGCTGTTTGGGACAAACCCACAAGAGTGAGTGTCCGAAATCGTTACCTACCCTCCTGAATAGTAGTGCACTTCATAATTAGCCATATAGGGAATAGTGTATAGGGAGATTGTTGTTTTAGTTAATTATGACCCTCCTGTTTGCAGATTTGTTAATGGTGACTTTGATTGGTGGGGTTTGCTAGGTAACAGGGGGATCTAGCCCCAGAAACATGGGGAGAGGGAGAGATGGAGTGAGCCATAGGGCGATAGCTTCATATAGTGACTGATAGTCCAAAATTGGCCATTGGAATTAATGGAATTGGTATTAAGGGGGCGCTGAAACACCACCATTGTCTCATTTGGTGACACCTCTGGCTTATGACCACATCGTCACCTCTCACACAGATGTGAGTTCAACCTGACCTGCCTGTTTTGTTCAGTAGCAAAACGAGTATGGCTGTTTAAAAAGACGGGACATCAGAATGAAAACTGTTAAAGCTCATAAGTCTACAGGGAAATACTAAAGGATTTCTTAAGGCATGGGCTTCCATCAGACCACTGTTTACAACAAAAAGAAATTCAGCCCCTCTCCTGCTCCTGCTGGGGCAGGGGACCTAAAAGGTTCAGTGCACATGCACGCTGATGAATCCACAGACAGAGACAGAGACCTCGAGCTCAAGAGATATCTGCGTATCCTTTGCTGTCACTCTACTGTGTGTACATCAGTGTTGATCAGAGATGAAAACAGACAAAATAACCGATATCCAAAATAAAATTAAAAAAAATGTAAAACACATCAAGGAAAACAATACTTCATTACTACTGTAAATAAATAGTGAAAAGAATGTTAACTGTATGGGCGGCATGGTGGTGCAGCAGGTAGTGTCACAGTGACACAGCTCCAGGGACCTGGAGGTTGTGGGTTCGATTCCCGCTCCGGGTGACTGTCTTTGAGAGGTTTGATGTGTTCTCCACGTGGGTTTCCTCCGGTTTCCTCCCACACTCCGTAAACACATGTTGGTAGGTGGATTGGCAACTCAAAAGTGTCCGTAGGTGTGAGTGAATGTGTTTGTGTCTGTGTTGCCCTGTGAAGAACTGGTGCCTCCTCCAGGGTGTATTCCCGCCTTGCACCCAATGATTCCAGGTAGGCTCTGGACCCACCATGACCCTGAACTGGATAAGCAGTTACAGATGATGGATGTTATGTTTGGTTTGAACTTTGGCATTATTTAACAAGACCTTCTTTGTAGTTCAGAGAGCAAATATTCATGAAACAAAATGACTACAGCTAGGTTTTGGGAATATGCAAAAATTATTTTTGTTTTTAAAATGTTAAATGTCACAATTTCACTATTGTTATTATTATTGTTATTATTATTATTATTATTATTATTATTATTATTATACATATTCAAATTAAGGGATGTTAAATGGCAGATATGAGGGGCAGTGTTTTAACATTGTTTCACTGATTCATTCAGCAGTTTTGTGGAATGAATGTGTATAATAATACACTCATATTATGTGTAAATATGATATTATTACTCTAAAATTCCACATGGTGTCATAAAAATGTGTATGAAGATGTATATACTGTAAATGAAGGCAGTCTGATGAATCAAGAATGATCAAAAGAGCTGTAGGAGATTCCGAGAATCAAATCAAATCAAATTTATTTATATAGCGCTTTTCACAACTGATGTTGTCACAAAGCAGCTTCACAGAATTCCAGTAAGACAAAGATTTGACATGAAATGTAAAAACAAATGTAAAACCCTCAAGTGAGCAAGCCAGGGGCGACAGTGGCAAGGAAAAACTCCCCCAGCTGCGGAAGAAACCTTGGGAGGAACCAAGGCTCACAAGGGGTGACCCATCCTCCTCTGGTCTCCCATGAGAACTTCAGTGTAGGGACAGCTTCAAGGCACTTGGTGGTTGCTGGAGCGTGGGCAGCTGGTCTGAAGCATGGAGGAGGGTCTTGACAGTCATCCATCAGTGTCCAGACAGACAGGTGGGCAGTTGTTTACTCGGAAAGATGTAAAGGGATGGAATTAGTTTTGAACTGTTTTGTGTTTGTAAAGTAGAAAATATGAAAATTTCCAGAGTGTGGCTAATGACTCCGGCAGATCTGACTATGACAGCTTTAACTAAAAGGAGAGAACCAGGAGGACACACAGACATGGGAGCATCCTGAAACACTGGCATCCCTCCGCTCCACCGTCAACAAACCTGAGTGATCGCGAGAAGCGGCGGGACGACAGCACCAGCGTCTCATTTTACTATAATTCCCTGTGTCCATGGACCCCCCGGATCTGCCGCCTTTATCTATGGGGGAGTATTAGCTACCAAAAGATAAACTAAACAAATGTGTTTTTAGCCTAGATTTGAAGATTGCGACTGTGTCTGAGTCCCGAACATTTTCTGGAAGATCATTCCAGAGTCTGGGGGCTTTATAAGAAAAGGCTCTTCCCCCAGCTGAGGCCTTCTGAATTCTGGGAACAATTAAAAATCCAGTATTCTGTGATCTGAGTGAACGTGGAGGCTCATAATAGGAAATTGTATCTTGAAGATATTCAGGAGCAAGCCCATGTAGAGCTTTATATGTTAATAACAAAATTTTGTAGTCAATGCGGAATTTAACAGGCAGCCAATGAAGTGATGATAAAACTGGGCTGATATGTTCAAATTTTCTAGTTTTAGTGAGGACCCTAGCTGCAGCATTTTGAACTAGTTGAAGTTTTCTTAAATTGCTGCTGGTGCATCCTGACAGTAGTGCGTTACAGTAGTCAAGCCTTGAAGTAATAAAGGCATGTACTAATGTTTCTGCATCCTGAAGGGATAAGGCATTTCTAATCTTAGCAATATTGCGAAGATGTAAAAAAGCTGTCCTAGTGATACTACCTATGTGTTGATCAAATGATAAATCCGGGTCAATTATGACACCAAGATTTTTTGCTGCTGAACCAGGTTTAATTGGAGAGTTAGTGAGATTTAAAATTAAATCTGATAATTTATTTCTTGCCACTTTTGGACCCAAAAGCAGGACCTCTGTTTTGTTGCTGTTTAGAAGGAGGAAGTTACGCAACATCCAGCCTTTCACGTCTTTTACACAGTCCTCTATTTTCTTTAATCTGTGTCATCGGGCTTGGCTGAAATATACAATTGTGTGTCGTCTGCGTAACAGTGAAAGTTAATGTCATGGTTTCTTATAACTGTGCCTAGCAGTAACATGTATAATGTAAATAATAATGGTCCTAAAATAGAGCCTTGTGGAATTCCAAATCTTACTTTAGAATAATTTGAATTTAGATTGTTTACTTTTACGAATTGATAACGTTCCGTTAAGTAAGATTTGAACCATAATAGGGCTGTCCCTGTGATTCCAACCATGTTTTCTAACCTTTCTATGAGAATATTGTGGTCTATTGTATCGAAGGCTGCGCTTAGGTCAAGAAGCACCAACAGGGATACGTGGCCTTGATCAGAGGCAAGAAGAAGATCATTTGTTATCTTGACTAGAGCTGTCTCTGTACTATGATGTTGCCTGAATCCAGATTGGAATTTTTCATATATATGATTCTTATGTAGATATGAACTAAGTTGTTGGGCCACAGCTCTTTCTAAGATCTTGGACAGAAATGGCAAATTAGAAATAGGCCTGTAATTAGACAGTATACTAGCATCAAGATTTGGTTTCTTGATCATAGGTTTAATAACTGCTAGTTTAAAAGCTTTGGGTACATGGCCCAGACTAAGGGATGAGTTTACTATAGTTAAAAGAGGATCAATAATAGCTGGTAGTACTTCTTTGAGCAACTTTGTGGGAATTGCATCAAGTGTGCAAGTTGTACAGTTTGCGGAGGTGATAATCTTCTCTAGTTCTAATTGTGGGAGTGGGTAAAAGGTTTCAAGTCTTTCTTTTACAGTTATATTATGTTTTATATCATTCACATCGGGTGGCAGCCAGGATGGATTTGATCCTGTGGCTTGAGTTTGTTGTCTAATATTCTCAATTTTATTATTAAAAAAGTCCATAAAATCTTTACTGGTGAGAGTTGCTGGAATTAGTTGTTCAGAACCTGCTTGATTTTTTGTAATTCTAGAAAACACACTAAACAGTGCTCTCGGATTATTTTTATTATTGGAGACCAGCGAGGCCAGATATGCTGAGCGAGCTTTAGTGAGGGCATTTCTATACTCTATAAGGCTGTCCTTCCAGGCAGAATGGAACACTTCAAGCTTGGTTGATCGCCATTTCCGTTCTAGTTTTCGTAATGTTTGTTTTAAAGTACGGGTCTTATCATTATACCATGGTGTGAGCTTTTTCTGTCTTATACTTTTATGTTTAAGTGGTGCTACCTTTTCTAAAGTAGATCAACAGGTATTTTCTAGGTAATCAGTTAGTACATCTAGGTCCATTGGGTCTGATGGAGTTGGAACTGGGGTCGATAGTTCTGGTAGGTTTTCTATAAATTGTAGGGCGGTAGATGGTTTTATTATACGCCTTGTAGAATAGCGAGGGTTCCTACATATATTATGGCTAAAACGTAGCTCATATGAAATTAAGTAATGATCGGAGATTGCTGAGGATTGCGGTAAGATATTAATTTTGTCAATGTTAAGACCTAGTGTCAGAACTAAGTTTAAAGTGTGGCTGCAGTAGTGTGTAGGCCCTGTTACATTTTGAGTAATACCAATAGAGTCTAAGATTGAGGTAAATGCCTTTTTTCACTTTCCTTCTCAAAATGGATATTGAAATCTACTACAATTATAACTTTATGATTGCACACTGCTAGGTTTGTAGCAAAATTGCTGAATTCTTTCAGAAATTCTAAGTAAGGCCCTGGTGGTCTGTAAATGTTGCATAATAAAAATCCATCCTTTTTTGTGACCGGATTTGTAATAATAGTGGAGAGAACCTCAAAAGAAGAGAAGGTGTCACATTGTTTAAGACTAATTTCTAGGGTATTTTGGTAAATTACACATACTCCACCTCCTTTGCCTGATATTCTTGGGCTATGTGCATAATTATATAACAATAGCCTAGGGGGGTGGCTTCTGTCACATCTTGACACTTTCTGGTTTGTTTTCTCTTTTCTTTTGGGCTTTCTCTTCGCTGTCTCTGCACATGGCTTTGTTTATGTTTCACTCTAGCTCCGCCTTTGTTCCGCCTCCTCATCGTTTCCCTTGTTATCCGTTTCAGCTGTTTCTTGTTAAGTTCATGTATTTAAGCCCTCTTCCCTCACTTCCTGTTATCGGTCATTTTGAGTTTGTTCATTTGTTTTCGTGGTTTGGTTGTATTGTGTTTCACTTGCTTGTCTCTCTTGCCCCAGTCCATTTTAGTGTTATTCCGTGTTTTCGTGTTTAACTTAAGGTCCGTTTGTTTTGTTATTCCCCTTTATTAAACCTTCCGTGTTATAGCGAGTGTGTCCGCCTCCCTGAATCTCCTCATCACACCACCCTGACAGAATGACCGATCCAAGAATGGACACAGCTAGCACGGACTATCCTTTTAAGAGAGGTGTAATTCGCCGTACCCCGTTCCGCCAAGATCCCGTGGAGGAGGCGTTGAAAGCGGCTTCGGAGTGGAGTCAACGGCTTCAGCTCATCTCCGGTGCGGTTCATTTCCCACGAACAGAAGACTCGATTCATGAATCGAGTGATTCCTCCAGCGGGAATCGACAGAGCCGGAGGAGAAAACAGGCTGAAAACCCAGCTCCAGATAATTACCCCCTCAGGTCCGGGGAGATTTTTGGGGGGGCGTTATATACAAGGGCTGTTAGCCTCAGATCACAGGACATGGGAAATGAGGCTAACAGGGGCGCATCTCCGGAGGACCTAAGTTTAAAGTCCCTCGAGAGTGCGCCCAAACCCGTTAAATCCAAAACGCGTGCTCGGCGAGCAGCACGAGCACCTGCATTGCTGGGCGTGTCAACTCCGGTTCCTGTGAGAGCGGCACTTCCGGTAGCGCCTCTCTCCGTGCCCGCGGCACCTTCGGCCGCACCTGTCTTCGTGCCCGCGGCACCTCCGGCCGCACCTGTTTCCCTGAGCGCGGTGCCTACGGCCGCGCCTGTCTCCATGAGAGCAATGCCTACGGCCGCGCCTCTCTCCATGGACGACGTCGCAGATTCTTCTGCCTCCGTGGACGTCGTCGATAGGACACCAGTTCCTAATCACCGCTCTGCGTCCACTCCTGACATTCAGGAGAAGCTTACAGGCATCATGGCACGCCTGGAGCTCTCCTTGAATGCGGCGCGCGCCTCTCCTGTCTTCATGAGAGCGACGCCCGCCTCCTCTGTTTCCGTGGACGACGTTGCAGATTCCTCTGCCTCCATGGACGTCGTCGCACATCCTCCTGACTCCATGGATGACGTCGTCGCAGTTCCGTCTGCCTCCGTGGATGACGTCGTCGCAGTTCCGTCTGCCTCTGTGGACGTCGTCGTCGCAGTTCCGTCTGCCTCCGTGGATGACGTCGTCGCAGTTCCGTCTGCCTCCGTGGATGACGTCGTCGCAGTTCCGTCTGCCTCCGTGGATGACGTCGTCGCAGTTCCGTCTGCCTCCGTGGATGACGTCGTCGCAGTCCCGTCTGCCTCCGTGGATTACGTCGTCGCAGTCCCGTCTGCCTCCGTGGATGACGTCGTCGCACTTCCGTCTGCCTCCGTGGATGACGTCGTCGCAGTTCCGTCTGCTTCCGTGGACGTCGTCGCAGTTCAGCCTGCCTCCTTGGACGTCGTCGCAGGGTCTCCAGTCTCCGTGAGTACGGCTCCCTCAGCTGCTCCTATCTCCGAGACTGTGGCTACGGCCGTTTCTACCCCTGAGACTGTGGCATCGGCCGTTTTTGCCCATGAGACTGTGGCGCCGGCCGCTTCTAGGCCTGTGACTGTGGCTCCGGCCGCTTCTAAGCCAGTGACTGTGGCTCCGGCCGCTTCTAAGCCAGTGACTGTGGCTCCGGCCGCTTCTAAGCCAGTGACTGTGGCTCCGGCCGCTTCTAAGCCTGTGACTGTGGCTCCGGCCGCTTCTAAGCCTGTGACTGTGGCTCCGGCCGCTTCTAAGCCAGTGACTGTGGCTCCGGCCGTTTCTTAGCCTGTGACTGTGGCTCCGGCCCCAAGGACTTCGAGGCCAATACCCAGAACTGTACCCAGGCTGGCACCTTGGACAGTCCCACAGACACATGCCAGTCCTGGGTACCACCCACCAGTTGTATTTGTTCCCATGTCTATCCCTGTCTTGGTTCCTGTTTCTCTTCTTGTCCCTGTGCCTTTGTCTGTTTTTGTTTCTATTCCGGTCCCTGTCACCGTGTTTGTTTCAGTGCCTGTTAGTGTCATGGTTCCTGTTCCCTTACCTCAAGTCCAGTTTCCAGTTAAACCTTTTGTCCAGTCTCATGTCAAATTCCCTGTTAGTCTTCTTCAGTCCTCTGTCCAGTCACGTGTATCTGCTCCTGTTTTGTCTCAGTCCCCGTTCAGTGTTCAGCCCAAGGTCCAGTCACGTGTGTTTTCTCCTGCCTATTCTCCGTCTCTTCTCTCTAGTTCTGTCAAGTGTCCGTTAAAGTCTAGTTCCTTGTTCCCTTTTTCCATTCTGAGTCTTTTCTAGTTTGTCTTGTTTCTTCTGGCCCCCTCCTGCGCCAGCTCCTGGAGAGTCTCGTTTTTCGCGCTCCGGGAGTTGCGCGTCTTGGGGGGGGCGTCTGTCACATCTTGACACTTTCTGGTTTGTTTTCTCCTTTCTTTTGGGCTTTCTCTTCGCTGTTTTCCTGTCTCTGCACATGGCTTTGTTTATGTTTCACTCTAGCTCCGCCTTTGTTCCGCCTCCTCATCGTTTCCCTTGTTATCCGTTTCAGCTGTTTCTTGTTAAGTTCATGTATTTAAGCCCTCTTCCCTCACTTCCTGTTATCGGTCATTTTGAGTTTGTTCATTTGTTTTCGTGGTTTGGTTGTATTGTGTTTCACTTGCTTGTCTCTCTTGCCCCAGTCCATTTTAGTGTTATTCCGTGTTTTCGTGTTTAACTTAAGGTCCGTTTGTTTTGTTATTCCCCTTTATTAAACCTTCCGTGTTATAGCGAGTGTGTCCGCCTCCCTGAATCTCCTCATCACACCACCCTGACAGCTTCATTTAGTGCTAAATATTCATTTGGTCTAACCCACGTTTCCGTGAGACAGAAAACATTGAATTTATGATCACTTATAATATCATTTACGATGAGTGCTTTTGAGTTTAGTGATCTTATGTTGAGTAACCCAAATTTTAGTTCTGAGGTGTTGCTGCTAGGTGTTGTGTATGATTTAATATTGATTAGGTTGCTGAAACAGGCTGATTTTCTTTTTCTACTTTTACATTTAGTTCGGGGGAAAGACACATTCTCAATACAGTTGAACCTGGGTGACGCCTCAAGACAGTTTGCAGACGGTCGGTTTAGCCTGTCTGTCTGCGGCCTGGTCCCGGCTCTGGATTGTCAGCAGCTATCTACAAAACTCTGCTGACTAACTAAAAGACTATGTGCTATGCTGCAAGAAAGTAAGGCAGCACCCTCCCGCGTGGGGTGGATACCATCCCTACCTATAAGACCAGGCTTGCCCTCGAAACGAAACCAATTGTCTATAAAGCCCACTTGATTTTCGGAACACCACTTGGACATCCAGCAGTTTAACGCCCAAAGTCTGCTGTAAGCTTCGTCGCTACGCCGCATTGGTATGGGGCCAGAGCAGATTACGGCATCGGACATCGTCTGGGCCAGTTTAATCACCTCTGTAATATTACCCTTAGTTACCTCAGACTGCCGCAGACGAATATCATTGGCCCCTACATGAATGACTACCCTCGAATATCTCCTATTAGCTAACAGTCTAAGGTTGCCACTAATATCTGGCGCTCTGGCTCCTGATAAACAGCTAACTGTTACTGCCGGCGCCCCTAAAGGAGTAGCTAATTTCACGCGTCGAACAATAGAGTCTCCTATAACCAGAGCACTCTTAACAGGCTCCTCAGCGGGTGCTTCGCTGAGCAGGGCAAACCTGTCTGACACGCGAATCAGAGGAGCGTGGTGTCCCGGTGGGCTAGCTTTGGCCTCAGCGTTAGCATCAGCCTTAGCTTTCCGGCTATGACGTCACCCATTCACCCCGCTGTGAGGGCTCTAACGCCGGAGTCGTGGGGGTGCTAACTCTCCCTAAGGCACCCGGAGTTGCTAACCCATGGGTCCGTGGGTTGAGAAAGCTGCTTAACATCAAGCAGCTAAAAACAAAGTACAGTATATTTTAAAAGGAGTGCTTAAATCTCAAGGCAGAAAAATACAAATTTCATGAAATTATTTTTTCTTTAGGGCGGCACGGTGGCACAGCAGGTAGTGTCGCAGTCACACAGCTCCAGGAGGTTGTGGGTTCGTTTCCTGCGCCGGGTGACTGTCTGTGAGGAGTTGGTGTGTTCTCCCAGTGTCCGCGTGGGTTTCCTCCGGGTGCTCCGGTTTCCTCCCACGGTCCAAAAACACACCTTGGTAGGTGGATTGGTGACTCCAAAGTGTCCGTAGGTGTGAATGTGTGTCTGTGTTGCCCTGTGAAGGACTGGCGCCCCCTCCAGGGTGTATTCCCCGCCCTTGCGCCCAATGCCTGGACCCACCGCGACCCTGAATTGGATAAGCGGTTACAGATAATGAATGAATGAATTAATAATTTTTTTCTTTAGTTCATGAGGTGCTACACGGCTATATGTGCTGTTGGAAGAGAAATAAATCTCTAAAAATGGAACATTACAGGAGAGGAAAAGAAAACATTTAATCACTTTCAACAAATAATTCCTGTTGCTAGGAAAGGTTACCATTGTTTATGGACAATGGTATAAAAACCTATGAATCTGTGTTATATTCTCTTGAACCTTTATGGTTCATAATAAAAAAGAAACATTTATGGGAAATTTAAGTTTCACTATTTTAAAACATTCCACAATAATAGTTGAATATACAAGCTATGAAATAAGCATCCACCCAGTGCTCTGTCTTTGCAAGCATAATGGGTCTTGGTTTACCTATTTTTGCCAACCTTGTGAGAGAATGGTCAAACAGTTCTCATATGTCTCATTTGTCAAAAAGTCACATGTGGTCAGATGAATCCATATTTCAGCTTGGTCTTGGTCTTTTTTCTTGGGAAGTCCATGGTTATTTCAGCAAAACAAAGACAAGCTTAGACACAGAGTGCACTTGCTTAACTGACAGGGCAGCAGTACGGATCTGTCTCTTATAGTGTATCATGAACATGCTATTCTTTATTATTATAACATAAATGAACACCAGACTTCTCTGTATTCTTGCAGAAATCCTGATCATTTCAAGGGTCCAGTGGCCTCTGTGTGTTTACTGTTGTTACTTATATTTCTTGGAGTTCTTTTCGAGGCATAATAGAAAAAAATGGGAAGGGATGCAGAGAGAAAACCCCTGGTGAGCTTTTCTGATCTCATTAGAAGAAGAGCAAGTTGTTAGTGTACAATAATTAATATCTGTGCCACAACCTTCAACGCCTCTCTAATGGGCTTTTCAGTTAGGTTGTATGTAATGTGTTTGAGAGGGCAGAGTGCATGAGAGAGGAAGGGGGGAGGGGGCTGGACAGAGAGCATATCAAAGTTCCTTCATTCCAGCCTCCCTCAGCTCGAAGATCAGAAAACACAGCGCAAAGACCTTGAAGACCTTGAGAGGGGAAGTGAATGCTTACGAGGCAGAACTATATCTACAAGGCCTTTTGCGACCTACTTCCTTTTTTCTATTATTAATTCATTCTTGTTAATTGCTGGATTAGGTGGAAAAAAGGGCCCTGATCTGGTGGAACTAAGGGCCGCACTGAGCCTGCCCTTGGCCTGATAGGGGTGGGTTGGGTGGTGAGTCAGGGAAGAAAAAGCATGAGGACAGCCCCCTCTGTGTGGAAGACCTGCTTTAATGAGAATTCAGTGGCTGGCCTAATGGGCCCCTTATGTACATTACGCAATTTTACACTCATGATAGTTATGATTACTTAAAGAGGGCATGTCCTTTGATCATTTTAATTTTCACTCTATTTTACCCCCCTGTTTTAGTCTTTGCCATTTCCACCCATTAGCTAATACTCCTCCAGTTGTGATGCTAAGAACTGGGAGGATAAATGAAGCAAAGGCTTTTATTTGTGACCTGCTACATTCCAAGAGCCGGCGGTTGTGCTTTTCGCAAACTACATGTAAACAAACACAGAATCGTGCTGCAAAACCATAACCCCTGCTTGGCTCTCATTGGTTTAGTCTTTCAGGCATTAATGTCGTGTTTCACACCTAAGGAATGTAAATGCAGAACAATCTTTGGTTGTGGGGGGACATGGACTACACTGGGAGAATACACAAACAATGAAAGGGCATGTCCTGGATTTTATTTTGTTGGTTTACAATGAAAAAAAACTGAGTTTGTTGTTGTTTTTTCCATTTTGACTATGTATAAAAATGAAAAAAGGTATTTATTCAAAAGCATACACAAATATATGGGATTTATATGAAAACAAGGGTTGCTGTAACAGTGTTGGAATGGCAGGATGCAAGTGCAACAGCCAACAGACACACAATCACAAAACTCACTGCAAAAGAAGAAACTTGGAAACCTACTAAGCAAAGGAGTATTTAAAGACCGCCTCAATTGAAAGCTTTTACCTCACTAACATGACCATGCAGTGTCACTGAGCATGAGTGAAATAAGTCAGCACTGTCCCTGAGCATTTCTGCTTTGAAACTCTTTCTGAAAAAAAAAAAAAACTCACTCTCAAACCGGTAAACTCAGGCAGTTTCTCACATCATATACCAAAGGAACCAATCCCATTAACTTGAGGTGTAGGGCTTTCAAGCTGCAGGCGAGCAGTGGAGGGTCAAATAAAGATAGTCGCAGGGACTACCTGCATATTCAATTAAATACTGAATGAAATTGAAACTGAATTATATCTAAGCCACCTAAAGGCGTTAAGGGATTTCTGTCTTGGAAATAACTTCTAAATATATAATTTTGATAATCAGAGATGAGTTTTGTGGGGGTTAATTAATGGGGATTTTAACACAATGACAACAGAATCAAGAACAGGAATTACAGCACCAGGGGAAAGAATAACAATGCATGACTAAAACAAAGGGAAACAAAAGAGTATACAATCAGGAACACAGAAAAGGAACACCTGGCAGAAATGATGAGAGGACAGAGCTACAGAGCAGAAATGTGGACATGAAAAAGGGGCTGGACTAGGGAGGTGACAAGAACCAGAACCAGAATCAGAACAACAGTACATGGACTGGGAGGAACAGGGCAAGGCAGGGCAGGGCAGGATGTTACAGTTGTTCATCTCCCAAGATTGTTCTCCGTAGAATACAATACCTTCAGTGAAGTACGGAAGTGAGAGCATCATTATGAGAGCCTGCTTCTCATATTGAGACATATCAGAGGAGAACCTCATCTGCCAAGAATGGGAGAAGATGAACTGATGATCACAAAGGAAGAGGCTGCCATGGCCTAGTAAATTACATGGAGGACAAGAAAATTGTGAGAAAAACATATAGATGGTCTAGGGACTGAATAATACATTCAAAGAGAGGTGATTCATTTTATTTTGGCAGTCTGTCGGGTCTTACATTGGTGTTAAGGGTCTTATTTTCTTTGTAATTTAAAAGGAAATTTTTGTGAACTCCTGTTTTGTAGAATCTCATGGATTTTTTTTAACTTTGCTTTTCACTGGCTTTCTGTTTCCTTTTTTCTAAGTTATTTAATATGTAATCTTCCCAGAGGTATATCATACAAAATAAATAACTTGTACAGAGCAGAGGAAACAGATAAAAGTTGTTTTTCCAAATGAAAACCTCTTCAAATATTTTAACAATTAAAGATTTAGCCTGGGTCAAAAAAAACACATTGCTTGGGACTCTGCCAATTTTGTAAACAGTGTAATTATTGTACAGTCATTTTTGTACAGGGCAAGCTATTATTCATTTCTTCATTCGGCACTTGGGCATTACAAACAGTATTGTTTGTTGGTGGTTCTGTGCTGTTGCTAACAAGAGTCTAGGCCTGCTCTAGTCTGCATAATAAACACCTCTGCACCGCCACTGCTTAGAATTTGACAGGGAGATATTTGTACCGTCTGTTTGTGTGCGCATGTGTGCAAGAGAGAGAGAGAGAGAGAGAGAGAGATGACTTTGGACAGGTATTAAAGTGTAATGTGTTGCGTCACGTCGCCTGCCCTGTCTCCTGTCGTTAGCATCAGTGCTAATGCTCTGCTCTCTGGCGCTCCTGCTGGGTAATCGCCCTTCTTCCCCCAGGGCTGATGGTAAAAGTGCACATCCGAAGGAAATGTCAGCATCATCCGACTGCACTTCCAAACACAACATACACCCCACCTCTCTCTTTCTCTCGCTCTTATTCACTTTGCACATCTTCAGCAACAACACTTCATTTCCAATATAAGCAAAACTCCTTCACTGCATTTAATACTCATTGAAATCATTAGGAAAAACAGCATATTAATTACAGTAGTAAAGTTCAAACACTGTACACATTTCCCTGGCAAAACCACTTCAGGGAAATGTAATGAGATTATTTTAGTGCCATTGCTTTAAAATAATTGTTTAACATTTTTTTAAGTTAGCCTTTCACCATACTTTCACCCGGCTTAGTCTTTTTCTTCTTCTTTTCCTTACTCTCTATCACTTGCTTATTGACTCACCTCATTCACACGGTCACTTGTCACTGGTGTCATTCCCTCAGAAGCTGTCAGTCATTGAGTCCTGTGTTATATTATAGGCTGCTTTTTGGCAGATATATAGGTTGAGCCAGACAGGTTTGTGACCAGGGTTCAAAGACCCAGATCCATCTGTAACCGTGGAAACAATGGAAACCCTATAGCAATGATAGTGTGCATTCAGTCCAACCACTGTGTCATTAGTGTGTTATAACAGCAGCTGGTCATTTTGGTACCCATGGTTACGACACTGGTGCCGATCTGTAACAGTGGCCATAATGGCATGGTCAGTTAGATCCTTGCTCCTTTTGGTTTATGTGTTTCTTGTGTGCAATATCTCTATGATTTTTATTTTAGTCGTTACATCAGATATGCTCTTAGTGGAGAATTGCAGGGAGATTAAAAAAACAAGTATGTATGTGCTATGAAATTATTTGAAACCAAAAACATTCTGACTATACATTTGGGACAGTTTCCCTCTACATTACTACCACAGATTGCTAATAAAACACTGGATGCACGAGCAAGATTAAATTGTTGTAGTCCTTGTCCTTAGAGACATTTGGTCTGTTGTGAGTTTGATCCAAGTGTAATCTCAGTAATCCAAGGCTGGGAGTCTAACAGCATTTTTCCACTGCATGAATCTACTCAGTTCAGCTCAGCTCTACTCTACTTTTTTGGTTTTCCATTGCAGAGCACTGACTGGTCAGACGGTCTCATCAATCATGACAAAATGCAGAAACTATCTATTTGTATGTAAAATCTGTGGTCAGTTATCACATTTGTTTTTTTATTCCAACTCACAATGGCAGTTTATAAAATTACGCTGTGGCCTTTTGAGAAGCTCCTTGGATCAGTGGGTGACAAAAGACACTAGAGCTGGACAGTGCAACAAGGAACAAAAATCAAAACTGATGTATGTGTCTGGACTGATGGAAAACAATACCAGAGGGTCTACTAGAGTAGTGACATCATACAAACGGTGCATGCAACTGAATGTCATTGTTTATGGTGATGCATTGTATGTGCAAAATTTTCTGCCCACCATTTCCACCAGACCACTTTATTATTCCCCAAAATTACAAACTGCTTATTTAAGATTTGTTTTTTAGGTGTATTTGTATTACATTTGAATGCTAATTTCATTCCCTCCCAAACAGACCTAATATCTAGCCATGTTGATTTCTCCTTCTGAAGTACCCAGACATTAGTTTTACCTTGTACACTGTGGATATTTGTAGTCTTAGGCTACATGCCAATAAACTCTCCAGCACTTCAAATGTACACAGCTCTCAAGTTTATGAGCATAGATAAGCACATAATACCCTCGAAATATATATGCACTCTAAACATTAGACCTTGGAGTTAATCAAGCCAGTCTACAATGCATAAAGCTCTTTAAATGCAAATGACTGTATTGTACAGAATGTCAGTGGGTGTGTGTGTGTGTGTGTGTGTGTGTGTGTGTTCTGCGGGAGAGCGTCTCTATGAAAATATGGGCTCTCTTTCAAAAGGCACGGCTCTCAAGTTGAGTAATACTGCTTTCAAGCTGCGCACTGCTTTCTGTTCCATTCAGCGGAGTAGGAGACGGAAGTCTGTTTGAAAGGGGTCAGAAGGTCTTATCAGTGTTTGCTTTTACTGTATACTGCTTGTTACAGCTAGTGAGTGAAAATCTTGAATGTGTCCTGTTTTTATTTTATGTTGTTTTTAAGTGCCAGGCCACTAGAGGAGACTGCATCACTTTTTCACATCACTATGTCTTCTGACTTATTGAGAGGAACCAGAGTCAAACCCTTTAGCTTTCTTGGCTAAAGTTTATATATATATATATATTCCTTCCGACATCTAGTGTTGTCTTTCCAGCAGAGAAAATGTATAGTTGGTATATTGTAGTAGAGAACACTGTCAACTTCTTCAAGTACTTAGCTTGGACTGGAACACCCAGGAACCCATGCTATACCAAAAAAGAGTCCTCAGGTAAGACTACTAATGTTGCATTAGCTCACTTCTGTAAGTCTTGCTGAATAAGAGAGCCTGACAAAAGCAGTAAATGCAATAAATGTAATTAAAATGGCTGTTGTGTAGCAAAAAGGATTCAGTCTCCCAAAGAATATAGTTAATTTAAGAAGAATGATTGATTGTCTGGATGTTTATAACTTTTGCTCTATGATGAGTGGATCAGACAGAGTTTTAAACACTGTCCATTCACCGTTTACTTTACTAGACATAGTTACCTAACTGGTCCACATTGTAATACATTTATAAATAGGTTTTAAAGTGTTTTTGTGTAACATAGAATTGTAATTAATTTTGTCATTTTATGATTACTGTTGCGTAGAATTGCAAATGACATTTGTCATTTTATATATTTTTTAAAAATCCCTATATTTAAGCATTAAGACATCACCTTCACAATCGTTAACATCAAAATCACAATATGTAATTAATCCAAACCAAAACTCAGACATAGTTTTAATAATATTATCCCCAAGAACAGAACAAATCAATGCACCTGCAATGGACCTTTCTTTGTGATGAAAAAATTATTTCCGCTTGCTATTTTCAAACAGCTAAATTTTTCAGTTATTTTTTGTTGAAAAAAAAATGACAATACTATACAACAGTTACCATACAAAGACATAAGAACAGGATAATTTTTGAATTTTGAATTTCGACTGTATGTTAAATAAATGTATTCGTACACCTAATAGATATAAAGTCAAAGACAGTAGCTCATCTGTTGCTGCACAATTTTTGCTGGTCATATACTCATTCAGTGTTCTCCCGTGTTCGTGTGGGTTTCAGCTGGGTGCTCCAGTTTCCTCCCAGGGTTCAAAAACACACGTTGGTAGGTGGATTGGTGACTCAAAAGTGTCCGTAGGTGTGAGTGTGTGAATGAATGTGTGTGTTGCCCTGTGAAGGACTGGCACCCCCTCCTTGTGCCCAATGATTCCAGGTAGGCTCTGGACTACCACGACCCTGAACTGGATAAGCGGTTACAGATAATGATTAAATAATGATCTACTCGTCACAGGACACAGGGCGCTGTTGGCTGGATATTTTTGGTTGGTTGACTATTCTCAGCTCAGCAGTGACACTGAAGTGTTTTCCAGTGGCAATGCTGGGTCTGACCCACTCATACCAGCATAACACACACTAACACCCAACCCCCATGTAAGTGTCATTGGGGAAAAGAAGTATGCAGAGCCTTTAACCTTTAATGTTCAGTGGAGCTAATAAAAAGCACAATGGATGTATGGAAGCAAAGAGCTGGCTTTAATGTTATGGATTTTTTGTGTATAGCATACATCTAATAGCGGTTTCTGATATGCTAAGCACTACACCAAATGACTTCCTCTGCATGACTCTAAGAGTCTTCTTCATATAAAGCATTTAAGCATAAATTAGTTGTTTTCTTGCTTGTTGATGCAGCAAACAAACCCTTCCAGTTGAGTTGGAGAAGATTACAGATCTTTGTGTTTTCGCTCTGTCTGGCAAACCGATAAAAATTAATTGCACAGCCACTCAATCAAGCTGCTCAGCTGGAGTTAAATTGAAGTTTCCACAAGTTTGTTTCTACACACAACCTGGTTTTAATTTATTTGCCCACTGCTGGAAGTCTCTCAGACACTGGTGGCTCATCACTGGGGACCTCTGAGGCTGTCTGGAATGGAGGAAAGTATAAATGAGGCTTTACGCTGACAGAGGATGATGTCTATGCTGAATTTAGACTGCAGCTTCTTGGTGTCAGAAACTATTTGTGTTAGATACGCTCTAGACTTTTATATGCGGTCAGCTTCTGACCACAGAGCCACATTTGGTTGGATATATTTGGGCCGTGGACAGCTCTAAAGTCATCACTGACACTGAAGCCTCACCAAAAGCACATAATATAGACTTCTATAGTATATATTATTTATATTATTTAATTGCATATTATTATTATTATATATCATAAATTCATTCATTCATTATCTGTAACTGCTTATCCAATTCAGGGTCGCGGTGGGTCCAGAGCCTACCTGGAATCATTGGGCGCAAGGAGGGTAATACACCCTGGAGGGGGCGCCAGTCCTTCACAGGGCAACACAGACACACACACATTCACTCACACCTACGGACACTTTTGGAGTCACCAATCCACCTACCAACGTGTGTTTTTGGACCGTGGGAGGAAACTGGAGCACCCGAAGGAAACCCATGCGGACACGGGGAGAACACACCAACTCCTCACAGACAGTCACCCGGAGCGGGAAACGAACCCACAACCTCCTGGAGGAGTTTGATGTGTTCTCCCCATGTCAGAGTGGGTTTCCTCCGGGTGCTCTGGTTTCCTCCCACAGTCCAAAAACACATGTTGGTAGGTGGATTGGTGATTCAAAAGTGTCCATAGGTGTGAGTGTGTGTAGCCCTGTGAAGGACTGGTGCCCCCTACAGGATGTATATATTTAATAAAAATAACTAACATACTAAAGAATGGACTTTTTTTTTTTACTCCTTTTGCTTTCATTAAAGCTTGCATGTTTTCAGCTGTCCTTAGGAAACTGAAGGGATATTACCCACATCTTCAAAATTCAGTCTTAGAAGTTGGTTTGCTTTAATAAGGGGTGGTCTCTGACTTTTGCATTATGCAGAATAGGAGGAGAAGCTAATAATGTAAAAATATAAGGTATATATCTTGATATAGATATGAAATATAAGGTTTCTTACAGTAACAATGAGATCCTATGCACACACACATTTTTCCCTGCCTTTACTGCTCCTTGTTGTTGCCAAGGTTATGCCAAGGTATTTAAAGGCTTGCTGTAGCAGACGTGATTGGTTTTTCTTGGCCTTGTGATCAACTTTTTTCCACTCCTCACCAATATAATGACAACACACCTCTCCCCCTCTGAAAGCTGATTATATAGAAATTAAGTAGGAGAGACAGTGAAGGTGGAGGCTGAAAAAGACTAGAGAAAAGATCAAAGAGAATACTGCTTCTCTCTCTCTCAGCTCATGTGATCAATACATTAATGGGCATGATTCTGCATGCCTGCTGGAGCCTTTTTCCTCTTATCGCTTCTCCTTGATATGCAAACCTAATGACAGAGAGAATGAAGGTCTACCTTTACTTTCAATTAGTTACAGCCTCATGCAATATGAGGGAGAGAGACAGAGAGTGCAAATGTATGTGTGTGTGCTGGGGACGGGGTTGTGTTTGGGGAGAGAGAACAACTGGCCCGGATGGAGTGCTGCGTTTGCACATTGTTGACATCACTGACCCAAAAAGGCATTCACCTAACAGCAGCCAAGTCTCTGCACAGAGAGAGGGGGGGGCGGAAGCATTCATGCATGGTTTAAAGAAAAAAAAAACCCTTATACTGGTCTGACCTTGTAATATTCGGTATACTATGTGGCCAAAATTTGTTCTGAAATAAATTGTATTCATAGGGAGTTTGCCCCCATTTGATGCAGTATCAGATTTTACTGTTCTTTGCTGTGCATGGGTGTTTGTAAAGACATTGCTGTGAGGATCTGATTGCATTAAGCCTTGAAACCATAAGAAAATAACTGAAAAAAAATTGAAAACACAACTGAATAGCCACAGTGAATAGAACTTAAAAGCAATGTACGTTTAATGAAATTCAGAGAATGTTTTGCCTCACTGTTTGCTAGCTGGTTTGTTTGCGCACTGGAAAAAGGTCCAGTGTTTGTACACAGCAGTGTCTTGGTCCAAAAATGGCTCTGTGTATCACTGGTTCAAGCTTGGTTGAGAAACGGCATCTGGAGGGATTTGGACTGTGGAGAGACCTCTGAACATTGTACATATATTAAGGGTTCAGAATGTTGCCCTATTCCTGCTCCATAGGTGGTTAGTAATGACTTCCTAAAAGGTGAAACTGACTAACTTTTCCATGAAAGTAATTTCATACCAAAAGTGGTACTTCACACAAGTGGTAATTCAAACAAGAGCAAGCCTAGTTTTGCGGGACCGCCATTAGTCTTATAGCCAACATTTCTAAAAACCAAGCACCTTAACGTTTTATCAACCAAGTAATTTACACTTGATAAAGGAACAGGGCATCGCTGCAACTAGATATCTAGTTATCTGACTGATAAAATGCTGCTGTAACTAATTCATAGCCTCGTTTATTTTGAGTAACACCTCACTCTGGTGTTCTGCCTTTAATAATCCAGAGATTTTGTCATTTTTTGTGTAAAGTTAAACAAAAAGCAGATGTAATTTAAAGTCAGTAACGGTGAGATGTGTCTGTGTATTCGAGTCGATATAGGGACAAACAAGATGACTTTCTGTTTGTTAAGTATACAGTAGAAAACAAAAGGCTTTGTCACAGAAATATTCTCCAAACATAAAGAAGAGACTATGATGAATATTACCTCAACAACGTTCAACACTTTTCTGTTCAAGGCTCCAGTAAAACACTGAGCTGAACCGCGGTGGATGGTGGACCTACAGCGCTGAAGCAGTGCAAGTGCGTCCCAAAGTGTTCTGACACTTTGAACACTTCAACCTTCTTTCAAAAAGTGAACATTTTAATGAAGGATTTAGGACTTATAGCAAGAAATGGGACAGCGGAAACTCTGCAGGCAGCAAAAGCACAGACTTTTTTTTTTTTTTTTAGCAATTTAGAAGAATTCAGATCCCTGCTGGGTGCATTTTTTATGTCCCAAAAGAGAACTTGTCCGTGGAAATGAGGTCTTTTGGCATCTGCCGAACAGTTCCAAATTTAGTTCACAAACTGGAATGTGAAATATAGCTTAACTAACAACTGATTCTGTAGTGGCGCCACCTTAAGTTCTCTCTGTGAAATACAGCTGAATTAACTGTACCTACTTGCGCATGTGCATTTAGGTGTCAGTCAGTAAGCGCAAATGCCTCTTCTAGGCCAGTCCAGCAAAAAATATAGACAGGTTACACTTCTTAATCCTAACCATGAACAAGCTACAGTCAGCTTCTGTTGTAAAAGTTCCATTGTAAAAGTTGTGGAGCTTCTGAATGATAACAAGGGAGGGTTTGATGTTAGAACAATAGTTCTCCAGAACTGACTGTGTTGCCTTTAAGTAGCTGAATTCACTAATTATGGATTGTGGTATAGTCTACAAATTATTATTATATATTCCTGTCAAGTGTGACAGCCATATGATGCAACAGCTGCACTCAAACATCCATTTGATATGTGCATTTATTATGATGTAGCTATATGTGAAAGGTATAATGATAAGAAATGTTATTATGTGAGGAAAACAAATAGTCTGATCTACTTCCATTGGTTAGACTGGTCTGACTTGCTGATGCTGAGATTTTGCAAGCTCTGAAGAGGCTGCAGGCAACGGAAACTGCAGATGGACCCTGATCCTGCTGAGTTTTATGGACAGTCTTGTTAAACGGACATAACTGATGTCATATGATTATGACAATGATAATATCCAGCTGTCCTGTAATGAGACTGGATGTTACATTAGCTGATGGCAAGTAGTCGTGCAGAGTTATAGTTGGAAAAAATTAGCCACAGCTAGAGATTCATTATTAATGCTGGAGTGGGCCGTGGAAAAAGGGAATCATGTTCATTTCTATCTATATGCAAACAGTTAATACTTAACGGGTACTGTCCCCGTTTCTATGGCAACCTGCAATGTCACAGTCTGCGGTCTCTGCAGTGGGTCTGTTCCTGAAGTCCACATCCATTCCTCCCGCCCCACTCCCAATGCAAACCTCTCACAGAACACCCCCACACCAAGCTTTCTGTCTTTTTTCTTTTTCTTTCTTTCTTTCTTTCTTTCTTTCTTTCTTTCTGTCTCCCAGTCTCTGTTTTTTAGCTAAGCCCAGATCTTTCACGTTGCATTTTTTCCCATGTTCATAAAGAGGTTTGCATTCGCTCTCTCTCTCGGGTACTTAGAAAAGTGCACTGTATGCTATTCTCCCACTCTATCTTCTTTTTTTCCCCTCTGTTCCCTCTCCCATCTGTAGGCACAAATATTTTGGGTCTCTGCAGTCAGATTGTGCTCTGGGTCTGTCAGTTGAATCCTTCCGATGCTAATTTCCCTGGCATCTGTGCTAAATAAATTCACTGTGGCGAACACATTGTCGTCAGCTTTGGAGGATTTCTGATTCTCCTTGTTCGCTGGAGCGTGGGGATCAGAGCACAGCACTTTGATAAACACACATAAATGGGATTTTGTGGATATGCCACAAACACACACACACACACACACACACAAAGAATTTTGGATGCACGTGGACCTGTCTGTTCAATTCATACATGCCATCTACATCATGAGCCCAGATGCTTTTCGGCTACGCTAAGGTACACCCATTGCAGACAATCAAGTTCAACTGTGCTTGAGCAACCTCCATAGAAAATCATTTTAAAAATGTAATGGTACACATAGGCCTAAGTTCACCATGCCTTAAGGTAAGTGTTGGCTACAAGGGTATAACACGCCCCAGCACTGGACAGCCCAGCAGTAGAAATCCACCCAGTAACTTTGCGATGAGTTTGAGTGGTGTTTTCCTGACTTCACTAATGTTCTTGTGGATGAGTGCTGCCAAATCCACACAATAATGTTCCTGTATCTAGTGTAAGGCCTTCCCTGGGGGAAAAACTCCTTATTAATTCCCTTCCTTTTAGAAGAAATGTTGGATGAGCAGATTTCTACTATAAACAAACACACACACACACACACACACACAGCGCTGGCTTCTCTCATTGATTTTTCATTCCTGCACCCACTCAGAGGAAAAAGAAACTAACTGCATTGCAGTGCTCCAACATAGGGGTTCACACACCCACACTTTCCCTATTATATGCCATCAGTGGTGCATACATATACAAAAAAAAACAAAAACACAAACAAAACAAAACAAGCACACAGAAGCACACCCTCTTGGGGCTGTATGCTCCTGAACCTGTGGGTTGAGGAATAGCATATTTAATTTTTTCATCCAAAAAGGTGTTTCATCAACCATTCATCAGGTCTCAGTTGATAAGTCCTGCCGCATAAGCCGTGTGTGTGTGTGTGTGTGTGTGTGGTAAGGGCTGGTGGTGGTGTTGTGGCAGGGAGTTTCAGCTGCAAGTACTATGTACTGCATGGCTAGGAGGGCCGGGCTTCATGCTGTTAGAACACTGCATGCTGAACTTTAAGCCAAGACCTCAAAAGTTGGAGCTCTGACCAAAAGTTTTTCCAACATGTCTCTCTCTCTTTCACACACACATGCACACAATTTTAAATACCTTATTTTCTGCATATTAAACAATGCATTCAATAGTCCACATGTTAATTCAGAGTCCTTATCCTTTTAAGCAATCACTAGGCTTTTCTTTCTCAGGTCCAAATTTTGCATATTTGTGCAAATATGTTTTGTGTGGTGTGGTGTGCTGAAGATTTTTGTCAGCCACTGACCCAAGGAGTGTTTGAACCTCCTTGTGCAGCTTCCATGCAGTGGAAAGTGCCATAAATGTTTGTAGACTCCTCTTATAAAGTATAAATTCAGCTACTGCATTCATTATGAAGGGAGAAGTTCAACTGTACAAACACTGCTTGTATACTCTTCTCAGAAAAGTATGTAGTGAAAAGGGACATTCTGAAGAAGCTCCATATGCCTAGGGTCACCATGCCAAATGTCAAGCACTGGCTAGAGAGAGCATCAGACTGCAAAGCAAATTCTCTAAAATTATTTAGTTACAATATTTTCCTTTGATTAAACTTTGTTATTTTCTCTTTTTCTTTTCTTTATATCTTTCACTAAGTACTATACCATCTGCCCCTCTAAAATGGTTCAACACCGAACTGTGGTTTGAGTTAGGCTTTTTTACAGAGCCCAGCAGGTGTATCTGATCAGCCTCAATCAGCACAAATTACTGCTTGGGCTTCTGGGATACTGAGTTTTGAGAGCTGCTGCCAGTTTCTCTTTTACTGTGGTGCCCAGACCCACTGCTAGTAAGTGGCGGTGTGTACTGCATGAACTTGACCTCACTAAGGAGCTGTTAGTTGAATGCAATCAAATCCTTTCAGCAATGTTCCAAAAATCCAGAGTAAAATCTTGCTAGAATAGTAGATGTTCTTACTGTGTAGAACCATGTGCATGCAGAACATCAGATAAAGGCTAGTCATTGAAAAGTTTCTGAGTTTCTAAATGTCCACAACCATAGCATTTTTGGGAATTTTACCAATGACAAATATATTCAACATATAGAGATATATGTTCAACCACAACCCCCCCCATCCCCCTCATGGAAAAAAAACCCCAAAAAATACTAAAAACACTACACAAACACTGTGAGGAACTTGATGTGTTCTCCCTGTGTCCTTGTTTCCTCCTACGGTCCAAAAACACACGTTGGTAGGTGGATTGGTGACTCAAAAGTGTCCACAGGTGTGAGTGAATGTGTGTCGCCCTGTGAAGGACTGGGTGAGTTCCTGCCTTGCGCCCAGTGATTCCAGGTAGGCTCTGGACCCACTGCGAACCTGAATTGGAAAAGTGGTTACAGAGAATGAATGAATGAATGAATGAACAACACAAACAAAACCTGCACACTTGAGGAGCTGCCACTCTTGGCTTAAGTTAGTTTCCTTGTTTTTGTTTTTCTCTTCATGAATAAATGTTTACATGTCATGTCCAGCTGTAAGGTCCAGTCTGGCATTAGTGTTAGTGTGGGGGTGTTGTGCTTGCCCAGCACGCCTACTCCAGTGTGCTACTCCTGCTGGATGCTCTTCTTGAGTTTCAGAGTTTCCCAGTGTCTGCCAACTGCAACTAAAGTGACCTAGGGAGCCAATGTCAAGTCTTCACTGCCTGGCACCATCAAGGAAAAAAATTCAGGGTTAGAGGAACTAAATGAAACAGAAAACAGAAAACCATTTTAATGATGTATGGTTTTTGCACATGAAGTGGAATCTGACCAACCCAGCGAATGTGAAAAATCACACACATTTATCACCAACATATCATCGATGCCCAACCACTTAATTCAGACTGAGCAAAATGATTGGATGGCTTACCTGGCTGTCTACCTATGTACATCACATGCAGGTGTGCAGCATGTTTATTCATTTGCGCATACACAGAGATTTTACACATACCACTGAAGGCTGGAGAAACGGCTTAGAAAGGTAACACTGCTTGCACTGTTAAACAAGAAAGATGGAGGTAGAAAAAGCTTCCAACAAAAAGATACTTGATGAAGCCAGAGGACACATCAGGGTGAACATATAGATATTATCAGTTTTCTTACATGAATGAGATGTGAGGTAGGTGAATAGTGTTTGTAAATGACATGTTGTGCATAGTTTCCCCAAAGCTCTCTTGTGTTTTAGGGGAGTGGCTTTAAAAGCAGGGCTGAAAGTAGGAGTGGGACTTTTTGGGTTGGATATTTGCAAAAGCTAGCCTACAATTATTGGTTTCTAAAAATTCACCTACTCCAGGTTTATTACAACATTGGAACTATTAACGCATTTATGTTAGTACTGCCTAGAGCTAAATCAGCCCCAATTTAGCTCATTGTCATGTTTTCTCTCTTAATTATTTATATGAATGCATAAGTAAAACATTGTAGAGCTAAAATTTTGAACTATGTGTTAATGGGAATTCACTTTTTTGAAGCAGAGTGAATGGGCCTGTTTGCTTTTGAGATAAAAGTGTATAAAAATAAAGGTAATGACTCCATTTCAGGCCTAACAAGTAAAGGAATTGCATATTTGAAAGCATGAGTAAAGCATTCATCATATCATAACCTGTCTTCAATACCTGGCAGGCTTTGGGCTCCACTGCCATCTAAAAGTTGCCTGTTAAGTGCTGGTGTCTGCTGATCATTTTGTCATTAATTTTGCTCAATCTGGCTCAGTTGGGCTTCATTAGGCCAAACGAAAAAACAATTATGTATCATTTGTAGAGTTTGTTTGAATAACATTTTAATTTTACAACATTCAAGTGTCTTTTTTTGAATGAGCAATCAAATATTCCTTCTTAAAACTACTGCTACAAATACCCATTTTAATACTAAGGAGCAGGGATCTTTCCAAGGAGCAGGGACATTGCAAGGGATGGCATCTTCAAAACAGATAAACAAACAAAAACAATTGGAAGGGTGACATTTACACTTGGCAAACAGCCTTGTTGCTGTTTGTGGTGCCTAGTTACTGTGAAATATGGAGTTTAAATGAGAGTTATGAAATCAATGTTTACAGTTAGTATCGAATATGGGTTAGTAGTGTGATGTTACTATATACACTTAGTACAAATAGACACTCAGATTTTTATTTGTTTATTTATTTATTAAGACTATAATTGTAAAATAGGGGCGGCATGGTGGCGCAGCAGGTAGTGTCACACAGCTCCAGGGGCCTGGAGGTTGTGGGTTCGATTCCTGCTCCGGGTGACTGTCTGTGAGGAGTTGGTGTGTTCTCCTCGTGTCCGCGTGGGTTTCCTCCGGGTGCTCAGGTTTCCTCCCACAGTCGAAAAACACACATTGGTAGGTGGATTGGTGACTCAAAAAAGTGTCCATGAATGTGTGTGTGTGTGTGTCTGTGTTGCCCTGTGAAGGACTGGCGCCCCCTCCAGGGTGTATTCCTGCCTTGCGCCCAATGATTCCAGGTAGGCTCTGGACCCACCACGACCCTGAACTGGATAAGCGGTTACAGATAATGAATGAATGAATGAATGATTGTAAAATACTCACAAATCCATAAATATGCTTTGGCAGATTTCTGGTGGGGTCTGAAATTTTTATATATATTAAGGTTCTGAATCCTTGCTGAAGAAATGAACACCAACTTTACAAATGTTTTGTGTTTTCTTCATACACAGCTGTCTGTTTGTTTTTATTTTTACTATCAAGCAGAGTGGCACTCTAAAGGAGTTAGGTCAGTGCTCCATTCCCTTTTAATGGCACTACTTTGTTTGTGTGTGTATGTGCGTGATTTACTGCCTGCTTTTCACGTCTAGACCACAGGATGTAACCGTGGCTGGAACTCTGCTGTGGGCTTTCAGTGCCACACTATATCATTGTCAGAGAGAGAGAGAGAGAGAAAGAGAAATAAAGAAATAGATCAACAAAGAGAGAAATGTGAAATAGAAAGAAAGTGACAGAGAAAACGAACAGATCTGAAAGAAAAAGAAACTGGCAAAAAACACAAAAGGATATAGAAAAAGAAGAATTAAAACAAATGAGACAGAAAAAAGAGACAGAGAAGTAGCGATAGTGAGAGAAAAAGAGGAAGGATAGATAATATTCATTCTATATTTGCTTCATCCAATCCACAAAATTTGAAAAAGAAAAAAAAAAATAATAAAACCTTAAAACATGGGATAAGTCGATCCGATGATCTGTGCTGCTTCTTACGGCAAGTGCAGAGATTTCAAAGTTGTCCCACCTCCTGAGTCTATCCAGTCACAGCACTGTACCATAATTTATTTAAGAGCACTAGGACAAATTAGAACAGAAAGAAAAACAGACATGAGCACTGTGAATGAATGTATACTGAGCAACAAAATTGAGAAAACCTAGGCTGAGTGAACAGTGTCTGATTATCATTTAAAGGAACAGGCACTGAAATGTTTCATGCTGAACAAGGCTGTTTACATGGAGAACAAAGGGTCCCCTTTTAGTCTTGCTCCTTACTTCCCAACTCGAACACATGAGCATGTAGGTCTTTCATAAAGGACTGAGATACTAAAGGCCCACAGCATTCAATGATGGCCTTGGGCTTTTCTTGTGATTGAACATGGGTGTAAATCACACAGCTGAATCATTCAGTTTTTCAGATAACTCAATCCCAAAGTCAAGCTTGCTCATTATGTACACTCTTAAAAATGTTACTAAATAATGTTTGAAATTTTATATTTGATTGGTATTTATTGTTGTATGAAATTTGTATGCTTTATTTCATGCCCAATGAAGTAATCGTAGGCCCTGGCAACCAAAACAGAACTGAGTGGTTAATGTTCTCGACCGGACCAAGAGCAGACACATGCAGATCACAGTTTAAGTGTTTATTATAACAGAGTAGTAAAATATTAACAGGGGTCGCTAGCAGCAAGCAAAAACAGAACCTTACAAACCCAAAAATCAAAGAAACAAAACAGGCAGAGTCCAAAACCAGAGAAGACAAAGATACAGGAAGGACAAGGCAAAAAACGGTAACTGGGAAGACAAGCAAAAGGTTGTCAGCAAGATACTAGAACAGATAATGAGAGAATATTTTGTATGCAGGGATGAATCACGGAAATACTCGGCGAGGAACGAGACTGTGAACAGTGATTATACAAGGAGTGAACAGGTGTGTGTGGTTAGAATTCAAGGGAATTAGACTGGTGAGGTGTCATGTGACTGGGTGTCATGGGAGCGTGTGGTGCATTCTGGGATATTGAATTCTGAGATAAGAGTCCTTCTTGTGAAACAGGATTAGGCAAGGCCGTATTGATAATAAAGGGCATGACAGAGACCAGTTAGAACTGGGGAAAAACACCCCCCAAAAAATGAAAAATTTTATATTTTTTAAAAAACAGAAAAGTGCAGTAACAGGTTTTAAAGCTTGCTATTAAATTATTTATACCAGCAAATAGTATAAGACATAATATAACTAATCTATATGTATTAATACTGTAAAAGTTTCATTATCGTGTCCTAAATACCCCAGAAATGTCATAAAATATTAAGTTTAAGTATGTAGCTATATGTTCATTAATATGTCATGAATGTTAAACACTTAAAAATGTGTAACTTTTTACATTTCCCCATTATTAAATGCTTATTGTATAATAATGAGGCAATGACCATGAATCTACTAATGACTGGCTTTATTTACAAACCTCATTTCTCAAACCTCACACATACAATTCATTTAAACCATATACTTAATTGAAAAAGACCATGTATGACCGGTTTTATTGCAATACTTACGCCATCCACTAAGTGACAGTACTGGGTTTTAGGCCATATTTACAAGCTATAAGGGGTAACTTCAGGGTAGCTTGCTAGGTTAGAAGAAGCTGTGGCTTCATTCCTCACTGAACACATTGCTCCAAAGGACAGTCTATGTCACCCATTGTGCCGGTGAGAGCTATCCAATTTTTGGGATTTTTTTTTTATCTTGGACTAAAAGAGACTCTGGACTTTTGTGAACAATCAAATTTTTGTATTTTGAATAGATGTGAATGTTTGGTATATATTGGTTTGTTGTTTAATGCACTGTGGGGAAGTAGTAAAAATTCAAACAAAGTAGATTGTACCCTCCTCATTTCTTAAACTTTAAACATAATGCTATTTCTGCAGTGCTGAGACCTGAGTAGCAACATCAGAGTTTCTTTTCTCCCAATTACAGGTCAGACCATCACAATTATTCAGAAGCTGTAATTTTAGTATTCCTTTAATTTTAGGGGAAATGTTGAAGGAACAGTTGCTCACAAATCTTTGGCATATAGTATATAATTTTAAAAAAGTGCACTGATAACAAGCCTCAGTTACATAGATGTCTTTCACACCCATCTCCTCTTATATGTCTTAAAATGTATCCAGAAGAAATGCTATCTGTCTGCTCATCTTCTACTTCATCATTTGAGTTTTGTGCTTCTCTTCCTGTCTCAGTGCCATTATCCTGGCTACCTCTTTATCTCATAGAAACTGATTAAACTTCTAAAATCTTCCTTAATCTATCTCTCCCTGTGCTGGGTCTAAATCTGGAATACAGAAAAATAATTAGAGTTGTCATAGTCTAGTAATAATATGAGGTCAGGAACATTTTTTTAAAAAGAGTCCAGTTTAAACTCTGTAAAAAGCTTCTGTTTCTCCGGTCTGGGCTTTAGAATAGTCCTGGGCTGCTCCTGATCATAAAGTCAGTCTATGTTATTGCTCTAATTTTACACATCAAGTAAAACACAACGTTTTTAGGGTCCCTGTCTATCACCGGCCTTAACAGAGGACCTCTTTAGAATGAAGCAGAAGTTGGGTCAGTGTTACTGGGTTGAACTGTGTTTCAATTTATTATAGAAACTACTGCTGAACCTAAAAATATGTATGTGTTACTGTATTTCTTTCTGACTAAACAGATCATCTGTCTGATACTGTAATATGTATGCTACTGTTACACCGAGTTTCCCCCAGGATCAACACTGTTCATGGTCTTAGTTTCAAAGGACTACAGAAAATTACTTTAAATGCTGTACAGTAAAACATGGTATGGTAACAGTATTTCACAGGTAGCTAAGTTGCCACTACGTTATTGTAAAATACAGATTTTTTTACAGTGCTGAAATGTAGTAGTAGTGATAAATGCCCTCATATTTTAAAGGATTCAGTGACATTCAGTGGGAATATTACAAAATGTTTGACATCAGCAGTGAGGCTACTGATGCTACAGCTATATCAAATGATCTACAGCCAGGAACAGTCCATGGCCTAGTGATTAGAACCTTTGCCCTTATATTAAGAGGTAGTAATGAGATGTTTTGACCTGGAACAGTAGAGTAGGTTAATATGTAGGTTAAACTCAATATTAGCAGAATATGTCACTTAAAAGATATAGCAGAGCATAGAGCAAAAGTGATCTTTCTCTGAGAATGATGTGGAAGCCATGTTCTAGTACTCAGCCTCTGGATCTTGTTTGAGGTCACTTTCTTAAGATTAATACAGACTGATTCTTTCAGTCCTGCCCAGAATAAAACATTAGTGGCTATAATCATGTTATAGATCTAATTCAGTGGCTGCTGTTCCAGTACAAAGCTATGTATACATGGCCTTCACTAGCAGACTTTACCTTTCACCTGCAAATGTAAGGCTATTCAACAGTAGGAGTTTAACAGGAATAATTGTGCACTTGGAAAGTAAAAGAAGCAAGCCAGCAAATGAAGGTTTGGCTTACTGGGCTAGTAGCTGAGACTGGCCTGCTACTCCCACTATCCTAGCTAAAATTACTGTCATATGAAATTGTTCATTTGAATATATCATTTAAACAGGCACAGCTAAACAATTGTATATTATTATAAGACAATATATAATCACAGAACCTGTAGGAATTTTTAAAACACCTTTCTACCCCAAGTAAATCTGTGCTGCTCCCAGATATTTTTGTTGTAAAATAGCCCATTAAGCCATGCCTTGTTATTCAAGGGGAGTGGAAAATGTATTGTTCTCAATAAATATATAAACCCTCATGTTCCCTCAGGCTTTTTCATTTATCTTTCATATCTAATTTTAAAGTGAGTATGCATTTGTTGACGTTCTTCAGTCATTGGACTCTTCACAACAGTTAATTTTATTACAGCTGTCAAGAGATTTTTCTAAGTGTTCATTATATGCAATGATGTACATCAAATTTATAGTGATTCTTAATCATATAATTTTCTCCTCTGTCTTGCCCATTTTGCACCTTTATTTGTAAGAATGTAAAGTATTTTTTTTTTTCATTGTTCTCCAGCTAAATAAAAATTCCTCCTGGTCCCTCCTTTCTCCACTTCCTTTCTGGAGCATGGGTCAGGCCTGATCTGCACTATTTCAGGAGCTTTCCAAAGCCAGTGGTGACATGAGGCTGAGGAAAAGTGCTGACGGCAAACTCCAGGCAATGCAGTTTCAGTTTAATGAAGCACTTTAAACTCCCGCCATTATCAGCCGGAGAGGATCTGCAACTCTGTAACTGGAAGGTTGTTGCTGATTGTGGTAGGGGTCAGGAGAGGGAGAGGGGATGGTATAAGTATAAGGAATGACTGGTTTAATTTAGAGCTTAAACATTTGTGGCAGGAAGAACAAGAGGTGAAGGAGGGAAGGAAGTAAGGAAGAGAGAGAGAGAGAGAAATATAGAGTGAGATGGAGTGGACTGAAAAGCGGATTCTTATCTTAATCTTAGAGTTACAGGTCTTCAGAAGTGATCGGGAGCAAGCATTGATCCAAGGCCACTGATGGACACAGAGAGGGCAGTGATTTAACAAAAGAGCCACAAACAAGAAGAAGAAGTCAAAACACTGAAGTATAGGCTTTGGAGGATTTTGACTGAACATCCAAAAGAACATTACATTAATGAGGTCAGATAAATAATTCTGAATGTAATTGTATTGGAAGGAAACAGCAGTGATAAACGGAATAGAACTTTCACTCACTATTACATGTAACTTATCTTAATATAAACTAGTCACTATACAAGTTCTGTTCTTTGTACCTAATGCATTTCTCAGTATCAGAAATACTGTCAGTACTGCAGTAAACACAATGAATAGAGATATTTATGAGAACTACTATATAATATATAAGTACCAGTTTATACATAATACTCTGTGAGTCCGATCTCACTAAACTTGCTGAATGATTGATTGTGTCTCAGATTAAGAGAGAACCAGGGGTGACTTGTAATACCACTGAAGAGGCAATTATAAAAATAGATGGCTAACTGTCACATTTATCTCTCAGCCTGTACCCTATGCATAGGGAAACTACAATTCCCAGGATTCCACAGAGAGTCACATGGTGCTGATGGACAGCTATCATCCCAAACAGAGCCGACTCTGGCGCTGTCCCTCACTGGAATATAGATTTTTTTTTCCACCTGTGTTTATGCCCATTTAAACCATGCATCCACATGGGCTCAATGTGAAATATTTCCTTGTGTTTTTGGAGCCTTACTGAATGGTTTTGTCATGTTGTTATTTGTGTATTGACCTTTAGCTTTGTATTTTGGTATTCTCTTTTTGAATTTGCCCTTGGACTAATGTTCCTGGATATTTTGCTTCTGGCTTTGGACTAAAATTTCTTCACCTTTTTTTCCTCACTTACATTAAACAAATCAAGATA
Organism: Hoplias malabaricus; assembly: GCF_029633855.1. NCBI lineage: Eukaryota > Metazoa > Chordata > Actinopteri > Characiformes > Erythrinidae > Hoplias > Hoplias malabaricus. Next base: position 41,728,068 of record NC_089803.1, read on the forward strand.
AGCTTTTACTTAAAAGCTTATAACTTATTAATTAAAAAAAAAGATGTTTGTTATACCACCTTCATTTTCAGAAGCCTGTTGAATTAAAACACAAGAATATTTAATGGCACCTTTTTCCACTTGTACGCTACCGGTACTGGGGCCAGTATCTATAATGATTAAGTGCTTCTCCACCAAAACAAAAATGGCCAGCAAAACCATTCTGCCCCCATAACCTTGCTCGTGAGGAACAAAAATCTATGATGTGGCTGAAGGACAGGGCCCTGGCATCACCATGTAAAATTGTTCGCCTGCTTTTCTCCTATTAACAAAACGCACAAAAAAACTCACCTTACATCTGCATCATTAAATGATCAGTGAGCTGCAGAAGAAACCTATACATTACTGGTGATGGGGTCCATGCCTGAAATGTGGGTTAAACAGGGTCTTTCACACTGCTGTTACGGAACATCCACAACTAGATACGCAATTGTTGGGCTCTCAGACCAGTAGAAACACTATTCCACATCCACGTTAACTGTTAACTAGTTTATGGGAACCAGCAGGATAACATCATTGGCAGAAAGCACTGAAAAGCACATTTCTAAAGCTTTTGCATTATGTGTTTGAGTGAGTGATTGAGAGAAAGGTTAGGAGAATTAGTTATAAGCCAGTTCTATGAGGTACTTCACTTCTAAATACATATTTCTTGGTCTGAAACCCTTTTGGGAACATTCTTTCAGCCTAGATTTCTGTGATGACCTGAAGGCATTCAGCCACATTAACATTAGTGAGGCAAAAAAATACATTATTTCTGAACAATAAAAAAAACAACTCAATTTCATGCCAAAGATGTAGAGTTGGGCTCCATCACTCAGAAAAACATAGTTCCACTTCTCCACAGCCCTACACTGGAATAATTGATACACCTCTACCTTATGACTGGCATTAGGCATGGTGAAATTTGCTAGCATAGACCATGCCCGGAGACGCAATGGGTAGGGGGCGAACTCAGGCTGTTTTGGGCTGGAGTTCTGGGTGGCTTGGATACATTTGCGTAATGCAGTGGCCCCCCAAATTTAAATGAATTGCAAGTGTTTGTGAGCTGTATGGAGGTTGTGGGCATGGATGTATCTCTGGTAGGCTTCCAAAAACCAGTGGCCAAGGACTTGTACTGTGTGGTTGGGAATTCCTAGAAGGGAGGCTGTGTGAACAAAGAAGTAAACTGGAAAGCAAGAAGAAATGTGGCTTTGTGTGTGGTGGAGATAGCTGGGAAATAACATCCAGAGTGTAGTGTGGAGAGGCAACATGCTATGTAGGATGTAGATGATAGGTTAATTTATTTTAGTGCCTCTGAGGAATAGGGTGACTTGGTGGTGATGGAAAGAAGGATGTGGAGACCTGCGGATAGGCTTGTGGAAAAATGTTATGGCTGCTAGTGGTTTGGTGGGAGAAGTATGGAAACGGGATGTTATTATTGGATTATCTGGAGGCTTGCTGGTTGGTCCAGTATGTCATGAGGGCGTTGGGTGCTATGGCCTGGAGCATAAGGTCATAAGAGATGATGAAAAGGTGATGGAGCCAGGATAAAAAGGGAAGATGACTTCTTAATATGGAATCATCAGCTTGGGATGAGGGTCCGAAAGTGGCACTAATGCTCTGGATCTCATTTGCCAGATGAGACAGTGGAGAAAGTGTATGAGAGCGTGTGAATGTCCTTTATTAATTATGCTAATGACTGCAGCATTATCTGAATGGATGATGATTCATGACTCCAAAGAATGTCAGTGAGCACAAAAGAGTATAGCTCGCGTGATGCGATTGCGTCACCGGAATCAATTGAGAGGGAGGAGAGTTCTGGGGCCAATGAGATGTGAACCAGTGGCTGCTGTAGTCAAGAAAACCAATAGAAGTGACATTTGTAAAAATGGAGGGGTCCTATGGATTAGGGAGTGCGTTATTGTAGAATGATGAGATGCCATTCCAGTGGTGGAGGAGAAACCAGAAATTCAGCTTGTGTTTACGAGCAGGTTCTAGGGGTGATTTGTGTATTCAGGCACTTTGACGGGAGCGGAAAGGAAAAGGAGCAGTCAGCTGCTGCCGAATGTAGGTGGTCTGAGGGGCAGCTGGGTTGGACGTGGGCCTGGCCACAGTATGTACAGATATGCAGGAATCTACACAAAGAAAGTGAAACACCCACCTGTGGTGAAATTGATACAGATAATCTGGTTGTTGAAGTGGGTCAGGTGTCTACCTCGACTATTGCGAAAGCTGGGAGTGGTATTGTGTGGGATGGCATCAGCTGTGGATGGAGTAGGAGCCGTGGTGGTGGTGGAACCAGAAGTTGGAGTGAGAAGTGAACATGAAGCGGCGGGATGAGATGGTTTGCAGCACACGTTGCATGAAAGGGCAGTGCAGCTGGTGAAAACCCAGCAGTAGAGCTGTAAATCCAGTAGCAGGCAATGTTTCACTTCTGCATGCAGGTAGCGGTCCAGGAGGTCCAGGAGGTAGTCGTAGTCCCTGAAGCGAACAGCGAGATCAGGAATGAGGGTCAGATAATTGTCAAATTCCTGCTGGCGGGTCGGAAAATTGGAGCCGAGAACATCACAGTAGGTGGAGAAAGCCAGCGTGAATTCAGAGACTGTCAAGATCTTGAAAGATTGCGACTCAGTGGTCTTGAGCGTGAAGGAAAGATTGCTGACATCGATGGTGCATGGGGCTGGAGAAGGGCATAGTAAAACTGACAGGTTGATGTCAGCACCTTGCATAATCCTCTCGCAAAGACAGGGGGACACAAGCGGTGGATCAAAGAGCCGAGCATTGGGAGGAGGTGGAGCAGACGGAGCTGAAGTCAAAGAGAAGGGAGCTTTGTGAGGTCGGTGCACGAGGGGCGGGGTCAGGTGTGTAGAGTAGGATTGAGAGAGAGAAAATGAGAGGCAAAGGTAGAAGGGAGGGGAGAGTCAAGAAAACACATAAGCCCGGGCAGGGGGTGAGGCCTGGTGTGGAGCCGGGAGGGTTGGGCAGCGGTGGCTGCCATCCGGCTCAGCTTGGGAATTACAGTGGGCAAGCTTAAACATGAGATGGAGACTGAAGGGCCCGGGAGTGTGGCAGAATACCACCTCAAAATTATAGTTTATCAAATGCCATACAAAAATATCCATCCATCCATCCATTATCTGTACCGCTTATCCAATTCAGGGTCGCGGGGGGTCCAGAGCCTACCTGGAATCATTGGGCGCAAGGTGGGAATACACCCTGGAGGGGACGCCAGTCCTTCACAGGGCAACATAGACACACACACATTCACTCACACCTACGGACACTTTCGAGTCGCCAATCCACCTGCAACGTGTGTTTTTGGACTGTGGGAGGAAACCGGAGCACCCGGAGGAAACCCACGCGGACACGGGGAGAACACACCAACTCCTCACAGACAGTCACCCGGAGCGGGAATTGAACCCACAACCTCCAGGCCCCTGGAGCTGTGTGACTGCGACACTACCTGCTGCGCCACCGTGCCGCCCCATACAAAAATAATTAAAATATAAAATATTTAGACAAATATAATTCAAATATTGAAAATTCAGATTCATATAATTATGTTATTGATTTAGCTCCATAGTGGTCTGGCTCCCAAAACTATGTCACCTTATGACTTCACTTATGTGCAGCTTCTTTAGAGCATCCTGTTTCATTTCATGCTTTTCTAAGGGGACAACTGTTATCAATCACATCTCAAGGGTTTTATTTTGTTCTCAGCTTCACAATGGAAGTGGACGGCTTTAACCCATATATTCAGTCTCTCAAGTGTGTTCTGAAAAGCCAGACCCCCAAACTGATGTAAGACTGTAATGTTATTCCATTAACAAAAGCAAAAAAACAACCTTTTACAAAAATATAAAACATGATGAAGGCAGATTACAAGCTATTTCCCCCTTTTAGGGCCAGGGTTCTTTACTTTTCCCAACCCTTTAGAGAATGCTTAGTTCTTTTACACTGGGCTTTGCTTTTAATATGACATGCCAGCTGCCCTTGTGCATTGTTAGCTGGCTGTAAAAATCTGAAAAGCTAGTAGGTCTATTATTTATGGATTTTTCACCTGACACAACACCAGAGCATTCACAACATGAGGTGTTGCTTTGCTGAAGTCAAAGCAGTTTACATATATCCCTGTACATATGCAGAGGCCCTCAGCGGAGAATGTGCACAAAACCTAGGAGGGTGAGGCAAGCATTTTTGAGACAGGTAAAGCAAACTGCTGCAGTTACTGCTAACACAACAATGCTGGGCATTTCAATTTGATTGTAGTAGAACTGTCAATATCTACAATGAGAGCTAACAGATGTCTTTACTGGCTTATATTGTTCTTGTGATAAGGGTAGAAATGGAGGCAGCCTACTCACCCAGAGAGTGGGACAAATCACTAAAGCATCACTGGGTATCAAACTAGAAATTTTCTGATTGTAGGACCAGTGCTTAGGCCACTGGAGTCCTGGTCTAAGTGTTACTGGAGTAGTAGGTAGTTATTGTGTCTAAGGCAGGGGGAATTTGTGTTGGGATCCATTGTACTTGTGCCTCTCATCCTGCTGTGTTACACATTCCCTGTGTTGTATTGTGTTGAATATATGCTTGACAATCCTATTTTTTAAAGACTTATAATTACACATTCAATCGAAAATAATTTGCCTAGCTGAACTATGTCACATGATTACATTTTATCATGTTGTGTGATTATTTTTGAAGATTATTTAGTAACAGCAAGAAGTCCTCATATAATAATGATGTCTTGGTTAGCTTGGTGCTAACACAACATTTGTAATTCCCATAGAGGAGCGTGGAAATTAGCATTTTCATATTATTGGTAATCAGGATAGCTTTTCTGATGTTCTTTTTTAAACAACCCACCAAGAAAAAACTGCTGTAAAGAAAAGAGCTGTTGCATCTGCAGCAGTATGATTAAGTAATAAGTCATGTGATGTAAACTTAATGATGCCAGCCAAGGCCTTTTAATATGCATAATAAGTCGAATAATAATTTAATTCTAGTATCAAGAACTGAATCACTGTAACTTCAGGCAGGAAATTTAAAAGAGACAGCCATAGACAGCATGGGGTAAAAGGTCAGGTGTAGTAGCAGTAACATCTCCCCTGTCGAAAATAACAGATAAGCTTCACAGTAACAGTATTTGTTAAAATATGTTCATAGTTTCAACTGGGATGCACATGAAAATCAACATAAGTGCATCAGGCTGAAGTGGGCTTTGGTGGCTAAAATGAGTCCAGTCTGAGGAACTCAAATTCCCTGGACTAATTACTGAACGGAAAAGTATTTTTCCTTCATATGACAGAAACTGGTTGTTAAAGAAATATCAATACATTTTCTACTAATAACCCCCATGAGCCCAAAGTATATATACTATTGCAATTTGAGCTTATTTTTTTTTTTAGCTTCCACTGAATTCTGCCTCTAACAAGGCTCAGCCTGCAGGGAACACACAATCAAGGCAGGTTTCATTTTGTGCTGTTGATTGAAGAAAGTTTGCCACAGCTTGTTTCAAGTCGATGAAAAGTTCAGAACATTGGGATCACCAGGGGACTGTTCTAAGCAAGACCTTTATTTCTTTTGCCAGTTTAAATACAATAAATTATTTTCATGCTCTGCAACATGGGCTGGGACGAGCCATAATATCAAGTCAAAAGTGAACTGTTTAGGCTGCTAAAAGTTAACAAATGCAAGTATACACAGGTCAGCCATAACATTTTAATGACCTCCACTCACTGTCCTTTCAGTTCATCTGACCAAACAGGACCACTTTGTAGTGCTACAATTACAGGCTGTTGCTGTGTACACTTTGCTGAACCCTTGATTTATCCTGTTCTTCAATAATCAGGACAACAAGACTCGCTAACAGACTCGCTATCTACAAGCCATACGACTGGTCATGGTCAATGACTCTGCAATCACTCCCCTCCCATCACACTGACTGGCTGAACTCCAATATACATCAATATACACACACACTCATCATCATCATTCCTCAATCATGCACATTCAATCATAGACACACACGTTGTTATGTTCATTATCTATGATTGCTGTCATCATCCTACTGCACTATACAGTAAGGCACATTGCACTTTCATAATACTCACTGCACTATAACTTTGAAGCCATGTTTGCACACTCAGCATAATGTTTACAGCTTTACAAGTATTCAGATGTTTTAAAGTCTAAGCTTCCACTGTCTACCTCCCATGTCTAATTATATATATATATATATATATATATATATATATATATATATATATATATATATTAAGATATATAGTTGTCCAAATAGCTCGTTGTGTTAATGGAGGATTAGCAAAGTAAGAATTTCATTGTACAGTGTAACAGTGTTACTCTGCATATAACAATAAAACTCTTGAATCTTACAGGACCAACCACAAAATAGGTATTATTCATTGTCTGTAACTGCTTATCCAGTTCAGGGTTGCAGTGGGTCCGGAGCCTACCCGGAATCACTGGGCACAAAGCAGGAACACACCCTGGAGGGGGTGCCAGTCCTTCACAGGGTGACACACACACACAGTTTTGAGTCACCAATCCACCTATCAACGTGTGTTTTTGGACTGTGGCAGGAAACCGGAGCACCCAGAGGAAACCCACATGGATATGAGGAGAACACACCAAACTCCTCACAAACAGTCACCCGGAGTAGGACTTGAATCCTGGAGGTCCCTGGAGCGGTGTGACTGTGACAATACTTGCTGCACCACTGTGCCACCCAGCAGGTATTATCTGAGTTATAAATCATTCTCAGTGCTACACTGACATGCTGGTACACTCTGTGGATTACTCTGTTAGACACACCTACTTCATGGGTCTGCCTTGAAGATGTAAAGTCAGATATAGTAGATCTGTTGCTGCACAGTTTGTGTTTGTTGGTCATCTTCTAGTTGTCCATCAGTGGTCACTGGATGCTACATATACTGTTGGACTTGATATTTTGGTTGATGAACTACTCAGTTCAGCAGTGACACTGAATGAATCAAATAGAATTCCTACATTTTACTCTGAGAATACAGGATTAAATGAGATGTTCTGATTCTGTTGTGCTCTGTGTCTGAGGTCAAGTGCAGAAATTTTATTATACATGCACTTTATTATTTATTATACAGCTCATTCACCTGAGTCTCTCCAAACATAGCTCTGGACCTGCATGTTTGTGCAGAGACAGGGGTAAATGGAGCAAAACATACACAAGTGCAGAGATATAAGTGGTCTGATCTACAACAGTGAAAATGAGAACAAAAAGGAAAGAAATAAACCAAGCAAAAATGGCTAAAAAAGAGATTGTATGCTTTTTGAACAGTGTCTCATTATTATTTAAAGGAAAAGGTGCGACTCTGAAAAGATCTGTTTATACAGGAGAAAATGTTGCTGTGGTGTTTGATCCTGGCTGTGGTATTTTGACCAAAGCATGTCACTTTTCATTAAGACCCCAGGGAACAGTGTTAACAGATGGAAATGAGGCACAAGTCATTTAAAGGCTTTTTCAATGCTGATATGTTTTTATGCAAATCCTAAACAGTTTCAGTTTTATTATTATTATTATTCTATATATTATTTTGTGGATTTTAAAAAGTACTGTGATTTCTGCACATATCTATAATATGAATTTTAATGTTTTGAAAATACTAGTATCTATTTAAGAAAATGTTAGCTAATGTTTGCAGATATTCATTTTTACTAATAAATTCAGCTACTTTTCTGTGCATCAAACACAAACATCCCTGCATCAAAATCATGAAATGAAATTAAATGAAATTAAATGAGACACTCTGGAGCAAACTGCGTGTGAGACATGATGCTCCTCAAGTTCACAATACCCAAAGCCAAGCGTGGGCTAAAAGGTCATTAAGCCAACCAGCACTAGGCTATGGAGTAGTGGAACTGTGTTCTTTTGAATGATAGATTTCAAAATCTTCCCAACATCAAGCTGACATTTTAAAAGAATGTTGAATCTCCAGGTGTCTACAAACAATTGGCACTGGTAAACATTTAACACCACTGGTAAACCAGCCACACCAGCTGAATGTGTGTGTGTGTGTGTGTGTGTGTGTGTGTGAGAGAGAGAGCAAGCTGAAGAGATAGTTTAATGAATTTATCACTCATTACTGAACAGAATGGACAGAGCTGGACACATCATTAAAGCACAGTTTCATTGCAAATTGTGTGTCTGTACCAGTATGGAAGTGCTGAGTGGGGATAAGCCACTTTCTCTGAATTTAAATCTACAACAAAAAGTAGGCTTGTTTTATTCAGTGGCCAGTAAGTGGGCACAACATTTTAAAACTCCAGCATTACTGGTGTGTCTGATCCACTTGTAACAGCACAATGTTTTACCACCCAAATAGTTCACCACACAAATCATACCTGCTCTGAGTAGGACCCAACATAAAAAACAGGGTGAAAATGCAGGGTGAACAGTGTCTGTAAAAACGTGTGCTTTTTTACACATTTAAAAAAAATGTAATCATTTTGAGGAAAAAAAAAACATATCTTAATAATAATGTGAAGGCCCGCGGAGTGCATCCCATATAATGTTATTTGTCAGTTGATTGATGAAAATTGTAACCACAATATTTGTTGTTTATAAAAAAAAATTGCTGTTTTATGCTCATCTAAAATTTGCAGGTGTTGTTTATAATATTAAAAGCAGAAATTAAACACAGGAAGTCAGAAGATTTTGAAATATACTATAGGGAAGAACTGGAAATATAAAAAATGCCATAAATTTTGCATAGACCACATTTTATGTTAATTTTAGAGTGAGGACATTCCTCTGTAGTTTTTTCTTTGCTTATTTTCCTAAGTCTGTTACTCCCATGTGTACATCTCAGCAGCAAACAAACAAAAAAACAAAAACAGCATAATCCTCTACATCTCTCTCTCTCTCTCTCTCTCTCTCTCTCTGTGAAAATTGCCTCTTTGTTCGATACTAGGGCATGAAACTTAAAATCCAGATTTCCTGCTCTCTCAGAGCTGCAGCAACTATATAACACCCATCACTACTCCACTCTCCAACACAGGGCACTAGAACATCTTTAGAACTCAAATTAGAAATAAGATTTCCACAAAAAATTGAATACTACATCTCCTGTACAAAATAGTCAGACTTTAAAATATTGGATTCAAGGCATTCAACTTCAATCTCACACCCATGCCAATTTAAACCCAACAACAACCTTGGCTGAATAGAAACACTTGGCTCTTATTAATCTATATAATCATCAGTCCTATTTTAATCAAATTCCATGTACTGGTTTACCTCACCCTATAATTCACTTACAGTGTTATTCAGGCAGCACGGTGGTGCAGCAGGTAGTGTCACACAGCTCCAGGGACCCAAAGGTTGTGGGTTGAAGTCCCACTCTGGGTGACTGTCTGTGAGGAGTGTGGTGTGTTCTCCCCGTGCCCACATGGGTTTGCTCCGGTTTCCTCCCACAGTCCAAAAACATAGGTTGATTGGCTACTCCAAAGTTTCCATAGGTGTGAGTATGTGTCCCTGTGAAGGACTGGCACACCCTTCAGGGTGTGTTCCTGCCTTGCAGAGTAAAAAAAAAGAGTTTTTTTATTATTTATTTTTTGTATTGTCAAAAATGTTAATGTGGTGAAAGCAATTTGGTCCATTTTACATCATCTTTCACTGACTGATTGCCTTCTCATGTCTTCTGTTCCTTCATTCAGGTTCTTGATTTCTTGGCTGTTATTAGTCAGATTTTTTATAAAGGTGCTAAGCATTCATCTCAGCCTGTTTACCTAGAACCTACTTAGGTAGAAAAAAGACTGTATTACTATAAAATGATGGTTATTTACACCATCTTAAGACTGGTATAGCAGTTTGTGGACAGCTGCTCATGCAGTACTGCTTCTGAAGTGGGAGGTACTAATAAGGAGCCTGTCTCCATATGCTGCAGTAACAGTTTCTACTAGTTTGGGAAGACAGCAGATGCTAAAACACTTAAAACCATATATTGTGCTATACATGTTGTTATTGTCTGACTCTCTCTTTGATTAGCATTTTTAAAAGTGTCAAAATCCTTATCTTTAGTCAGCATCAGCATCAATCCCAATCCCAGACACTGTTTTTGTTTTGTCTTTATATAACACCCTTGATTTCCCTCATCAACTGAGCCCTTGCAGCAAAGAATCATTTGTGATTTTCTGGAAACCTTTTTTTTTTAAAACCTCTTGAATGTGAATTTACAAGGTTTAATGTCTTCTGTTTAAATTAGCATTTACTCTGTTTACTATGCTATACTGCTAAGACTGGAGAAACAAACACAGAAATATGGATAGGGCTGATTTAGGTTTATTCATTGGAAGGGCTCACCAAAAAGGGAGCTCCTTGAGGTTTGAGCTAGGAGCATAGAGTAGAATAAACACAAAAATGTCCAGGGCACAAGGTTACTAGGGCTGAGATTGCGAACACTTGCTTTAGACATACTTGCCTAATATTTGTCTAACTCATACCACAATTCTAATTCCAATTATTCCACCTTCAGTCCAGAACTTCTAAAAGGTTAAGCTTGGCGTTTGAAGAGGACGAAGTAAACATAGTTGTTCTTACAGCTTTTATTAAAAAGAAATCCTCTTGTAATAGCCCCAAATGATTCATGAAAGCAGGTTGCAAAGCTCCTGTGCTCACAGAATTCACCACATGAACCTTAACTAAATACAAACGCTTGAAGAAAACAGACGCCATGACCCATAACCACCAGATTCATTAGAATCAGAGTCCAATGTTTCCCTGGAACAAAAATGAGAGTTCACTGGAACAAATCAAATTTGACTCCTTTCAGCTCAAAAACTCCTTTCAGCTGGCCTGAATTGTATCTGCATTTGAAAACGAATAGGGTCAGGGCTATAACTACTGGGAAATAACATTCGTTACTGACAAATACTGAGCATAAAAGAACAAAAGGAACAGAGTTGAGTTCGGATACAGCTGAAAGCCAAACTGTTAAATGTTTTACAGTTTGCACTTTGTCTCCTGTCATTGTTGTAATTACTTGAGGCATAATGTACAACTACAGTGAAACATGACTGACTCAGGGTCAGCAAGAAACAGTTTTTCACACTTTAATATGGGGTTAGGAAGTGCTTTAGTAAACTTTTCTGAGCCTGAACAAATTAAAGAATGGGAAAAAAGATGGGATAAAAAGTTCTTTTTTTATGTCTGCTGCAAATGCAAGGATAAAGTCAGACTAGAATGACATCTGAACTACACTATATCCAAATAATTGCTACTGTAAGGTGCACCCAAGGTACATGCAGACTGTATTTGCTATAACCTCCAGATCCACAAAAAACATTAAATAAAATGTGTCACTCTGAATCACAAGCACATGCCAAGTGTTGCCTAGAGTAGGGCTTTTCAACCCTTTGAACCTTTGGGCCATTTCACTGTGTCTGCCTGCACCCCACCTGCATCACCACCACTCTTATTTGTATTTAAGAAATTTAAAAAAATTATATATATATATATATATATATATATATATGCCCCCCTACACCAGTCTTTTCAGAATAATGGATACTGTTACGGCAACAAAGTGGGAACAAACAATGTATCTGTTGAGTGCTATCCCATCCCCACCCTCCCAGTTCAGAAAACAATGTTGGATGAGCAGGTCTCTATCATATTTTAGTTATTTAATCCCATATACCCCAGTGCAAATCTTAATCTTGAGGTTTTGGAAGGCTGATCTATCCTTTTCTTGACACTGGGCCCAGCCAGAGCGAGGGGTGGGGGGCAGGGAGAGGGAAGGGAGGTGAGAGAGATTAATCAGCTGAATTCCTATGAGCACACATCAGACATGCTTCCTGAAGAGTAGAGAAAGCAGAGATGCAGAGATGAAGGAAGTGTGCCACTGAGGATGAAGGAGATGAAGAACAGAGGAGAATGTGTGTGGATCTGTGGGCATCCCCCTGCAGAGCTAACCTCAAGTTATTCAAACAGAAAGATGCATCATGTCTGTCCTTCTGCACAGATACCGCACACACACACACACACACACACACACACACACACACATAAGCCAAACAGGAAATATTTAATGAACTTTGATATATATATATAGAATGAACACTGATGATCTGTGTACATTTTACTAGTTCTTAGACTGAATGTAGAATGAGAGAAACGAAAAAAGAAAAAAAAAACAGCTATATTACTCGTTTTCTATTTGAACACACAAAGACATTCTTTCTGTCTCCAAAACGAATATACGGTTCATTATTTTGATTGGGAAATGCAGGCAGGCTTAAAGCACTACTTTCACTTCATTGGTCCATCTGAGCAATGACCTGTTCTTTAGTGTATGTATATCTCTATATATATTCCCTAACCTTAACTATTATTAGCTTAATCCTCACCTCCCCCTTACCTTAAACTTAACACATAATTTTCTTAAAATATTCTTAAAGTGATTTACATTATGGGGGCATCATTCTTGTCCCCATAAAGAAGGATATGGTGTGAGTGTGTAAACAGATTTTGGTCTCAGCAACTTGATATATATCAGTACCACATATGCGTGCATGCACACACACACACACACACACACACACACACACACACACATATGCAATTACCATACTACTTACCATATTAGTGAAAAGGCTGAGCCCAGCCATGCTGTGGAAAGGACTACATCAGTGAGCTTTAAACACAGATCTGACTCAGCATCCTTTTGTAACAGTACTTGGTCTCTTTGACAAGAGGTAAATAATGTCAGCTATTTTGTATTGGTTTACCTGCTTTTTCAATCCACAAGCTAGCATGGCAAAATGTTTCTTGGGATTTAGAATCTGTGGTGGCAGTATTCTTTATTTTGAATGTGCACTGCTTCAGAACTTTAAGTTGATAATTGTCCACATGTTTCTCTTTTTAATGCAAAACACAAATTAATTTAATTTAAACAGAACTCAGAAACATTTTCTGCAGTTTACACATGAAAACCTTTCAATCATCCCATAACATTACACCTACATAACACCCCAATTCCAATGAAGCTGGGAATAAAAACAGAATATGGTGATTTGCTAATTCTTTTCAACCTATATTGAATTTAATACACTACAAAGAGAGGATATTTAATGTAAACTTTATAGATTTTTTGCAAATATTCACTCATTTTGAATTTGAGGCCTGTTCCAAAAGAGTTGGGTCAGTGGCAAGAAAAGACTGGGAAAGTTGATGAATGCTCAAAAAACACCTGTTTGGAACATTCCACGGATGAACAGGTGAATTGAAAACAGGTGAGTGTCATGAATGGGTTAAAGGCAGCATCCCTGAACAGCTCAGTTGTTCACAAGCAAGGACGGGGTGAAAAACTGCATGAGCAAATCGTCCAACTGTTTAAGAACAATGTTTCTCAACATACAACTTCAAGAAATTTCATCATCTACAGTCCATAATATCATCAAAATATTCAGAGAATCTGGAGAAATCTCTGCAAGTAAGCGGCAAGGCAGAAAACTAACATTGAATGCCCGTGACTTTCGATCCCTCAGACGGCACCTGATATCATTCTGTAACGGATATTATCACATGGGCTCAGGAACACTTTAGAAAAACATTTTCAGTGAACACAGTTATTCACTCCATCTACAAGTGCAAGTTAAAACTACACCTTGCAAAGTGAAAGCCATATATCAACAACACAAGCTCATCTGAGATGGACGAACGCAAAGTGGAAAAGTGTCATGTGGTCAAATTGTTTTTGGAATCATGGACATGGAATCATACTACTGTCTATATGAGGACAATCTTGTTCTCTCAAATATGTAAACACACACACACACACACACACACACACACACACACATATATACTCACAAAAAAAACCCCTAAATTTGCAAACACCCCAAACACTTCACCAACAGCGTGTCTGAAAATGAAAAGGCAGAAATCCTCCATGGCTCTGAATGGGGAGTAAATTTGAAAGGATTTCAGCTAATTGTGGTGCTCTGTGAGGATTGTGTGAAAGCTGTCATCTCTTTATGAAGTGAGAACATGACTGCAGGGCTGAGTTCACACAGCAAAGCCAAAACTCTGTTTGAATTCCCTCATCTTTGCTACCTCTCTCAGATTTGTTTTGTTGAAGTAACAATCTTCACAATCTCTATAACAGTGTAAGGAAGCGAAACGATCTTTTACAGAATGGCTTTTATCTGCAGAAGGGAAAACACAGGAGGGTATTCCATGAAGTGAGTTCGCAATTTCTCAGTCAGCCAAATGATCATGATTGCTCTGTTGTCTTTTTATCACCAAATATAGTACATCAGACAAGACATGTTGGGCTTTTGAAGTAAATGTGAAGTGGATGTAATAAATAACACAGCTTAAAGGGGCACTAGGTGATCCTATTTAGTTTTAACTAATACAAATTAATTATTTGATTTTGTTTTTTCTGTTTTTATTATTTATTCATTTTAAACCAATGGCATTAGCACAGTTTCATGATAAATTGCCTACTGGAGAAATATTCCAAAAGTAAAATAATTTTTTTTTAATAATTCCATTGACATTTTCCCCCCAGTTCTTTTATAAAGTTACTATTCTGGCAATTGTTTATTTATTTTTGGGCAGTGATGATATATTGAATATCAAGTTCAGAGATTGAATTTGGTTGCATTTTTCACTTCTCAAGATTCAGGAAATCCCAAAAACATTCATAGATGCTGAGGTCTGGGCTCTGGGGTGGCCAGTCTATTGCTCCCTGCAGCTTATTTTTCTGTCTATTTTTTTATACTAAATATCAGTTTCTTGGTATTCATCCATTCTTTCAGGCCCATAGTGCTGTCTTCTCATAATGGAAGAAAGAACAGAAACACCTATGGATGTTTTTAGACCTGAAGCAATGTGAGCTTGATTTTCCTCTCTCTCTTAGTAACTAAAACTAGGTTGAATTTGTTGGAATCAAACAAACAAACCAACAAATTTAAGTTGTGAACGTCATTCAAAAGCTGTCTGACATACTATTTAACATTTACATTGATTCAACAAAGGTTCAGTGTTCCCTATAAGGTTTATTGATTTTCACCATAGCATTCACATTTTATTCTAATGTACAGGAATTATGTAATTGGTTTTAATTGGCATTAGTGAATACAAAATCTGATTGTTAAGAAATTGTTTTATTAATATGAAAATATGATAATGTAAAATAAATGTATAGAAATGAAATGTCCTCCTATGGTCTGTGAATACTGTATGTAGCATGTAGTGCTTCTGCCATGGCCTAGCCTCTATATAGGCCAGTGTTTCCCATGGGTGGGGCTGTGTACACACACATGTGCTGGGAATAGAGGGAGGCGGGTAATGAAGTGTGTGTGTGTGTGAGTGTGTTTGTACGCCATGGGGGTCGGTATACATCTGGCTATAAAAGAGGAGAACCAATATAGATGTCTCCTAGGGGACACAGACCCAGGTACACACACACACACACACACACACACACACACACACACAGTGCTACAGAGGATGGCATCAGCACATTTGAATGCTGACTTGCTTATGTAATATAGTTAAGAGTGGGCAACATGCCATGTCATTCTGTTCACTACGGGCGAGTACAGTAAATGTGAACAGAAGATAAACAAATAAATAAATAACAAACAAAAACAAGAGCAGAGGAATGGTGTGAAGGTGTAGCGACCACACACACCAGTGATGAGGGAGGGGGCGACGGCCCTGGCCAATCACAGCCACCAATTAAAGCCAATCAGGTAATGAAGTGTAATTAGGTGATTAACAGCCTTCTGGAAGAAATCTAAATACCTTCCTGCCTTTCTCTCTCTGCCTTCCCTGTTCTCACTTCCTCCTCCTCCTCCTCCTCCTCCCCCCTCTTGTTCTCTCTTCTTCCCATGCTTCTCTTTTTAATGCTTTCTCTTTCCTCACAATCCTTGTGCCAACATATTTCTTTTCATCTCTTCTTTCTCTTCACACATCCCTCTTATGCTTTTTTCTCACGCCCTCTTTCGACCTTTATCTGTCCCTTTCTCATTCTCTCTCTCTCTCTCTCTCTCTCTCTATCTCTCTCTCTTATTTCCATCTTTTTTTGGATTTCTCCCTCCATCACTTTTCATTCCTTGACTTTCTTCTCTCCGATCGCTCCTTCCTTTTGTTCTCTCTGGATTTATCTCAATTCCTTTATCCTCTTTCTTTTCTCTCTTTTTCTTTCCTCCGCTGTAGTCTCACTTTTCCTCTTCTCAATCTCTCTGTTTCTTTCTCTTGGCTTCTCCCTCCCGCCCTTTCTGTTGCACTCTTTGTTTTCTGATCTTAAATTTATTCTGTGCTCTCTCTTTCTTTGATTTCTTCTCTTTCTGTTTTTCTTTATCTCTGTCTCCATTTTTACCTGCTTTCCCCCCCAGTTTTTCCTTTTTATTCTCTGTCTTCCCCCTGTGTTTCATTACCTGGGCTTCACTCACTCCCCCATCCCTTTTTTTCTATTATCTTGTTTTCCCTCTGTTTATTTTACTTTACTTACACTCTCTCTCTCTCTCTCTCTCTCTCTCTCGGCTGCTTCAGGCTACAGTCCTCAAAGTGCCAGTGTCACTCTAACAAAGAAAAATCACCAGTCTAATGTTGACAAATTAGAACACGACCCACACAAACAAACAAGCTGCAGAATGAACAATGCCTCGCCACTTGTCCCTTATTAACAATAGCCTGTAATTGTTTGTACACTGCACTCACATTAAAAATAATGGGTCTGATCGCAAACACCTCCAGGGAAGCAAAGATTCACTTTGTGTGTGAGTGTGTGTGTGCGGTCCAGACATATAGAGTGTTATGAGGACAAGAACATTGTGTCCACATAATATAAATCAGCATGAGCTGGTGAAGGTGAAGACATGTTTTAATTTAGGGTTAAGGTAAGGGGGTTTAAGGTTAGGGTTAGTAATTACAGTCTCCACAGAATTAATGTAAGTGAGTGTAATATCTCCAGAATGTTGTGTGGATGAATGGATTTCATGTGTAGTGGATGGCTGTGTGCATGTGCTTTTACAGTAAAGTGTGTATATTTGTGGTATGTTTGCTCATGTGCTCTTTGCTTATATGCACTGTGCCTGTGTATGTTTTAATATCTGCCCGATTATGTATTTGCTGCTTTAAAAATGATTACAGCAGCAGTGAAAAACAACGGGGGAAAAAATCCCAGCAAATAGACAGGAAGATTGTGAAACACAAGCAGAAAAAAACAGGCGCTTGCTCTCAAAAAAAAAAAAAAATCTGCTGAAATAATGCGCCTCCAAAAGAGCATGCAGCAGCAAGCCATTAGACGAGCCAGATGTGAAGGCATCAAGTGAAACATCACGAATGCTTTTCCTCTGCGTAATGAGGGAGCTGCTCTCCCCTGCACACACACGTGCATGGCCTGAGGAGGAGCTAATCTACACACTAGCGATGGCGTTATTATGCTAGCACTGTGATTCTGCATAATGTGTTTGGTTCAGATGCTTTGGTTTATTTTACTGGTGCAGCTGGAAGGGCAGCAGTTGAGAACGGAGACAGAAGATCTCTGAAGCAGTGTGTCATTTTACAGTCAGCAGTACTGACCAAAATAAAAAACAACTCCTGGCCAAAAAAATTGTCTGTGTTAATGTGGTGTATATATTTCACTCTAAATATTAAGGCCATTAAGTTGCATAAATTCAAATGCTACCATATTTTAGCATTGTTGCTAACATGTTAGTGATCCTGCACATTTAACACATCAATCAGCCGTAATCTTAAAATGACCTTGTTTCTACATTAGAGTGTAGTCCATACAATTATACACTATAGTATCCCTTTTTCACAATGATCTTCAATGGTCAGTACTACCACATGTGCGGCTATTTTTTTTAACACTGTGCCCATTCACTAGACACTAAGTTAGACACTGTTTTAGACACTGTACATTGTTTGTCTGCATTGTAGATGTAAAGTCAAAAAGAATGGATCATTTGTTTGTGCTATACATGTTCTAGTCCTCTATCAGTGGCTATCTGAAGATATAGGGTTATAACTGGTGCATTATTCTCAGTAGAATAATGACAATGAGTGTTTTAAAAACTCCAGCAACACTGGTGTGTCTGTTCCAATTGTGCCAGTGCAACACACAGGTCTTGGTACTCCACTACTCTTACAGACTACAAAGCTGTTTCTATCTGTGCGGTTTAAAATTAACAGTGAGGGAATGTTTCCTTGCCATTGTTGCCTTTGTTTGCCTGGGGTTATTCATATGGCATTTGGTTTAAATCTGGATATCTGCAAAGCTTCCTTGTGACACCATCGATATATAAAAGGGCTATACAAATAAATTTGACTTAACACACCAGTACCTTACCACCAACATATGTGTGTCACTGCGGAGCTGAGAGTGATCCACCGCCCAAAACATAAATGCTTTATATTGATCCTTTGAATGTAGCAATAAAATTGTAATTTTAATATAAAGGCTGATCAGTGTAACCTGTCTAATTTCAGTGATAAAGGCTTGGCAATAGAATGAGATGATGTGGAGCAGCCACACACAAGCTTAAGATTACCATGCTCACTGCCAAACAATATTTAGAAAGGAATAACCCCCACCCCACCCCAAAATTGGGTTTTGGAACAGTGCAAAGGTTCTTTAGAGTGATGGAGCACCCTCTAATACCTCTGGGATTAGTTGGAGTGGTGTTTGTGATCCAGTACTAAACATCAGTACATGACCTCACTGAGGTCCTTATTGAGAAAAATCAATTGCTCAAAGCAAAGTTCCAAGCTTTAGTGTAAAGTCTTCTGAGAAGAGGTTGTTACTGCTGCACAGGAGAACAAACTACTAAATTACCTGAATTTGGATGTTAGTCCAATGCCTTCTAATTCAAATAGCAAACTTACCTTTGGGAGAAAATATAGCTTGGAAAAATATATAGGTTTTGGAGCTTCAATACAAAACAATAAGAGTGATTTATGAACACATTATTCATTTTTCCCCATAAAGAAAAACAGCAGAGACCCATGGTTTGTCTGCATGCTAATGGAAAACTATAACACTTCATGTCTTCAGAGGTCATTCCTTACAGTTGTTTTGTAAATATGCTAATGCTAAAACCTCGGTATTCAGTTCTCAAGTACTGCAATAAAACTGTGGATGGAACAATATAACAGTCCTGACTGGTGCAGAGGAATGTATGTGTTTTTTTTTCTCTCTCCCTGCCTCTTTTCTACTTCCTTTCTCTCTCTCGCCCTCACTTCACTCCCCCTTCACCGCCTCTTTCTCTGAGCTGTGGTTGGAGATAAGCGAAGATTTCTCCTTACGTTCTGAAAAGGGAATAATAGGGGGGCGAGATTTGGGCCCCAGGCTTTTCTGCCAAAAAAAGATCCAAGCAGACAGATAGTGTGGGATAAAGAAGGGAAATAAGAAACAGGTAGAGTCTGTAGGGGGAGAGAGGCAGGGGGAAAGAATGAAGATATGGATAAGGAGAGAACGAGGGGGATAGAAAAACTGCAGTTGCACTTGCTGACCTGAGAGGGGAAGCAGAGATACAGCTCTATTACTGCCACCATCTTAGTGTAGTGAGCAAAGACTGCAGCACAAAGTAAAAAATAAATAAATAAAAAACATGGGTACATACACCCACGAAGACAGACGTAGAAAACTGAGCATTTCAACATTACAGTAAGAAAAATAGAGATGCTGTACTTTTGTAGTTTGATTGTAGGCCACATGCTTAAACACTAACCTGTGGACTTTCCCTTTTTAGATTTTTTAATTCAGTATGGCTAATACAGCACTGCTGCAAAGTGTTATACATAAGCATTCCCCTTAGTGTTGTCTACCATTCATTTTTGGTCTGCTGCATAACACTACCTGGTGCTCACCTGATGAGTATCAGGTGGTGACCAGTTGGTTTTCCTAATAATAAAACCTATTATTAGAAACACATCTATATATGCAAATGCTTTGCCTCACAGTGCCATGCCAAACAGAATGGGAGGAGTCATGCATGTAAAACATTTTCAAACCATTTAGATACTGCTTTCATAAAATTTGCACCACTTTATTCCAATATGAAACTGCAATATCAAAACCACAGACCACTGGCTAGTGATAATGTCTGGTCTACACAGGTGCAAAAACAAACATTTGATTCATGTTATGCAGACAGTTCATGTGATTTGGACTATTTTTGATAGAGTGGATTTTGGGGCAATGAGCAAAATTTTAGTTTTATCTGTTGAGTTTCAAAAAGTTGGCATGCATCCAGTGTCTCAGAGTGGTAATTTTGGTGCTCACATATTTTTGAGTTTTTTTGCTCTAACTGGTTAACTAACCTTAGGTAGGTGATTGAATACAGTTCAGTAAACATACCATTGTGTTCTCTCAATATACTGCACATGTAACACATATTTGATCAGTGCCAGAGGATAGTGACATTAGTTGACTGATTTGCTGATATGATCTTGTGACATAGTACTGGTTGATATGTCCCCGAAATCTATATCACATTAAATCAAGTAAAAATAAGTGTTTTTATTGTCATTTCAGCCATATAAGTGTTTTTCAGTACATAGTGAAATGATACAACATTCCTCCAGGACCAAGGTGCTACATAGAACAACAAACTACAAATATAACGTAAGTGCATGTGTGCAGTAGCATGTGAAATGACACAAGATGATTTACAGTAAATATGTGAGACAATACAAAAAATATGCAAGACAATTTATGATACAATGAACAATAAACAATGAATAAAGGGAGGGGACAATACAGTTAGCCCACTGTAGTGGGAGCAGTAAGGTGGAGTTATGTTCAAATTGGTATAGATGTAAACATTGTTTTAAATGTAAACACTGGAGCTGTTTTGTCTGATCTGGACTAACTGAGGTCTCCCAGTCAGGAAGTCCAGGATCCAATTGCAGAGAGAAGTGTTCAGGCCCAGTAGATTAAGCTTTCCAATCAGGTGCTGAGGAATGATAGACTGAACTAAAGTCTATAAACGGCATTCGGAAAAAAATGTGTCTTTATTGTCCAGGTGGATGAGCAGCAGGTGAAGAGTGAATATGTCTTTGTCCATTGAGCAGTTGGGACAGTTCACAAACTGCAGGGGATCTAACAAATGAGGCAGCAGGGTCTTGATGTTCCTCTTGACAAGCCTCTCAAGCACTTCATTATGATGGGTGTGAGTGCAACAGGATAGTAGTCATTGAAGCAGGACACAGAGGACTTCTTTGGCACTGGTATGATGGTGTTTGCCTTGAGACACATTGGGATGGTGGCACAGCTCAGGGAGATGTTGCAGATGTTGTCCTCACGTCATCTGGTGTAAGGCACAACACCTGGTCATTGGTAGGAGGGGTTGTCTTCCTTGCTGACACACCATTCTGTTTCTCTAACCGATCATAGAAGTTGTTCAGTGCATTTGTAAGTAAGGCATCACTGTCACAGGCAGGTATTGCTGTCCAGTAGTTGCTCCTGTACATGCTTCTTGTGTCGCTGCTGTCCTTGAAGTGGCTGTGGATGCTCTGGCCATTTGCACGCTTTGCTTCTCTGATGGCCCAGGAGAGTTTGGCCCTTGCTGCTCTTAGAGCTGCCGTATCTCCTGCTTTAAAGGCCAAGTCTCAAGCCTTCAGTAGACCATGCACCTCTGCAGTCATCCATGGCTTATGGTTGAGACGTGTGGTGATGGTCTTGCCAATGTAATTGTTCACCAAGGGTGTGTTTGCCAAAAATTCACATGTTGGAGGAATTTAGGGAGAACTGACTTGAGATTCACATGGTTGAAATCTCCAACAACAATAAACAGTCCAGCAGGGTGTGTGTTCTGTAGTCCACCAATAGCGCTGTACAGTTCACAGAGTGCAGCTTTAGCATTAGCATGTAGTACATGCTAATATAATTACATGCTAGTATAATTGTTACATTGGTTACAATTAATGAAATATATATGTTAAACCGTTAAGCACTGCTGCACCTAACATGTGACATTTCTAAAGTTTTGGGACTCCAGTGAAACACAGTGAGAGCCATTATCTACAAATAGCAAAAACATGGAACAGTGGTGAACAGTTCCAGGAGTGGCCGGTCGACAAAAATTACCCCAAGAGAATGACTCATGCAAGAGGTCACAAAGGACCTCACAACAACATCCAAAGAACTGTAGGCCTCACTTGCCTCAGTTAAGGTCAGCTTTCACGACTCCATCATAAGAAAGAGACTGGGCAGAAATAGCCTGCATGGCAGTGTGCCAAGATGAAAACCACTGCTGAGCAAAAAGAACATTAAGGCTCGTCTCAATTTTGCCAGAAAACATCTTGATGATCCCTAAGACTTTTGGGAAAATACTCTGTGGACTGATGAGACAAAAGTGGAACTTTTTGGAAGGTGTGTGTCCCATTACATCTTGTGTAAAAGTAACACTGCATTTCAGAAAAAGAACATTGTACCTACAGTAAAATATGGTGATTTTAGTGTGATGGTTTGGGGCTGTTTTGCTACTTGCAGGACCTGGAAGACTTTCTGTGATAAATGGAGCCATGAATTCCACTGTCTACCAAAACATCCTGAAGGAGAATGTCCGGCCATCTGTTTGTGACCTCAAGCTGAAACAAACTTGGGTTCTGCAGCAGGACAATGATCGAAAACACACCAGCAAGTCCACCTCTGAATGGCTGAAGGAAAACAAAGTGAAGACCTTGGAGAGGCCTAATTAAAGTCCTGACCTGAATGCTATTGAGATCCTGTGGCATGACCTTAAAAAGGCGGTTCATGCTCGAAAACCCTCCAGTGTGACTGAATTACAACAATTCTGCAAAGATGAGTGGGCCAAAATTCCTCCACAGCACTGTGAAAGACTCATTGCAAGTTACCGCAAACACTTGATTGCAGTTGTTGCTGTTAGGTGCAACTCTGCTGAAGGCATGGAAGACTTGTCTCTGCACTTAAATATGGAAATATGCAAGTTAGTGTACCTGTGACCCCACCCCCTGGAGACACTTCTTGTGTCGTGCATGTATTGGAGGATAGCATCCACTAGTACTTTTTCTTGCTGCATCCCTATATCCCAAATTGGCCTTCTCACTGCATGACCATTTATCTGTCATTATGAGATGAATAAAACAATGCAGCCATCTGCAAAACATTTAGCAATGGATCCTCCCACTTCTGTGCAAGTTAGCTGAAGCTTAGGGATGTAGTTACCATTATAAAGAAACTTATCCAGCATTGTTCTTATTTCCTGGAAGTCCACTTGTCGTTTGTGTGGGTTTACAGGCCTAAAACATAGTTCACTATTTCTCAACCATTTCCCAAAACCTCTTTATCCATTTACAGGCTTATACATAAACTTTTTAGGGGAAGGTGTTTAACAGAAGAAAGTGCAATATGAATTAAAATGAATAGGACTGCATACTGCATTATATTGAGATAGAGTGTAATTGTTTTCAAACTTAAAATTAAGTGAGAAAAAGTCAGGTTTCATTGGCTAAAAGTTTCTCAGTTTCAAGTGTACATTAAATTATCCACTCGGGTAATTATTAGGACTTTGGGCTTCTTTCAGTTTGGGCATAAACTGTATCTTCAATGGAAATGGCCAGAGCTAAACTTCTGTAGGTTGAATTGTCATATATGTCATGTTTCTGCTGCTTAGACTCAATATAAGGATCGTGTGTACTGTGTGAGTTGTTTATACAGAACCTTTAACAATACTCTTATTTCAAAAGAGCAAGAATACGTACAACCCTTTATATTCCATTAAACCCTTAATATGTAGCTCAATAATAAGCGTAATTAGCATGCAGTAGCTTATGGTCTGGTGTTCACAACTGGGTCAGAGACGGGAGGAGAGAGAGAGAGAGGGATAGACACTACAAACAAATGTACTTGAAAGAATGAGCTGGGAGAGTACACACACTTGTCTGTTTTATTCAACTCATCACTCTCCTTCACTGTTTACTGCCAAAATGATGAGGAGAGTACACAGAGCTGGAGCAGTATCCTACTGGTGAGAGAGAGAGTGTGTGTGAGAGAGAGAGTTAATAGATCAGGAGGAGGATTCAGAATCATTTTCTAGGTCTCAGGAAGAGAGCAGAGGAAATGGAAGGTTCTTTGAATTCTCTCTCAGCTTCTTATCTGATTATTCTCCTGTACTATCTCACTTTGAACCATGAGATCTGGGCTATCACAGGCCTTTCTTAGCTTTAGTCATAAATCAACTTTTAGTCTTTGACATCTGTACACCCTATGATCATCTGTTATTTAAGACTGCTGTTGTACTTTTGCTAAGAAAAGTAAGTAAGCTTAGGGCTGTAATATGTTTATTATGCTTCATGAGGACTTATGGTTAGTCTGAACTTATTTGTGACCAGGGACAAAAAACCGAGGCATTGCAGTTTTAAAGAACTCAGACTACACTGGAAATAATAACACGTTTTCCTATCATACTGGGTGGAATATTTAATCTAGAATTGTCTCAACTGAGGTGATGAGAGGTGCTGTGCTGAAAGGGAGAGGTGAAACATGATATTATTGGTTAATATATTTTATGTAAAATATTGCCTGCGGGTGCATAACCTAGACACAAACCACAGGCAGCACTCCCTTGTTAGCAACAAATTTAACTTCAATACAACACCAAAATCATGAGTTGTTGTCAGATGTGTGATCTGGTTTGGACACCTTTCTTAATACAGAATTCCATTCAGTCTGTACAGTACCAAACGTTTTCCAAAGACATGGCTTGGCCAATCAGATTTTAGTAGTAGTGTAATAAAATATGTCATAATGTATATAGCACACATGCAAAAATACATATACACACGTACACACACAAACACACACAATATAAACAAACAAACAAGCGAACAAACCACAACACTAGCACTGACATTTGTAAAGGTCTTTGTGATTTTGTCACTTTTCAGAGAGGACACATTGAGCCTTGGAGGCTAGTGTCCGTGTGTGTGGGTGTGTGTGTGTGTGTGTGTGTGTGTACATGTTGACTCACAGACCTGAAGCTCATGTAGCATGAAACTTCATTGCCTTTTACAGGTCTATACCCTGCAGGCTAGTCAGCCAAACACACACACACACACACACACACACACACACACACACTTCATGCCCTGCAGAGAGGAATGGTTGTGCTCCTGTCAGGACCTGGAAATTGAGTTTGGAATTGTATTTTTTTGACAGAATATAGTATACAGGTTGTGGTCACACACCACGCTACTATTATGAACCCTGCTTTAACCTAGCTCTGAAATTGATTGCACTTTTTTCATCACTTTCAAGGAATAACACATCCTTTCGTGTATTCCTGTACCTGTAATTTAATTTCAGATGTCAATCAGAGAGTTTAAAGGAACACTAAGTAAGATGGGCTATTTTGGCTCCTTTTACCTAGTGTTAAATATGAAATGCTCCTAATAATAGCAGAAATGGGACACACTTCGCCACGCACACCTTCTTGTTCTTACACTACTTGTGCCCACTTGTGAACCTTGGTTCCTCCCAAGGTTTCTTCCTCAGCCCTAAGGGAGTTTTTCCTT
Source organism: Hoplias malabaricus (assembly GCF_029633855.1). Taxonomy (NCBI): domain Eukaryota; kingdom Metazoa; phylum Chordata; class Actinopteri; order Characiformes; family Erythrinidae; genus Hoplias; species Hoplias malabaricus. The sequence continues at coordinate 41,753,644 of NC_089803.1, forward strand.
GCATCTGTCGCCCCTGCCTTGCTCACCTGGGGTTTTTACATTTCATGTTAAAACTTCTGGCATTACTGGAATTCTGTGAAGCTGCTTTGTGACAGCATGATTTGTAAAAAGTGCTATACATATACATTTGATTTGATTGCTCTATTCTTTCTCCATAGATGAGTAATAATGATTCATGTTTGCAGTTTCTGATTACTTAAGGTGCAAACTCTGGAGACAGCTAACTGCATTACTGAAGTGTTACAAAACCTAAACAGCTCCAGTTACAAATGGGTTTTCAAACAATGAATAAAAAATTAAACTTCATTCACATATAAATAAATGTACTTTTTTCTCCTCTAACACGCCATTCCACCTTAAAAAAAGGTAGCGTTTAGAACTGCATTTTCCCCACAATCGTAGATGTTCACTTTAAAAGCTGCTTTATAGAAGGTTATTACACGAAACTGCATTTCCCCATAACCGTAGATCCTGTATTAGACCACAAGGCATTAAGGCACCTCAAGCCCACTATGAGAAATAAGCCTTCTACATTTCCTTTTACATTCCCTAGGCCTGAGTGGCTCTCCTTTGCCTTTTGAACCTTGATTTAACTAGGAACTCATTTGCGACTATTCTCCTGAAAGCATGGTCATGTGACTCCATTTCTCTTATTGGCTATTTGTTTATTTTTTATAATTATGATTCTTTCTTTGCCAGAAACAGTGCATGTATTCTGCTCACACAAGCAGAACATACTTTTCTCACATTGTGGTTTTATTTGTAGAAGACCTTTATTGTACACTCTTACCTCAGCACATGTGAAATCACAGTTTGCTTTCAGCTGTTAGATGTCAGATACCAGATGTTTGAACATTTGTTGTAAAGATATAGAAGTCATATAAACATTAGTGAGGCCAGTTACTGATGTTGGATGATTAGTTCTGGATCACAAATGTCATTCTGGCTTATCCCAGAGGTATGAGATAGAGATCCATCAGTCCAGAGATTGCAGTTCCACTAATCCACATCCTAATGTTAAGGGATTTATACCCTTCTAGTGGATGCTTGGCATTGAGTATAGCGATTATGGGCTTGTGTGACAATGCATTATTATTCAGATTATACAGAGTGTCTGATTTCCAGTGAATACTTGTGTGAAGAGGTGCCCTTGAAATTGTTAAATCCAGTGATTAGAAAGAGAGTCTGGATACCTGACATACAGTATTTCTTAAAATAGACTTATGGATTTGGTTGCTACACTGCTGTTTATGAGTTGCTTGGATCTGTTACCTGGAAGATGTCCTGCAGTTGGAGATTATTTCTTATCGGCAGAGCAGGCAGTGAGAAGACAGTGAAAAGCAGGAGATTGAGTTGAAGAGGGACAGAGCTAGAGATGGAGAATATACATTCTGGAAGGAGAGAAAATAACTGGGGAGAAGGGTAAAAAGAAAATCGCATGTGACCCAATGTGAGGGACCCAATCAAAGCCAGTGAAGTTGATAGTGATGGAGCGAGTTGGATAAACAGTTTTTATAATGGAGTAAAACGTTGGAAAGCTTCCACTCACAGACAGAGGGCTAATCTCCTGGACTGGCTGAAACCTCCATTTGACCTCTGCTACTCACTGGTTCTCCACCTTCAAAGCAAATTTAGGATGGCCTTTCTCCTTCTCTCAGAGCCTGGGTAACATCACCTGAGTCAAACAAGCTCAAACAGTTGACGTCTGGAGGATTTCATTTAATGGTGTTGATTTAACTGTGACATTTCCAACCATACTTATCTGAAGGGGAGAGGGTTACAGGGAGATCTGAGACATTGTTTGATCAGGAACACCAATTTTCATGCAATTCTTCTCTGGTTCAACATGAAATATTAATGCAGGTCTTAAAGTTTTAAGGACAATTCCTGGTAGTGCTTCCAGGCCTCAGCAAGAGACATGGAGAGATAGAGTGTTCACTAGTTACTAACCAAACGGAAGATAATTAAAGGCAGGGATGGCTTCTTTGAAGCACACATGGATTCTCTAAGGCAGATGTGCATTACCAGAGGCAGATTCAGTTCCTCTGAGGCAGACACAGATTACCAGAATCACTAAGAGTCTACCAGAGGCAGTTTAGGCTTCTGCACGTTAGATAAGGGTTTCCTGAGAAAGAAGCAGATTCTCTTAGGCAGAAGATAGGAACTTTGGTTCTTGATTTTGTCCCATTCCTGATTCTTGGAATCTTTGTCCTATCCAGCTGTACATAAACGGATGGAGTCAGGACAGGGTCATTGTTTATTGTTTGTTCATAGTGGGTGTAAATTTCGCAGAGTTTTGAGGTGTCCCACTGAGCTTGTGAACAGTGGAGAATAGTAGCCAACACACCTTCTGTGATGCTGAACCCAGCAAATGGAGCATGTTCCAGTTTATATATATATATATATATATATATATATATATATATATATATATATATATATATATATGCTGTAAATGATGACACCATCCAACTCCACTGTGAGATAACACTTTATTTGAGGCTCTGAGCTCTTTCATGAGTTCTGAATCTCAACATGATCACAGAAGACATCATGTTTTGCACTGAGGAACCAACTCCTCTTTGGTTCCAGCTGGGTGTGAATTTTCTGGTTTACAAACCAAGTTATGTGGTGGAAATGTGCAGAATGGTTCCAAATTAGGTTTGTGAAAAGGAACCTTTGCAGTTCCTTGTTGGAAAAGCCGTGGATTCTCTGTTGCATTCATTGAGGGATGAATTCTCTCCCATGGAGACACAGTCTCTCAAAGTCAAAAGCTTTCTCTTTGACACAGATGCGCCTTCTGTGTGGCAGATGTAGTTTCTCAGAGGCAGGTGATGACTCTCAAAGTGAGATGTGGTCTCTCAAATCAGAGTTTTTCTTTTTGAGACAAACAAAGGCAGACATATGAAACCTTAGATGTAGAGGTAGATTCTCACAGGGTGAGACAGACCTTTCGAGGCTGATGCCAATTCTCTGAGGCAGACTTAATTTCTCAGAGGCAAACGCTGTTTCTCACAGGGAGATGCAGTTTCTCTGAGGCTGGGGCTGGGAGGACTGAGCCGAGATGGAGGCAGCAGTCTCCCCCAGCTGGTGTGCTAATTGACAGCGGGGTGTGGAGCTGCCAGATGGACTGAGGGTGGTGTAAATTGATTCCTTGCATTCGTCTTCATTAAGGCGCCAGGCTCTGGGGCCTGACTGTACAGAGCTTTCCAGGGAAAAGTTGCGAGGGTGGAGAGACACAGATGAACGAGTGTGTGTCAGTGTATCATGTGTCTGTACTGAGAATCAGAATCAGGTTCAGTGTGTGTATCTGAGAGAGAGTAAGAGACTGTGAGAGTGTGTGAAAATGAGAGACAGAATGAGAGACACAATAAGGTAAAGTATGTGTTAGAAGGAAAGAACAAATGAGTGGAAGAGAGCGGGAGTTAGAGCCAGAAGGTGTAAACGAAAAGGAAGGCAATGGCATGAAGGAGAAATTGAGAATTAGAATGAATATGTAACAGAAAGAGTGACCATAAGGGCAAGTGTGAATAGTTTAGAGCAAGAAAAAGGAGAGAATAATTGAGAGAGAGGGAGAGCATAAGAGAATGTGATAAATATATACAGAGAGAAAGAGTATGTGAGAGAAAGCAAGTGTATGAAAAAATGACAGCGGGAAAGTGTGGTCATGTATGAGTGACTTATTTTCAGTGAGTGGATAGGGGTTTACTCACAGTGGGCCATGAGGTCGCCCCCCCCTCCCCCAGTCTGAAAGGAAGTGACCTGTTGGGGCTGTGTGTGGTGGCTACAGTCATAAAACACATCTCCACTGTCACCACCTCCTCCTTCATCACACACTAAGCGCCACACACACACACCCTGCTCTGTGTCAGCCTCCATCTGACATGGGTCAGGCCCTCTCTCCACCATCCCACACTCCCTCCGGGCTGCTGGACTTTCTGGCAAGGGCAATCAGATGACCCTTCCCACCAGTCTCTCTCTCCCTCTCTCTCTCTCTCTCTCTCTCTCTCTTTCATATCCTTCCCAATCATCCTGTCATGGATGATTAATATGAAAAATATTCAGAATAATATGTCCTCTGTGCCTACATTTCATATATTTATCTGTTTTCATTTTGTAATGTCTGTTTTTGTGTTTTGTATGCACTAACTAGGTCATCGCATGATTCTACCAAGCTGAGAGGATGAATGGTAACACATTCTTTCACATAATGCACCAGAACCTCATTTCAACCCAATACAATATCACTTAACTTTGAGAGCGCTAACTGCAGCTAAAAGACACTAATATCTGCAAGTTTACACTGGGTGATGTAATTATTCCCTGCAATTGAAAGGACATTGTTTTGTACGTTCCTAAAAACAGTTCAAGGGGTATTTTTTCTTACAACATTGTGTTAAAATCAGCACAGTGTCATAATTCTCCATGTGTTTCTGTTTTGGTTGTGCTTTCTTGTGTGCTTTTTGGTCACACCTCAAGCTCTCAAGGATCATGTAACTGAGCTCAGAGTTGTTCTTTATACGCCTGTTGTATCCATCCATGTTTTGTCAGGCATGTTCGTAATACTCTCAGCCACAGATGCTCTGCCCACAGGCTGATTGAGAGTCTGATATTTTCAGTGCACAAACCTGGCCTCACTGTCAGGATTCTGCTATTCGCATTCTGATTGGCTCTCTGTACATCCGTGTATATGTACATTTGTGTCTTGTTTTGAACTGCATTTTGTATTGGACCGACATGAATCTCCTCCTTCTATATGTCATGCCAAAATAGTAGACTTTTGATTGACCTTTTTGCGTGTTAGTCTAGTTTCTATTCCTGTGGTGGTAGGTGGTTCTTGGCCACGTTAAGTGGTGAAAGGCACCAGACACTCCCTAGAGCACTGCGAGACTATGTTCATAGTTCTGTAAGTCGTGTGCTGTCTGATGTGTTTGTAATGGTGATGTTCTGATGTTTTCAGTTTTGTAACTTGTTTCCTGTTTATATTTATATTCATTAAGTTACCACATAGGTTCATGCACCAGAGTCTCTTTATCCCTGTTCACCATGTTACACACAGTACCTTGTTTTTGCTGTATGTCCCCTGCATATCATTTCTGCAAAAGCCATTATCTTAGTATCTTGCACGAAATTTTCACTGGACTACAGTATAACATTTAAGGAATGTCAGTTATTAGCTAGGCAGTACCATGACTAAGCATGCAATACACATGTTGTTGGAGAAGAAGAAGAAGAAAAAGAAATACCTATATTGATCCCCTTAGGGATCAACCTCAAGGTGAGAAGTGGGTCATTATGTATTTGTGGCTTACTATTAAGTATTAAAAGGTTATATTGTCTAAACCAAAACTCTCACAAACTTTGGATGCAATATTATCCCCAAGAACAGAACAAATAGATGGACATGCTTTTGCAGCCCTATTGCCTTCATGGAACTCATAACAAATGCACTGACTAGTTATTTATTTATTTAGTTAGTTAGTTATTTTGTTGAAAAAAATTACAATACTATTCAACATTCACCATAAAATGACAAAAGAGCAGGAGAATGTTTGAAATGTTAATGACAATTTTATGTTACACAAAAAAAGGTTTTAAAGCTGATTTGTACACTTAACACATGTTGCTAGAGTTTCACTAAATGCACCCCTGAGCCTAACCCAAACCTTAATTCCAAATCTGACATGCTGGTCAAAGTTGGAAAACGTATGCAGCTTATGTTTTAAGCGGGCTATCAGTTAGGGCCATCAAACCCACTCAGAGACAATGCTAGACAGTCTAATGCAGTGGGGCTTTATAGTCCTCTGGTTGCCACATGGTGATCTCAAGCTCAGGTTTCAGAGTGTACCCTTTAATTTCATTATAATCTACCCCTAAAGTTTCTGCATTCACTAATTATAAGTGGTTTGTACAAACCTTTGGACCTAAAGTGTATAGTGATCAGTTGCTGTCAGATCTTTGCTCTCATGGGTTTGTATGTGTATGTGCGTATTTATGTATGCGTGTATTGCCAAGAAATTATAATTAGAGTGTGTGGGGTGGACTGGTCTGCATCCTGTAATTCCCAGTCAGAGGGGAAAAGAGTCCCACTCCAGCTCTGCTGAGGCCAATTATTCTCCCTTAGACTCCTGAGCATGGTTGGCTGTGTTATTGCCAGGGATCATGCTCACAATCTCCTGACAATAAGGCCAAACTCTAGACAGCTGCACTATCTGCAAACCACTCATTTTATAATTTAGATACATTCACATACATTAAATGGCATCTTTTCAATAAATGTTTTAGCTGACTTAACTTTCAAGTTTAGTAAATGTCAGTTGTCTTGCCCTTTGAGTTATGCTAAATATCAAGCAAGAAACAAATTAGTAGATTGCACACTACACTTTAATCTACACTTTAGATTACACTAAAACTACACTATAGCTCCAAAGGTTTGTAAACTTTAATTAAACTTAGCAAAATTCAGCTTTTTAAAGTTGTACCTATTGCTGCACATAAGTGAATTAATACAATCAAACTGCATTTTCTGGAGTAATTGTATTCCAATACCTTTGCAATGACTAGCATGATTTTGTGATCTAGAGCTATTCATCCAACATCAGTACAGATGTGGACATAGTTTTCTCAGAAATAAACATATGACTAAAGTAATCCATCATTGTCTATTTCATAGTTAATAACAAATATACTTTGCTTTTTTTTGTTTCAACAGAATATTTATAATAAATGAAAATTGAACAAATTGGACAAATATTAATGTGACATTTAACCTAAAATATTGTTGCATAAACTTTAGAGGTAATCACTAAACATAGTAGATTCTAGATTTCTGCACCTGTCAACAGATTGTCTGACCCACTCTTCCTGGACAAACTCTAGTTCTAGCTGGGCGTATTCTATAGACTTTAGCTCTAACCATAGATGTTCCATAGGATTCAGATCGGGGCTCATAGAAGGCCATTTCAGAATAGTCCTGTGCTTTTCTCATCCATTCTTGAGTTCTTTTAGCTATGTATTCTGAGATTATACTGTTGGGCCGGTGACTGAGTCCGAGCTTTCTGATACTTGGAATTACATTTAGCTCCAGAATGCCTTGATTGTCTTAAGATAAATGGTGCACACATTTAATGCCCCCAATACCATACACAGCAAAGCAGCCCCAAAACATAACTGAGCCTCATCGATGTTTGACAATACTGTTTTCTGAAAGTTTAATTTTTTAGTGTGTGAACATAGAGCTGATGTGACTTGCCAAAAGCTCCAGTTTTGTCTCATTTGTCCAAACAACTTTCTCACAGGATCAATGTGGTTTTTCAATATGAATTTGAACAAACTCCCCTTTGGCTTTTTATGTATTTTCTTCAAAAGTGTAGTTGATCTGGATCCCAAAAAACAATGGATGGTGTGGTCAGGCACTCATGAAACTGTACTATCATTAGATTTGTGGAAACAAATGATGTGATGCCTCTTTCCTTCCTTCCCTTAAACTTTATCAACTGAATATAAACTGACAATGCCCATTGCATCTATGTTTATTAATACATGTGAAAAGAATGATAAAATTTCATGTCTTCTCACATACAAAACATTTTCATGCTGTCCTCAGGCAGCCTCTGTCGATATTTAAGACTACAGTTCCCAAAATGAACCAGATCTGGCTAAACACAACCGACTGCAGAGATCACCATCTCCAGACCACTTGTTCTTATTTGTTATCCAGCCTAATTGCAGGTTTTATTAAGGCATGTAGAGAAAGGACTGATTTATTATTACTTATGTGAATTCATTCATTCATTCATTATCTGTAACCACTTATCAAGTTCAGGGTCACGGTGGGTCCAGAGCCTACCTGGAATCATTGTGCGCAAGGCTGGAATACACCCTGGAGGGGGCGCCAGTCCTTCACATGGCAACACAGACACACACACACACACACACACATTCACTCACACCTACGGACACTTTTTTTGTGTCGCCAAAATTGTTTTGATGCAGTGGGTGGTTTGTGCAGGGTTCTGTGAGTAACCTTAGTTGTTAAGGACAGCTGGTTGCTGAAAGGATCATAAACAGCAACAGCAACCGTAGTGGGTAGATGTAGGATACTAATGCACCTAAATGTTGCTAGATGTAGCTGGTTGCTGACTGGATCATAAATGGCCACAGCGAATTTAGTGATTAGTAGGAACAATGAGCAATAACACGATTTTTTGCGGCTGCAGGTAGGAAGAGAGTGGGGTGGATCCTATGCGAAGCTCTAATGGATTGTCTTATTTTGTGTATGATTATAATAATAAAAAAACTGTTTGAAATGTTACTGTAACACTGATTTTTACTTTTTTCTAAGGGTACCAACAAATTTACCAAAACATATTTATGCTGGATCTGTCCCACACCCCTTCATGGCTCATAAAGACATTCACTTGAGCTAATGGAACAGCCCTTAAGATGACATCAGAGATCCCTCAAGCAGAAAAAGTAAGAGAAAGTTTTCAAAGGCATTTTAAAAACAGTAAAGAAATGGAAGGTTTGACTACTTGACAACTGTCAAATCAAAAACTGCATTATTTTTTTCAGATCTGTCACAAACCACATTCATAAGGTCCTGCGATAACAACAGCTGCTGACAGGCTAATAGTGTGTGTATCTGAGTGTGAAGAACTGTACAATAAAAACACAAAAAAACAAAGCAGTGAAGTAGATAACATTTGGCAGCAAACTGTTGAAAAACCCGGCAGTCCAAATGCTGAGGCTTTTATCTACCACTGTCAATATGTTGTTGCTATAAAGGTTACAGCTTCTGTAGACTATATATATGTGGGTCCAATGTAAGTATATCTTTGTCTTCCTATATCTCTGGAAAATAATTGTTATTGCAAAGACATTCATTCATTCATTCATTCATTATCTGTAACCGCTTATCCAATTCAGGGTCGCGGTGGGTCCAGAGCCTACCTGGAATCATCGGGCGCAAGGCGGGAATATACCCTGGAGGGGGCGCCAGTCCTTCACATGGCAACACAGACACACACACACATTCACTCACACCTACGGACACTTTTGAGTCGCTCTTCCACCTACCAACGTGTGTTTTTTGGACTGTGGGAGGAAACCGGAGCACCCGGAGGAAACCCACGCAGACACGGGGAGAACACACCAACTCCCCACAGACAGTCACCCAGAGCGGGAATCGAACCATTGCAAAGACATATTTACTGTAAAAACTGTACTTTGCAAGTATCTATTTATTCTTAATATCTTGCACGCACCCATTAGTGATATTCATTTTTAAAGGCCCCAAATTCAGTGCATTTTTATTTTTCACAAGGGCACACATTTATTCTGAACCTGACCTTCAGTAGACACTTAAAAGCAAAGGTGCTACAAAGTGGTCTTTGAGTGACTCCATTAAATAAAAAATAAAAAACAAAACAAAACAAAAACAAACAAAAAAAATATTTAAATGTTAAAAAAAATCCATTCACTTGATCATAAGGTTATTTCCCATTTAAACAAATTAGCAAACTTGGTTCTTCTATGGCCTCACTCAAAGAACCCTTTGTAGCACCTTTATTTTTAAGTGTGTAGGGTTCCATGGGCAAGCAACCATGGGAAGGTAATGGCAAAAGTTATATTTTGAGACGTCATATCTATAGTTTCCCCTAAATTTCACTTTGGACCTTAGTCTTTTTCAATCACACCAAGCCCTGTGTGTGAGATAAGCACATGCATTTTATAGTAGAACTGGAGCATATCATTGATTATTTTCCACTGGACAACACAACAAATTTGGAGAACAACACTATTGTCCAATGCTTCATTGACTAATTGGCTCCCAGACTGGCTAGTGATGGTAGGAGACAGAGGGCTTTTCCAAACACTAAGAGACAGCAGGCTATTCTGTTCTATTAGTCTCTCAGCCATGAATGGCAGAGGCATCAACAAGAATCTAAGTTGTGATCTCTTGATGAAAGGGCCCACACTTAGGATGTACTTACTCTGGGTAATCAGTGCCACGTTTGACCCCGAAGTCCAGTTCATTTGACTAGTGTGAGTGTTCTGTAACTTTCCTGGTCATGGTATTCTGTACCATGCATTTGAACTCATAGAATGTGAATGTGACCTCAATGTTCCAATACTCAGTGTAAACACACATAGTAACAAAGGGGTCACTCTGGTTCCCTTAGACAGATATACAAGGTCTACTGCTGAGGGGCAGTGCTTGCTGAGACATTTGGTCAAATTCAAAACTATTTGCCTCTGGAAAAAAAGTATACATGGAGTTATGATTAAAGGAAAAACCCTCTACCACATAATCGATAAATCGAGTGCTGAGAGTCACTGCCAAGAAAATGACTCCAAGTAAGCAATAAAGTACAATCTGGTTGTCCAATGTGCTGTGCAAATGCTTCTTTATTCATAATAAAAGCCACTGTCTAATGACATAGTGCTCAAATTTGACACATAAAAATGAAAATGCAGTTTGAGTGCAGGCCAGTGGGGGTGTGGGGAGGAGGTACAACCGTACTCCACTATGATATGTTTCAACCAAGCCAAGTGTGTGCACCCTTAAACTGTTTCACCAGGAGCTGCACATGCAATGATTTTAATGGCTGGTGAGATACACTTGAGAAGAGACCACCTTCTTAGAGGGTTCACATTTTACCCATTTTCCACAACTTAACACAGTTCCCTGGGGTCTTAATGAAAAGGTCTGTATGTGCTTTGTCAAGCCATACCACAAGGATCAACCACCACAGCAGTTTTGTTCCCTATCTAAACATTCCTGTTCAGAATGACCAGTTTCAGTGTCACTGCTGGACTGAGAGCAGTCCGCTAATAAACAATATCCAGCCAACAGCATCCTGTGTCCACTGATGAAGGACTAGAGAATAAACTACACACAAAAAAATAGAAGAGCTACTACATCTACAACCAGGTAGGTGTGTCTGAGTGGACAGTGAGTGGATGGTGTTTAAAAACTACAGCAGCACTGCTGTGTCTAATCCATTTGTACCAGCGCAAGACAAACTAACACTATCTCATCACTAGATGAGACAGAGTATGATCCACCACCCAAATCATGGTGTAAAAAAAAAACGGTGTAATGGGGATAAGAAAGTATGCAGGCATTATGTGGACTACAGTCTGCAATTGTAGAACTACAAAGTGCTCCTCTATGGTCAGTGGAGCTGATAAAATTGACAATGAATGTACAAGGGAAGTGTTCCTAAGCCAGTGGTTGTTCCGTGTAGATTTGAAAGCAAAGAGGAATCATCCACTACTGGACCCTCCATTATTAAAGCAAAGAAACTATGGTTTTGTCTCCATGGCATAGCTCCTCTGGCACTGACCATCCTCTGGTGAGACTGGAATGAATGCACAAATAAAGTTAGTAAGAGAAAAAATAAAGCAGGGCAACCTCTGCTTGGCATGCATACCAATGAAGTATTTGTCCACATAGATAAGGGTTTTGATGTGGGATAGTGACATCAAAAGCTCTCTGGTGGGATCCACAGCTTCTGCTCACCTCTCACTATGCTACCTGGATTACACACTGAGCCAGGAGTCATGTGCCAAAGCCCTGACTTAGTCCTTTGACAGGACAGCAAGGAGAAGGGTCTCTCTCTCTCTCCCTCCCTCTTACTTCCTTCTCTCTTTCTGCATTCCCTTCTTTGCCTGCTTTGGGGACTTTAAGGAGCTTATAGTGTGTTATTGCGCTGGAATGCTTGCGTTGGACTCAAATCCCTGGAGAGCTCTTGACTGTCACTCCAAATATAGCGTGTTCTTATGATTCAGTCTCCAAAGCACAGCAGTGGGTGCCCCGCTGCCAGTGCTCGCCAGCTTAAACACACACACACACACACACATAGTACTAGAGTATTCTCTATGTTTCCTATGCACAACCACTTTCTGGTTTATTCAGTTTTATATTTTGGTCATAGAGATAGAGTATGGTACCACTGTGCAATTTGTGAAACCCATATTAAATATTATAAACTAAATAAATAAATATTACCCACTTAAATATGAGTTTCTGCTGCTGCTACTAATCTGATCTGATTTTTTAAAACACTACCTCTTCCTGTTATATGCTGTGTTCACAGGCTTGTGAAAATTATATTGCACAACAGTGCTACGTGACTAATGCCAGCATGTCACTAGCGAAATTTGATGATAAATAAAGCATTGGCATTGGCATTGGCTTAGTGGTTAGCACGTTCGCCTCCCAGCGCTGGGATCTTGGGTTCAAGTCCCATCTGGGTGGAGTTTCCATGTTCTCCCCGTGTCTGCGTGGGTTTCCTCTGGGGTCTCCGATTTCCTCCCACAGTCCATAAACATGGAGGGTAGGTGAATTGGCTTCTGTCTAATAACTGTCCTGCTGTGTGAGTGAATGAGTGTGTATGTGTGAGTGAATGTGTGTGCCCAGATATGGATTGGCACTGGGTGAAATCCTAGTGCTCGATGCAGTCCTCCAGGTGGACGGTCGTTCCTGGTCGAGAGTACGCTGTGCGTGTTTGGCTGCCGCTTCTCGCCAGTGTGTGTGGATTGAGTGTTCTGAGCGTTCTGAGCAGTGTGGATTGTAAAGCATCCTTGGGTATCTAGAAAGGCGCTATATAAGTGTAATGATAGATAGATAGATTGATTATTTAATGTGAAAAAAGCAACATTACTGATATCATTTGACATGATCACATGGTTAATGTTGTTATAATGTAACTAATTAGTTTTTGCATTTTGCCACATTCAAGCAGTTCATGCATTCATAATATTTCATGCCAGACATGGGCTATATGTGTTACCACATCAAATCTTAATCCTTCATTTCCAAACTCAGCAATTTATGCTGATATTTTGACTTGATACAGATACCCAATATCAGACTGGTGCCAAATCTAGTTGCCAAATCTGGTTTTGGGGGGTGCATCTGCATGTACTCTGGACTATGTAGTGTCCACCATGTTTTACAGTTTGAAATCTCTGCTAATTTCTTCATTGCGCAGTGAATATAAAGTTTTTATTGAACTGCTATACTGATGAGTAAAGCTTTTCTGGGTTTGAGAAGAATGCATAAATAAATAAATAAATAAATAAATAAATAAATAAAAGAGTTCATACATTCAAAAGAGAGCATAGAGGAAGAAAGATTGAGGCTAGCCAGTAGCCAATTGATTGTTTCCTTGTCTCTACATTTGTCTGGGAGGCATGAAATAGTGATGCTGTGGTTTGGTGACGCGTCTGGCTCAATGGCCTGCATATTTTCTTTCTATCGCTCTCCTGTTTACCATTCAGCTCATGTTGGCTCTAAAGCTGTGCCTCAGGCAAAGGCAGATACTGTAGCTCGCTCTTGGCAATCCATGCATCTACATCAAAACAGGACAGCCTCTTGTCTGATTGGTTACTCTTAATTAGTTTCTGATATGGAACTTCAACAGTCTTCGGTTCACTTAATCCTCAGACAGAGAGTAATTGTTATTTTAATACAATTTGTAATTACATTGTTATATTGTGAATATAGTAACTCACAATGAATTACATTTTGTACAGGACGGCATGTGTGACGATAACTTTACAATAAAATTACAATGCACCGCAGCACAGCTCAGCTGATAGCGATGTCAATCCCAATATTGTAGAATATATAACAGTAATGAAGCAAAGTCAGTACTCATTACAGATATGTCATTGATGATTCTGTCCTTGTTGAATGTCAGTGACAACAGCCATGTCCCTCTCTCATCTCTGAAGTTTCTTTTTAAAGTGTTTGCTGACTTTAGTTTAACTGGTTTAAGTACAGCTGTTGTGTGCTGTTTTCTTTTTGAGGAAGGTGGTATAAAAGTGAAATGTTTGCTCTTTAACACATACCCGCTGGTTGTGTTTAATGGCAAGGCCTCTGAAGCTGTAGGCGGTGGTAATGCCTAATGGGCTGATAACAGTAATGCGTTAATGAGCACCTGTTGTACTAGCTGAGCTGGGAGGTGGAGCCAAGCTATTTAAGAAGACAGAAAACACAAGGGGAGAGATTCCATTTAATTCAAGTCTTTGTAAAGTCAACTTAAGTCTTGTTAATCTTTTAAGTTCTCATTGTGTATCGGAATACAGTCACTATGCACTGTATTTTTAAACCGTATATTAGGTATACTTTATAGTTTTGTCAAATCTGAGTGAATCCATGAGTCACTGGGTGTCGAGGCTCAGTCGAATTATGAATCACTGCTTTCAATTATTAGTCCAATCTTGAGACACTGGGTTATGAAATCCACACAAATGGTGAATCACATTTCTTAATTTTACATCTAGCACTTGTTTCAAAGGGTTATCTGAGATATAGGGTGTAGTGTTTACAATCTATCCCTATGAAATGTCATCAGAACACAGACACAAAAAAAGAGAAGAGCTTCAGCTCTGTGTCACAAAGTGGGGTATAGGGGAGTTTCAGGGTGGTCAAGGATATAGAAACGGGAATGGAGGTAATTGCAGGAGACTTTAATTACCACAACAGAACAAGACAAATACAAAGGCTACTAAACACACTAAGCAAGACTATTAAACACACTGAACAAAAAACAATACAAAGACCTTGAAACAGAAACATTAAACATAAAGAAAGGGGCTAAACAAGGATCAGACAAAAACACACTGAAGAGAATAAGGGCCTAAACACTAAACAGAGAAGCTAAAGACTGAACAAGACTAATACAGAACAAGGGGCTAAACACAAAACAAGGCTAAACACAGTGCATTGCTAGGAAACAGAGACAGGAAGCACAGACAGCAAACATTCCTACACAGACCACAAACATCCAACAATCTAGATATACAGATACATACATACAATGACCCACAACCCGGGGGGGGGGGGCACCACAAAGAAGACACAATGAGAGGGTGGAGCAAAGGCAGAGACAAGGATGGAAACAAAACCAAAACAAAACAAAGAGCCCTGTACTAATAAACACATGACAAACAAAGGAAACAGCGAGACAGACAAAGCAGGAAAACACTAGACATGGCAATACATGACACTCTGCTGCCAGTCTGTAGTAATATAATTCATTCATTCATTCATTCATTCATTATCTGTAACCGCTTATCCAGTTCAGGGTTGCAATGTGTCCAGAGCCTACCTGGAATCATTGGGCGCAAGGCGGGATCACACCCTAGAAGGGGCGCTAGTACTTCAAAGGGCAACACACAAACTCACACCTACGGACACTTTTGAGTCGCCAATCAATCTACCAACATGTGTTTTTGGACTGTGGGAAGAATCCCACATGAACACGGGGAGAACACACCAAACTTCTTACAGACAGTCATCTGGAGTGGGACTCGAACCCACAACCTCCAGGCCCCTGGAGCTGTGTGACTGCGACACTACCTGCTGCAGCACTGTGCCGCCCTGTAGTAATATCAGAAAAGTACTAAATTTAGAGCATCATATCATCTTCAAAAGTGTTTGACAACCATATTATCACCTACTTCTAAATCACTATGATTTGAAGCTGACTTCAATTGCTTACTCAGAGTCTTTGTTTGAAACTTCCAGTTCTGCTTCAACAATTGAGGTGGAACATGAAATTTACTAGCAAACTATAAAGACAACAGTATACTATTAGTGATGTTTTATGCTTGTTTTGAAGGGGCATAATTTATTGAAACTATATTAATATAAGTTAATACAATGATAATCATAGGTTTTAAATGAGAAAATTATGATATTTTTGGCTTTCTGGTTGCTGATTCACAAAGCATTCATGTGACCCTATCACTGGGCCCTACCCCATTTTCCCAACAAGAATTACACCACTCTGAGGAATAAAGGCCAATTTATACTTCTATGTCGAACCTATAGCAAAAGCATCGTAGCTTACGGCATAGCCTGACACGCACCTCTCCAGAAACATAACTAGTCCGCAATGACTGTGACTGGTCAGCACTGCGACTGGACGGACACTGTTTATGTTGAACCGAAGAAGTACAGGAACGTGAACTCCTCTTCTCCACACTATAGAGACAGCAGCAGGTTCAGTGAGAAATTTCCTCAGACATGGTGTGGGCATCAGGGATGAATGTAGAGCAGAGGAAAAATATTGATGTCTCCAGAAAAAAAATTACTGGGACCACATGGGAAAAACGTGCCACATTCTCTGTCCCAAACAACAACCTCCTCCATAAATAGTGCACTTTAAAACTAAAAGCGCGAAAGGCACAATTTTTTTCATAAGGCAAAAATCCCCTGCACCCCTGTTGTGAAGCAGTTAGTGCCTATTATTTTGTTAAGTAGGACCGCTAAGTGAGGAATGGGGTGGGGAGCGACAAGCTGCAGTCTGTGTTTCAAATGAGTGTCTGAGTTGGCTATGCAGGACTGGGCCAAAACGTTGGCACAATATTTATAGTTTTTTGTATTTATTTATGTGTCTTATTGCTTGTCCAGGTTTTTTACTAAATCACAAATGCGCATGACAGCTAAAATACAAACAACGGCCAAATACTAAAATATATATACTTTCTCTCATGCTAAATACTACTGTTTCAGGACTCATCAGAAGCTAAAAAATTATGTTATTTGTTAGATCATTATTTTATTTTTTTTATTTTTGTCTCATTGCTTGTCCGGGTTTTTTTAATATATAAATTGAAATTTACTACATGCAAGTGTTTACATGATACACATATTGATACACTGTACCAAGTCCAAGATAAAGGCAAGTGTATAAATGCTTACAACGCTCTTGCGTAGAATCAGTGCAGAAGTATAGATTGGCCTTAAGTCTAAGGAGGGGAGGTCAAAATGTTGTGAGTCCCAGTCAAATCACTAATCACAGGTTTGCAAGTCCTAATCAAAAATATGCTAAACATAATTGAAAGTATCAGTTGAATCTTGGGTTGTGAGTTAAATCAAAAGTAACTGGGATACGAGTCTCAGTCAAATTATAAGTCACTGGGACTTTCAACCATTGTTTGTTTCCAAACTAACACCCTTGGTAAATGACGAGAGAAATTTCTGGAACCATCTGTGTGGTTCCAGTGAGTTTAAGAGAATAAGTGTCATTAGGTATTCATTTATTTATTTTAAAAAACAGTCTTAGTTAGAGAGATTGCTTTAATTTAGAATTATTTTGGCTTTGGTTTGTTGTTTATTAGATCATATTCTTGGCAAGGAAGCACACAGGATTTTGACCAGCTGCTATTTAGCCAACTTGCTCTAGGCACACAAAAGTAAAGAAGGCCTTAACTGATACAAAAACTGTGTAAAAGTTGGCAATGCAAGTGCAAATATTCCTCTGAAGAGCTGGAAAATATTAAACAACATTGTTTCTAGGGGTGCATCCTGATAAAACAAGAGCAACACAACTTTGAGGCTGAACACTGTTCTAGTCTCTGGTGTCCACAATGGCCAAAAAGCCAAAGCATCCAGTATAACACAACCAAAACAGTTCCTTTGCTCCCACTGTGAAGGTCCATGCTGTTCCAGACCTGAAGCCATGAGGCACCTCTGAGTCAGATGAGTGCACAAGGCTTTATTGTTAGAGTTGGCAGACTCCCACACAATATTTTCTGCCTTTCTGTGGACACCTGCTCTTCCAACATTTCTTCAGAAGATATTTAAAAGATATTAAATGCGTCTCCTTTTCTGCAATAATTTTTTTTTTATTATTTTTTTAACGGACAGGATTTAGACTATATGATGGAACTTCTCCATGCAGGTATTCAGCCAAAGGGACATTACTGAGGTCAGTTTCTGATGTTTGGATGATTACAATTGCCACACCAACTCTTCCCAAACATATTGGATAGTGCTCCATTGGTCTAAAGAACATTAGAGAGTTCCACTACTAGGGGATATATCTGCCTTTGGGCTTGATTACATTGGAATCATGTCTAGCTGCTTCAGAACATCCCATTTAATGTAATGCTTTTCTATGAACGTTATCTAATCTGCACTTGAACAACAGTTGAGCATCTCTGCTCAAATATTTGCATCTCGCAGAATCAGAATTCACAAATGTTTGGACATATAGTGTAGTATATTTTCCTTTGTCTATTTGTTGTACACATGATTTTACAGCAGCATAAGCATGCGGCCAATAATGAAGTAGGAAATGTTTTCTAAACGACAAAACCCATCTGTGAGATGCAGCTTAAAAAACCCTCTCTTCAGGGAGCAGAAGATCAGAGATTTCTCACCTTATTTTCATGAGGAGTGAGAAGGTTGATCTATATATTTACTATGTGAACAGCTGGGTGTGTGCTTGGCTGCACAGCTGGCCAGAGACAACAGTGTGTGATATTGATGCCGCAGACAGAGCCATTCCCATAAGACATGATTAAACTGAGAATATATCCTGCATGTGTGATCTCGCCATGTGTGGCCTTGTTTTGCAGCTTGCTTTCTGATTAGCCAAGCCGAGATTTTAACAAAGGCATTTAGGATTTTTTTTTTGTTAAAAGATCTGTGCTCACGAGTAATTTTTAAAGCCAGTATGCAAATGTATTCTACCCCCAAGGAAGGCAGCTCTGGTCAACCAGGGGTTGATTGTTTTTCTTTGATTATTCCACAGCCCATATGGTCCCTTCCTGTGTTCACTCAACTGATTCTGTCTGAGGGCAATATTATTTTTATTTATTTATTTTTTTTAAATAAAAAGAGTGATATTGTGTGGGTCAAGGTGAAGATTTACATCCCCAGCTTGCAGTAGGGGTAGAGAAGTGAGGGTATAATCATGATAAAACTTGACAGGCAGCCCAGGGCTTTCAGCGCTCTGATTCTTATCTTTATTTGAAATAAACAACAAATCTCACCTGTGTCACCAAGATTGATCTGTGCATTCGGCTACAGCCTTGGGCAATAACACACTGCATGTCACTTTCCTAAATTCAAAATATGCAGCAGCTACCTGTCAAATTCTACAGAAGGATTGACCTTATGTTGTATTTAGCAAAATGTATATCTTCGTTACTGAATTTTTAGCTTTATTTTCTTACTCTTCTTCGTCCTTTGGCTGTTCCTGTCAGGGGTCGCCACAGTGGATCATCTGATCTGCATCCTTGATTTGGAACAGTTTTACACCAGATGCCCTTCCTGACACAACCCTCCCTATTTATGCGTTTTTTGGAACGGCACTGCAATGCATTCCAGTGGCTAGGTACACACTAAACCTATGGACAATTTTTCAGAGTCACCAATCCACCTACCAACCTGTGTGTCGACCATGGGAAGAAGCCGGAGCATCCGGAGGAAACCCACACAAACACGGGAAAACACACCAAACATGTTTTTAACTAATAACATTTTGAAAGTGTTACAATCTTGCTAACATGCTAGCTTTGATAAGTATTTTCTATGACCTATCAGAATGAAGTCTTCAAATGTAAAGAATACATTTTTCTTTTTGGAGAGTTTTTTGTGCTCATACATATGCTGTGAGAATGGTCTTTTTGCAGCAGACTGCTAGTCTATTATTCTGGAGGTTGCATCTGTCTGGGGCCATGGTGAGTGAGTCCCTCTGGTTGTGCTAGTGCTTGCTGATCTACAGGGCCATATGCAGAGAGCATGCCCAGCTGAGCGTGGCTAAGACCCAGGGCTGGAACGGCACCGGCACGTCTGCTTTACACCACCTTGCCAAGCTGCTCCCATCTGCCTTCAACTTCCAGGTAGAGCCCACTCCTTTAGTCTGTTGATCTGGTCATCATCTGTTAGGCTTGTGCTATTCCACACTGATTTTACTGTATTTTATGAAACAGGAGATAAATATTTTTTTTCTTCTGAAAGCACTGGACACTTAGCAGAAAAGGCCATAATAACATAGCTTTGCAAGTGGAAGCATTTTCGTCATATTCTTTCATGAAGTGTTTTGAGCATTAAAATCATTACAAAAAAGTGTCCAGTGTGAAACAGGTCAAATGTTTGCCCACATAGAGATTAATAGGTGAGTGAGGCATAAAGGGACTTGTACTGCATTTAATAGGCTAAGTGGAATAATTGTGTACCTAACAAAAAACTAACAACTGTTTCAACCCCTAGTCTCAGTTTTAGACACTGCACCTTCAGAAACGTAATGATTTTATGATATATATTGTACATTAAAGTGGCCACAAATCTGTATTATTTTAGTTGTGCTTATACTGGCAATCCCTATGTCCAATATTAAAATTTGTTACTTAAATTTCCCTGGGCTCTTAACAAAATGCCCCCCCCCCCTTTTTTTGTTTTTGTTTATGTGAAGCATCCTTGTGCTTTAACACAAATGCAGGTCCACTGCTGTGACTGGAGGGACTCAGATGAGAAGGTGAGACACTTTCTTAAGTAGAGTAATTATACAGACCACAAAATCTGACTAGGTTGTTTTATTTCACAGTTTGTTTGTTTGTAGGAGCTCCAGACTGTAAAAAATGTAGTGTAGTGGATGTTGGTCATACACCCCGATACATATATATATAATTTTATAATTTGTTTTATAGCCTTGACCTTATTCAAACTCCTCCAACCTCTGATATTTGACTTAATGATATTAATTAAGATTTATAATTGGTTTAAGCAATTAGAACATTAATAATTAGTTTGAGAATGAATAATAATCATGCTAAATGAGTTCTTCAGGATTTTCAGAAATTCTAATGAATAACTTGCAAACACTGTGACTTCAAATAATGAGAGTTTTATTAATAAAAAGAAGATATTTAGTTAACATAGCACAACCTTGTAATCTCACGGTGTCCGGCAGGGGGAACTGATTTTGACCTTAAGGTGAGCTAGGCACTTTTAACTTGTGACTAAGGTTACTAACTAAGGTTTAATTAAATGGTAAATTATAAAGAGGGTTTGTTTAGACATCAGCTACTGAAAAGGTGTTAAATACGCTAGCTTACTCGTTCGCCGTTTCACCGAGCCGTCGCGTCCTGTTGTTTAATCTCCGTGTCCCGGGGTGTTCTCGTCGTTCCCACGTGGTGAGAAGCAGGCCCGCTTATGGAGGATCTCTTTACAGTCGATTTGAAGACCCTCGATTCCGAGCTGAGCTGCGTCGATCGAGATTTCCCTTCTTCGGTTTTTCACAGGCGTAGCTGGTTTTCCACCGTAGTGGAAAGGCTTTTTCAGAGTATTAGCTAGTCTCGTTGTTCAGTTTTCCAGGATTGATGTCTTCAGGAATCAGCTTATAACGTTAATATATCTGTTATCGATTACTCAAACGGTTGATACCTTACTTTGGCCACAAATAAGTTTCACCCGCCTTGATCATTCGTGAGATCACACTTCGATAGGTAATAAACATAAACAAGATTAAAGGAAAAGAAAGATATTCAAATTATTCGACTTATTAGTTAAACTTCATACTCTTAGCTAATTTCGAGACGTCTCTCGTAAGCTTTTCTGAAGTCTCTGAGAGGGTTCCTTTGTTTGTTGTCGGCGTCCTCTGTTTTCCAGTTCCTTTCGTGGTCCGTTACTTCTGCAGAGTCCTCGCGACTCTTCAAACTTCGAACTCATTGTCTGTCTTGCTGTTTGGCCTTTTCAAGGCTGGCGCGGTCACGCCCTAATGGGAGGCGTCCTCTTTCTGATTGGACGCGAGTCCAGACTCACGTGACTCTCGTGAGGGAGAGAGAGAGAGAGAGAGTAGGAGGAGGGGGTTTGACTCTGTGATTCATACATAAGGAATATGAGTTTCTCGTATCAAAATTCTTATACCTGTTATCAACCTATAACAATGAGTACATTGGACTATTAATATCAGACATTTACATAAGGTCCCATCTTGAGTACATTGTTCACGTCCAATTCGTGATGATACGCTGAAAAATAAAACATTAATCCATTTTCTCTCATTCAGAGACAAAACTGATCTTTGTAATAGAAACAATCGGCATTATACATCATTTCATTAGAAGGTAGGCATTCATCTGAGGGTACAGAAAGTGACATTCATACGTTCGTTTATACACAAATAACTCAGAGATCGACTATTTTCGCTATTGTCTTGCGGCGACTCCGAGCGAGGTGTAGTTCCGCCAGTGTCCATTTGGTGTCGTTGTTAATCCGTGTTTCAGCTGTTGGTTCACGGGAGTTCACTCGAGGTCACTTTGGTTTGAACATCTGTTGATCTCCGTGAAAGATAAGGATTAGACATTTAGGTGCCATTGTCATAAAAACGGGCCGTAAAAGCTCTCTTCTTTGTTTGAGGTTCCTGTCTCTTTAAGTTAGTTATCTCGACAGTTCCTGTTAGTTAAAAGAGAGAAGGGGGGTGTTGGGGCCATGTGTTACTTAAAAGGGTTCTTTTGATGTCTTTAGATTGGTTGTGTGTGTGTGGGGGCTGCTATGTTGCAGACGAAAAGTCTTCTGCAGACTGGAAAAGTTTTAATTCAAAACTTTTCATTTCTTGATTGTCCGATATTCATATTTGGCTCATACTCCACTACATTCCCCCCTTTCTTTTCAGTTTTATGGTTCGTCAGGGATCATGGAGCTGAAAAGAACTTTTGCTGTGGAGGAAGGTGAGGTCAGCAAGCATATTCAAACACATTTCCAGAGCTGATGTATTCCTATTAGTGTATGGGTGTATATGGAATGTGTATGTTTGCATGCTGAAGGGATCCTAATTATTTAGGGGCAGGTCTTGTTCAAACGCAACCTCGAGAGCTGATTCTTCGACATGGCCTTCGGCTTCATATCTAAAACTTGGGGGTTCACCTCTCTGGGCTCTCTTATGTCTAACGAATTTGACCATTTTATTAGACCAAGTTTCTAACCTGCTCTGGAGGGCTCGAGTGCGTTTGAAATAGAACCAAGCTATACCAAAGGTCAAAAGATATCCTAATCCTACCAGGGTAACTAGTAAGGTGTCCGGGGTGGACCATGCATAGGTGACAGGCTGAACTGGCCATAGGGGTTGAGACGATAGTTCTCTAAGAGTGTTATCTATGGGGGTTAGGTCAATGACTTGGGTTCCCTCATATTCTAGGCGAGTTAGTGTTTTAGTATCTAGCTCGATGGTGTGTTTGGAGAAGAACTCTGAGATTTCTACGTCGCTCTCATATTGGTCAGGGTTTAGGTGATACAGGGCCAGGTCTCCTACATGTGAGATTGCGTTTACGGGGACGTCTACCCAGAAGGTTTGGCTAGGAAGGAGTACCCTTTCTGAGGTGTCATGTTGATCATAGGTTAGTAGGGCCTCTCTAAAGGGGGTGTTAACCAACCAACGATTTCCAACAATTTCAGCTTGAGTACTGGTTACCAAACGTCGGGGCGTGACGACTACCGGGCATTGAGTATTACTCATCATAGGCTTAAGGCCACAGATCCCATTTGCGCTGTCACGAATGAAAGGTTTGCTAGGGCACAAGTAGTGAATGTCTTTAGTGAGTGTGCACATAAGCAAATTGGGTACCAGATATAGGTCAGGGTTATCGTCTTGGTATGCTACAAGAGATGTTGTTTTCACACGAACGTAGGCAGAATCTTGCCAGAAACCAACGTTGACAACATCTTTCAAACGGTATATGTTTTCAGGCGCCATTATGGGAAGGTTAATAATGAATGCTAATTCTCGGTCTTGAGGATTAACATAAATTGGGATGGCGCTACCTAAGGTATAGGCTAGGTGGGCCTGGAGATCAGTAACTACTTCTCGAGTTGCTGTGGATAAAATCTCCTGTACTAAGGATAGGGGCACCAGGTAAGGAGGGATTCTCCCCATGGCTAGGCTATCTACAGAGGAGCTGATTTCTTGTAGCATATCAGACAATAACATATTCACAAGCTGGATGTGGGCAAGGTCAAGTTGTACTACTGAAAGCATGGAGTTAACCGTCTGGAGCGTTTTGTTCAAAGCGACACTGTGAGCGTTGAGCACTACGACGGTGCCACGTAGGGTTTGCCCAATGGTTTGCAGGTGCTGCTGCTGTTTGTCTAATTGGGTTTTAATGTTCGGAATTTCCGCTTGCAATTCCCCTACTTGACGTTTAACAGTGGCTACATTGACGGCATTGACGGCGGACGTTCCGAGACTCAGTAGTGATCTCACAGTTGCAGCTGCCATTAACAATCCGCCTATGAAGCGTTTAGGTCGTTTATTAAAACCATTTAGTTCTGATTGCGTTACGGTAAACTTTTGTAACTGGCGGAGCATGTGAGTTACGTCGGCTTCAGCATGGCTGATAGCTTCCTCAGTCCATCTAACTCCATTCCGGCCAGTCTGCAGCGTGGTTATCGGTAGGTTTTTGCTACACGCTTCGGCGGGATTCAACCGTACAAATACTCTCTGGGTATGGAGGCGGCAATTAGTGATTAGCAGTCCCGGCTGGTCTTTCAGTATTATTCCTGAGTCAGGACCTGGTTCAATCACTTCAGGGAGCACAGCGGTTCCTAGGGAGCCAACGATCAGGAGAATGAGCAGCGGGGCCATCCTACCGGAAGAGATGCTCATGGTTAGATTTAGGGTATTTACGGCGAGTCGTTTAGATAAATTATAAGAAATTTTCACGATACCCCCCTTTTTGATAAAAATTTCCTAGGGTAAGCACTCTACAATAATTGACGATGAGGGACTAGGGTCTTGCACCCTGAGTGTCCTCAGTCTGGTTAGAAGCTCGTTGCCTGTTAAAGAGTGAGAGAAAAAGGGAAAAGGGATAGGAGAACTAAGGTGTGAGTAGAAGGTTATAGTTGTTTGTTAACTAACACCCTTCCTGCCTTTGGTTCTGTCGTTTATGATCTAACACAAGCGTTAGTATCCCCTACAAGTCCCATGGGGGTTGTGTGTGGTCGGATTTGGTTGCGGTGGACCCATTTGAATTCAGTACTGCCCCGAGCTTTGTTTATTTTGATCCTGTAAACAACGGGGGACAGTTTGTCTGTTATCTTGTAGGGACCGGACCATCGGGGTAGGAATTTGCGGGCCAAATTCCCCCCTGTTTTTCGCGACTTTCCAACAGGTTGGACAAAGATGTAGTACCATACCTTGTCCCCTATTTGGAGTTCATCGTGGGATGCTTTGTGATCGTAGTACGCTTTGCGACCTTCTGCACTTCTTTCCAGTTTCTGCTGGGCAAAGGCGAAAGTAGCTTTGAGGTGTTTCTGCAGGTCCTCCATATACTGATGAGTGGTGTAGGCTACGGCTATGCTAGCTTCACCTGGCTGATATAACAGATGTAGAGGCAGAGTCATTTGTCTCCCTGTCATCAACTCAAAGGGTGAGACCCCGACCGCGTCGTGTGGGGTCGCCCGTATGGCCATCAGTACGAGGGGGAGTTTGACATCCCAGTCTCTTTGGTTTGCTGCTACGTACTTTTTCAGTATGCTAACAACAGTTCGGTTGGCTCGCTCTACCTGACCTGAGCTTTGAGGATGGTAGCTAATGTGAAGGCTGGCTTTTACTCCTAAGAGTTGCCAGAGCTGCTGCATGACCTCAGCTGTGAAATGTGTCCCTCTGTCAGAGTCGACACGGCTGGGTAGGCCAAACCGTGAGAAGACATGGTTCATCAGTAAGTATGCAGTGGTTAGCGCTGTGTCATTCGGTGCGGGGAGGCATTCTACCCATTTAGTGAATGCACACGTGACTGTGAGGAAGTACTTGTTACCTCTTACTGTTCGAGTGAGTGGTCCAACCCAGTCTATCTGGAGGTTTGACCAAGGGAAGGATACTCCTTTCTTTTGCAAGGGGGCTCTATGAAGAGGATTCGAGGGTTGAAATTGGCAACATACCAGACAGCCTTTAATGTAGTCAGCCACATCTTTTACCATGTGGGGCCAATATGCCACCTGCTTGAGCGCATGGTGTGTTGCTTTGACCCCTTTGTGTCCCGCAGATGGGGAGTCATGGGCGTGCATCAGCATCACCCCCCTGTGGCACTGAGGAACCACGAACGTAGGTGAAGTGTGCGAGTCAGTGGCATGAACTAGCAAGCCTTTGACGACTTGGAGGGACGCTTTGGCGCCGTATAGGTCTTTAAGGCCTGGTATGGTGTCAAGGTCTTGTGCTGCGATGGGATTAGTAGATGGGTCAGAGACATGGCTAAGCATTTTAGAAATGGATGGGTCTCGAGCTTGGAGAGTAACTAAGTCAGCGTCCGAAAAAGCAGGGTTAATAGAGACAATGGTAGTTTTGGCATTGTCGGGCGACGCCTTTGTTACAGTTCGAGACCGTGTGACAGCTAGGACTTCGATGTCGGGTGGGTTTGGAAAAAGGGAGGGATCGAATGTCCACGATGTGCCTTCGCGGGCCCCTTGCTTGGCTAAGCTATCTGCTTGATCATTGAATTCTTTGTCATCTCCCGGGACTCGGGAGTGACCCTTCACTTTCTTCCAGTAGATCTGCAGGTCATGTGTGTCTACCAAGTGTTCGCATGCCGCGAAAAGCTCTTTGTGTTTAACTGGCTTTTTGTTTGACGTGGTGTAGTTGTTGGTTTTCCACAGTCTCAAGTGGCATGTGAAGCTTAGGCGCGCGTAGTTGGAGTCTGTGCAGATCACCAACGTTTTTATGCTTTTCTGGACTGCAGACTGGATTGTGATAAGAATTCCTGCTATTTCAGCATATTGGGAGGACTGAGCACCCAATTTGAAACTTAGGGGTTCGTGAGGCCATCCGTTTATTCCGATAATACCCACCCCTGCCATCAGGGTGTGTTCTCGGCGGAACGAACAACCATCTACATATGCAGTGACAAGGTCTTTGCATGTGTTAGGATCAAAATAGTGGTGGTTAGCCACGGTGGGTAAGAGGGTTTCTGGAGTTTGTGGCACTTGGGAAGGAATGTTTCCTTCGCATCGCCTGCAGGAAGCAAGGCCTGTGCCTAGGGGGCTCTTGTAGTTTTGCGCGTAACGCACCTCTAAGTCAAAGCTTTGGAGAGCCATTAGCCATGACGCTACTCGAGCGTTAGTTACTACACCCTCTCGAATTCGTTGGCTGTTTAGGAAAGTGACTGGTTGATGATGAGTTTCAACAATCACCTTCTGACCACCTAGGTAGTTGGAGAAATGTTTGACTGCCCACACTGTTGCTAGTAGTGCTTTTTCGCAGTCACTGTATTTGTTTTCGGCAGCCAGCATAGTTTTACTAGCATAGGCTATGACACGTTTGTCTCTATCGTGTAATTGATACAGACCGGAGCTGAGACAGTGGTTCGAGAACCCTACTTCTAGGTAGAATTCTTTGCTACTGTCAGGATAGGCAAGGCATGGGGCCGTGCACAGTTTCGATTTTAGTGCCTGCATGGCGTGTTCCTGGGCTTCGCCCCAGGTGAACGGAGTGTCCTTTTTCAGGAGGTCATAAAGTGGACGAGCTAGGTCCGCGTAGTTCTCTATGAATTGTCGTGGGTAGTTGCATACTCCTAAGAAACTGCGGAGTTCCTTAAGATTGGTGGGTGCTGCGAGGTTTGTTACCCCTTGCACTCGACTCACTTGTGGTTCAACACCATCAGTGCTTACGAGCAGACCGATGTAATTCACTTTTGTTCTGCACCACTGACATTTGGAGAGTGATATTTTCGCACCTGCTGTTGTAAGCTGGTCAAGAACATGATCAATCTCGTCAATGTGTGCCTGTAGGGAGTGGTTACGCATGAGTATGTCGTCCACATATATGAGGGTGCCTCGCTCGCGGGCATCAGGGCATGCTTTGTTTAAGAAAATATTAAACTCCGCGGGTGAGTTGGCATATCCAAAAGGGCACCTAGTGAATGTGTACTGTCGGTTTGCGAAAGTGAAAGCGAGCTTGTGTTGGTCTTCTGCTTGCACCGGGATGGTCCAGAAGCCAGAGGCTACATCGATGGTGGAAAAGTATTTAGCGTTTCGGACCGAGGGAAGCTCTTGCTCCAATTGTGTCATCGGCCATCGAGACAAGGGAACCTGTTGATTTAGTTTCCGATAGTCGATGGTTAAGCGCCATTTACCATTTGGTTTTATGACGGGCCATAATGGTGCCGAGTACGTGCTGTTACAGGGTCGAATTATGCCCTTTTCCAGCAAGTCATCAATGATTTCTTGTACCGGTTCATAGGATGCCAACGGAATTTTGTATTGGCGGACAAACGTGGGTGGTGCTCCCGGACGAGTGGGAATACGTACTGAATGAATGTCAGTGAGACCACAGTCCGTTGAATCTTTGGAAAAAGATTTTTGATATTTAAGGAGCACTTCACAGAGTTTCTCACGTTCTTCTTTGCTTTGGAGGGCGTCGGCCTCCTTTAGAACTTGTTCGACTTGGATACGAAATTCGGAGTCAGATAGTTCTTTCGAAGTACGCGGATTTGAAGTGTTTTCTCCCGCTTCGGGAAGAAGAGATGGTTCCCGGGAGGATTCCGGGGATGAATCTATGGAAAGGACCGTGATCGTCATTTGATTGTCGTCAGCGAGATCTATCCTGCAAATGGCATCATTACTCATGTCCAGAGCTGAGAAGAGAGCAACAGCTCGTGTCGGATGAGTGTAGAACACCTTTGATTCTGCATGATCAAGAAGCAGGGATTCAGGCATTGGTCCTATGATCGGAATTCGCAACTCGAAGTCATGGAATTTCGTACTGACTAACCAACCCAGAGGAGATGAGTGAGGGATCGTCAAGGGTTGAGTGGTTTCGTTCCGTACGAATAGATAGGTGGATCTTGCTCGCGTCTCCACCAAAGGTGTGGCTTCGAGGGTGAGGCCTAGTTCGAAGAACTGAGGTGACGGTTGGAAAAGTGCATGCGCGTGGCTTAAGTGTTGGCCAGGTCGCATGACTAAGCGGATGGGTACATTTGCTGCGTTCGCAGGTACCACAAGTGCACCTTGGTTAGTGACCTGACATACCTCGGGAATAGTTTGTCCTGAGCCTAGGTTGCTGAGATCAGAGGACCAGGTTTCCGTTGAAACATCAGTCAAAGACCACAGTACACTATTGAGGGTGTCTACGTGGACGTCGAGGCGCACCAAGAAGTCACTTCCAATGTAAACGTCGTGCGGCAAGTTAGGGACGACTAAGAAATAATGGGTGATTACCCTTTTGTTCCACTGGACGGTTAAAGCGCAAATTCCATCAGTAGGTGACATTGCTTTTGATGCCAGGTTAAGAGGAAAGCGACAAGGACTGCTCACCAAAGGAATATTTGGTTGAGTGAGGCGCAGAGTGTTAAAGAGGGTTTGGCTTATGGCGGACTGGTCGGTCCATAGAGCCAGAACTGCATTGTCTACACGATAGTCCTGCATTGTGAGACCATTCACGATGGGAAGGCCTGGAGCGTCTGTTGTGGACGGCTGTGTGAAAGTGCACAGGAATGTGTTCCGTTGTTCTAACATGGCACTAGGGGGCCAGGGAGAGACTGCTGTCTCTGGTGTGGCTGCCATGGGCTCAGTTTCCTCTTCCTCGAAGTGAGGGATCTGACTTGGTGGATCTCCTATTGATTCAGGCCGGATTTCGAGACGGCAACACTGAGCTTCCCGGTGGTGTGGGGTGCAGATGGGTAAAGGCTCACGCACTTGTGCCCAGATCTTTGACCTTTTGAAGTCAATCAGTGGTTCGAAGCGATTAAGGAGATCTTTGCCGATGAGGAAGGGAATTGTTTCGAGAGGAGACACTGGATGCACTAAGGTCATTGGTCCAATGGCTAAGTGTATTAGTGCCATAGACTGGATAGTGAGGCCTGCATGTGAATACGGCTGAATTTTAAGAGAACAGTTTTGGAGCTGTATCTCGCGATTTTCACGCCGCGCAATGGCTCGAACCTGGTGGAACAAGGCGGAAGACATGAGCGTGACATCTGATGCAGTGTCCAATAGGGCCTCATGTACTAGCCTTCTTTCCACAATGGTGGACAAGTAGAATTTGCGTGCAACCCCCTTTTCCGTTAGGTGTCCCATGAATTGTCGGACGGGTGTGTCGCCTTCAATGACTGAAGGGTCATTTGGCGTTAAACCTTCTTTACCGTCTAACTGAACAACTAAAACAGCACTGGAGGGTGGTTGCGAGTCACCCCCCTGTATCATCGGGTTTTCAGTGTTTGTTTGGGTCACGAGGAGATTGCACGGTGCGCTAGAAGACGGAGCTTCGCTTGTCACTTCTCCTACATAACTTTCTAACATTTCTGGGGTGTTAGAGGATGGCTTTGGGTTAGACCGCGAAGAGGTGATAGAAAGAACGTCAGGTTTTTTCTTTTTCTCTTTGCAAATCATTGCAAGCATTCGGCGGATGTCCTCTAACTCCTTAGAGCTGAGTTCCGTGCCTTTAAGCTTGTCTTTAGTGTGATTTTCTTTATTTTGATACCAGTATTTCTCTTTCTTTTCTCTATAGGAATCAGAAAGCTGGTTCGGAGCTGTTCGCTCATATCCCTTATGGGGATGTGATGGTTTTCCACGGCCCGCACCGCGGTTTTCTACAGGGTAATAGTCACGACCATACCCAGCCCTGTCCCGAGGGTTCCAGAAATCTTTGTCGTGATTTCTGTCTGGCCTGCGAGGAGGGTAGCGCTTGTATTGGTGTGAGGGCGGATGAGGTTTCGGGCCCTCACTGGTCCACGGAGTGGAGGAAGGGTTCAGGGCGGATCTTGGTGGATCGGCCTGGGTGGCGCCTTCTAACTCTAAATGTGGGGAACTGGAGTCGACATTGAAGACTTGGGGTGTTTCGGACCGCCTGTTGGGAATTTGTTGGGTTTTGAGGAAACCTCTGAGTGCTAAATCACGCAGCTGCCTGCTAGACAGGGTGCGAGGGCAAGCTGAGACTCCCAACTGGTGACTGGTGTGGGGATGGAGGTTTTGGATAAATAGTGATTTGAAATTTAACTCTTCCTCCATTCCGGAGTCATTTCTAGGTCCGAAGTACGCCTGTCTGAGTCGATTATAATATTGCTGAGGGGATTCCTGGCGTTGCTGTTTTATGTTCAAAGCAGCGGCCAGTCCGGTCTGTGACAGGTGATTGGAGAATTCTTCCTCCAATGCTTGGCACAGCACATCATATCGCGCTTTTACATAGTCTGGCTGACGTTCAATGAAGTTACTGACGTCTCGGTTGGAGGTCAGTTTAATCACATATAGTCTGTCATCTATGGTGATCCCGGGGAACCTTTGGAGGTAGAAGTCAATATCTTTTAGGTAGGAAAAGATATCATTAGAACCGTCAGGTTTGGGATCAAAGCGGGTTATATTACGCGCGATTTTATCTAGGTCCTTGTATGAGGGACCATGAGAGGGTAAAGGTTGAGGGGACCAGACACTGGGTTGCAGTGCTCTGGGTCTAGCAGGGCGTTGTAAGGGACGACTGACAGGAGACACAGGGGAAGGGGAAATACCCGTTGATACCAGAGGAGGTGCTGCAGCAGCTCTAAAGGTTACGGTCCCTGAGTCTGGTTCCTGATCCTCACTATCTTCCTGCTGGCCTTGTCTTTCTGTAGCGGCACTAGGTGGCACATCGGGTGTGACCTGGGGCAGCGTGTTCCCTTCAGCTATTTCGCTTTGAAGTCGACTTAGCTCTGCCTCTACCTTTGCCTGCTGTCGCCTTGATACCTCAAGCTCACGTTCGCTGGCTCTGAGCTGTACTACAGCGAGGAGGGCTATCTGACCTAATGCCTCAGTTAGGGGCTTGCCCTTGAGGATGTTGGTTAAGTGGTTCTCTACCCACTTAGCCACCATGTGGTCACGATGCGCCTGTGAGGTTTTCTGCACAGTTTCTGCGAGTCCCGGCATCACATCACTGGTGATGCTGGTCAGAACAGAGAATGCCTCATCCCACAAACCTTCTACATATACTTCCGAAGAAAAAGTCCCTTCTGCCATGTTAGCTGTGTTTTAACTGCGAGGTGTAACTTACTTCTATTTAGTTAGGATTAATTCCGTTAATCCCTTCTCTAACTAAATCTGAACTAAATTCACTTGTACCGAGTGCTCTAAGAGTAACTGCTAGTATGTATGGTGTTAGAGTTCACTTGTGAATCTCTAAGGGAAGTCTGTTAGTAGGAGAGGGTGGAGTGAAAGTTGCTATGCGCGAGTGAATAAAAGAAGAGAGAAAGAGAAAAAAAAAATTTTTTTTTTTTCAATAATTAAAATTATTAAAAATTTTGAATTAAAGAATTGTCGAAAAATTTGGATGAAGGAATTTTAATATTAAGTGAGTTTTATTATTAGATATAATTTCCAATTAAGGAATTATGAAAGTAAAAGAATTTTCCGAATTACAGAATTATTAAGAATAGCGAGATTAAAAGACTCTCTCTTTTAACTGCGTTTGTGATCTGGTATCAAGTTAAAGTGTCAATCTCTAATTACTGCACACTGTCTGCTGTAGTTGTATCAACTTATTATGCTTCCAAGCCTTTACTTGTAATTATTCAGATGTGCAGAGTTTAGAGACAGCCACTAGAGCTGTGATACCAGGTCTTATCAGTGTGAACTGGTCGACAATTTCAATTGCGATAGCAAGTTTTCTCCACCAGAGGGTACTGAAGGTAAGTCTGAATGGCAACAGCGAGCTTCAGTATTTAAGTTGAACTTAAATTGTAATACCAGACTAGGACACCAGAGGGCGACAAGCAAGTTACAATGCAATAGCAGCAATGGACACCAGTCGGCGCTGGTGAGAGTCCCAATAGACACGGTACCAGCAGATACACTAACACAAATGGGAATTTCCACTGTAGCGGGAAGTTTCAACACTAGAGGGCGTTATCAGATTAAAATCTAAAATGGGATAAAGATTTTAAACGCTCAGATACTCTATCAAAAAAATAAAAATTAAAATTTTAAAAGGGGAACAGAGATTTTACACTAAGGTATTTTAAAAGAATTTCATCTGTAATGACAACTTTTTAACACCAGAGGGCTGCTAAACACTTATGTTGTCTCGGCGGACAACCTCCCAACCACTAGAGGGTGTACGGGAATCAAACGTCAAGGGTAGCACCACTTGACCACAAGGAGGAGCAAGGGAGGACACGCTTCAATAGACGCTAGTTATGAAGTATTTTTCCCTGCAATTACGCACTTATACCACAAGAGGGAATTTGTCTTCCTCTGTTTTGGGGGCGTTTTGAATTTCCCTCCTTAGTTTCAGCTCCGCCCCTTAAAAGGGGTTCGTTCCTTTCTGAATACGCGTTCAGTTTAACAGGAACAGCTGACGAGAGCAGATAGCTCTTCACACAAGCCGTATTTTCGGCTGTCTAATAACCTCCCAATCGCCTAGCGCGCGATCTCGTTATTAACGCTGGTAGCGACCCAGTTTAAAACGAACGGGGGTATTCGGTTCGGTGGTCTCTCTTCGCCGGGATTTCGCGGCGGGAGGTCGAATCCGACGGCAAAGTCTCACAGCGGAATTTCGCGCAGTTCAGACGTGCCCAGGCCTCAATTTAATGCATGCAAAATGGCGCAGAGCCGCGTTCTTTCAAAAACAACCAAGCTTATTTTCTACCCGGTATATATCACAGAACAGTTTTTCAGCAGTAACAAACACAACACGAAATTACCCACATCAAGCTTTGAATCTCAATCGTTATTCAGCAACACAAACAGCGGAAAGTATTTCATAAACCCAAGCTGATATTCAGTGTTTTGCAGTTTGCTCATTAAAAAGCCTTTTTCCTGGCCCCACGTTGGGCGCCAATAAAATATATATATTTTATATGTAGTGGATGTTGGTCATACACCCCGATACATATATATATAATTTTATAATTTGTTTTATAGCCTTGACCTTATTCAAACTCCTCCAACCTCTGATATTTGACTTAATGATATTAATTAAGATTTATAATTGGTTTAAGCAATTAGAACATTAATAATTAGTTTGAGAATGAATAATAATCATGCTAAATGAGTTCTTCAGGATTTTCAGAAATTCTAATGAATAACTTGCAAACACTGTGACTTCAAATAATGAGAGTTTTATTAATAAAAAGAAGATATTTAGTTAACATAGCACAACCTTGTAATCTCACGGTGTCCGGCAGGGGGAACTGATTTTGACCTTAAGGTGAGCTAGGCACTTTTAACTTGTGACTAAGGTTACTAACTAAGGTTTAATTAAATGGTAAATTATAAAGAGGGTTTGTTTAGACATCAGCTACTGAAAAGGTGTTAAATACGCTAGCTTACTCGTTCGCCGTTTCACCGAGCCGTCGCGTCCTGTTGTTTAATCTCCGTGTCCCGGGGTGTTCTCGTCGTTCCCACGTGGTGAGAAGCAGGCCCGCTTATGGAGGATCTCTTTACAGTCGATTTGAAGACCCTCGATTCCGAGCTGAGCTGCGTCGATCGAGATTTCCCTTCTTCGGTTTTTCACAGGCGTAGCTGGTTTTCCACCGTAGTGGAAAGGCTTTTTCAGAGTATTAGCTAGTCTCGTTGTTCAGTTTTCCAGGATTGATGTCTTCAGGAATCAGCTTATAACGTTAATATATCTGTTATCGATTACTCAAACGGTTGATACCTTACTTTGGCCACAAATAAGTTTCACCCGCCTTGATCATTCGTGAGATCACACTTCGATAGGTAATAAACATAAACAAGATTAAAGGAAAAGAAAGATATTCAAATTATTCGACTTATTAGTTAAACTTCATACTCTTAGCTAATTTCGAGACGTCTCTCGTAAGCTTTTCTGAAGTCTCTGAGAGGGTTCCTTTGTTTGTTGTCTGGCGTCCTCTGTTTTCCAGTTCCTTTCGTGGTCCGTTACTTCTGCAGAGTCCTCGCGACTCTTCAAACTTCGAACTCATTGTCTGTCTTGCTGTTTGGCCTTTTCAAGGCTGGCGCGGTCACGCCCTAATGGGAGGCGTCCTCTTTCTGATTGGACGCGAGTCCAGACTCACGTGACTCTCGTGAGGGAGAGAGAGAGAGAGAGAGTAGGAGGAGGGGGTTTGACTCTGTGATTCATACATAAGGAATATGAGTTTCTCGTATCAAAATTCTTATACCTGTTATCAACCTATAACAATGAGTACATTGGACTATTAATATCAGACATTTACATAAGGTCCCATCTTGAGTACATTGTTCACGTCCAATTCGTGATGATACGCTGAAAAATAAAACATTAATCCATTTTCTCTCATTCAGAGACAAAACTGATCTTTGTAATAGAAACAATCGGCATTATACATCATTTCATTAGAAGGTAGGCATTCATCTGAGGGTACAGAAAGTGACATTCATACGTTCGTTTATACACAAATAACTCAGAGATCGACTATTTTCGCTATTGTCTTGCGGCGACTCCGAGCGAGGTGTAGTTCCGCCAGTGTCCATTTGGTGTCGTTGTTAATCCGTGTTTCAGCTGTTGGTTCACGGGAGTTCACTCGAGGTCACTTTGGTTTGAACATCTGTTGATCTCCGTGAAAGATAAGGATTAGACATTTAGGTGCCATTGTCATAAAAACGGGCCGTAAAAGCTCTCTTCTTTGTTTGAGGTTCCTGTCTCTTTAAGTTAGTTATCTCGACAGTTCCTGTTAGTTAAAAGAGAGAAGGGGGGTGTTGGGGCCATGTGTTACTTAAAAGGGTTCTTTTGATGTCTTTAGATTGGTTGTGTGTGTGTGGGGGCTGCTATGTTGCAGACGAAAAGTCTTCTGCAGACTGGAAAAGTTTTAATTCAAAACTTTTCATTTCTTGATTGTCCGATATTCATATTTGGCTCATACTCCACTACAGTAGTTACTCACTTGTGATCCCTGTGTTGAGTGTGACCCCTGCCCTCATGTTCCTTGTGTCCAGTTATAGTTTGTGTTCTACTTCCCTTGCTGTCTGTCATTCAGGTTTGCCCTGTGTTTGTCTTCTTAAGAATTCCTTTGTCTTCTATCTCCTCAGTACCCTGTTTAATTTACTTGTTGTTATCCCCTTAGTGTTCTTTGTGTTTTTTCTACCTTTTGCATTCCTCTCATCTTGTGCTACTCTTGTGTTCGTATTGTGTTCACCTCGTGGTCATATTTGGTTCTGACTATCTCAGTTTATTCTTGCTTAACTGTATTGTAATTTGTCCTAGTCTAGTGTCCCTTTAGTTCTCAGTTTACTTACTCTGTTATAGTCTTGGTTTATCTTTGCATTATGTTTTATTTCTCTACAAAAATTGTAAATATTTTACAAAAAACATCAAAGGACCTGTTTTTGTAATTAAACAGAATGTATTAATCACTGCATTCTGTATCCCCGGCATTTTTAATACTTTCCTATACTGTATTGTATGATAACTTTACAGTATTGGGGTATGAAAGAATGAAGGAATAAGTATGACACATTACTCTTCCATCCTTGTTATGCTTTCTTGGACCACTCTTCCTTCTTCTTCTCACCTCTGCCTCTACCTGTTTTGTTCCCATGTGTCCGGTCGGATTGTCCAGACAGAATCAAAAGGT
Organism: Hoplias malabaricus; assembly: GCF_029633855.1. NCBI lineage: Eukaryota > Metazoa > Chordata > Actinopteri > Characiformes > Erythrinidae > Hoplias > Hoplias malabaricus. The sequence goes on from NC_089803.1 coordinate 41,789,920, forward strand.
TTCTTCTCTCTCATCTTCGACATACAGAATCAAAGGCACCCTGCTGACATTTGAGGGGAAATACCAGCATGTGTGGGTGTGTGAGTGAGTGTATGAAAGAGAGAGTGATTCAGAGTGAGAGAGATTCAGAGTGAGAGAGGAGCCCTTGTGTCCCCTAAACTCCCCCTTCCCAGCAGCCCTGAACTGACTAGATCCTCCGTGTGGATCAGACGGCTGTCTCTCGTCTCAGTCTGATCTCAAAGTGGGGGCGGCAACTCCACACTTTGATCTGAACTGAGAAAATAAACTACACAGGCCTTTCTTCCTCATCCTGGACATTTGCATATGTGAAACCTGGATGTGCATATACATGTGAACCTACAGCCGATGTGTGTATTATCAGTGAAGAACTGTAAAACATAGGCAACTCTGCACTTTATATACACTGTATATACACTTAAGCCATGTTTGTACCATTTGTCAATATCAATGCTTCATATAACAATTTCCTTGATGCTTATCCACTGCATGGAACCTACACAACTCAGTTCTTTTGCTTCTCCACTGGCTCCCACTAGTCCCTGATTGTTTATGGTTCCAGCCGAACTGAGTAAGTACTAAATCGTGACATGTAAACCCTACAGAGCTTTGATTGGCTAGAGAGACCTTTCAATCACCACAGAATGCGGAGTGCCAGCACAAACTAGCTGCTGAAGTTACTGCATCTTTCACATTTGTTTTTATCTGACTCACAAAGGCAGCTTGTAATATTACCCTGAGGTGTTTTGAAGAGGTTCAAACGCTCCTTGGGTTGGTTGCCAACAAAAATCTCCAAAGAAAGCCAAACGTGCAACATGGAAATCTGATCATTGAGAACTGGTGTGTGGAAGTGTGTTCAGTCCAGAAAACAAAAACAACATGTGAATACACAATTAGTAAACAGCATCTACTAACATTACCACCAGTGTTGTGGTTTTCTAATCCAATGTGTGCCTCCAGGGACCATTTCATGAATTTGTAAAAAAAAAGTACTGTATATTTACAATTTTGCAGTGATTCACTGTGATTTTTGTCAAATAACAAACACAGATACAAAATACAGGAGCTACACACATTTTTTTTGTAGAGAAAACGAAGAAATCTAAGAACAGTATAATTCATTCATCCATTGTCTGAATACCGCTTATCCAGTTCAGTGTCACAGTTGGTCCAGAGCCTACCCAGAATCACTGGGCAGTGTATAATATTTTTACCTTAAAAAGTTGCACTAGGAGGATAGGAACCCACCCTTCCTCCCCTTCCCCACTGATTTGAGTAAATTGCTGTAAAAATGAATTACACTTGGGGGAGCCCCAGGAGCAAAAAAAATCTTACTTTTAAATCTTACATAGTGTTCCTTTAACAATGGTTATGAACTGTCCTTATTAGTTTCACATCATGAGGAAAACTCTACATCTCACTGGAACAGTAATAAGAGTGAATGTGTAGGCTTGTTAAGGCCCTGGTCTAATGTAACATTGATATAGTTTGATGGATAGCAGGTTGTTATGAATGTCTGAGTGCTCAACCAGCCAGGAGGAGAGGTGCTGCTGGGTTCAACTATGAGTGGAGCTTTGATTCTAATGTCAGACATTTATCTTTGCCAAATTGCTGGGACTCGGAGGGGACGTAGGGCCTTCTGTGCGATGCTCTGAGATAGGTGTGTGTACAAGACATTAATCAGAATTCACCATATTCACTTTCGCCAGATCTACTTATCCAGAGTGACTTGCAATTTGAATCATGTTACAGATGTAAGTGAATGTAGCATTGGAAGTCTTGCCCAAGGACTCTTATTAGTATAGTAGCATGGTTGCCTGATGCAAGAATCTAAATTTGTTTTGGTGAGCACAAACATCAACAGGCATGAGAAGTATATTTATAGGAGAAGGAAAAAATCTTTCTTAACAATGGAAGTCAATGTATAAAGATTGTATCCCAAGTAATTTTTGAGCATTTCTATTGGTCCATTCATTATGACTTTTTCACACAACATGAATGACACACACAGTGTGTCCAAATGATGTAGATAACTAAAAATCAACAAGATGAATGTACACATGTCAGAAATAAACAGAATTCAATAAGACAGTAGAAATGATATTAAAGCATATTTCAGTTTGATGTGAATAGTTACTGTAAATGGCTTTGGTATAAACAACTGTACAAGATGCACTGGAACAGACTGCCATGTACAAATATGCACTTTGTGCAGTTGTGGGCTACAGTAAAGTAACATTAAAGGGGTTTGCTTTTTCCATTTAAAGTGTAGGATGTCCACTGTGGTTAATTTATTCCCTCTTTGTGCTGGAGTCAAGCAGCATCGAAGCAAGTGTGTTATGTTTGTTCTTATCAGAAGAGACAGTCTAACTGTGGCTGGTCAGTGAATCAGTAAAGGATGTGATAGGTGTGGAGGAGGTAGCCAGTTAAATGGCCCTTGTTTACCTCTAGTCTGCTCGCCGGCCTTGGCATGCCTCGACTAACACCCTGTCCAAATAGATGCATCACTGCATGAAAGATGGTCACCTCTGCTCACACCCTAATGAACTTACAGTCACTCTCAAATAGTGAAGGAAAAACAGTGACGCATTCCAATACACACACACACACACACACACACACACACACACACACACACACACTGTAGACATAGTGTTCCAGCCTTAGCAGAGAACTGCATTGACATTGTATTTGCATTATCTGAATCAATGCTATAAATACACTATCAGAATGTATGTATAATGTAATTATGTATAATGCTGGCAACCATTTTAAAGGGAACACTGACTGTTAAATGTGTCCTGTTCTATTTAAATATAATATATTAAAGTTAGCCGTATCTACTCTAGGTAATCACACTTTAACAAAACATCCCAAGACAAAATGCCTAGCAGCAAGTTCTTCCAGTGGTTCTTTATTAGTTTACTTAATTAATTGGTGCATATTACTATGTTAAAATCATATGCAAACTGTATTGCCAGGGTCAATAACATTTATTTTTAAATATGAATGATCAGAAATTATAAACATGGGTCTCTATAATGAAAAGAAACTTTAATAAAATGCATTTTTTTATTGAGAGTGGTCAACCTTTTGATGTTACAAGTAAGTGCAGAAGGATTTTGCTTATTTTTAATAATAAATGTACTTTGCTTACTTTACAAAACACAATTTGACAGTATTGGACACATGCACCATATTGAAATTTACATGCCATTATTATTAGTGTCTCCTGTAATGTATATTGCAGAAAAACAGTGGTAAAGTTTTAGGTTAGGTATCCACTGATTTGAGTGCTTCTAGAATCAAGAAAGTAAATGAACTTTGATACATTCATATCTCGCTGGAGTTTTGCAACATTAATCACGGTTTCCTATTTGGCAAAATACAGCCACTGTGCTCATGTACCAAGATTTCAGAGTTTGACTGAACATGGAAGCCTCATCTCATGAGGTGTAAGAAATTCAGTGTTCACTGTTCACATCTTTAGTTTACTGATTTAGGAAACTAACCTTGGATCCTAGGATTGTATGTGTAGTGAGTGTCTTTTACAGTCCTGTTAGGGGCTACGTTTATATGAAATTAGATAATGTATTCATAATCTGACTGAAAATGATCTAAACTTAAATGGAAACGAGTCCAATTTTTGTGAAATTTCTGATTGAAAAAAATGAGTACATCTCAGTATCTGATTACATTATGAATCACAAACTGTTAGCATGTTCCGTAAGCCATAATTACTGAGTAATTAACTAATGTATCTTTGTGATAAAGATCACAACTGCTATTGTAGATACATTATACTTCTACACATAAATATAGATCCCTTAAAATTACTTACAGTGCACATCGAGGGAAAGACATATGGCCAGCTGTTTTCATTACAAGCACGAGTGGCACTTCATGCAGGTGCTGCGCAGCCACAGCAAGCTAAAATAAATTCTGGAGATGTGACTGGCCACAATTATTTTTATCGAGTATGTCCTGGATAATTTACACATGATTTAATCTATGCAATGAAGCATTATATGGACAAAGCTGACTATTGATTAAATGGATGTTTGTCATCTGCATTTGTAGAAGTTACAAAGTTACACTACAATTTACATTTCACACTGTCTATATTACATTGTACGTAAGAGCAAGTTATAGGAAAGTATTCGTCTTATTTGTAAAATATCTGGTAATAACCACATACTTCAACTATCAAAGCCTTTAAATTCTCTGCACTTATGTTATCTTATGCCTTACATAACACACTTAATGTACTTGTGATCATACACTAAACTTTGTACTATGTAATCACTTTTATTAGTATACTTTGCATTATGTAATTTATGAACACTGCTGCACCATTATGAAACACTTTATATATGAATAACTCCCAGCCCTTTTAACCTCCATATAGAGCATGGTTTAAACACGGAGGCCACAGTTTCATAACATTTATAGGGAATAAGAAGCGATTTGAGACTCAGCCTGACACTGGACTGTAGTGTATCTTGAAAATTTTACACTAAATTACACATACAATAATGTAATTTTCAAACTTATTACTTGTAATGTGCATGTATATAGAGATTTTCATCAGACTGTCGAGCAGAGTGTGCATGCAAACAGTTCAGTTGGAATTTACAATTGCAATAAATTAATTGAGATATGTGAAAAACATTGCATGTAAACATAGCCAATGAAGCAAGGACCGTATTTGCTCCAAGCTGCTGCTGGACGAGGTTTGTGTATCGTCTCATCATAGTGAGGATTTACCTGTGAACAGAAGAAAGAGCTCACTCTGATCTCTTGATGCCGTGCTCTCAGAAATGTGCAGTGCTTTTACAGTCTGTGACTATAAAACCTGCGAGCAAACAATTAAAGCTGCACTGCATAATCACTTTAATTTACACTTGTTTAATGATGGATTAAAGCCAGCCATCCTACATGATAAACAAATACGTTAACGCAGGACAACCAGCAAAGCCATGGTCTTATATTTGCCTCATGCTGCGCTGAGTGCAATTCAAGTGGTAATTTTCTCAGAGGATAAACTTGTTCAGCTGATGTGTGGGTTCATGTGGTTTACAAGACAGATGAAAAGTTCATTACTTACACTGTATTGCCAAAGGTTTGACTTCTTTAGAAGTCAAGGGTATTAGTAAGTAGTTTCATCTTATTTGCTACAGTAACAGCTTCTACACTTCTGGAGAACTTTACACTAGATCAGAGCTAATCTGGACTTCCTTGGGGCCCTAAGCAAAATTCTGATATGGGGCCCTCCTACCTGAATTCTGTGAGACAAAATGTGACAATTTTTTTTTTTTTTTGACAGCTGTGCTACACTCCACTACTATTCTCCCTCCTTTGCTGGTTTGAGAATACACAGACATATAACGGGTTATCCTGAGAGGCTGGGAAACCATTACCTTGTTTCAAAACGATATAGGAAGAGTATAATCACCGATTGCATTCGTATATTTTCTGTAGACTAGTCCTCACAGTGGTTAATGCTTTAAAGTGCCAGAGTTTCATTTTCTGTAAGAGTATTAAAACGAATGCATTAAACAATGTATATTTAGTATTTAAGGTGAAATAACTAACCTAAAAAAGAAAATTGTAGCACCTGAATTTAACTCCTCCATTTTTTAAGGTGTAACACACTCAACACCAATTCTATAGCAGCTGCAGTTTTTAAGGAAGAAAAGAGGAAAAAGAAGCCAACTAAGCAGTTTATTTTCCAGTTTCCTGCTTTGTGTCACCTTAAATGATTAAATGGCTTCACTGTTTAAGGTGTTACAAAAACTGTCAAATAAGCCCATGTTAGTGTGATTGTGTGAATAAAGCAGCAGCACGATCAGGCAGCTTTTAAGGTGGAAAGATGTGTTTGAGGAGGGGAAAAAGGTCTGTGTTTATGTGGCTGAAATTTCACATGTCAACATTTTAACATAGGTGGCACAGTGTAAGTGTAACAGGTAGTGTAACACAAAGGGTTCTTTAAGTGATGCACTACAAGAACCACTTTGGTTCCATAAAGAATCATTGTTCCTAATTTGTTTAAATGGCAAAAGAACCTTGAAACTGTGTGATGGATTTTTTAAACCTTTAAAAGGTTCCTCATACTCACACATTTCTTTATGGGACCTAAAGCGGTTCTTCTATTGCATCACTCAAAGAAACCTTTGTAGCATCTTTCATTTTAAAAGTGTGATAAGGAAATATCATCAGAATTGTATAAAAAGTGTTATTTGTTTCAAATCATGAACGTCACCTTAAAGCTGAAACTGAAACTGAAGCACTTACCTTAGCACTTGGAATTAACTACTTTACTTTTTAAGGTGGAATGGAATAGTAAGGAACTTTCAGAGTGTTTTTGGGGTAGTTTAAACTAGACAGAATAAAAGGGGGGCCTTCATTAATTTGGCAAGGCCCTAAGCAACTGAGCATATAGGGTGGTCCATGTCTATACTTTCAAGGATGGCATTCAGCCATGAGAACATTAACAAGGTCAAGTACAGAGGTTGGTTGATTAATTTTGGCTCACAAATGCCAGTCCAACTTAGTATAACCTCATATGGGATGACATTCCGTCACAGTTGCACTGTGTCATGCTCAGTGCTGGGGTTTTTAGACCTCTTTAGTCTATATATATCATTGAGCACAGCGACCTTAAACTCATGCGAAGCTGTTCCAGTGTCATGCAGCATAACTCTCTTGGCGTAATAGATATTGCAGGACATTCTAAGTCTAAACTTAATCACATCAAGTTTAGATGTAAAATTCTTTCTTACCTAACTGTGATATATGTTAATTTTGTGTTTGAAAATTCCATTGAACAGCACATTTAGTCGAACATTGAAGTGTGTGGTGTTGGATTACGTTACCCGGATACCTCCTTCAGCCTGGGCATGGTTTTCTCAGCAGCTGGCTCTGCCACAGTGTTTCAGCGTAATTCACTTCCACGCATAAGCAGTGAAAAGACCCACACCAGTGCAATGCAAAGAACACAATACAGCTATAATCCACTCAGAGATAATAGGAGCTACAGCCGATTTTCCTGCAAAAGCTATACATTGTTTTGAGACTAGCACCATAAGCTAATTAGATGGGGAGAGATTGAGAGAGTGAGAGAGAGAGTGTGAGAGAGAGAGAGAGAGAGAGAGACCCAGGCTTGGAATTGGAAGGTCATTGGTTCCGCCATGGCTGAAGTGTTCTTGAGCAAAGAACCAAACCTCCAAAACACTCCCTGAGCGCAGAGGATGGCTGTCTGCTGCTCCAGGTGTGTGTGTGTGTTCATGGCCTCTAATCACTAATGTGCATGTATGTGTTCACTGCCCTGGATGGGTTAAATTCAAAGGTCACATTTTGTTATACAGTTGTAACAGTGGCGGATGCTGGTCTTTCAAGGAGGAGAAGCTCAATTTCGGCCTACATCATAAAATGTGTCTGTTTATTTATACGTAAATTCTACCCTCCGTTCCTTTTCAACAAAATGATCTGTGACCCTGTCGTACCAACAAGGCGTCTTTTCCAGGGACTTGACTAGTGTCCTCTCAATGGCCAGCAGAGCTAGGCTGCTTCCACGGCCTTGGCCCATGTGAAGTGTGTCCGCCTGTGAGTGCTTTGTGACAGGTGGCTCAGCAGCACCCGCTGGACAGAAACTGCGATAGAAGTCAGAAAGAGTGATAGAAGTCAGTCTCCAAACACAAGCAGCTACAAAAAACCCCACCAGAAATAGGAGCTCGATTTGTCGCTAGTCATTTTTAACAAAGAAAATGCCGTTAAGAGGATTAAGAAAGTCTCCGGTTCAACTCAGAACAGAATGAAAATGTAATGCTCCCACGGATCTTTACACCAAAGGATCACTGATTCGCTCATTTCGCTGTCAATCAAAAAAGGAGATGCCGAAGATGAGTGTCCGGACCAGCCGAGGCCTTGTAGTGCATATTTATTCAATGACATGTACACACAACAGTATATATTTCATCACTTATTTTTTGACATTTTAGGGGAAGCTGAGCTTCCCTTGCAGTCTTAGAGCAATCCCCTCTGAGTTGTAAATTTATCATAAAGCACGTCACAGATGGCATCCACATGAACATCCAGACTGTGTGTTTCATTCTCCCTTCATCAGCTGCATATTAGGCAGGAAGTCATAATGAATTCTTTTGGTTCATTGGTATAAACAGAAAGAGAGAGAGAGAGAGAGAGAGAGACTTTGACATGTTTGGCCTCCACTGTCTCTGTCCCCGGTTGAAGTGAACAGATGTAACAGCAAGCAGCACTTCCAATCATAAGAAACAAACAGGCTAAGTTGCCATGGTGAGAGAGAGAGCCAGTGACACCCTGTTCAAAACACTGTCAGAGCACCAGCAGCCACCTGACGACTCTTTCTTTCGACCTTTTGTGTGTGTGTATGGATGTGCATGTGAGTGTTTGTGTGTAAGGATCATATACTGCATACCTCTCTCTGTCTCTGTCTCTCTCTTATTGGTAATAAGCCTTATGCACAGCAGTAGGTCATTGCCGAGTAAGACATACCATGGAGAGTGAGGCCAGTTGTGCTCTCTTGGACTCCTGGCCTCAGATGGCTAAGGCATCTCAGTGGAACCAGGCAGTGAACTTCCAACAACAGGGCAGACGATTAAGCTGATGCACCACTTGGGGCCACTTCATTCTGACTCAGCCTTTTTTATGTTTACTCCATCTCTCGCTCTCTCTTCTCTTATTCTCCCTACACTGCCAGTAACTTTGGTGTATTCTGCTCTGAGACTGAGGCCTTCACCTCCTGTGACTAGTTGAAGGGCAATGTAGTCCTCCCTGCCCTCAGTGGGCCCACACACACACACACACACACTAATGTCAGCTCCATTCACAGCACTCACCTTCACTGCCAAATTAACAGCACAGAGGGATCGATGGGGCTTTATATCAGAGGCAAACACAGCTCTAGACTTGGGTGTTATTTTCTGTATTTTCTTTCTCTCACTCCTTCCTCCTCTGAATTAATGCAGCTGGCATCAAACATAAAAAAAAAAAAAAATAACCCAATTCAGTTTGAGCTCTTTATCAAAAAGCATTGAGGCTGTAGTCTATAAACGCCAGTGCATAATGTAAAAAGAAATATTTTTTGTATCTATCTAATCACAGAATTCGATTATGGTTTTAGTGGCTGACTTGTTCATTCAGTTCCTGCACTGCCCCTACATACACCCCAAAGGGTTGCATAAAATGAAATAATCTACATCCAGATATATAATTTGAGTAATATGTACTCATTTTCAAGTTATATATCTGGACATAGATGATTTCATTTAATTAAAACCTTTGACGTAATACAATAAATAAATAAATAAATAAACGTAAATTCAGTGGCATTATTTTCCATCCCTTTACTGAATTTACGTATTTTTTTTATTTATTATAATGTCCAACAATGATTTCAGCTAATATAAGGTACACATATTGCTGACAAAGTTATTCATGTGCGCAAACACCTAACAGCTACATTAGAGACCAATTGCACGAGGGCCAATGGCAAACATCAGACAGAGGGGCGAAAAGGCGTCAAGCTCTAAAACACTGAATTGATGGCGTAAAATCTCATACACCTGGGATTATTTGGAGTGGTATTAGTGACCCAATTAAAATCATCCAACATCAGTGCCTGCTGTTCTTCTGGACGTATGCAATCAAATCCTCACAATATTTTAGCTGTAAAATAGTGTTGCCTGAAGGAAGCTGAGTGGGACAACAAACACATAAACCCACCTGCAAGCAATCTTTGCACACTCACACCCAAAACCGAGGGCAATTAGCTGAGGGAGCAGTTGGTATTATGGGGCTTGGTCAAGTTCACTTGCTCAAAGGCACTTCTGTCATGGATACTGAGGAAGGAGAAAGTACTGGTCTTTCCCTCCCCTTAGCCCCCAATTTTCCTACTGGTCATAGGAATCAAACAGGCCACCCTTCAGTCGAAAGCCGACTTCTCTAGCCTTTAAGCCATGGCTTCCCCCCAGAAAACCGTCGTAGTAATTATCTTTCTGTGGACAGAAAACAGTTGGGCCTTTATGGAATGCAAATGAACTGCCTTGAGTTGCATGCACCTTGAGCTTAATCAGTTCTAATTCAATTTAACCAATAGCCACAAATGGCTATTACTTTCAAACAACTCTGAAAGCTTTCAATTAAACACAATAAGCACCAGTTTTTGTGGAGTGAGTTGGGCTGGAGTTTAGAAAATCATTGGGAACTTTAGTGACCATCCTCTGGGGACAAAGCTGCTAAAACATTGCTTACTGTGCTGGACATGAGCCCAGGCACTTAAAACTGAAGTCTTTGTTCTCCTTTGCTATATGTGGACACCACTCCTGTGATAGTATTGCAATAAAGCAATAAACACAGTACACTAGCAAAACAGGACCTGGCAAACTGATCATAAAATACTGTAATCATGCAGGAGGTTTCAAAATATATTCAGAGCCCTATTTTAGTTCATGAAATGGTTTCTTCATTTTGGAAGGAAATTTAACAGCTTCTTTTCGTTGAAATGGTGAAATAGCACAATCAGTTGCATGAATGTGAAAATAATTATAGTCTTTATCCTCAAGTGTAAACATTCTTTGTGTTTGGAGAAGTTAATGATTGTGGTCCTATTTTCAGCTCGTTAAATGTCAGTGCGTCATCGCTGCAGATGTAAACATGAATATGTTCTACAGGGTTCCCATTAAAACTAACTGAAAACATCATTCTGCAAAATACCAAAAACTATATTTAGTATTCTGTTCACACAAGTACAGAATCTTGAATTTATTTGTTTTGAGAAAAAAGGGCTGATTAACTTTATTAATAGAACTGTGATGGAACATGTTCTGTGGAATGGCCTCTGACTTTCATACAGTGCAAAACTAAGTCGTGACATTATAACTTCCAGAAAAAATGGCAATTATTATTAAATGCAAGTTACTTAAATTTTAAAGAAAATATATATGTAATGATGAAACTAATCAAACCATCAATTATTAACAACCTCATATATTGTATATATTTCAAAATGTGTTTTTATACACACACACTGATCGATGGATTACCTCATTATCTCATATCTACACTCACTGTCCATTTTATCAGCTCTACTGACCACACAGGAGCACTTTGTAGTTCTACAATTACAGACTGAAGTCCATTTCACCACCACAGAGCAGGTATGATTTGCTACTTGAGTTTTTAAAAGTCCACTCACTTTCCATTTTGTGGAATTTTCTCAGTCAAGCAGTGACACAGAAGGGTTTAAAAACTCCTGCAGCCACTGCTGTGTCTGATCCGCTCGTACCAGCAAAACACACACACTAACACACCTCTACCACTTCTGTGTCATTGCAGTGCTGAAAAAACACCACCCAAATCATACCTGCTCTGTGATGGTCCTGACCATTGAAGAGCAGGGTGAAATAGGGATAAGAAAGTATGAACATATTGACTATAATCTGTAATTTAATTGTAGAACTACAAAGTGCTCCTGTGGGGAGGCACTGTGGTGCAGCAGGTAGTATCGCAGTCACACAGCTCCAGGGACCTGGAGATTGTGGGTTCAAGTCCCGCTCCGGGTGACTGTCTGTGAGGAGTTTGGTGTGTTCTCCCCAGTGGGTTTCCTCCAGGTGCTCCAGTTTCCTCCCACTGTCCAAAAACACATGTTGGTAGGTGGATTGGCAACTCAAAAGTGTCCGTAGGTGTGTGTATGTGTGTTGCCCTGTGAAGGACTGGCGCCCACTCCAGGGTGTTTTCCTGCCTTGCACCCAATGATTCCGGGTAGGCTCTGGACCCACCGCAACCCTGAACTAGATAAGTGCTTACATTCAATGAATGAATGAAAATGAAAGTGCTTCTGTATGATCAGTGGAGCTGATAAAGTGGAAGATGAGTGTTGATAATCCAGTGAGCTTTCAGTGTGAATGTATATATACGTTTAGTGAACTTAAACGCTCTACAGTGCAGCTTAATCACTCCTCTACACAAACAGCGAACAGACAAATGACTAAAGAACTAGTGCAAACACTGACCAGCCATAAATGAGCATCACCTTGTGTTTGCACTCACTGTCCATTCTGTCTGCTCAACAGACCATCCAGGAACACTTTGAAAGGACCCAATTTTTCGCAGTAAAACACTGGGACCATTCTGGTCCATTATGGGTAACTTCTGTTCTCGCAGCAAAATAATCTCCCTCTCATGTTTTTTTTTGTTTCCCACCTCCACGTCTTTCAAGGAAGAACAGTATATTTAAGTAAGAAGCAGACTAGCTTGTTCGAGTTTGATTTTTAATATGCCTTTAAGATTTCTTACACTGTTTAAATTACGAGAGAAACTCATTTGTATCTTGTGCGATTAAGTTTTTTTTTTTTTTTGTAGCAAAAGAGTCTATGTCTAATTTCTTCTTTGGAGTCAGTTCCTCCTTAAATAATCTGTAACAGGTGGATCAGAAAAAAAGCATCGTCCTGATATTGTCTTTTGGCTGCGGCTCAGCCATTGATGGACATAGAAAACACACAATGTACTGTGCTAGGGCCACATGCAAAGACCGGAGCTTTTTTTCCAACATGGAAACAGATTGGAGAAATAGTAAATATTGAGCAAACATTCCCTGAATTATGTATCAAGTGTGTTTTCTAAATTTTTTCAAACATTTCCTTTAATGGCTGCTCTCACAGGAAAATAGAGGTTTGCTGATTATGTCAGTATCTGTTAACAGTTCTTTCACAACTGATACCACCCTTTCATCTACCTTATTCAGAATACACCAGAGTGTTTTTGTAAGCCTACGTGATTTTGTCTGTAGTGATTTGATCACAGTAAATATAGTGGTCCTCAGGTGCATTTGCAGAACAATTATGCAGAAAGAACACACACAGTCTGAGACATGAATTAAATAAAGGTGACTTTGAGTCACTGTTGCCCCCGGATACACTATGCCATGCTGTTGTGTATTAGCATTAGCTCCCCTCTGCTGCTGAGCCAGGGCCATTTTGGTGTTCACTGAAAGTGAGAGTGAATTGGGCTGGAGTTTAGAACATCATTAAGAACTTTACTGACCATCCTCTGAGGACACAGCTGCTAAAACATTGCTTACTGTGCTGGACATGAACCCAGGCACTTTAAGCTTAACACATCATTCTCTGTATACACTATATGTGTACACTTATGAGAGGATTCAGCTATTTTTATGTGTACCCACTGTTTACACAGGAGCTCAGTTGCAGAGTTAATATAATCTGAGAAGAAAGACATTATTGGTGGAATACGAATTCAGAAGCAGCCACACATGCACCTAAAGCTTTATGCCCAATGCCAAGCTTCAGCTAAAGTAATACAGCCACATACAATTATACTGTAGAACAGTAGAACCGCTTATCTAGTTCAGAGTTACGGTCGGTCCGGAGCCTATCCGGAATCATTGAGTGCAAGGCGGGAAAACACCCTGGAGGAGGCGGCAGTCCTTCACAGTGCAACACACTCACACGTTCACTCATAGATATTGGTAGGTGGATTGGTCCCTGGGAGGAAACTCATGCAGATAAGACACCAAACTCCTCACAATCAGTCACCCTCAGGACCCTGGAGCTGTGTGACAGCACCACTACCAGTTGTACCACCCTACCACCCATCTATGATTATTAATAAAGTTAATTTCATTATAGTGTATTTACAGTAATATTTACAGCAAATATCAATACTAGAAAACAACAAACAAAGCAACTTTAGAAAGATCTGAATCTAGGCCACTACTGAGCAAGCTTTGGACAACTGGTGAAGAATAACCTTCTTAGAAAATAGACATACTTCATGATGATGATAACGTCTAGACCTGGACTTCACTCTTAACTAAAGGGTTCTATAGCGTGGTGAAAAACCTTGAACTTACTGTATAGAACCTTTTAAAAAACAATTAAAAAACATTTACAACATAGAGAAAAACTATTTAACTATTTAAATAGTCCAAGAACCCTTTATACGTTCAAATGGCTCTTTGAGTGTCTATGATTCTACAACCATGACCTTCACTGAAAGGACCCATGAAGAAATGTGTTACAAAAATTACACTATGGTCTATTCACCATAGACCATTAGTCAAGCCCTGCTGGTGGGTTTGATTAAGTAAAGGCCTCTATCTGTTCTGTGCTCAGTATTTTGTTTTTCAAAATGCTTGAAGAATGGCGGGGCGAAATGTGGGCAGCTCAAAGAAAGCCTGCAGATCATATCTAATTAAAGAGCTATTCCTGCAAGCCCTGTGCCAACAGGGGTCGCCTTCCTAATGGTTTCGCCACTTGCTTTATTTTGAACCGCTCTCTTCTTTTGTTCACTCAAAGCACCAGTGTGAAATGGATTTGCCAGAGAGAATGTTTGCAGGTACAATTGCATTGGCTATGCTTATAGTATTCCAACAGAGCTTCTCAATCAGAGACTTCAAACAATCAGCACACCAGGCTTTTCTTTCCAGGTACTGTGCCTACTGGGAAATTCTGCACTTCTGAAAATGTACTATATAAAACAGATATGAGAGCAGAGTTATCAAACTGGAGAAATGTGGACCTCCTAAGGGCTTTAAAGTAGTCGAAGACATACTTAGAAGTATTTTTCTGTATTAAGCCAGTTTTGAAACAAAGCTCTAAAATGTTTATTAAATATTATCAAATGTAAATTGAAGCATGGAGATCATCCATTTATTATATTCTCTAACCACCTCATCCTTTTCAGGAGATTCAGGAGATGGCTAACTACATTAGCGAAAGTGCTACAATACTGGAGTTACACATGAGTTTCTGTGATAATTCAAACAGTGAATAAAAACTTACAGAGAGGGTAAATCTCAGCCACATACAAACAACAGTCCTTTTTCCTTCAGACACATCATTCCACATTAACATTTGAGAAGAGTGTTAACAACCACACAATGTTTCCCCACAATCATAGATGTTTCCTTTAAGTGTCCCTAAATGGTGTATGAACACATCTTAAAAATGCTATGAATCACTTATGTACATTGCTTTGCATGTCACTTTAATATATGGACAGCAAATTACTCATAAATATGCTACAGGCCATCTTTTGATGTCTGAAACTTAGCACGGTCCTGGGACTTGAATTCATTTTAAAGATCCACATAACATGCATTTCAGTTTGGTTAATGTTGCTTCCATCTATTTTAGGTAAATGCAAAGTAATAAAAAATTATGTTTAAAACATGCCCCTCAAAATGACCTGCACCATGAGCGAGGACAGTCAGAGGGACACCACAGAATGGCAGCTTTAACATGACTATACTTTGAAGTAATGCAATAATAAAAAAATGATTAAAGTTAGGGTATGTGATTTTTCTTAAAGAGTATCGAATATTTCTTGACATGCTCTTTACATACCGATAACAGTCAGTAAAATAAATGCTCTGACTATATATCATATACCACAGGACTGTAAAAACTCTACAGAACAAAACTAATAGGTGGCTTACCTGACTGCTTAGAGCCCACCCCACAAGCATGCATAGTGCAAGCATGGAGAAAAATATCACAGAATAAGACATCACTTAACAAAATTTAGGCTGGATGAAACCAGAGCACTAGTTTCTTTTCTGACTGGTGTCACATGGTCAATCCCAAATAGCATGCTACTCCCTAATGAGGCTTTTCCACTGCATGGCATCGGCTCGACCTTACTAGACTTGGTTAAGTCCATACAATGGAACATTGCCATATATAGTGCACTTCACAGATTATGCTAATGCAGTAATAAAGTTATCCTTATCAACCTATAGACTACTGAATGAACCCTCTGGCACCAAAAAAAATAAAATAAATAAATAAATAAAATAAAATATATGAATAAATAAGAAATACAGAGTAGAAAGGAGAAGTTCAAACTTCAAAATACATAAATAAATTAATTAATTGTCTGTAAATGCTCCAGTTCAGGATCCGGAGCCTACCTGGAATCACAGGGTGCATTCATGAACGTTATGAAGTGTTTTTATAAGGCATTATGTATGTATGTATGACATTTTAAATTGGCATGTGTATGACACATTTGTAAAATGATGTCTGAAGCCAGATATTTTCTTATATTTAAAAGTACATTTAAGTACATCAATACTCCAATATTTGTAACTACCCAACCCTGTGCACACAGTCATGAATAAACTACTGTTGACACATTTTCAAGTGTGTGTGCACATACACACAAATTTGTTTGTTTGTGGCTAATGTAATTTTTTCATGAGGCTGCAGCGTAAATGCAGGAGGAATCATCTGAGGACAAAATGTTTCTCTTTGTCCTAGAAAGTGGTGTTTTTTTTTTTGTTTTTTTTTTTAGCAGATCCAGATTAAAAGATAAAAGAAACTGCCTCTCATTTTCCTAGCAGAGGAATCTCTCTTTCTCTCTCTCTCTCTCTCTCTCTCTCTCTCTCTCTCACACACACACACACCCTTAGGTGTTGCAGAGGTCTGTCAAAACATGCCATTGGGCCACACTGTCCCCAGATAAACCACACACAAAAATGGCTTCTTACATTCTGTCCAAATGTTTGCTTTAGCAGACTGAGTTCACATTAGCCACATTTTCAGTGTTGGAACTAAAACATCTGAAACCAAAGGTTACGGTCCTTAAGCTCACTATTGCGTTATGTCTCCTAACTGTACAAGCCTGAGGCTAAACTCAGCATTTCTGTTAACTTTCCATCCAGGTTAGACCCATGTGGCTCTGAGTTCTGACAGCAGAGTCGTGGGTGTTGAGAAACAGAGAGGTACATTGGGTGCAGTACCTGGCTTTCCAGACAGGAATAATGTAGGCTGTGTAGAATTAGAATTGGTTTGCTGTACTATTAAAATGTAATTACCCAAGTACATCATGAGCTAATGATAAGGGCCTGTTCTTGGGGGCTTTGATGGAACTGGATAGAGATTTTTTAAAAAGGTTAAATCGAGAATAGCTTAAATGAGGTGTGTGTGTGTGTGTGTGGGGGGGGGGGGGGTGAATGCATACACTTGGTGAACTGTTGTTAAGCTTACAGCAAACATTTCGCCCACTTGTTTATACTCACCACAGCACAGCACTGCTTGAGAGAGTGTCTGCAAATAAAACTGAGTGTCCCAGTAATAGAGCTCTGAAGATGGGTATCATTCTGAGGTTTTTGTAACGGACACATTAGGAACATTGGATTGCATAATCTACATTATTGATGTTTTCTATGATGTGTTGCTATGCTCTATTTGTAATCTGATGTGAGTACTTAATAATATTCCCCACGCTCTCAGAAAAAAGATGGTATGGTAGAGGTACACTATTGGTCACCAAAAGTAAAAACAGTATTTATGCACCTTTAAAAGGTACAAAAGAGGTGTTAGCATCTTCTTGTGTTCCCTAAAGGTACAGTACATTCTCTTCTCCAGAAGGAGACGTGAATATTTGTAATCTTTCATTATAGAACTGTGTAAAACAAAAGAACATAATGCAATCCCTCATTCACTCACACACACTTAACAACATGATTATGCTTCTAATAAATTGTCTTTATTTATTGCTTTGGATCAATGACCATCCTGTTTTAAAAGGGAAATATTAATTTCAAACAGTTCCTTAGGTATTAATCAAATGTTGGTGAGAAGTTTTGGTCAAAATAACACAAACATCCCACAGCACAGCATCATTCTTCCACTGTCTACACAGCCAGATGTGATGCATGAGGAGCAGATGTGCTTTTTTTTTTTGCCATTTTGCATTATCATTTATGCCATATTTACTCAGGACACATTTCTCTGCAGTTATTTTTATTTATTTTTTTTTGCTCTGTTTAACTTTGCACGCTCCCATAAACACAGTTCCTGTGCTGTGATTGGAGAGACTCATAACGCTTATCCACTGCATGGACCCTTCTCGACCTGACTCTGCTCTTTTCCTTTTGGACTGCCCAAATCTGGTACCTGGTCCCTGGAACTGGGTACTTTTAAGTCCCTGCTTGCACCCGAGAAGAAGCGAGCCAAGTAGGGAGTAAATGTGATATTTGAACCCTGCAGAGCACTGGCTACATTTTGTGGGGGAGCTGTGGTAGTGCCAAAAGCAACCATGTAAAAGCATGTCAAGCAGTGCTGAGTGGAGTCGATACTATACAGTGGAAAAGCACCATCAGGTGAGGAATTGCTTTTCATCTATTCAAGACACAAAGTCAGAAAAGCTCATTTTATTCCATAATTTCTGACTTTTTGAGTCTGACTTGACTGTTTTTGGTTTCTTAGGAGTTCAAGAGCCACAAATTAATGCACTGAAAAAGAGTGATTTTACTTTTTGATTTTTAATATGTCCGCTGTAAAGTACCTTTTTGAGTTGAGTATCACAGCCATGATTTGGCTTCTTGTTGGATTACTGATCCCATTTACTGGTGACCTTGAGAATTTCACCACTTGTTTCAGTGAATTACAAGTGAGAAAGGAATAATGTGTTCTTTTGTTACCACTTCTGTTGCATTAAATCATGACCCCTGTTAGCATTTGCAGGGGCGTTTGTAGGGGCAGGTGTTTGAGTGGTAGGCATACAAGCCGGCAATCATGTCTGCAAAAGACTTTTAAAAACTCCAACTTTAGGGAACTAAAAACGCAAAGTCACTTTCTGGCTTTCCCTCTTCTTGTAGATCTTGAACATGCCCAGAACTGTGAGCCTGGAGACTGTCGAGGTGTGCTCTCCAATCAAACACATAGTCACAGACACAAGCGTGAAATCCCTGAAGGGAGTGTGGTGGTGGTGGTGGGGGGGGGGGGGTGTGGATAGAGAATGAGGGAGTGCGTGCGAATCGATCTGGACACACACTCCGGAACGGCCGGAATCCTCACCCATGAAATGTGTGAGTGTCCCATGAGGCTGCAGCACTCTACTCCCATTACAGCTGGGCTCTGCTCTGACACAACTTTACACAAGTCCGGCTAAAACATATTCTATTTCATATTAAAGATAGATCCCTAAAAAGTGGAGCTTAGTTTTTTTTTTTTTTTTTTTTGAGATTTTTATTTACATGACACTGTAACTGAAACTGATTTGCCATAACATGTCTAGCTAACCTTAATTAGATAGAGTACATAATTATGGGTTATTATTAGGTACCCCCTAAATAGTGGGCCGTTACTAGGAATATGATTCATGGTTATAAGTTCAAACTGAAAGCACATTTTAATAATAATAATAATAATAATAATAATAATAAAAATAATTCAGGGTTGGAGGTTTTTGCCACCCTCTGATTTTAACACTCTGAAAAAAACTTTGTGCCAGAAAGAAGTGTGTGTGTGTGTGTGGTTCAAAATGTATATAGTGTAAATGATCCCTACTGGTTCTCTTCTAGAACATTGTGTGGAGGTTCTCCATCCAATCACAAAAATATTCTTCACTCAGTTATTCACATTCACACATCACATTTACGATTAACGTTGCACAATCCTTCACTGACCAGTAAGAGAGCTGTTAGGGGAGGATGGTTAGTCTCTGCAGGCCCATCAAACAGTCATCATGCCCGACTAAACTCATTATTATACATATGAGAAGCTGAAAAAATGAATAAAAAACTTTGAGAACACAGTATAAAAGCCTACCTTGAGGGTCTGTCTGCATGCATTACATGGCGACTCTCTTGGAGTGTATTTCCCTTAATTGCTTTTTGTGCCATGTGGTTGTGCTGTAATAATATTTATGGGAAATGTTTTATAAAGTAATAAAATAGTGGATTTCAGCAGTTAGATTAATACCTCCCACTGCTTGTTGTGTCCTGTTATCAAAGAATACACAGGCAGCAGCCTGGTAGTTGGGAATCTTTGCAATATAGAACACAATCTTCTCTCCTGCTTAGCTCTTGCAGTCATACATCTGTTATTAGACTGATGGTGCTTTCACACATGCCTTGCTTGGTCCGGACTTTCAACCAGTGGTTCTCAAACTTTTTTATCATTCCCCACCTAAGATGAAAGGGGAATTTCCACGCCCCACCTGTACCATATCGCCCCCAAAAATTTGTAATAAAATACACATGCAAATTTACAAATTTCTAATTCATTTACATAACAGAAACTTCTGTCTCTAAATCAGTAGCTTAACATTATAACACCAGATACAACATTAACAACAATGTTCAGAAATACAGAAAATGTTTAGAGTGCTTTCTCACCACCTGAACACAGCTGATATTAACGCTCACTAACTCTCAGATCTTCCTCTGTTTCCCTAATAGTTAAATACAAGCTGTTTCATAACTGTAATTATGCGACATTGTTATCTGTTATGCTCTCGTTACTGACCTCAAGTCCAGAGCTGGTAAACACTTTATAAACTTTATAAACCAGACTCTGATGGTGAAACGGAGGCCAGTGAAGCTGATGTTTGGAGCAGCTATATATCTGAACAGGTGCCTTAATAAAGGCTAAAAGAAGATCCACCCTGTGTCTGACTTGCTGCCAAAACACGGCAATCTCGGTGGCGCATTTTCAAAATAAAAGTTTGTGAAAAAAAGCATATTTTCTTTCCAGGCAAGTTACATTTTTTTGGTCTTCTATCTAATGTTATTTTAGTATATTAATGAATCCATTGTGAGTGGGTGATTTTTATTGAGTAAGCTTTATTGGCAAAACAGAAAGGCATTAATAAAGACAGGCATAAAAAAAGGTAATTTCTTCAGATTCCTCGCACCCCACCTGCAATACCTACCTTATAATATATAAATAACAACTAAAATTTAAACAACTTAAATTCCGACCCTGTTACTTCTGCTTTAACCCAAACTGTACACTAGCACACAGGATATAAAACATACTGCATAATTACTAGATTGGCACTTGTTGTATAAAAGTTAAAGTGCAGGCTTGTGTAGTTTGGGGCACAGCATTAATCAGCCTGTGCCAAGAGTTCAGCCACTTCATTTGGAATGATAACTTCGAATAAGGAGCTGCTAAAAAGTAGAAAGTGTAAAAGTAAGATATGTACATGTTTGTGCCTTACATAAGACATAAATGTTTATTTGAGCAAAATAATTAGCAGTACTAAATGGTAAATAATACATATGAAACCATACATGTCCCATATATAATTAATTTGTGTTAAAGGCAAAGTTCAGGATTGTAATCACAAAACACTTTTTATAAAATTCAGAAGGTGTCTCCTTGCTAGCTCCCCAGTCCAGTGTGCTGGAAGTCAGTAATAGGGGATTAATGAAGCCCCAGTGTCTGTAAATGAGTGAAAAGACAAACTTGCTTAGTCCGATATGCTAGTCTTCCTCTCTTTCAATCTCTCTCTGCTCAAAGCAGAGGCATCTGGAATATTTTAGACAACGGAGGGATAACATAATTGAGGATATAGCTCTATTTTTACTCCATAGGTTGGTAAAATATACTTATTTTTGCTGTTTTGGATCACTTAAGGTGGAAATGTCTCCAAATTTCTAACTGTATTACCATAAATGTTACAAAATTAAACTAAACTAAAGTTACAAATGAGTCTCTGTGGTAATTCAAATAACGGATACAAATTTACAGACAATTTAAATCCATCCATGTACAAACATTTGTCGTCCCCCCAAAACACACCGTTCCACATTAAAAGAAGCTTTGCTTCAGAATGTAAACAACCAGAGAGAAGTGTGATTGCCCACAATTGTAAATGTTCCCTTTAAGTATGGGGAGATGCAGCATAAAGGTGATGATGACCAAAAATTGCCAGAAACAAAATTGTACACATTAAAACAAAACATGAACTTTGGTTCAGATTTTCATGTGTGAAAACACATTTTCTAGTATTAATACTTGGGGGTTTCATACTTTTCATTCCCTGACTTGTAAGCTAGCATAATGTTGACAAACCTTGACTAAAGGCTTATTCATAGTCAATGTTAAATACAAATAGGACTACACATAGAGCTTTCTGTCTGTACTTTATTATGTCTGTATTTCTGCATCTGAAAGCTTGTAGATACAGAGTAACCAGACCAGTACTACTAGAAACTGTGGGGAAGTGTAACCAGCTGTTCTGGAAATGTGCATGGAACAGTCAGGAAGGTTAGTCGTTACACTCTCATGAACACTCACATGGGGAATTACCATAGTCCAACCAATTCCACCCGTGACTATGCCCCTGCTGGGCACTTGAAATGATGTTCATTGTCATATTCTCTCATTGATAATATGATTGAAAACAATCATCCATGATGTATTTAAAGGCTTCACATAATTGCCTAATGAAGGGCAATTGCCTAATGATTGCATGAAGTGACTGCAGAGAAAACAAACAAAAAAAACTAAAGTTTTAAATTCTATCAAAGCAAGGACATTCCGCTGTTATACTGGAACACAACTGAATACTTGGAATACATCACATAATTGCCATTTTGGAGATGTTCTGACTAAAATATATTAACCATCACAATGTGGCCCCTGTAAACTTTTGCACTGTTCCTTACGCTCACCCATTTTGCTTCCAGCACAAACTCAAGAACTGGCTGAACACACGCTGTCTAACATGGCCCACTCCTTGCTAAGTGGTATTGTAATGATATAATCAATGTTATTCACATCTCTGTGGTTTTAATCTTGTGGCTGAACGTGTAATTTTATATGTAGGACCACACTATTGTAAATGACTTTAAACATCAGCACGCATCCTCCAGATTTTGTAGGCAAATTTAATCTAAATCTTGGGAGAGCTGACCTTAAATTGTTGCTTTCCTCTGCAGGAGGGCTGCGTCTGCATAGGATGCAGATGCCCTTGGGGAAAGGGAAGGGAAAATGATGGCTAAAGAGAAACAGGTAAATCTTCCAGCAGCAGCCTGCACTCAGTGAATGAATCATCCCTCCACTACGTGCTGCTAAAGCTAATAATTGACGTCTTGATGGTGCTCCTGTAGTTATTGCTATTCCACCGCTATCTCCATGCAGATGGTAATAAGGTAATGAGAGCGCTGAGGTGTGGACTACTGCTTCAGCATAGGTCACAATGTCACGCAGAGCTGTTAACTATTGGCAGAAATATTTGATTAGATGTCCGATTGGAAAGATTGGCCGCCGGTTCTTCTCCTGCTCCCTTCAACCTTCGTTCAGTCTTCCTTCCTCATCCCTCCGTTCTCTAAGGTCAGCCCACTGGACGTTTTATTTTTCAATCAATTAGAGTGATTTATTGTAAATGTGTGGAGCTGCAGGAGGAGAGGTCTGGGCTTTATAAATGTATTTATTCCCAGAGCCATCAGCACTTTCCCTGCAGTCAACTCATAGTTATTCATGTCATTGTGTTATAGAAATTACAGTGGCAAATGGTTGAATGATTCTCTGGTGTGCTTTTCATTAAAATAAATCCATCCAAAAGCAGGAAGGAGAAAGAAGAGAATAAAAGAGGAGAAATAAGAAGGGGGGGTCTGACAATGAGGGAAAGAGAGAAATAGAAAGAGAGAGAGAGGTAGAAAGAAAGAGTGAAGGACAGAGAGGTGAAATAGGCTTCTCTGTCAAGTGAAGGCCTCATAAATATTGTAATTGTCCAGTTGTCGAAGGAGCAGAGATTGACTGAAGGTGAATGGAATGGGGCTCGTTTTGAAAGAAAATGAACACTTGCAGAAAAAAAGAGGCTTTTGAATAAGGCATGTTAGTTTGTATGTGCTACATTTCCTGGAAAACCACGCACATACTGTACAAGAGAGCTGTTTCCAGAAAAACTAGCTTCTTCGTCTGACTCCTCTATGACTGTATATCACTCCTTTACTTCAATTTTGTCGCTGTCAACACAAACCCATGTAACTTCATTTTTTCCTTTTATTGTTGTTTGCACTATATTTGAAAATGAGCTGCTGGTTTCAGGGGCACTAACAGGATCAAACTTCATAGTATGCACAAGTGCGCATTGTATACCACCTGCCGTATTTAAGCATTACTCACCTCCCTCACGTTCCCCTTGTCTCCCTCGTTCTCCAGCTCGAGATCTGACTCAACAGAACTGTGTCTCAATCAAGAAGGACAGATAATTACAAATAAAAATGCAGCCATACTCCATTTACTAGAATGCTATAAAAATACAATGCAATTTAGCAAATAGTTATTTATTAAAGCAGTATATTTAAAAAATACACAGCCTATAATAAAAAAGATGGCGAGATGAATACTGAATGAATACACTCAGCGAGGGGTGGGGGAGGGTTCACATTGAGCACACAGCATACACAGCCAAAATCGCATCTCATTCTCAAGCAAATTATTCAATAAAAATTCAACTGATCTGCTGTGTTACAATTTTATTTAAAAAAATGTTTTAAAAATTGAACAAAAACCATTCAAAAAAAGAATTGTACGCACAGTACACAAAAGATTATTACTGAGGGCACCAGTGGCAGGTTTAGAGGTGTCATGCCACATTCACCAACATACATCATTCAAATTAATTTAATTACATTAACCCCGAATGATGAATAATGGAAGACATAAACTTACAAAGCACATTTGTAGACTCTCAGAGAGAGTTTACTTTATTTTGGGACTTTAGGGGAACTTCACCAATGTGCAGCATCCACCTGGATGATGGGATAGTGCGTTCACCACACATCAGCTTTCACACAGAGCATGAGTTGGAAGTAGGAAGCCAGAAATGGCTACAACAGGAGACTTAGCAGGAGGCATCAGGTTAACACCACTGCCCTTTTTGTGTCAGGAGTTTTGTGTGTCATCTGAAGGAATGGCATCATTACGTGTCAATCCATTCAGGCCCAAACCTGCATAGCTTTTTATGTTTTTATGTTTAGATGCTATGAATTTATATCAATTAACATGAATTTACACTAATTAATTGCAAAGTTTGCTGCAATTAATCATGATTAATTGCATAGTCCTTAAGACTGAAGCTTTACGTAATGGATTTTTAAACGTAAAATAAAAGAATCAATGTAAAAGATTAACACCAGTGTGTGTGTGTGTGTGTGTGTTTATGTGTGTGTGTGAGAGAGAGAGAGAGAAAGAGAATGAGAGAGAGAGGAAGGGGGGGGGGGACTGAAAGTATTTTAACATAAATATAATGCCATCGAGCAGCACAGTGGTTCAGCAGGTAGTGTCACAGTCACACAGCTCCAGGAATCTTGAGGTTGTGGGTTCGAGTCCCGCTCCATGTGACTGTCTGTGAGGAGTTCCGCTCCGGTTTCTTCCCACAGTCCAAAAACACACGTTGGTAGGTGGATTTGTGACTCAAAAGTGTCTGTAGGTGTGAATGTGCGTGTTGCCTTGTGAAGGACTGGTGCCCCTTCCAGGGTGTGTTCCTGCCTTGTGCCCAGTGATTCCGGGTAGGCTCCAGACCCACTGCGACCCTGAACTGAATGAGCAGTTACAGACAATGAATGAATATAATGTAACCTCCACTCTGAACTCAACAGCAGCCATGTGTGTTTACATTCATTCATTCGATCATTATCTGTAACCACTTATCCAATTCAGGGTCGCGGTGGGTCCAGAGCCTACCTGGAATCATTGGGCACAAGGCGGGAATACACCCTGGAGGGGGCGCCAGTCCTTCACAGGGCAACACAGACTCACACCCACATTCACTCACACACACAGACACTTTTGAGTCACCAATCCACCTACCAACGTTTTTTTGGACTGTGGGAGGAAACCGGAGCACCCGGAGGAAACCCATGCAGACACTGGGAGAACACAGCAACCCCTCAGAGACAGTAACCCGGAGTGGGAATCGAACCCACAACCTCCAGACCCCTGGAGCTGTGTGACTGTGACACTACCAGCTGCTGGGTACACTAACTGCCCAGTTATTTTTTATTTTTTAACAGATTTGCGGAGAAAATATGCTGAGAGGGTTAAGCTACTTATGGAGTCTTGAACACCTGGATGCTGTGGCATCATTGGGGCTTAAAACTTTGAACTTCAGATGACAGCAACTATTTGCTTCATAATATCAGAGTCCATACAGATTACATTGTTTTGTGCATGCCATGACTGTGCTATACCCGACATCCCTTTACTCTGATGCTGCACTTTATTTCTTGGAGCGTTTGACCGCAGTGAACTGCTCTCATCAGTGTTGATGTGTGCCCTATATAGAGTCTTGTTTGAACATGTTTTCCCTTAGCTTGGTTTTTGCTTATGTGCAACATTGTAGCAGACCTGGCAGAGGAGTGAGTAGGAGGAGAAGGGAGAGGAGAATAGGGAGGGCAGGGGGTCAGCTGTGCTCCCCTTGGGCCTGGCTCTTAATTGGAATGACGATTGGAGCGTTGGGTGCTGGATGGCTGGAGAGCTTCAGGCTTGAGTGCACCAGTGACTGAGAGTTTAATCTCAGCCTTGGGAGCCAGCAGGAACGTGACCCAGCTCCACTGCTGGAAATGACTGGCACTTCAGCGCACTCATGGCTAACATCCCAAACAACTTTCCTCACTTTAAAAATCTCCATTTTGGAACAATAGCCTCCCACTCATGTTACATCTGCTTTGTCCTGATCTAAGGGAGGCTTTATTGTGTTGTTTTTATTTTATTTTATTTTATTTATCACCAGAGTGAAGGACAATTTCTAGTCAATAAAGTAGAGCTATTTTGAGAATAGGGCTCCTTTTGCAATGAGACATATTCTCCAGTGATTCTTCTTCATGTCATAAAACAGCCTTTATACTGACACGTTGTGGCTGGGAGGTATCAGAGGTATCATATATGCCTATCCTGCCCTCATGTGAGAACCATTCTATGGAACAAAAACTCGTTTATTCAGGGACTACAAAGCAATTTGGGTTCTTCAATGTTAGTTTTATAGAAAAGTATTTGAAAATATTAAATAATTAATATTTGGTGCCAAAAAATGGCTTGAATGTTTCTTGAATGTGTGCTTTGTTCTACAAAGTTGTCCAGTGGTTTTGGTTCACTGCATAATGTATTTTTGCAAAAGGACATCTATGCCGAAAAGACATTCTAGGAACATATTAAATCTGTACAAGACAAGTATTGTTCCATGTTGGTTATAACATGATGTAAGAAAAGATGTCCTATGAACATTTTCTAGGAGCCCCAGCTAAATAACATAATAACGTCCTTGCAACTTTAAAGAATGTTTTTAGGACGTCCTAAAAATGTCATTTTGATAACTGGGAAAGGCTTGTAAATGGAAGAAAAGTGGGGCAGAATGGGATTGGAAAACCTTGTCTGCAGAGTTAAATGCTAATTACAGCGGGAAGATTTAGAGATTCTCTTGCAGGGAGTTTCTTCATGGGCGTCTCGTCTGGACACCGGAGAACGTGACGGAATGATCTCTATAAATTGACTTTCAAAGCAATTAAAACGGCTGCTTAATATTCACCCTATAGTCCTCCATTCTCTTTGAGCTTGCTGCTCATTAGCGTCCCTTTGCTTTAGAATTAGCATATTCTCATTCTAGTGGACACATTTTTAATGCCACCCTGGACGGGGCACACTGTCCTCACTAACAGAAGGCAATTGCCGACAAAAATGGACAAAAAGTATGAATATTGCAAGCAAAACCAGTTTTTTTGTTGTTGTTGTTGCTGTTGTTCTCATGCTTTTGCCTTTGAGATGGTGGCGACATGATTGCTGGGAGGAACTGGCGGGATTAGCATGGCGTGACTTTGATAGTGAGGGTCTGTGATTTTTTAAATCTTTAATGGCATGCCGCCTCATGCATGATGCAGTTGGAAGCATATGCAAAAGGAGGGGGATCCTCCATTGCTCCATCAGCCTGGGGCTTGTGGTCCTTCATCTTCTCTCATTATTAATCCCTTGCTTTGGGGGCTGCTGTTGCACACTTCTTACGCTGCTTGGAATTACCACATAATGCCCTGATGCTTTTACTGATGTATACATTTTGTCCTATAAATTAAAGATGCCATCAGAATTATTTCTAACACCAAAAGTAAAGTAACACAAATATAATAAATAATATTTTTCTCTTTCTTAATTGGTAATTCCAACATGTTAAAAATAAAATTGATTTGTAGTTCCTGAATGAACAAGCTTATACTCTGTGTGCGTTCCCACACAGTTGGCCATGTTTAAATTAAAAGGAACACTATGTGATGTCTTTATTGTAAAATTACAGCTTCAATATTGTGATCTTCCACTGAGCTCTAATAGGAAGAACAGAGCTTCTTTTGTGGCTACTTTTGGCTCAGCACTGCAGAAACTGCACTATGTAACTTTTGGAGGTTGGGAAACCAAACCACCCCATCCCTCCCCTCTGCACTGATTTCAGTACAGTGCTGTAAAAATTATGTTAGAATGAATTACACAAGGGGAGCCCCAGAAGCAAAAATCCCAAATCTTACCTACCTTCCTTTAAATTTCTAACAATTTTTGACACATAAAAGCCAAAATATGTCAATATAAACCCTATTTCATAAAGTGAAGAAGAGTCAATGAATAATTGCTTCTTTAAAGATCTGTTTCTTTTTCCCTAGTTGAGGTTATTACTGGGATTTTGTCTGAATGTCTGGTGGAACAATGGGCCTACAGCATGCTTTCGGTATAATAATTAGGCCAAAAAATTGGGAACAGCGATATCAAGATGACATGGATGAAATGGTGTGGCTTCTGCAGGAATATGATCTTGATTCGCTCTCCACACTGGATCTGAATCCTCAGAAACTATCAGTGCCATTGCATTGCAGGATCCAATTCAACTCACCAAATCAGTATGATATTGGATTTGAATCCGGCTTTTCCATCAAGTGCAAGTATGATTGTCTCATTTTCTTTGAGGATAGGGAATGATTAGCATATGGTCACTGTTCCCAAAACCTGCATGTTTCTTCAGAAGACCACAAAAATCCACAACGTAGTTAAGTTCTAACACCAGCTAAATGTAAATATATTTTTCTAATTAATTCCTAAGCATTTCTAATGGTCCTTTCAATATCAAATGTCTATGCACGCTAAAGACAAGCGTCAGAGTGGAGTCTAAGTGTTGGCCCTATCACAGCTATCCAAGACTGGGAGTTCTCTGGGTGGGTAGAATGACCCTCTATCTTAATCACTCCCTGCAGTGCTGGCTAATGCAAGCATCTATCCAGCTGATGTCACAGATTGTCTGGACCTTTGGTACGTAAAGCGGTTCAGTGGTATTACGATAGCAGCAGTTCAAAAAGAGTAGATGAGCAGGACTTATACTACTCTACCTCATCCCAAAAGTAATGGATGGAGCTCCATGACTCAGGGTGGTATCTATACTCCTACAGTCCAAAAAGTGAATTGGGCAGGGTGAATTTAGGCTCATGTACAACTGCTTCAAAGTGTCCCATTCCATTAGAGATGTGTCAGTAATGAGTGCACCTTACAGTAGTATAAATCACTCATTATAAAGACATTTGACAAATTTTATTTTTATTTAAATTTTATTTGTATTTTATTTAGAAGATTTGTGGTTTACCCCAGCCAAAAAGATTCAATTTAAGAGTAAGGCCAACTTCCCAGTGCTCCCCTTTACAATTTTGGCTTGAACAAGTGATAACCTTGTTTTAGGTTTCAGGCTGTCACTTTGTCTGTGTAGCTACATCTATTTTTGGTATCTAGGAAAGAAGTTCAGTTTGTGTGATAATTGTTGCCTTTGGCTAACACCACATTTGCAATTCAAAATCTAGTGGAAACGCTAAAAATACACACTGTATAACCACATTATCTTTAACATTCAGTGCTCTACAAGCCCCATTGGAAACTAGATATAGAAGGAACAACACAAACTTCACCACAGAAACTTCATCGCTTAGTTGTATCTGCCTGGTCTCAGTTTATCTGTTGATGAATAACGAACAAAGCTATATATTGCCTAAACATTTTGGATGCAACTTCTAAATAGTGAATTTAATGTACATCCATTCTGAACACAGATGTTCAATTATGCGCACACACATTTCTATGATTGCCAAGGGAAAGGAGCAGCTCTGCTTCTTCAGCCCAAGACTCAATGCCAGGCATGTGCTAGAACTGTATAAAGCCCCCCTCACCCAAAGTATTGAGCTGTGGAGCAGAGCAGCAGACCTCTGTTGTCTGGAGTAATTAAGCCCCATTCAACACATTTGGGAGATATTAGTTGGTGTTTCTGATCCACAAATAATCCTCCAAAATCAGTTACTGACCTCATTAATACTTTGTACTTGCATCCTACCTCAATGCCTCCCACATGACAGTTAATAATTTGAAAATGCATGTATTTTGGTCACAGCAAAAATACACTAGTTTTGTCTTGGACCTTGGTTTATAAAAATGAAATAAGAAAATTCTAACTCTTGTATTATACCTAATATTTTCAGACATCCCATGTAGCGGAATTCCAGTGAGGGGCTTCAAAGAGTACATCCCTCCTTCAGGTCTGACCTTTGTATTACACTCTTGTAATGGTCAAAGCTAACAGAATGGAATTGGTTAGACATCTAGAAGTGCTCATCAGTGAGACGAGAAACCCTCTGGGCTCCCAGAGCTGCCGTCAGAGAAGAGTGGACAGAGAGCAGCACTGGGCAGTTTGACGGTTGCCAACTGTGACTGTTCTGAAGACTCACTTACCCTTCAGAATAATCCCAATGAGTCTTACTAGAAGTAGCCTAATTGCCTCAAGTCAGTTTGAGGCATAGTGTGTGTGTGCGCTTGCCTGTGTGTGTGTGTGTGTGTGTGTGTGTGTTTGTGTAAGAGAGAGAGAGAGAGAGAGAGAGAGAGTGGGGGGGGGGGAAGAAGGAATGTGAGAGAGGAAGGTGTCTAATGGAGATAAAGATAGAGAGAATTAAGTGGGATGGGAGATAAATGAAAGTGAGAGAAGAAGGGTGGGGTCAGGAGTAGGAAGGGGAGCGAGAGAAATAGAGGGAAAGATGGAGAGAAACAGAAAAGGACTGAAATGGCATGGCTGATTTGTGGTGAGTTAAAGATCAAAGACATGTGGAAACTACTGAAGGACACAGCCCTGAGCACATGGTTAACAAGAACTCATTTGTTTGCAATTTAGCATCAGAACAGGAGGCGACTTTCTTCTGAGATCTATGATCGATTGTTCCCTTTCAGAGGGGCAAAGAGTGGCTGCGTCCCTCTTTTAAGCTCTCGTCTGTTAGTGTTTTCACACTTATTTTAAGATCAAAGGAACATGGTCCTCCAAAGAGTGTTCTTATGAATCTCTGCTTAGAGCAGATGAATGGGAATACACCCATCACTTTAGTTAACGCTGCAATGTCAAAAATCATTTTTTATAACCTGAATTATTTTTTTTTCCCCAATGCAATCTATATACAAAGTGCAGCCACTATGGACCTTGAAGACTTTCAATTACACACGCACATCATTTGTACAGTCTCTATTAAAAAAAAGTATGCAATGAAATGGAGCAATTGTAAATGAGCCCAGTGTCACCATGCTTTATGTCAAGCTTTAACTGGATGTGTATAAAAGCCCATTGAGATGCAGTGGCAAGACGTTAATAAGGCAGTTTACATTCGAAAGTGTACCCGAACTAAAATAGTTACACAAAAGTGTGGGCTGAAATTGTGCAGCAATGTTAAAGCCTTACTGTACAGTTACTGCAAAATATGATTAGATTTAGGGGCCATTCTTTTCTCAAACTGGTAAAAAAGTTTTAACAATATAAAATACAAATTTATTTCTAATAAATTACCATTTAAAAGATACATTTTGTGTTTATCCATGTTTACCTTATATTAAATTAGTTTTATGACCTGAGTGTAGAGTGTAGGCACAAATTTTTAATGTTTTGGCTGATTAGTGTACGATTTGCTACCACATCCTTCCAGGAGTCCAAATGAGACCCCATGTGTTCTGCCTTGCATTACTTCATGCCATTCCTTGAAACATACCATTGCATATGTCATCTCTCAGCGTGTCTATTATTGTGGCTGATCTTACATGTGTATACTAGGGGCAGGCTATATGGCCCTGAAATAATATCACAATATTTCAGGGTGTTTTTGTGATAATGATATTCTTGGTGATATGAATAAAACACTGAAAAGTACTTTCATTAATTTCAAGAACACACTAATGCAACAAAATCAATGTTATATTAATATTAATTACACTATATTATATATATATATTATATTATAAATAATAAATATATATATATAAAATCATTAGCATTAAATGGTTTTATTTATTTAAAAATTCTATTTTACTACAAATGTACAGAAAACAGTACAAAATAATCAAATATAAAGAAGCGACAAAATAAATTTTGTAAACAACAATAATTTACCAAGATTCTGATTCTGTATAAAATAATGTAGCATAAAAATATACCACACCACTAAAGTGCAGAACATGTAGTTTGCCAAAATAACCTTAAAGCTTCACAGTAAATAACAAAACAAACACAATAGTTGTTGTGCTGAGTTATTATGCAGACAATTCAGAATATCACTATTATCACAATATAGTTTTTTTGACAATATTACGATGAACAAAACAATATGGCACAGCCTTAGAGTATACATATTTATTTATTGTGATGTACAACTCTAGTGATGAGTAGAGGCTAAAACTGTTCTGCCACATTAGTGCAGGCATTGCTACACTGCTTTTCAAAGAGTTTTTAATGAGAAATCCAGTTCAGGGTCGCAGTGGGTCCAGAGCCTAAATGGAATCATTGGGCGCAAGGCGGGAAAACCCCTGGAGGGGGCACCAGTCCTTCACAGGGCGACACACACACACACACACTCTCCTATGGACACTCTTGAGTAGACAATCCATCTACCAACGTGTGTTTTTGAACCCTGGGAGGAAACCGGAGCACCCGGAGGAAACCCAGGCGGACACAGGGAGAACACACCAAACTCCTGAACTGGACAAGTGGTTTAAGACAATGAATGAATGTATTCCATATAATTTTGTACAGACAGAGAGAGAGAGAGATTAATGATTCACCAGTGAGATTACTGTATGCACACAATTTATATATCTCCATCAAAAAAAAAAAAAAAACTTCAATCAAATCTTCACAGCAATGTTCTAAAGCTGTTATTGCATTAAAAGGAGATTAAGCATCCTAATAATAACTTTCAGTTTAGAAGAACAACTAGAGGAGCAGACTTTTAGCCGTACAGTGTACTGTGGGCCAGCCTTTATCCATGTCACATTACTGATTCCCCACTTTCTTTAGATTGCATCAGTGTTGTATCAGAGATGCAATGTTTAGAAATGTAACTGTAGTTCTGGTAATCTGTCCAGAAGCAGCCTTATCAATAACACTTCACACTTGGCAGATGAATTTTGGTGGCCTGTCTCAAACTTACCTGTGTCCTGCTTGTCTCTTTTATTCCTTTAAACTTCCTTTCTTGTCACATTTTATCCATCTCTTTTCTCTCTCTGTTCTCCCTCCCCTTTTTATCCTTTCACTCTGCCTCTCTCCATTGCAACAGTTCCTCCATTCACTGGTTTACCTTATCTGTTTTCTTTTTTTATATTTCCTCGTCTCTCAGTCTCCCTCCCTCTGTCTCACTCTGACTTGACCACTCTCTCTCTCTCTCTCTCTCATATATATTCTAGAAGGTGTAGCTATTCTCAAATTTTCAAATGATACATGAAAATAATCAGTGAGGTATTGGCTGCTAACTATGTGACTTTAGTGTTGGAGAGATTGCAAGTTTCCTGCCGTGATCTGTTCCACCTGAGATTGAGACTCTGAGCCAGAGACTCTATAGCTCCATATCAGACACTCTCCTCCTTCTGATCTGTACTTCAAGCTTTAGCATTAGCTCAGATACTGATAAAGATTGAAGCCTAATTGTACTGGTTCTGAAATACAAACTTCTGACAAAGCCAAAATTCTGAAAGCCAAACTCAGTGTGAACATTAGTATTCCTAGACTCTTTTCTACATTGCATTTTAAATGATGACCACTGGCTGATCACTCCAGGTTCCAAAGCAAGCTGTGGGAAAGTAAAGGGTCACAGACCTTCTCTTTTATCATTTTTTTTCTTTTTTAAAATCTCAATAAAAACATTGAATGTATTTTCACCCAGTGGAATATTTAGTTTCACAGAGGGTAGCGATGAGGTCATAACACAGAAAACAGCTCTTTGTGCCAGTATCAGGGACATTTGCCCAAAAAAATTTAAAGGAATGAAAGGATGTGCGTCAAATTGAACATAGTCCAGAACGTATAATACTCTTATATGTTCTTCATATTGCACTCCTGCACATATTTGGCTGCTCTCATTTACACTTTAACCTCTGACATAATCCTGTGTTCAATGCTGTGTATTGTACAACGACAGAAAACAAAGCACTGAAAACATACATTTTCTGTATATTCAAAACACGCAGTTTTTCTCCTTCTGTTACCAATCCGCTACTAGAACCACCCTCAATTTGTTTGAATGGCCATGTCCACAGGACCAAGGAAGTTGGACAGAGAATCTGGAGGTTGTGTAGCTAAACAGTGCCCGATACCATTACAGTGACATTGTAATCATTTAGATTTTTTTTAAAGCTGTTGATGTTACATTTATATTCCCTAGCATACTGGTTCTCAAAATATTTATACAATGCCCAACTTTTGTAGATAAGAATATTTTCCCACCAAATCACCTTAACACTGGAATCATTACAAGTCACATTCGTTGCGTATTAATTTGGCAACCACAACCCTAACTAAAGGTAATGTATATACAGCATTAAATATACAACCCTAGTGACAGGGAAATGTACCCAGTTTAAAGTGAAAATATAGTAACTGTAATGCTATGCAAATATGCAAGACGTGAAAGCATGTGCTGAGGTGAGTAATTATTTAATAAACACGGTAAACAGGAAATGCACTTTGATTAATAAACTAAAGACTGCATAGAGATCATTAAAGATACCAACACCAACAAACATTAACATCAAAAAGCACACAATAACCCACAAGGGCACCTGAAGAGAAGAAAGTCAGATGAGGAGACATAATGAAAGAATGTGACAGGGGTGTGGCTAAGTGAACATAAGGATGGGAAAACACTTGGGAAAATGCTAGTGTCAACAAAAGAAAACAAAAAAAAAAAAACATGTGGACCTCGCCGACTGGAGACAGAAAAGAAACAGGAACAGAACCAAGCAAAGGGAAATAAAAAGAGCAGAGAGAAGGAAGGGGATGTTAAACAAAACACACCACATGTGAAATGGAGCACCATGGTGACAGCAAAAGGTACCACCTAAGTGACAGTGAAAGGCCCCACCCTCGTTACAGTGAAATTACTAACCCAATGAATCTATGGATTCTATGGATATGGAATCTATTGCAATAAACGGTAATACCTCAGTTGACAATGAAAAATGTGTCAGTGACAGTGAAATATACCACCGACAGTGAAAAGCATCCCATTATTACAGTTAAAAGTACTACCCTAGTGACAGTCAGCTTTTTCTGAGAGTTTCTCTGTCACCACCTCCTTTGCCTCCTTCTGTCTTTCTCCTATCAATCTCGCCCTCCTCATCTTATTCTTCTCCAATCTTTCCATCTCTCTGAATCACATTCTCTCCCCATCATTTGTTCACCTCTCTCTCCTTCTCTCTGCGTCCTAATTTCTATCTCATCCTATCACTCTCCCTATTTCTGTCCCAACCTCCTCACGTCTTTCTTCCCTCCTCTGTGTCTTGCTCTAAACCTCTTACTGTCTGCCCATCACTCCCTATCTATTGCTCTCTAATATCAGGCAGAGTAAGAATATTTGGCTCTTAAAAAGCAGCAGACACTAAAAGCAAGGTACAAGCTGTGCTACAAAGGGAGGAAAAAAGCACTGCACAAACACCTTCCTTGCAGCTGAAGACTGTGACGGCTGTCTCCTCTGCGCTCTTTCACACTCAGCTGCATCAACACTATATCCTCATTGCATTACCACTCTCATTCACACTGCCATACCCTCACACTCAGCGTCATTCACACACACACACCCTCAATATCATCACTGCAGCAACACTAATTCATACTGCAATACTCTAACACTTGCGTCTTTTCCACTGTTCTGTACCTTTTGGTCGTCCCTGTGGACCGATTTGCCCAGTTACTTTTTTCCATTGCTAAATCAGAAGCAGGAAGTGTATGACGTTTGTAATATTTATGTGAGTTGGTCTGATACATATTTTTTATTGTTTTCATACATCTTTTTTTTGTACAAAACAGCAGACTTCACCTTGTGAATATGGAACCATGGCGGCAAAAATAAGGGGCCCTACTTGTGGATGCCTGCAAGTAATGTAGCCATCAGGAGGACTCGTAGTTATAGCTCCTAGCACATCTTATAAAGCACATACATTTAAAAATAATTAGAAAGAGGTTGTACTTTTTTAATGAGCTGTATGAATATTAGTTTGCAGACTAACTTACAAACCGGATTCCAAAAAAGTTGGGACACTAAACAAATTGTGAAAAAAACTGAATGCAATGATGTGGAGATGGCAAATGTCAATATTTTATTCGTAATAGAACATAGATGACAGATCAAAAGTTTAATCTGAGTAAATGTAACATTTTAAAGGAAAAAATATGTTGATTCAAATTTCACAGTGTCAACAAATCCCAAAAAAGGTGGGACAAGTAGCAATAAGTGGCTGGAAAAAGGAAATTGAGCATATAACGAACAGCTGGAAGACCAATTAACACTAATTAGGTCAATTGACAACATGACTGGGTATAAAAAGAGCTTCTCAGAGTGTCAGTGTCTCTCTGAAGCCAAGATGCTAAGAGGATCACCAATTCCACCATTGTTGTGCAGCAATACCAGAATGGTGTTACCCAGCGTAAAATAGCAAAGACCTTTAAGTTATCATCATCAACCGTGCATAACATCATCAAAAGATTCAGAGAATCTGGAACAATTGCTGTGCGTAAGGGTCAAAGCCGTAAAACTCTACTGGATGCTCGTGATGTCCGGGCCCTTAAACGTCACTGCACCTCAAATAGGAATGCCACTGTCAAAGAAATAACAGAATGGGCTCAGGAATACTTCCAGAAAGCATTGTCAGTGAACACAATCCACCATGCCATCCGCCGTTGCCAGCTGAATCTCTACAGTCCAAAGAGGAAGCCATTTCTAAGCAAGCTCCACAAGCTCAGACATTTGCACTGGGCCAGGGGTCTTTTAAAATGGAGTGTGGCAAAATGGAAGACTGTTCTGTGGTCAGATGAGTCACGATTTGAAGTTCTTTATGAAACACTGGGACGACATGTCATCCGGACCAGGGAGGACAAGGATAACCCAAGTTGTTATCAACGCTCCGTTCAGAAGCCTGCATCACTGATGGTATGGGGTTGCATGAGTGCTTGTGGCATGGGCAGTTTGCATGTCTGGAAAGGCACCATTAATGCAGAGAACTATGTTCAGGTTCTAGAACAACATATGCACCCATCTAGACGTTATCTCTTTCAGGGAAGACCCTGCATTTTTCAACAAGATAATGCCAGACCACATTCTGCAGCAATCACAACATCATGGCTACGTAGGAGAAAGATCCGGGTACTGAAATGGCCAGCCTGCAGTCCAGATCTTTCACCTATAGAGAGCATTTGGCGCATCATAAAGAGGAAGGTGCGACAAAGAAGGCCCAAGACGATTGAACAGTTAGATGCCTGTATTAGACATGAATGGGAGAGCATTCCTATTTCTAAACTTGAGAAACTGGTCTCCTCTGTCCCCAGACAACTGTTGAGTGTTGTAAGAAGAAGGGGGGATGCCACACAGTGGTAAAAAATGGCCTTGTCCCAACTTTTTTGGGATTTGTTGACGCCATGAAATTTTGAAACAACATTTTTCCCTTAAAATGATACATTCTCTCAGTTTAAACTTTTGATCTGTGATTTGTGTTCTATTCTGAATAAAATATTAGATGTTGGCACCTCCATCATTGCATTCAGTTTTTATTCACAATTTGTTTAGTGTCCCAACTTTTTTGGAATCCGGTTTGTATTTGAGCGGTTTCTTATTTTTATATAAGCCACCGGAACGGTTACTCTCCGTGGAAAACAGGCACATCATTCACACATACTCCCTCTACTTCCTCACTGCAGTAACACTATCACTCACAATGCAATACTCATCTCACACACACACACACACACACACACACAATATCCCCATTTCACTTCAAAAGGAGTAGTGTAGGAGTAGTGAGAAACAAAGGTAGAGAAGGGAAAATTAACAGTTTACAAATGGTGACAATAAAACAGAAGAAAATGTAGCTGAAATTAGAAGAGAACCAAAGATAAAAGAGGATAACTGGTATAGAGAGGAGAAGAAAAAGAAAATAAAAGGAAAGGGCAAAGAGGGAAGGAAATAAAGAGCATGGAAAAGAACAGAAGAGCGGGATGTTGAGAAAAACGCATGATGAAAGGAAAGAAGGGGAAGAGGATGAGAAAAATGAAGGAAGTGCAAAAGAAGGAAGAACAGAGGAGGATAAAATAGAGGGCAAGGCAAAATAAAAAAAAGGATTTAATTTCATAGAATAGGTGAAAAAAGAAACAAAGAAGAGGAGACGAAAATAGAGCAAAGGGTTGGTTTCGTAGCTTTGGAAGCTGAGATCCACTGGAGTGACGTGATGATGTATTTTATGCTTTAATTTATTCCTCCCCATTTGCAATGCACATTTTATGCTAATCAGGCTTTAATTGATATACCATTAGATATGCGCCTCTCTCTCGAGTGGCTGTGCTGAATTTATTGAAATCTGATAGCTTGTCTGGTGATTCCTAGAGGCGGATACAGCCGGTACACGTGCCAGAGATTTCAGGCTCTTCACCTTCATCATCCTCTTCCTCTCTGACATCAGCACTCTCAGAAAAACAGAACCAAACTGTCACAGGGGTGGTTTCCTCAAAGGAAGTCTTTACCTTAAGGGGTTTAATTAATTCTATTAAGTTAAAACATAAAAACAAAGCACAAAATTGGCCTTGCTGTCTCTGGTTCTGCATCTGTCTGGTGGCATAGCAGATCTGGACATCGTGGTGTTTTTTCACCTCTCTTTGTTACCGTGGCCTCCTAAAGGACTGGCATGACAATGCTGCCATTTCCATATTCATCTGGATGGGGGATATTTTCAAAAACATAGAGAGGAAAATCTCAGTTTTTAAAAATAAACTGATCAATGTGGACAGGGCCTGAGAGTATGCAAACTTAAATAAAGCAAACTTACAAATATACATGATCTCCGCTGGGAAAGTAAATGCACAAAAGAACAATTGGTAATTTCCAGAATCACTAGCAAACAAAGTAGCAAATTAAATTCATAAAAGTGATCATATATTAATATTTAATATTCTCATATCAATTGTTACACCCACAGAATGAAGAATAAAACTGCTTTGTGCTCCCTAGAGCCAGTTCATGTTCATGTGTTTTTGAAACAGGTTTACTACCAAATCTCTGACATCTCAAATCCAGAAGATGTCAGTGTAAAGGCTGTTTTATAATGTGGAGAACAATCATTGGAAAATGCATAATTGCTTCCTTAAGATACACAACTTGACCCTAAGAAAACATTTGCACCATTAGTGGTAAATTTCCACTGTTCACTTTTTGTATCATGATGAACACATATCTGTACTATAGCCTTTTTCTGATGAGCCAATAGGCTCTATTCCTGCAAAACAGGCTCATGAGCTTTAGTGCGATGGTACAATTTGTGCCCTCTGTGAAAAAATGACCCTCCCTGCAGATCAAAGGTTGCCAGATCAAAGGCAGTTTATTTGCCATTACATAATGGGGGAAAAATTGCTGATGGAGAGATAGAGTGGCGGGAAAAAGTGAAAAAAGGTGCTGCTTGACACCGGTGCAGTAACGTTAGCTCCAAATCGGATCTGTGTCTACACAGTCAAAGATTACCACCAGAGGTGATTTATTATGTGTTTATCTGCTTTTGACATGTTTTTTTTTCTTCCTTATTTCAGGGGTGATGTTGGTGGGGAGGTTATCTCAGGTCTAGGTTTAGACAAATTCTTTTAATATCGCAGATGAAAATCATAGGTTTATTATCCCTCTAGGCTGAGCAGCTTGGTAAACAGATGTTAATGAGCACTGTGCAGATGAATAAAAGCTAGTATTTATAGGGCTCACTTTAGCAAACTTCTGCCGGAATGATGCGGTGACTCATCATTGATCTAATTGGACAAGCAATGTACAGTGCAAGATGAGAAACGGAAGCTTGGTGAGACGCTGAGATATATATGATCTGGTAAATAATATATATATATATTCAGAAGTTGTGGCACTGGGAAAAATGTGAAAGAAAGCTCTATATTACACTGAAGAGTACAAATACAATACTTTGAATGTTGAACCTAAGTTAATTTGCTTATCTGTTCAAAAAATAAAAAAAAAATTGAAGCCAGCAACACATTCCAAAAAAGTTGGGACAGTGGTATGTTTGCTTCACCCCTTCTTTTAACAACACTCTGTAAATGTTTGGGAACTAGTTTGGAAAGGGAAATGTGGTCCCATTCTTGTTTGTTATAGGATTTCAGCTGCTCAATACTTCTTCTCCCTGTTATATTATTTTATTCTGTTTCATACTTATATTTCCAGTGGGTCTGAAAATGTTTAGCACCTACAGGACATTGCTGTTGTAATTCAAGCTGAATACTGAGTAGCATCATCTTGGTAAGTCAGTAAATAAGTCAGGCATTCCCTGAAAAAGACATTGTCTAGATGACTGCATGTTGCAACAAATCTGTATATATATAGTTCAGCATTAATGGTGCTGTCACAGATGTGCAGGTCACCCATGCCATGTCCACTAACACACCCCCATATCATCACGGATATGGCCTTTTGAACTGTGTGCTTATAAGAAATGTAATAATTTTTTTGACTGACGACAGGACAGTTTCAACTTGGTCTCAGTCCATCTTAAAAGAGCTCAGGCCCAGAGAAGCTGGCAGTATTTTGGGATCCTGCTTATATAATAGTTTCTTCTTTGCACATTGTGGACGCAGTAATGAATTGTGTTTGCAGTCAGCGGATTTTGAAATGTTTCTGTCCCACTTTTTTTTTTGGAACGTGTTGCTGGCATCAAATTTAAAATAGACAAACTTTTTTTTTTCCAAAAAAAGCATTAGAAGTTCTCAGTTTGAATATTTAAGATGTTGTCTTTTCACTGTTTTCAAAGAAATATAATGTTTAAATGATCTGTGCATTATTACATTCTGGAAACAGGGTTCCCTATCAGTCGATTCACTCGGTACAACACAAGCTGTATGGGATATTATGCCTCTTCCATATCTGGCTGAAGACACCTCTAATCACGCCTGTAAGGCAGATGACGCATAGTGACGAGGGTAGGTGGGCCCGCCCCTCACCTATAACCTCTGGACACTAGCGTCTCTCTTCAGTTCTTATGCTCTTCACCTCGCTAAGAACACCTTACACTTCTCTGCTAATCTAGCTAGCTAGTTAGCTCTTTTCCTTAGCAAAGACACTACAAATAGCTTACTGTTCCAATAGGAAAGAACGGCAACAACCTCACGTTGGTGAGTCGTCTTTCCGCGGAGCGCTGTTTTGGAACGTCTTTTGCATTCTTCTTTTGAGCTCGCTTTGCCTAGTCTCGGTGCTAGCCCGTTTAGTTTTGCTAACGGCTATCTAAATGAGCTCGCAAGCAGCTACCCGCCATGGCAGGAAAGTCCCCCGCCCTTGTCCTCAAGGGTGTGGGTTCGCTATTCATGAGAAGGACCTACATGATGCGTGCCCAGTTTGCCTGGGAATCGTTCATGCTAGGAGGGCCTTACTGCAGCCTGAGGCGTGCGAGTTCTGTCACCGGCTCAGACGTTCTACCCTGGAGCGCAGGGTGTCGTTTGTTGAAAAAATTCTCGGACAAGCAGCGTTGGACCGTGAGCATCCCCTGTTTTCCGAACAAGGTGAGCCTTCTCACTCGGACGCTGAAGAGGCTGAGTCAGTGGGTGAGCCGTGTATTAATTGGGCTGAGCACATGGAGAGTCTGGGGGACGTGTGTGAAATGGGTTCGCAGTCACCTGCTCTCCTAATGAAGCCCCGGATCCCCGAGCCCGCAGCTGAACTAGAGGACGACGACCCTTTCGATCTCGGGTTAGATGAGCACGGTCTCTCCGAGGACGAGCAGGAGGACCTTCCGGCTCCTCTCGTTGCAGCG
Source organism: Hoplias malabaricus (assembly GCF_029633855.1). Classification (NCBI taxonomy): domain Eukaryota; kingdom Metazoa; phylum Chordata; class Actinopteri; order Characiformes; family Erythrinidae; genus Hoplias; species Hoplias malabaricus. Next base: position 41,832,048 of record NC_089803.1, read on the forward strand.
GCTTCAGGGGGGAAACAGGACGAGGCGGACACGTCCTTTATCTCCCTTTATCGCCGTGCTGCTCAGAAACTGGACGTCCAGTGGCCCGCTCCTCACACAACCAAAGCGGCTACGAGATTCTCTGGGTTTTTCCTTCCCCCGGTCCCGACAGCGGTGAAACACCGTCTCCCGCTGTTTCCGGACTTCATCGCCGAGCTAAAGTCCTCATGGGCTAAACCACTGTCGACCCGTACGGCGGTTCCGGGTTTCGCGCCATTTCTCGACATAGAGGGGGCGGATGAGACAGGTCTGCTGAACCCCCCTCCCATGGAGCCGTCATTAGCAGCTTATCTCGCCCCATCACACAACCTAGGGGTAGCAGGACCAGCCGTGCTTCCCTCTAAGCCCTGCCGTTTTTCCTCCTTGCAGCTGGATAAAGTTTACCGCGCTCAGGCAGGCACAGCTAGGGCTATGAATTCGGTCACTCTTCTCCAAACATATCAGGCGATGTGTCTGGCCGAGCTCGGAGAGCAACTGCCGGCGGAGAGCCCTTTAACCGCCTTGCTTAACGAGGTCAGAATTGCCTCAGATTACATCCTGCGCATGTCCCGCTGCGCTGCACTGTCGCTGGGCAGAGGAATGGCGTCAACGGTGGTGGCTCAGCGCCACTTGTGGCTGACTATGTCCGATATGTCGGAAAGAGACCGAGTGTCCTATTTGGACGAACCCGTTTCATCTGCAGGTTTGTTTGGTCACTCTCTCGAAGCCATTCAGGCTAAATTTGAGATCAGGAAAAAGCAGACAGAGGCACTGCGCTCTATTCTGCCAAGAAGGGAGGCTAAGCAGAAGCCAGCGTGGGTCGCTCGTAAGCCTGCCACTCCATTTCTCGCTGTAAAGAGGTCTGCACCGGCAGTTCTTCCGGGGAACCCCCCTCCTAAGCAGCAACCACAAAAACAGGCCCCGCGGCACTCCGCCTGGAGCAGGGGTCCCCCACCTGGACCTCTGAAGGATTCAGCGGTGAGGAGGAAGAAGCCTAATTCATCCTAACCTTCAGTTCAGTGTGGGAGAGGTCTCCGAGGCTCGGAGACACCGCAGCCTCTCCCCTCAGGCCCCTCAAGAGGTGCCACCCTTCTCCCGTACCGGGGCCCAGTCCAAAAAGGACACGTTCTACCCCAGTATTGTTCACAAAGCACCTGTTCTGCCCAGACACGTGTGCACAAACATCCCCTCAATTCTTTCCCAGTTCTCAGGGGTGGGTGGGTTTCCCACAGTGTTTACAAGCCCCCAGTTTGGGTGCAATAAAAGAGCATTATGTTCCTCGATGTGCCTTAATAAAGTCTCATTTTGTACATCAGGAAATAAAGGTGTCTGTTTCAAGCAAAACAATAAACGATCTGGCGTTAGTGAGCCTGAGGAAGCATTCTGTACGCTCCCCAGCTCAGCCACAGGAGGGCCTCATTTCCCCACAAACAGGCTGTTATCACGGCCGACTCGCAGCGCATGCAGCAGAGTGGCGCGCATGCGCAGTCTCTCCTTGGGTAGAAAGGACAGTGTGTGTAGGGTACCGTTTACAATTCCGAATTCCCCCTCCCCGCTTTTCCAGCGTGGTGTTCACCCGAGTATCGGGCAGTGCTGCAGCGGTGCTCAAGGAGGAGATAAGAAATCTCCTCAGCAAAGAGGCAATAAGAGTGGTGCCTCAGACCGAATCACGAAAGGGCTGGTACAGCCGTTACTTTGTTGTGCCGAAAAAGGACGGAGGGGCTCGTCCAATTTTGGATCTGAGAGTGCTAAACAAGCATTTGAGAGTCTTCACTTTCAAAATGCTAACTCTGCGCCAGTTCCTTCGCTCGATTGGCCCGGGGGACTGGTTCACGTCCATAGATCTCACAGACGCATATTTTCATATAGCAATCCATCCAGATCACAGAAAGTATCTGAGGTTTGCATTCGAGGGAGTGGCGTACGAGTGGCTCGTTCTCCCGTTCGGGCTTTCTCTAGCTCCTCGCACTTTTACGAAGTGTATGGAAGCAGCTCTCGCCCCGCTGGACGTATTTGGACGACCTCGCTATAATAGCACGGTCGAAAGTGAAAGCTCGGACAGATACAAACGCTGTGCTTTCTCATTTGAAGCGGCTGGGCTTATCGGTCAATTTAAAGAAGAAAAAAAGTCAGAAACTTTCTTTTCTGGGGTTAGAAATATGCTCGCTCTCCGGCCGAGCATGTCTGTCAGAGCGCAGAATATGTGCGCTTCGCGACGGCCTCGCTCAGTTTCAGCTGGGACACAAACTGCGCGTCCGCCAGTTTCTCCAGCTGTTGGGCCAGATGGCTTCTGCAATAGCGGTAGTTCCGCTAGGTTTACTTCTAATGCGGGCATTTCAGCGCTGGCTCTTATTCCATCGCTTGATTGCCTCGCGTCAATTGGGGAAAAGAATAGTTGTGACAAGAGCATGCATGACAGCGTTGTCCCCTTGGAGGGAGTCCCGCCTATTGTGTCAGGGCTCGCCGATAGGCAGAGTTCTGTTTCGCAAAGTGGTGTCGACGGACGCGTCCCTAACGGGTTGGGGGGCAGTGTGCAACCAGGTTGCGGTGAAGGGGGCGTGGTCTCTGGCTCAACGCTCACATCACATCAATTGCTTGGAGCTACTGGCGGTTCATCTAGCCTTAAAGCACTTTCTCCCCGTTCTGTGTGGGCAGCATGTCCTGGTCAGGACAGACAACACCACTGTGGTGTCTTATATAAACAGGCAAGGGGGGACACGTTCCCTTCCTCTGTTGAAGCTGTCCCAGACCCTTCTGTTGTGGAGCAGTCTCCACCTTCTGTCACTCAGGGCGACGCATATACCAGGTCACCTGAACCTGGGGGCAGACCTCCTGTCCAGAGGGGGCCCTTCAGCACGGGAATGGAGAATCAGTCCTCTGGTGGCAATGCAGATATGGGATCGGTTTGGCAGGGCCAACGTAGATCTCTTCGCATCCAGAGAAAACGCGCATTGTCCTCTGTTTTTCTCTCTAACGGACCACAGCGCACCCCTGGGAGTGGATGCGCTGGCACACCCGTGGCCCAACACTCTTCTCTATGCGTTTCCTCCAGTAGCTCTTATATTGCCAACACTGGAGAGGGTGCGCCAGGGAAACCTTTCCCTAATTCTGGTAGCCCCCTGCTGGCCATCGAAACCATGGTACGCAGAGATAATCAGTCTTCTTGCAGGGGACCCTTGGCCTCTCCCTCTTCACAAGAACCTCCTGTCTCAGGCAGGTGGAGAAATAGTTCACCCTCGACCGGAGTTGTGGTGTCTCCACGCTTACCCACTGAAAGGTCAATGTTAATGGCTCGTGGCTTACCCTCCAATGTAGTTGCCACTATTCAGAGTGCAAGAGCAGCCTCTACAAGAGGTCTGTATGCATTTAAATGGCATGCATTTGAGCTTTGGTGTCAGGAGAGGGAATTGGTCCCTTTCCAATGTTCCATTGTTGATATTTTAACTTTCCTTCAGGAGTTATTTGAACGAGGGCTCTCTTTTTCAACAATAAAAGTCTATCTGGCAGCTATATCAGCCTGTCATGAGGGCTTTGGTGGGTTGTCACCAGGAGCACACCCCCTAACCACACGTTTCATGAAGGGAGTGAGGCGCCTAAAGCCTGTATTTAGGCCCACTGTTCCTCCCTGGGACCTGTGTATGGTACTTGGTGCACTATGTGCACCTCCCTTTGAGCCACTGGAGTCTGTGGACATCAAGTTCGTTTCATATAAGACTGCTCTACTCCTAGCTTTAGCATCTGCAAAACGGGTGGGTGACCTCCACGCACTGTCAGTGCACCCTTCTTGTACCCAGTTTGCACCAGGGGACACTAAGGTGACTCTGTGTCCTAATGCAACATATGTGCCAAAGGTGTTGCCTATGTCTTATAGCTCACTGGCTTTTGAGTTAAATTCTTTCTCTCCTCCTCCATTTACATCTGAGGTGCAGCAAAGACTACACATGCTCTGCCCCGTGCGGGCACTGCGCACATACATTAATCGTACTCAGGATTTCCGTAGGTGTGACCAGCTTTTCGTCTGTTTTGCTAAACCAGTTCGTGGCAGGGCTTTGTCTAAACAACGTCTCTCTCACTGGGTTTTAGAAGCTATTTCTATAGCTTACAGCAGCAAAGGTATGGATTTACCAGAGGGGGTGAGGGCTCATTCCACAAGAGGAATAGCTACATCCTGGGCTCTTTTTAAGGGTGTCCCAGTTGGAGACATCTGTGCCGCTGCTAGCTGGGCATCACCTCATACATTTGTTCGTTTTTATCGCCTGGATGTGCTGGCCCCTTCAGTAGCTCATGCTGTCCTTTCTATAGGGTCTAACATGCACTAGGCTGCTTTCTTGGTTCGGTGTCTGTTTCTCGGGGCGTGAATTTAGATCCCATACAGCTTGTGTTGTACCGAGTGAATCGACTGATAGGGAACGTTAGGTTATGCATATAACCACTGTTCCCTGAAGAAGAGGAACGAGGTACAACACGGGCTGCCCCGCTTCACTATTAGCTCGGTGAAGATCAGCATCTTGAACTGAAGAGAGACGCTAGTGTCCAGAGGTTATAGGTGAGGGGCGGGCCCACCTACCCTCGTCACTATGCGTCATCTGCCTTACAGGCGTGATTAGAGGTGTCTTCAGCCAGATATGGAAGAGGCATAATATCCCATACAGCTTGTGTTGTACCTCGTTCCTCTTCTTCAGGGAACAGTGGTTATATGCATAACCTAACGTTTTTAGATATCAGAAAATCTATATTACTGTGTTCTTATAATCCATCCATCCATTATCTGTAACCGCTTATCCAATTTAGGGTCGCGGTGGGTCCAGAGCCTACCTGGAATCATTGGGCGCAAGGCGGGAATACACCCTGGAGGGGACGCCAGTCCTTCACAGGGCAACACAGACATACACACATTCACTCACACACTCACACCTACGGACACTTTCGAGTCGCCAATCCACCTGCAACGTGTGTTTTTGGACTGTGGGAGGAAACCGGAGCACCCGGAGGAAACCCACGCGGACACGGGGAGAACACACCAACTCCTCACAGACAGTCACCCGGAGCGGGAATCGAACCCACAACCTCCAGTTCCCTGGAGCTGTGTGACTGCGACACTACCTGCTGCGCCACCGTGCTGCCCGTGCTCTTATAATATTTGTCCTTATACCATTTAGCTCCATTTAGAGGTCCTCAGTAACAGCCCAGGACTGATGGATTTTTGACAGGGATTAAGTCCATAATGAAATGATCTCAATTATAAAGATGAACCAGACTTTCAGACTGATGTGCTGCCTGAAAATGAAAATGTCATTTTAGTTGTAATTGCAATTCTAATTGTAATAATTGTGCAAGAAATGTGTACAGTCACTCAGCATAGGCTTTTATATAAGGTTATTACTTCATAAAAAGTAGGTAATCTCCCTCATACCATACTGAAGCCACGTAGAGTGAGTGGATTGACTTTCAAAGAAGTCACACATTGTACAGTTCCATGTCTTTTGTATGTCTACACACTTGATAAGGTTTGAGAAATGTGTCAGTTTGAAGTGCAAAGATGATTTTATTACCACTTATTTTCCAGCCATCCATCAAAAGATACATGTATACTGTACATACACATATATACAGCCACAATCCAATCAGCCAAAACAATAACTGTAGTTCTGTCAGAATTTTTAAACCCCGCTGTATCTCTGCAGGACAGAGAACAGTCCACCAACTCAAAATTTCCCAGATAGCAGCAACTAGTAACCACTGATTGTCAAGAGGGCGACCAACACAAACTGCAGCAATAGATGAGCTACTGTCTCTGACGTTACATCTACATGCTTCAAAATAAAGGTGCTACAAAAGGTTCTTTGAGCAATGCCACAGAAGAACAACTTCCTTTTTAAGAATGTACAATATGGGCCAACCTGACAGAAGTTTATATTAGTTTATATTAGACAGTGAGTGGACAGTGTTTTAAAAACACTTTTAGAAAAGCAAAATCAGCATAACAAAAATACATCATATTCATAAATTAGTATTTAAAATGTGATAATGAGAAGATCTGGGAGCTTGTCATAAGTGAAAATCAGTTTTGCAGTTGTTTTTATTAACCTAACAAACTCTCCAACAAAGCTCATCTATTGATAGTCCATTGTGAGAGCGAGCAGATCACTAGCATTTGATACTCATTAAGGAATAAAACAGTGAGTTATTAAATAATACTGAATAGGCAAGTTGGGTGGCACAGTGGTGCAGCAGGTAGTGTCGCAGTCACACCGCTCCCGGGTTCGAGTCCCTCTCTGGCTTACTGTCTGTGAGAAGTTTGGTGTGTTCTCCACATGTCCACGTGGGATTCCTCTGGGTGCTCCATGTTCAATGTAAAAAGTCAGACAGAGGCATGAAAAGCCCACAACATTAAGTTTATGTCAGTCCTCTGCAGTAAACTGTTTAAGCTCTGACCTGTCTGCTGTTGTCTGCTTAAAATGGGCCCCCCCCCCCACACACACCCATAAACGCACAGAGAAGTTTAAATAATCTGTAACTGTCAAGGGTCATTCCTCTTGCCAAAGAGGCTCTCAAATCGGATCACAGCGTCCAGTGACGAAAGCCCTGGAAGGAATTTCAGATTGCCTCAACCTTCCTCTGGCTGTTTCTCTGTCCTCTCAGCCCCAGTAGAGTGCACTGCCAGACTCCATTTGTCTTCTGTGAGTAATGTGACATTAGCATGAGTGCCTGCGCTCCTCTCGCCATCTCCTCACTAGGGGGCTAAAGTGCTTTTCTTTTCTCTGGCCTCTTTTCTACTCGCGGTACCTTGCAGCTTTTCTCCAAATGGGCTGAGAGCAGTGAGTCTCCACCCCTCAGGCCTGCTATTCTCTTTCAGCAGGAGAAGGGAAAGGGAAAAAGGGAGAAGTCACACAGAGTGGCCCTGACACTAGCTAAGAGCAGCATGCTTATGTAACATCTCTGACCAGCCTTTTTATGCTTTTGCTTCACTTTTCTTACAAACCAGAGGCTATTCTAGTACTCTGTGCGGATATACAGAGGTCTGCAAGGGCATGAAATTGAAGCCTGAATTTGACCTGTACTCGTGACCTTGAGAACTTGTGCCTCATAACAAAAAAAAACAAAAAAAAACGCATTGTTCCTAAATGTTCCAATATTCCTTCAAGAAAAGATCTTGACTCTATGGTTAAGATATCTGCATTGCAATACATGGCTGCTGCCATTCCTAAGTCAGATTGAAAACTTGAAAAAAACTTTTTTTTTAATATCAGATTTTTTTATAAATAACTACATTATTATGGATTTATATTTATGAATATTTAAAACATCACTACTGTATGATGCTTTAAAAAAATGAGACCCCTTACCAAAGCTAACTGGAGTATTTGAAATTACATATCATGGTTTTCCAGACATTTGATTAGCTGTTAAAAGCAACATAGATTATTCTTTAATTTTGTAGCACGTTTATATTTTTTGCACCTTAAGTAATACATCTGAAGAATAAGAAAGAAAAAATAAACAAAGTAAGTATTATCAACTATGGAGCAGAAAGAGCAACATCTTCATCTCTTTGCATGCTGGAAAAGTCTCCTGGAACATATAGAGACTTCAGAATGTTGAATAGTATGAAAAGAGATTGGAGATCCAGCAAATTGTGAGGAAACATCCTCTAAATCTTACCCAAATTGTAATGGATTAAAACCACACACATTGCCTTTAAGCATTCACAGTTAGCTACAGAATGTGTCAAGCTGGGACAAAGTGGTTGTCAGTATATCCACACACTTAATCATGTGTTTTCACAACTGCTGAAGTTCCTCAAGCTACTGCTGATAATCTAGAAATACTTAACACATTTCGACATGCTCAGCTGCTCACGCGCAGCTCTGGAGTGACTGCACATGCGAGCATGGTCTGTATCAATCGTCAAGATGGGGGCGGCGGTGGGGTGTAGATTTTTTCTAAGACGATAATAAAGTAATAAAGCAAAATAAAACGGAGTTAATATTCCAGCTTCCAGATAGTGCTTTGCTGCTCAGGACGGGTCTTAGGTTAATAACACTTAGGTTAATAACAACGTCAACAGTGCACTAGCAATGATGATCTTCAATAATTATATTACACCATCTTCTGTAATAAAATTTCACACATCAGGATCATCACCTGCTCTTCTGGAAGACTTTACCCTTAATTAGGATGAATATTTGATTGCTGGTTCCTCTCAGGATAGATGCTGCTTGTAGTATTCATTATTGTAATTGCTGTTGAGAGATTTATGATAGCCTGGAGTGTGTGTGTATGTGTTCTCTTTTTGGGGACTCATTTTCCTTATAGGGACAAAAATCTAGTACTTCTGAGGTAAATTAAATTTTATGGTGAAGATGTGTTAAGGGGGATATGGTTAGGACAGAGCAGTAGAAGTTTTGGTTATGGTGAGTGTAAAACTCTAAAATATGAATAAATGTCTATGTCCCATTGTGTGTGTATGTGTGAGAGAGACAGCGAGAGAGTTCAGAGATTCGAGGCTTATTATTTTTGTCACTTCACTCTCATTGACTCTTCATGACTTTACTAAAGATTCAAAATGAACCCAAATTAAATTAAAATTAGTTAGTATCTTAAAACCTTGCTTGTGTCCTCTTGCCAGGTACAAACGGTGTGTCTGAAACTGTGCCCTATCCACTATATAATGCACTATTTTGGAGTTCAGCCATTTTGTAGTATTCATTCATTATCTGTAACCGTTTATCCAGTTCAGGGTCGCGGTGTGTCCAGAGCCTACCTGGAATCATTGGGCGCAAGGCAGGAATACACCCTGGAGGGGGGACCAGTCCTTCACAGGGCAACACACACATACTCACACCTACGGACACTTTGAGTCGCCAATCCACCTACCAACATGTGCTTTTAGACTGTGGGAGGAAACCAGAGCACCCGGAGGAAACCCACGCAGACATGGGGAGAACACACCAACTCCTCATAGACAGTCACCCGGAGCGGGACTCGAACCCACAACCTCCAGGTCCCAGGAGTTGCGTTGACACTATCTGCTGCGCCACCGTGCCGCCCCCATTTTGTAGAAATGCCTGAAAATATAGTGGACCATTTTCAGTGCATTCAAACAATCCCACAGTGCAATGCAAAAGGTAGCTTACAACCCATGTGCACTAGCTGACATTATTGTGAGGAATTATAATTTCCTCTAATTCACAGAAAAGTGTTAAATTAATTGTTGACTGTACTACATATCCAAATATTTGACAGCTCGAAAAATATGTGAATGTGCGTACTTTAATGTACACTCATTTTGGATACAGATGTCCAATTGCAAACACACAGCTTATATTATACCCAAGCATGAATTGAAGTGGGATGCTCTGAAGCAACTACACATGCGTTTATGGTCACCATGCCCAATGCTTGCATCAAATAGAAAGCTATAAATCTATGAAGTGTTGGACTGTGGAGAGCATCTTTCTCTGGAGTGATGGGAATCCATTCAGTGCCTCTAGAATGAGTTGGAAATGTGTGTATTACATACCAAGCTGGAGACTCGAAACATATGCTGTAGTTTTTTTTTTTATTATAATTATTCATATAATTCTTTGCTAATTCTGCAGTTGCCAGCGGAGAGTTCAAGATACTGTCACCAGGCTGGGAGATTTTGTCAAAGATCCTACAATTTTGAAATCATGAAAGTGCACTTGGATAAAGTTGAGTACCTTTTGCCTCTTTAAAAAGTTATATATATATAAAGAAGTATATTAATATACAACGTCAATAACCCACTACTGTTCCCGTGCTCTGGGCAGGCTATACTTGCCTGTTATTGGCTCTACCTCTTTTAAAACGGTTTAATCTGTATCATGCTCAGTGCTTTTTGGAGTGATTAACTCTAACAAGGCTTTTTCAGAGGTTCAATAGGGATCAGGCCCAGGGCTATCACTGATAATCAAATCCCCATTCTTGCCTCTCAATGTTTGATTGGAGTTTTGATAGTCATACAGACCCAACGAGCGGCTCTGACTCAAGGTTGCAAGTCTAGAGGCTGTTAAAAGACTCCTTGGTCGATAATGAAATGCTCATTAAAGAAACAGAGACTATCAAATGATAATCAAAGTGATGGGTTTAATGGAGATTGTAAATCTTTGGGGACAACAGAATATGGATAGACTACTGAAGCTAAGAATTTTCTTAGCTAGTACCGCAGCAGATGTACTGATATGGCCACAGGCTCATCCAGTATATATATATATATATATATATATATATATATATATATATATATGGAAAGCAAAGAATAAGAAGTTTATCTACATTTACCTCAGTAACAACCTCTTACCTGGGAAGGGATGTTGGATCTTTGCTGCAAGGTTTAATTGCATTCAGCTTCGAGAACAATAAAAAGGTCAAGTACTTTTTCTTTGGTGTCTGAGGTTTGAAAATTGTGGTTTTATGTGTTTAGGATATTTAAACAATTTTTATATTCCAATTCAAATGCCTGAATAGTCTTTATAATTATATTTTTAGTAATTCATTGTATTTTTCCATCCATTATCTGTAACCGCTTATCCAATTCAGGGTCACTGTGGGTCCAGAGCCTACCTGGAATCATTGGGCATAAGGCGGGAATACACCCTGTAGGGGGCGCCAGTCCTTCACAGGGCAATATACACACTCAGACCTATGGTTACTTTGTTTTGTCGCCAATCAACCTACCAACGTGTGTTTTTTTGGACTGTGGGAGGAAACCGGAGCACCGGGAGGAAACCCATGTGGACACGGGGAGAACACACAAACTCCTCACAGACAGTCACCCGGAGTGGGAATCGAACCCACAACCTCCAGGTCCCTGGAGCTGTGTGACACTACCTGCTGCGCCACCGAAAGGAATGTAATTGCATTACGAAACTATTTGCAAGAAAAGACCTGCCCCTAAAATAGGGAAACAGGAAGGCAAAGTTTTTTGGGAAGAGTTCAGGGTGGCTTATGAATGCATATGAAGCCGGATCCCCATTGAATAGATATTTGTGAGAAAAGGGTGGAGGTCGGTGTAATAGTTTGTCCTATGCCAAAATTACTTGAGTTTGCAGGGGGTATATATTGGACTGAGGGGAGGAGTTTGCCTGTGGTCCTACCCCCAAAATTATGTTATTACATAACTCCGATTACAGTAACATTATATCAGTGGCACTACCTTCTGCGCCACCGTGCCACCCAGCTGGAAAAGTTGTAAAAGCTAACTTTGCTGTGGTGCATCTGTACCAATAGCATGGGCAACTATGTGTGAAGGTGTATATTGGCATTTAAGAGAGACATATGATACCATCTACAGATCATGAGAGGTCTCTCTCTGCTGCAAGATCACACATAACCTACAAGCATGTAACTCAGCTAGAGTCAAAAATGCTATCAAATCCAGTCAAGCAGATCACAGATATATCTCTGTATTTACTGACATATGGTCAGATTGCATGCTGAGATCTTATCTGGGAGTAGCAGCTCATGTGTCTAGCCCTTCAACTAAGAGATGTGCTCTGCAGACTCTGAGAATGTTATTCTCACAACAAGAGAGTGGATGCAGCTGTGAGAGCCTTTTTCTATTCTTGAAATTTTACAGAATTGTGACAATGACCGTGCCTCCCCAGGAGGGAGGATGCCAGAAGCAGGGATAGTTTGGCCTTCAGGCTATTTATTTATACACGGTGGAAAAGAAAGCCAATCTGCTAAATCCATAACGAAAACCAGAATTAAAAACATAGTATTCCCTCTCTTCCTCACTACAGCTCTGTTGGGCTGTCTCTTTAGATACTTCTCAGTGATGCTAACAGTGTTATGACCAATGATGTCTTGATTGTGTTTGTGTGTGTTTTCACTGCATTCTCTCCAGTCCAAAGTTTCTTCTCTGCCAACCACTCAGGTTGCTGCAAGACCCCTCTGTTCATCCTTACAATCAGCATAGTTGTTCTTACAGTGCTTGCCCTGAATAGACACTTTATTCTGATGGATATATCCAAGAGCCATTTGTCAGTGAATTCAGAGAGTCAGTCCAGCAAAAGATTCTCAGGTATCTTCACTACAGCACACCAGAAGGTGCTGTCCCACTCAACTCGCCTCATGCACTGTTTACTCATTGTGTATTTAAGTATTGTCTTTGCTTTTGGGACTCAACATAGCAACAGTTCTGAAAGATCATTATAGCTTTACCGTTCCTTGTTGCACTATCCACCTGCCATTTCACCGAGTGTTTCATTCAAAACACCACAGCCGAATTTATGTGCTGCCACTGTCGATTAAAAACAAACTGTACTGTAACCTGGAGATTTTACAAATGGCTAGTTTGTGCTGGATGTCTGCATTTTGTTCATTCATTCATTCATTCATTATCTGTAACCGCTTATCCAATTCAGGGTCACGGTGGGTCCAGAGCCTACCTGGAATCATTGGGCGCAAGGCGGGAATACACCCTGGAGGGGACGCCAGTCCTTCACAGGGCAACACACACTCACCCACACATTCACTCACACCTACGGTCACTTTGAGTCGCCAATCCACCTACCAACGTGTGTTTTTGGACTGTGAGAGGAAACCGGAGCACCCGGAGGAAACCCACCCGGACAGGGGGAGAACACACCAACTCCTCGCAGACAGTCACCCGGAGCGGGAATCGAACCCACACTACCTGCTGCACCACTGTGCTGCCCTGCATTTTGTTATGATGACCAATCAGCAAGGTTTACACATCACAGTTTAATCCCTACTTGGCTCACTTGTAACCACGAGTAAAGCTGGAAATAAAAAAAGCACCTTGTTTCAGGTATCAGATACTAAATTAGTCTGATGGAAAAGTAAAATAAACAGAGTAGAGCTAAATTGAATAGAGCAAGGACCATGCTAATTGTACATTGTACAGCCAATCTAGTTACCAAAACATGCACTGTATTTGATTTTTTCATTTCCAAACTGTTTAATAGCTGAAGTACAAATAAAATGTTAAAAATCATCCTCCAGATTCCAAGGGGTTCACTGAGGTTCCAGTTTAAGCACAAATACCTACATTTGCATGCATTCACATTTAAAGTGCTGTCTGTTCCAGCATCATTTGCACAGTTTTTAGTGGTGGATAAATTGCAATGAGTTGCAACCCCCTCCCTGGATTAATGCCTTAAAGTGGTGGAGGGGTTTGCATGCCTGCGTGAGTCTAGGAGCTATGTTGTCGGGGGTAACAGCCCCTGGTAGGGTCTCCCAAGCCAAATTGGTCCTAGGTAATGGGCCAGACAAAGAGTGATCCATAAAGACCCAGATGAACAGAGTAAAAACATAGACTCAGCTTCCCTCACCCGGAGTAGGGTTACCGGAGTCCCACCCTGGAGCCAGGCCTGGGGGAGGGGCTCCTTGGCGAGCGCCTGGTGGTCTGACTTTCACTCATGCGGTCCTGCCGGTCTCAGCCAGAAGGAGCAACATGAGCCCACTCTTCCATGGGTCAACCACCTTTGGGAGAAGTAGTAATCCCGGCCTAGTGCATTGTGGATCAGGTGGCAGCCGAGGGCGAAGGCCTTGGCGTTCTGATCCTCAGTTACTGAAACTGGCCCTTGGAACATGGAATGTAACCTCTGTGGTGGGGAAAGAGCCTGAGCTGGTGCGTGAGGTTGAGAGGTAGATATAGTTGGGCTCACCTCGACACACAGTATGTGCTCTGGAACCAATCTCCTTGAGAGGGGCTGGATGCTCTTTCACTCTGGAGTTGCCCAGGGTGAGAGGCATAAGGCAGGAGTGGGCTTACTCATAGCCCCATGGCTTAGTGCCTGCATGCTGGGGTTTACCCCAGTGGACGAGACGGTAATTTCCCTGCGCCTTTGGGTTGGGGAAAGAGCTCTGACGGTTGTTTGTGTTTATACACCGAACAGCACTTTTGAGTACCAGGGGACCCTAGAGGGGGTGCTGGAGAGTACTCATTCTGGGGACTCCATTGTTCTGCTGGGGGACTTCAATGCTCACGTGGGTAATGACAGTGAGACCTGGAGGGGCGTGATTAGGAGGAATGGCCCCGCTGATCTGAACCGAAGTGGTGTTCAGTTATTGGATTTCTGTGCCCATCACAGTTTATCCATTACGAACACCATTTTCGAACATAAGGGTGTCCATAAGTACACCTGGCATCAGGATACCCTACGCCGCATTTCGATGATCGACTTTATAGTGGTATCATCAGACCTGCGGCCATATGTTCCGGGTGAGGGAAGCTGTCAAGCTGAAGAAAGAGTCCTATCAAGCCTGGTTGGCTCAGGGGACTCCGGAGGCAGCTGACAGGTACCGAAGAGCCAAGCAGCTCGTGGCTTCAGCTGTCACTGAGGCAAAACTTGGGTGTGGGAGGAGTTTGGTGAGGACATGGAAAACGACTTTCGGTCGGCTCCAAAAAGATTCTGACAAACCATCAGGCGACTCAGGAGGGGAAAGCGGTTTTCCACCAACACTGCATATGGTGGGGGTGGGGAGCTGTTGACCTCGGCTGTGGACATCATTAGGCGGTGGAAGGAATACTTCTAGGATCTTTTCAATCCCACCAGCACGTCTTCCACAGAGGAAGTAGAGTTTGGGATCCTGGGGAGGGCTCATCTATCACTGGGGCTGAGGTGGCCGAGGTGGTAGGAAAACTCCTTGGTGGTAGGGCCCTGGGGGTGGATGAGGTTTGCCCCGGGTTCCTCAAGGCTCTGGATGTTGTGGGGCTGTCCTGGCTGACACGTCTTTGCAACATCGCATGGACATCGGGGGCAGTGCCTCTGGACTGGCAGACTGGGGTGGTGTTTCCCCTTTTTAAGAAGGGGGATCGGAGGGTGTGTTCCAACTAAAGGGGGATCACACTCCTCAGCCTCCCCGGTAAGGTCTATGCGGGGGTACTGGAGAAGAGAGCCAGACTGATAGTTGAACCTCAGATCCAGGAGAAACAATGTGGATTCCGCCCCAGTCGTGGAACACAGGACCAGCTCTTTACCCTCGCTAGGATCCTGGAGGGTGCATGAGAGTTTGCACAACCAGTCTACATGTGTTTTGTGGATCTGGAGAAGGCATTCAGCCATTTCCCTCGGGATATTCTGTGGGGGGTGCTCTGGGAGTATGGAGTACTGGGCTCTTTGCTACGAGCCATCCAGTCCCTGTATAAAGAGAGAGTCTGGTTTGTATGGCTGGCAGTAAGTCCAACTGGTTTCCTGTTGTCACTGGTTCTGTTCATAATTTTTATGGACAAAATTTCTCGCCGTAGCCAAGTGCGGTTTAGTGGTCTCAGGATTCCATGTCTGCTTTTTGCGGATGATGTGGTTTTGTTGGCTTCATCAAGCCAGGACCTCCAACTCTTGCTGGACCAGTTTGCAGCCGAGTGTGAAGTGGCAGGGATGAGGGTCAGCACCTCAAAATCTGAGTCCATGGTACTCAGTCAGAAAAGGGTGGAGTGCTCTCTCCAGGTTGGAAGTGAGATCCTGCCTCAAGTGGAGGAACAACACAAGAGACTACGTGTCTCGACTGGCCTGGGAACACCTCAGTATCGGACGAGCTGGAAGAAGTGGCTGGGGAGAGGGAGGTTTGGTTTTCTTTACTCTGACTGCTGCCCCCGCGACCCCGACCCGGATAAGTGTTGGAAAATGGATGGATGGATGGATGGAATTGCAATGAGACACCAATGAGCAAGTCTGGGGTCAGATATTTTGCCCTCGTGTTTCTCAAGTGTAGTTCTGGATTTCTGTAGAACATTATACACCGACCAACCAGAACATTATGTGGAACATTATGACCACCACCTGCTTTCTACACTCTCTATCCATTTTCTCAGCTCCACTGTAAACAGGAGAACATTGTGGTTCTATAATTACAGACTGTAGTCCTTCTCTTGCTCTGCATACTGCATACATATGCTCCCTTGTACCCTGCTCTTCAATGATAATGACCTCTACAAAACCACCGCAGAACAGGTATGATTTGGGTGGTGGGTCATTCTCAGTGCAGACACAGCAGTGCTGCTGGGGTTAGAAACACTCACTGTCCACTTAGACACTCCTTCCTCATTGGTCCACCTTGTACATGCAAAGTCAGAAACAGCAGCTCATCTGTTGAGGCACAGATTGTGTTAGTCATCCTCTAGTCCTTCATTGGGGACACAGGACACTGTTGGCTTTATATTATTGGTTGGTGGACTATTCTCAGTCCAACAGTGACACTGAGGGGTTTAAAAACTTGAGCAGCGCTGCTGTGTCTGATCCACTTATGCCAACACACAACACATACACAACACCATGTCAGTGTCACTACCCTGCTGCAGAGGTTACTAAAGTGCTCAGAATGAAGTGACAATGACAGAGGCTTTATTCTTCCTATTACTGGTCAGTGACAAATAACTTTGAAACTGAAAATGTAAGGGCAACATACTACACAGTGTTCTTTTAATGTTTCAGTGACTCAGTGGGACCCTAGTGTAGTGTACATTTTTCTGATGGTTTTGAGGAGAGAGAGAGAGAGAGTCTTACTTTTGGTCTTTCTGTTTAATAGCATGCCCTTTTCTCAGACAGACAGCCTTAGAGAAAATGGTTTATGTCTGAGACGTAGCAGCTCCACACATACGTCGATGGAAGAGGCAGGAGAAGCCTGATCCCCATTTAAAACAGCAGTGCCTAGGGGAAAAGCTAGTCCTACACTAAGACAAGGTGCCAAGCATCCAGACTCAGTTCACATATGAAGGACTACACTAATACCAATGCTACAGATGATCCCTTATATAAACCCAGCACCTGCTGTCTTTATGTATTCCATTTTATGCTGCATAAAACAGACATTAGCATTCATATTGTGTGTGCATAGAATAGACGATTAATCCTGACATAATCTTCTGCTGAAAGCGAATACAACAGCAAGTGATGCGCAAGGCTGTCACTTGTATTGCACATTAATGGCATAATGGGAGGTTTCCTCTGTTTCAGCAGTATTGAGTCTACTAAGAATAATAGCTGAGGTACAGGAAGAAAAATAGGGGCTTTACCATAAAAATGGATGCAGTTTGTGTGAATGGTTACAGCCAATTGCATGTTTATGAGTAATAATCCATTACATGGCACATAGAATAGACATATGTTAGCTATCGGCTATTTAAAATGGCTTCTAAAAATGGATTTAGCTATGTGAAAGCAAGCAAGAGAATGTGTGTCATTATGAATTTATGTGCACAATGCTCTCAGAGGATGAGTTGTATAGGTAAAAAAATACATGTGTGAGAAGTTTGAACACATACAAACGCATAATGAAAAAGATCATTGCCTAACGTATTGTTTCACTAGGCTAGGGGCTTTGATCTCATTGAATGCAGGGTAAATATGCAGCTGTAAACATGCCATTCTTGTCAAACCATTAACAGATGTATGCCATATTCCATACTCTTCCGAAAAAGACTAATCCATCTACTACAGTCTTTCACCTTATGTTCAAATCCTTACGTGCACTTTAGAGATCCATACTGAACGTGGGCATAAATTATATGATGTACACTCAAGACTAACTGTGCTTTACTGAACACATCTTCTATATTTATAACAGGGGTGTCAAACTGAATCCCTTCCAGGCCACAGCTCTGCAGAGTTTAGCGTTCAGCCTCATTAAACACATCTGACAGAATAACAACCTTACAGAGAAGGAGTAGAGGTTTATCTAAAACTTTTAGTAGGGATGCACCATATCAACAGGATTATCAGCACCACCAGAGATTTTCTCAAAAGAAGTTTGGCTATATACCCAACTTTACATAACTCTTTCTTATTCCTACATTTAAGAAATTTTTCTGCATCAACACATGAATGGATATAACCACAAGCCCAAGATTCCCATATCACAGTATGCTGCATGCATACACAATAGAACAGGGATTATCAACCCTTTTCTACATCACAACCCACCTGTTTATAACTAGAAAGCATAATGGCCCACAAAGGCTTCACTAAGTGAAAAAACAAGCATATGTTTGGTAAATAACAGCAGCTGAATATAGCCAATCTGTGGAAAGTGACCATCATAGGACCCCAGTTCTTAACAATCCAGTGACACTGACCTGGTAGTAGCAAAAAGTATAACTGACTGTGATCATGTGGTCATAAGAAAACAAACTGCATGTAACCAATTACTAGTGGGCCTTTTCCATTAAAGGTGGAGTAAAGTTTTGCTTATAGAATACTTCAATTGGAAGTGAGCTTGGTATGCCTGTTGATGTTTCAAAATATACTGCAATATTTTATTGAGACAGCTACATCACTGGACATATCGGGTAGAATCAGCATTCCTTGCTCATTTTCTTTATGAAAAATGAATAAAATTTTGCTGTTTGTGATTGTATCTTTGAGGTTTCACCAAGTGTATTCATCACTCTCCTGTGCCTGCACTGTTTGAGTCTAAGAGCTGCTAATGAGCAGTAATCACTTCTCACACGTTATCACAAGGAGAGATTTTCTCAGTGGCTTGGTTGCAGGTGCTACTGTCTGCTTGCTACTGTCTGTAGCCACCCCACCCCAAAACACTCTCTCTCTCTCTCTCTCTCTACATGCTTTCTCTTTGCTCTAGCCTTGTTTTCACTCCGTCATTACTTTTTTATTATTTTTTAATCCTTTAATTTTGCTTGCCTCAATTGCTGCCCCCTCCATCTCTCTATCTTGGGCTCTTTTATGGAGGCATATTTACCCAATTAATAATCATCTAACTGGAGATAAGACACAGAAGGGGGACAGAGAGAGAGAGAGAGAGAGAGAGAGAGAGAGAGAGAGAGAAAGTGGAGGAGGAGGAGATGAACTCCTCCAGGCTTGTGGGTGTCAGTACAGCTCCTGAATGCATCTGTTCCACAGTAGCCCGGCATAATTAAAAAGCCGCAGGAACAAGAGCAATCCTTGAACCCTCCATATCACAGTCCTCCTGTTGCCATGGCAGTCCAAGCAAGCAGAAATAAGCGTACAGCGCATTGCAGAGAGAAGGAAGTGTAGAGATCGTGAGAGAGAGAGAGAGAGAAAGAGAGAGAGAGAGAGAGAGAGAGAGAGAGAGAGAGAAATAAGGAAAAGGCTCAGACAGTTATTGCTTTTAGTCCATTTCAATCAAACTGAGGGCGCTCTGGCTGCCAATAACGGCATGTGACATCTCTCTTGGCATTTGGAGCTTGTTAAGTTGTTCTTTCAAGTTCGCACATTCACTCAAATGCCAGGAACTTTCAGAAACCGCCATTCCGTGTTTGGGCGTCAAAGCGTTGCTTTCGCCCATCTTGTGTAAAAAAAGGCCAGGGCAGAGATGTCGTGCTTGGGTAGATACAACCTACAGCATACACTGTCTGTTTGAAACATGCCCCATTGAGAGGATACAAAGGCCAGTAGATGCCTTAATCAGAGAAGGAGAAAAATCAAGCACTGCAGGTCAGGTTGGTATTGAATCGAGTCCATGATTAAAATACATACATCACATCACAGCCAATACCCACACTGATTTCACTAAGAAATAAGACAAGATAAAGTCCATTGACCTGTTCTTAGTGGTTTTCATTCCATTTAACAAAGACAATACTATTCATTCATTCATTATCTGTAAGCCCTTATCCAATTCAGGGTCGCGGTGGGTCCAGAGCCTACCTGGAATCATTGGGCGCAAGGCAGGAATACACCCTGGAGGGGGCGCCAGTCCTTCACAGGGCAACACACACACACACACAATTTTGAGTCACCAATCCACCTGCAATGTGTGTTTTTGGACTGTGGGAGGAAACCGGAGCACCCGGAGGAAACTGACGCGGACACGGGGAGAACACACCAACTCCTCACAGACAGTGACCCGGAGCGGGAATCAAACCCACAACCTCCAGGCCCCTGGAGCTGTGTGACTGCGACACAACCTGCTGCGCCACTGTGCCGCCCACAAAGACAATACCACAGAACATAAATAATACATTCCAGGATGCACCATCTATTATTTTCCAATGCCAACCATTGGCCAATATTTTTTAAATCCTTTTGAAATCATTCCAATCTATAGACATTTTGTATCATAGTGAAGCTACAAAATATATAAATGCTTATCTATAGCTTTGAGCTAAAGCCTTTTTCTGCAGGACCTCTAGTGGCCATTATAGTATTATTTATTCGTTCATTCATTGTCTGTAACCGATTATCCAGTTCAGGTTCCCGGTGGGTCCGGAGCCTACCTGGAATTTTTTTGAGTCGGCAATCCACCTATCAGTGTGTGTTTTTGGACCATGGGAGCACCTGGAGGAAACCCATGCGGACACAGGGAGAACACTAAACTCCTCACAGACAGTCACCCAGAGCGGTCCCTGTGTGACTGTGACACTACCTGCTGTGCCACCTTGCTGCCCCATTACAATAGCTTAATATTCTATATGGAATGGTATAGTGCACTGGCCTATAGGCACAGGTGGGACATTAGGGGTCATTTTAGAAACTGCATGGTTTTGTGAGAGGATTGCTGCTGCTCATTCTAATCTTGATTCTGGTAAATGTTTTACATGTGAAGCATGAACAAGGACACATGATATTTGCTAAATGTCTGGTCAGGAGCATTATTTCTCACTGCTGCTGCTATGCTCAGCTAGGATTAGATGTTATGCCCAGAAGCTAGCTAGCTAGTTATTGAGAGCACCATCGTCACTGAAATCTGCATGTAAAAACATGCACGCATGCAGAAATTGTTCACAGGAGAGAAGAGGGGGAAAATTTGAATATCTCTAAAGTTCCACATTGCGTTATAGTTATAACCTTGCCATGCAGAAGAAACCAGAATTTAAATTTCAAAAGATATTCACTTTGAAAATAGTCAAAATATCTACTCATGCCATAGGGAAATCTTTCCAGTTTTCAGTAGTGGAACCCCCCCCCCCCACCACCACCACCACCCCTAATACCTGGTGTGACCCCCTTTGAAACCTTCTTGTAGTAATCTGTTTTTCAGTAGTGTTCCCTTTCAGTTGATTTACTGTGCAGATGTAAGTTAATAAACTGTATAGTCAACTTAACAAATGCATCTATATGCTAATTTTTGCTATAACAGAAAAAAAAACATGTATGTAAAACAAAGACAAAAGCAAGACGTGAAAATGTAGCTTTCTTGACATCCTATGATAATACTTTATAGGTGTAGCAAAAAAAAAAATGTAGAAGTGCATCACTGAACTAGCTTGTAACTCTCTTTCATACATCCCAAAGGCTCATTTATGCTCCCTTCATGTATTTTAGGAGATAATGGTTCAACCATGACTGCCCACATTCTTCTAGGCCTCCTGTACACTGGAGTGTATATTACATTATATACATGCATTAATTTACGTGCATGAAGGGAGTTTAAATGAGCCTTTGGGATATATATATATATATAGAGGCGATTGCTCTAAGACTGCAAGGGAACCTCAGCTTCCCCTAAAACGTCGAAAAATAAGTGATCAAATATATACTGTTGTGTGTACATGTAATTGAATTAATATGCACAACAACGCGCTCAACTTTTGTTCAGAATCAGCTTCTTATAACTGGTAAAGACGAGGCTTTCCTCTCAATCATTCCCGCAGTGATTTAAACAGTGTGGACGTCCACGGAGTTCAATGGAGAAGCAGCGAAGTGCAGGGAAACGAGACGAGTGATTGGATAAATGCTGGGCTTTGTCCCGCCCATCGGACACTCAGCGTCTCTGGGGATCTATGGGGCAGTGGGCTGGCCTCGGCTGGCCCGGACGCTCAGCTTCTGCATGATGATTGGATGATCTGTCTGAGGCTGAATCCCTTTTTGATTGACAGCGAAATGAGCGAATCAGCGATCCTTTGGTGTAAAGATCCGAGGGAGCATTACATTTTCATTCTTTTCTGAGTTGAACCGGAGACTTTCTTAAACCTCTTAGCGGCATTTTCTTTGTTAAAAACGACTAGCAACAAATCGAGCTCCTATTTCTGGTGGGTTTTTTGTAGCTGCTTGTGTTTGGAGACTGACTTCTATCACTCTTTCTGACTTCTATCGCAGTTTCTGTCCAGCGGGTGCTGCTGAGCCCTTCCACCGTCACAAAGCACTCACAGGCGGACACACTTCACATGGGCCAAGGCCGTTTAAGCAGCCTAGCTCTGCTGGCCATTGAGAGGACACTAGTCAAGTCCCTGGAAAAGACGCCTTGTTGGTACGACAGGGTCACAGATCATTTTCTTGAAAAGGAACGGAGGGTAGATTTGAAACAAGGCAGGAATACACCCTGGAGGGGACGCCAGTCCTTCACATGGGAGCGTTTCCCATCACTTAACTGTATATACCGTTGCGACAAGTAGAGGATCTGGTATAAAAAATAATCAGACTGAGTGTGAATTGAGCTATAATGACGAGTTAAAAACAGGAGAAAAATTTAGAAACCGCACTCTGAGCCGCTCCGAAAATACATTGAACTCTATAGGAGCCGAAACCCTCCCTAGTGCTGAACAAAAATTCATAACTCAAAAACCGTATTTTCAAAAATGTTCAAATTTACAGTGCTAGAAGGGACAAGTTTCTCTACCATTTAAATGGAGTCTGTAGGTGAAAGTATAAGGAAGTTATGGTGAAATGTTTGGCAGGATATTGAAAAAAAAAAAAAAAAATCATTTCAATGCGTTCCTATGGGTGCGTAACCACCCCCTGAACAAATGCTTATAGCTCGGAAAGATTTGCGACAAGGAGAGTCTGGGGATCAATATGGTATAACAAACCTGCAGATTAAGTGAGAATTGAGCGTGTTATGACGAGTTAAAACAGGAGAAAAATTTAGAAACCGCACTCTGAGCCGCTCTAAAAATACATTGAACTCTATGGGAGCCAATTCGTCCCTAGTGCCGAACAAAAATTCATAACTCAAAAACCGTATTTTCAATAATGTTTTTTTTTATTTATATAATGTATTTTTAATAATTTACAGGCGCTAGAAAGGACAAGTTTCTCTACCATTTAAAATTTAAATGAAGTTTCTAGGTGAAAGTATGAGGAAGTTATGGCGAATTGTTCGGCTGAAAAGTGAAAAAAAAAAACGGTTTTCGGGCAGAGGACGTAGAGTGTATGACATCACCCCACTCTAATTGCCTCCCATTGAAATGAATGGAGGGATTTTGAAGGAGGGAAAAAAGGGAAGGATGAGTGCAAGAGGTCCAAAATTTACGTGATGGGACCCAGTACGTCCGGGTCCGACCATCTGAAATCTCGTGTCCATAGCTTGAAATATGACAGTGTTAGAGCACTTTGAAAATTAATTCCATAGAAATGACTGGGGAAAACGGAGCGAAAAACGAGTGTAGCGGGCGAACAAATGCAGGTATCCAAAAGCTGTACACAAGCCCACATCATCGCTATAGGACGCACGATTTCCAGGTGGAACGGAGTCGATAGCTTGAAAACTGCGGGACTAGTTAAGCGGACAAGGAAACGCGGAATAATAAGAATAAAATATATATATATATATATATATATATATATATATATATATATATATATATATATGACTTTCGAATAACAATATATTGCGCCGCTGCTTAAAGCAGCACATGCACACATAATAAACAATGAGCATCTTCATGTCCATATTTAACATTGGGTATAAATGAGCCTTTACTCACACATGGTTCTGAACTAGACCACAAGGGGTGCCATTTCTTACATACTCACAGAGATTACTCCACAAAGGTATTATGCTTCGCATCAGTTACACTGTGTGACTCAGTCTATAGTAGGTATTGATGCACAGCAATTTTTATAGAAATCCAATCACAATCATATTGAATAAACTGTAAATATACAGCAACAACAACAACTCCCAAAGAGCATGAAATATCGGACTGGTGCTCAGTGTCTGTCAGAACCATGAATTAAGGCACTGAAATTGGAGAGAAAAGAATGGATCGTTGTAACCCTGCTGAGGTGTATTTCTAAGGAAAACAGAAGGTTGGGAACCCCATGGTCACATTTTGGAAATATTTTGGATGAAAACCATGGCTCCACAGTTCTATAATTCTTCAATTGGAAGGTATTTAGTTCTGTAAATGGAGTCTGAAAATCTATGAGTTTGGGAACTGAAACATAATCCTAGCTTGATCTTGTGTAAATTCCATCCCTATTTTTGAGTTTACTTTTGTCTCCCCCAAAATGTGGCTGACCTTTGAGTAGCTTTTTGCTTTATGAAGCTCCCACCAGGCCTCTGTGTCTGCGTTTTTTTCCTCGTCTCTATCCTCCCTTACCTCTCACTCTCTTGGCCATACTGGTCGAGGTCATTAATTGAAAGCAGGGAACATATTCTCCATGGCCAGTTCTCCAATCCACAGTCTTCATTATCGCCACTCCATTTTTCTGGCTTTCTGGCCCACTGTTGTAAATCCTTATCAGTAGCTGTTGAAGACATAGAGGGGTGGAATTAAGTTGGGCTCATAAGCCGCAGAAAGAGAAATAGAAAGGTGCAGCTTTGACGTAGTTCATTTTGACTGTCAGATATGTATATTGTTGCTTGTCCAAAGAAAAACATGCATCTCCAAACAAGTTCCATTATAAATGAAGGAACATACTTAACTTTCAATGTAAGTCAATGTAAAAAAATGATTTTTATTATTTATAAGTTATTTTGGAGCATTTCTATTGGTCTATTCATCATGAAATTTTCACACAATGTGAAGGACATCTGCTGTGATCAAATTATGAGATACATTATTCCTTTGGACAGCAACAATGTGTTTGTGTGAGAGTGGGAAAGAGGAGAATGATGAGAGTCTGAATAAGAGATGTAGGCTATATAACATGGAGAAAACTGTTGGCCTTACTTTTTCTGTCACCCTTTGATTTGCTCAAACCATTTGCCTGTCCTCTTCATTGGACTGAGGTGGTCAGGATGGACACTGTTTGACCAAAAGCTTGTGGGTGGTTGCTCATCTAGCATTATTTCTAAACTCTAATGTATTGATAGTTTGTTCCTTCTTCAGTGCAGTTTCCACTCTTCTGGAAAGAATTAATATTAGATTTTGAACATTTCTCTGATTATCTTATTATCTCCTAAAATATACAATAGCCCGAATTATGGACGTTTGGACTTCTCCTAGCCTCCGAAAATACTTGTCTGCGCTAGCTGCGTCCTTTTGGTCGAACATTCTGTCAGGAACGAGGGGCGGACTGACGGAGGCGGACGCACTCACTAAAACACAGTATTTTTAATAAAGGAATAAAACAAAACAAAGAGACTTTAACAGAACGAAAACAAACAGGGAGCCAAGCAGGCTAAACTAAACACGGGGAACTACACAGGGCAACGGACGGACAGACTAAAGAGTTAATGAAGTAACGATAAATGAAAAGAAACTACGACATGAAACAACGACTAAGAAAACAAACACGGAGAAGCTGTGGAGACAGACGGACAGACTAGAAAACACGACCGACTAGACAAAGGAGAAAAGAGAAATGTTCGACAACAGGAAGTGAGGGAAGGGGACTTAAATACACAACACAGACGAGACGCACCTGGACAGATAACGAGGAGGACGGGTTAACACATGACAGACGAGGAGGCGGAACAAAGGCGGAGACAGGGGCGGAGACAAGGACAATAACAAACAAAGCCATGTGCAAATAAAGCACATGGCGGGGACAACAGACTTGACAGGGCGAAGGCGTGACAATCTTTTATATTCATTAATATTTGTTCATTTGTGTGAATCTGAAATCTAGTTATATCTGAGCATATAAATAGCAAATTTATCACCTATGTAATTCACTATACAAGGAGTGAGAAACTATTTGAATTTCAGCCATGCTGTTTAATAGTGTTTCAGAAAATCTCCATTTTCTTTTGCCCACATGTGAAAAGTGACAAAAGCATTTTCAAAAATCTCCACCTTGGAGAGTGTTTTCAAAATCCTCAGTTTCAGTGACCTAAAACTGTTTTTGTGTGGACGGGAGGCCAAAAACCATTTTTTAAAATAAACAGATCCCTGTGACCGTGGCACAGACAGAACATGCTGCTCTCCCCACACTGGAGTGAGGTGCAAATACTCGATGGCTCTTAAACAGAGAACGCGCTTGTCATTTTTTCGACAGTCCTTACACACCTCATTTTTTATGTCAGTTATTTTATTTAGGCAATCAACAGCCAAAATTTAGCTGTCCATTTAGTTCTGCAGCCAATGTAGTCTCAGTCCCACCAACAGGGGTTTATTTTGCAGCGGTGTGTTGAAACACTAGGGAGCAGCTTACAGCTCTTTTAGATATAACTTATGTTAGCACTATGTCTTGTAGAAACTATATTTTGTTTCCCCCACAACACGTGGTGACAAAAAAAAAATACAATACATCTGACATTATGATAATTTCATTAACAATAAAATTAACAAATGATTCGTTGACTATAAGACAAATATAGAAGTCCTAAATAAGACTAGTCTGTATATTAAACTTAGGACATCAAGTAAAACAATGGCAGCAAATTTGTTTTAACAAAATTATTATAATTTTTCTGGACATACATTAAATATAGTAAGGTGATGATTAGACTTTTAGACCAATAAGATGCATTCACTCAAGACATAGATAAATAAGAAGATAGTACGACAGTTCATAATATAAAACAATATTTGCACAATACACTGATATATTCTGCAAGTATCCTTTGGTGACTGGCTTAAAAATGACTAACAACAAAGTTCTTATATCTGAATGACTGCAGTTAAAAAGGATTGACAAGTACGATATCTTTTCCTGGTTCCAAATTTGGGCATCAATAGTAACAGCCGCCCTCTGAATCCCCCTGCCCTGAACTTTTCCTTAATTTGACTTCATGAAATTGGCAACCCTAGCAGAGAAGATCAATGGTTGTATTCAGCCAACACTTCAAGACATCTACAACAGCAGAGTGATGAAGCATGCTGGTACAATTACAGTTGTCCCCTCTCATCTTGGACATCACCTCTTCCAGGGCCAGAAAAACCAGGACAACCAGACATGCCAGCAGCTTCTTCCCCTGAGCTGTAGTACACAGTAACAACAGTGGAAACATTGCCCTTTAAACATTAAGCTTGAGAAACTACAATTCAGAACCCATACCTTACTTATATATTACATGCTCTGTAATATAGGCACAGTATTTAAAATGTTATATTTGTTTTATAATTCTGTAATTTGTCTTGGTGGGTGCACACAGGCATGTCCAACATACTTGGTGAAATAAAGTGATTCTGCTAACATACAACAGATGATTTTAAGCTTATAAAAACTATATAAGAAGTACCCATGAGAAAATGATCACTGAGTATTGATTAGTTTTTTATTTTAGCTGTATCTAATAAACAAAAAAAAAATCTAATATATAATAAATAAATGTAAAAAATCACTACAATTCCTTTCCTACAACTCCTTACTTGTGTTCTGAGAAGGGAGTCTGTAGGGCTGAGGGAAGAGAAAGAACTCTGAGAAGTGAGTGTCTTCCAGCTAGAAAGCTGGATCCCCTGACGAATGAAGTTGTGACTGACAGATAGAACTGAGGGCCAGGGAGGAGTGATGGGGTGGTAAGGGGTCAGTCTGTTCCTCTATCATCAATGAATCAGTCTGTACTATTCATTAGTCAGTTTGTGTTTGTTGGTTTGTCCCATTTGTCAGCCCTTCCCTGCACTAGAGGACACACTTGTCACACATCTGTTGTGGCAGTGGTGGCATTCTGGCACCCTTTCATCACTTTCAGGTCTCCTACCTGACTGAAATGTGAGAAAAAGCTAGTGCCCTTGTCCTCTGCAGCTGGGTGTACTATATTTTTGCTCTACTCCAAACTCAGGCACTAACAACAGACTATGGATGTTGTCAAATCTGCTTTGTAGCAAGGTGCCTGCAAGTGTGTGGATGTCAGGAAATGCAGTCAGTTTGCTAGTGTGTGAAAGCTCACTCTCAGAGATGCAGTGCTAGGAGCAGGTGTGCTTTTAGGAAGGTTGTTAGAACATTCAGCGCTCCAGCACAGTTACAGCCAAGTTCAGTCTCTACACTACACCATGCTGGGATCTAGATCAACATCTACTGATGCTTATCATAAAACAGGCTTTGTTGCAAAAAATGTGTGGTCAAAAAAAGGTAAGTGTAATGATGGCTGGTAATATGTCCAGCATCTGCTAGCTGCCACTTTCAAAGTTCATTCCAAATGAGTAGTCCCTTACAGTACAGTACATTTTTGCTCTGGGAACACATAGCTTTTAGATTTCCTGGTAGAGGGATCAGATATAAAATGGTCACTGCAGAGCATGTGGATTCATAAGCATGCTCCCAGTCTGAGTTTTCTTTTACCCTATGGGCCTTTACTCTGCTACTTTACACCTGACCATTACAAAGACCTCACTCTCCACTTCACTCTACTTCTTATCGCCATATCTAAACTCTCATTGCCATATCTATGGGTTATCTCTGTGCTCACAGCTATTTATCAGCCTGATACACACACACACACTCGACCAGCCATGGATCCTGGAGGCAGTCGATCCCCGAAAGCAGATGCCTTAACTTACTAGTCAAAAATATGGATACAGGTTTCCTTATTTCCACTGTTTAGATTAGCAATGAAAACACCAAAAACATGAATCACAGAGGATTTTTGGAATTCCCAAAAGAAGTGTTAAATCGAAATTTCTCTTTAAGATTCTTTAGAGCAGCTACACGAACAAAACCCACTGACAGGTGAAGTCAATAGCATTGATTATCTCATTTTCATGACACTGGTCCTGGGGTGGGATAGATTAGGTATCAAGTGAACAATCAGTTCTAGAAGTTGATTTGTTGGAAACAGGAAAATGGTGGAAGGATCTAAACAACATTGACAAATTGTGATGGCTAGAGTACTGGGTTAGAGCTTTACAAAATCAGCAGCAGCTCTTGTGGGGTATTCCTGGTATGCAGACACAATAAAATCATTCTGCTTCAAATATCCTACTGCATTTATGATCTACTATATTGTGAACTTGGACCAGACTTCCCAAAATTCATTGTTAACCAGGGGTTGTCTGAGTTTTCAAACGGTCTGAAAAGCACATCAATGCACAAGAGAATGAGAAAGAGAGTCAGCTTTAATGTGCATGTACATTATGAACGCAAAATAACTTATGTCAACTGCCTCTGGTTCACTTTAACAGATCTGAGTTGAGTTAAAATAAAAAGAACAGTATGTGTGAGGCCCATTAGATCTCATAAGACTAAAACTCTCCTCTTAGAATGGCTCAGTGATCCGAGTTAAAAGTGGTACAGTGGTAGACTGTGTGAAATGTTATTCTGTAATGTACTCTGTGTGGATTGCTTTGCTTCATAGCAGAGAAAAGAAACACAAGCTGTTTCTAGAGTATACTCCAAGTGATTTATCATTTTAGCAGACAGGTAAAACAATTAGTCACAGAAGCAGCAGCACTGAGAGGTAGGCTGAGGGGAAGACTTGGGCTTTATTATGCAAAGTGGAGAATTTATGGTGGTTTGTATTGCAGGAATGCCATTGTTGCTTTCTTAGACAGAACAATGGAGGCTTAGTGACTGCAGCTGCACACTTATAACTCTTTAGCTCAGTTGTATTTTTACTTGTACAGCATAATGTATGTTATACAGTTATCGGTATGCATTGGTGGTTTGGTGTAGTACATAGACGTCCCTAGAGTTTTAGGCCAAAGAGTTAAGGGGAGCTGCCGAAGGGGGTTGGGAGTTGAAAAGTTACTAAATCTAATAATAATAATAATAATAATAATAATAATAATAATAACATCTAAAAACAGCTGGTATTAGACTCATCTAATATGCATGCTATTTTAGTTTTTGGTGAGCCTTGTCTTATATGTTCTTCTTCCTCAGAAAAGTAAGAGGTGTCTTTTTTTCTTCTTCTGGGAGCTGTGGGTGCTTCTGAAACAAACATTGCGAGTTTTATGAGTTAGTTGCTTGGCTGTGACTTATTTCATCATGACAGCAGAAACAAATTCTATTATACTGAAAATGAGTGCTGCACTGAATGAAATCAGCTTGTCTTTATATATATATATATATATGATGGCAAAAACAGCATGTTAGGTAGCTAGCTTTCATTAATACAGCATGTTCTCTCTAGCTCTCTCTCTCTCTGCTCACATTTGAAAGATTTGGCTTAATTTTACACAGGTCTGTACTGCTAACCAACGTCAACAACACAACAAATAGACTCACATGAAGGAGAGTCAAACCACTTTTGCTTATGAGGCGAGGATTGGGAAGGCAGAGAAATTAATGAACACATCATGCAGATGAACAGGACTAATAAAAAAAGATGCCCTCTGGAATTCATTATTTCTATAAATGGAAGAAAGTATAAAATTAGAAATACATTTTCCCCCCATGGCTGTTGGAGACAATCTGATTTCTTTATCCTGTTGTTTTTGTCTTGAACAAATCATCCCCCTTAATAATCGAATTGCAACAAATGCTGTTCCATATTGGTTCAATAAAGAACATGTCTTTAAGTGTCCAAATATGGCACAATGTATTTTATAGGACAGCTTATTTTTTGGCTAAAGAAATGTCAATGGGGGCTATAGCGCTATACGGAAGAAAAGGGCTCAACTCTCCACTTGGATAAGCTACACCAATAATAGATCTAACATTACATTTGTCTATATCTGTAACACAAGAAAAGTAAGTTGCTTCAAAATAAGAGCAACTGCCAAATGCCATAAATGTCTAAAAATTCCAGTAAGATGGTATGGTCCATTAAGATTTCATGGAAATTCTTTACTTGACTACAAGAGCAGAATATTTAATCTTTGATTTCTTCACCTATAGAAAAGGAGCTGCACATATAAGTTGATTTGAAGCTCAATGATTTTACTCTGGAAGAGAGTTATACCTAAATATGGCAATAAGCAGAGGCGTTGCATAATGTAAAAAGGTATAGGCCCTGAAAATCTATGACAACTCCAATATGAAATCCTCTTGTTAATAGCATGCAGTAAGATCACAGTGTTCAGTACTTGTCCTTGGCTTGCCTGTATCCTGTGGCTGTGAGAGGTTTGTGTATGTCATTCCTTTATGAGTCACAACAGCAAGAGACTTATGTGAGTCACTGTGGAACAAATCAATACACCTGCATGATGACTTATGGAGTCCAGAAGAAAGGGCTATATCAAAACCATTTCAGCTTTAATAGTATGAAATGTCTGTTTTTTGTATGCAACATATGAAACCATTGTACCAGAGGAACATTAAATGTTGATAGAATCAGAATTAGCTCCCATTACAATTTCTATTTGTACCAAAATGCACAGGCCCAGATGGGTCAGGAACCTACCTGGAATCACTGGGCGCAAGGCAGGAACACACCCTGGAGAGGGTGCCAGTCCCTCATAGGGCGACACACACACACATTCATTCACACCTATGGACAGTTTTTGAGTCGCCAACCCACCCACCAAAATGTGTTTTTGGACCATGGGAGGAAACCGGAGCACACAGAAGAAACCCACATGGACACAGGGAGAACACCCCAAACTCCTCACAAACAGTCTGCCGTAAACGAGAAACCTGAATTACAATATACTGGAACTGTACAGTCTTTAGTAATGAATCCAGGTTCTCTTTTTGGGATCAGACAACAGTCAGTTCCTGCCTTCACTGTAGAGTGACACTGCCTCACCTGCTGGTGTGATGACCTGGGGTGCCATTGCAGATTACAGTTGGTCACCCCTAAGAGTGACACAAGGGACACTAACAGCTCAGCGATATGTGCAGGACATCCTGCAGCCATGTGATGCCTCTCATGGCAAGGCTTCCAACTGGAATTTTTTCAGCAGGATAATGCTCGCACACACATAGCAAGGGTTTCCCAAGAACTGCAACAATTCCTAGACCTGCCTAGTCATCAGATTTATCACCAAATTGAGCATTTATGTGACCAGGTGGGAAGCCAGCTCTGGCAACCTAAGAGTGTGCAGAACCTACAGGCCTGATAACTGATGAGCTACAGTTTTTAATTCTACACCAGCAGGGTGGCACTACAAGGTAGGGGTTTTCAATGAAGTTAAAATGCACATTAAAAGAGTTTTTTGGGGAATTGCGCTAATATCAGCTACGACCTCTCAACATCTTGAGCAAATTCAAGCTCATGTAACACAAACATTGATTTAATTATTATAAACAGAGAACAGGCTGTGAAGTAACTAATCTTAGTCTGCTTGATAAATGGTGTTATTAGACACAGGGGTGAAATTAGCTCGAGTGTGTAAGCGTGTTGAGTGTGTAGTCATTGAGGCCTGATATCACTGTGCTGGGAGAGGGCCCACACCCACTCTACCCCTTTCATCAGAGAATGTGTGTTGTGCTAAAACTCCAGAAACACGCCATGCATCATCATTACAGTGGATGATAATTGTGTCCAACCATGCACCAGAAGACTCCTTGTATAACCTTAAGCCTGTTTCACACAGACTAGCTCTGCATGAATTTACTGCTGCAGCTCACACACAAGTTGCGAGCAAGTTCTACAGACAGGCTTTTGCCAAACGGATACATAGTCAAATCTGTTATTTTGCTAATAATATTAGCCATCCAATGCTAAAGTTTGGGTGCACCGATCAAAATACATTTTGATTTAAATACTGAAAAATTTCAGATTCTGTATCAATTTTTGTATTGTGTGGCGAGGTGGTAGTGGTCAGGAGGAATATACACTAAAGTGATGTAGCACGACTACGCCACCTAAGGGACTTTCACCCCTAGGAAATAAAAAGGGGGCGTTAAGGCCCAGAGGAAAGAAAAGAGATGAGAAAGACACTCAGGTTCGTTCACACCAAGAGGCCAGAGACGTATTTCCAACACTTCCAAATTTATTAACAATAGGTTTTAAAACAATTTCATGTACCCAACAGGACTGGGAGAACTATCAGCAGTAAAATAATTACTAGACAAGAGCAAGTAGTAGAACAGAGCTGGGCTTACCACGGCAGAGACTAAGCTCAGAGGGAGTCCCCTATACCACCACCGTATGTAATCACACCACACAGGTTACACACCCAGTGCTCTACACCGCAAGACGAGTGACCGGGACTCCACAAACCAACCCTATAACCTCCTGCCGTGACCCACAGCTCCTGTCAAGAGACAGTAGCACAGCGTTCCCCACTGCGGTCAAAATCAGAGAGTACAGCAGCAGTAACGACCCAACCATGCAGCACGGTTGCTACCTCGCTATGATGCAAACACCGGAATCCAACCAGCCGACACCGGCAATCCAAGCACAAGCCAACGGTTTCCGATCGTCACGGAGCAAGCCACAAACTTCAGCGACGTTAAACACTGCCAATACAGGGATCAGACGCCGGAAGAGAAACAGGAAATGCCTTGGCAAGCAACCCACCACTGCCGATACATATAGCGCAAGGAAGGCCCGCCCCCCTCATTAATTTGAAAGTCCCACCCCAAAATCCTCAGACTGGGGAGTATAGGAGGTAAAACCAATGGCAGAACTCCATCCTGCTACAATCCACCCCCCCTTTTTGCATCGTCGACCCGACGATGAACGAGATGAAAAAAAAACTAACACCAAGGTCTAAACAGGGCAGACTGTGCATTCAATACAAAACCTAATGGTTCACCTACCACCTCATCGACACTACCAGCTGGGCGGGGGAGATGATGAATATTAGAGTGCTGACCAGCTGTGGAACGAGCAGTCCGTCGCAAAGATGGCAATCCAGAACATGATTGACCATCTAAACACAACAAAGAATCCTGAGACTGAGAACTTCCCTGTGCAGCTATTTCCTCTGGACGCTGATCTACCAATACTCCCCCCAGGGGAACTGTAGGACTGGAGTTACTTAAAACAGATTCATGAGGTGGTAAACCCTCAGATACCAAGAGGCAAATGTCATCTTCTTCGCTGGAACTATCCCCAGGAACTACTGAAATAGGAACCTGAGAATTCCTAGGAGGAGAAGGAAAGGCTTCAGTCCGAACACAAGCTTTTAACATTCTCCGATGGACATGCCTGACCTTACTTAAGTCATTGACTGGGGCAATAGCATAGACAGACCCGTCACCTGAAGGGGCCCTCACCACCCGGTATACTACAGAACTCCAAACGTCCTGAATCTTATGCCGCCCCCGAGTACTAAGATCCCGGAGGTAAACCGACTGTCCTTCCTGTAAGGGTGCATCCCGAACCTGCCGATCATGCCGCTCCTTCCTACGACCAGCAGCTGCTAACAACCGTTCATGAGCTCCCTCAAATGCCAACTTAAGCCTTGCCTGGTGCTCTGCCACCCAATGCTGGGTTTCCCCAGGCACAGGCTCTAGAACTCGACCCAACAAAAAGTCTATGGGAAGCCTAGGTTGCTGGCCAAACATTAAAAAGTAGGGAGATTCGCCAGTGCCCTGATGGGGGGTGGTATTATAACAAAAAACCACCTGTGGCAAATTCGATGCCCAGTCCCGCTTCTGGGAAGATGGCAACGTACGCAAAAGATTATGAAGAGTTCTGTTAAAGCGCTCACACTGCCCATTACCAGCAGGGTGATATGGGGTCGTCCTAGACCGTTCTACCCCATAGAGGCGACATAATTGCTGCATCAGGACACTTTCAAAGCTCCTACCCTGATCAGAATGAATACGGCTAGGAACACCGAACTTAAAGAACCACTCCATCAGCAGTACCTGTGCTACCGTCGAAGCTCGCTGATCCCGAGTGGGAACTGCTACGGTATATTTGCTGAACACATCCGTCATCACAAGCACAGTGTCCAACCCGTTTCAAGAAGGTTCCAACACCGTAAAATCAATAGCTAAGATTTCATTTGGCCTTGATGCTAGCAAATGTCCCATAAAACTATGCGGTACCTGCCCAGAATCTTTTGCAACTTGACACCGCTCGCACGCTTGACACCACTGTTTAATGTCCTCAAACATCCCTGGCCAATAACAACGCTGCCTCACCAATTCTGAGGTCCGCTCAATTCCCTGGTGGCCATGTTCCTGATGCAGGCGTTGCAAGGTCTCCTGTTTAAGAACTGTGGGCAAGATAAGTTGGAAATTATCTTCCCCCCCATCGGAACGAAACACCCGACGATATAACACCCCATCACGTTCCACCAACCGATCCCACTGGCGCAATAGTGCCATAGCGGGCCTAGAGACTTGGCGTCGCTCCGCCGGAGAGGGCTGAACTCGTCTCCGCCAAAACCCCAAAATCTCTCCAAGAAGGGGGTCTGCATCTTGCAGGGACCGAAGGTCTAATGAGGAGTTACTTGGAAAAACAGAGACCACTGACTGAGTTACAAATGCCACAGGACCCACCCGTGAGGCCTGTTGAACTGACGTAGGGACAGAAGTACCTGGAACAACATGCTCAGCCAAATGGGGACCTGACAGATACTGGCGGGACAATGCATCAGCATTCTTATTACTGCGCCCAGACGATACTTTATTTCGAAATCAAAAGCCGCAAGTTGTGCCGACCATCGATGCTCAGTGGCTCCCAATTTTGCCGACTGAAGGTAACTCAGGGGATTATTGTCTGTGAAGACCACGCATTTATGCCCCAAGAGATATTCGCGAAATTTATCAGTCATTGCCCACTTAAGTGCAAGAAATTCCAACTTCATAGAACTATAATTGTCCATATTTCGCTCTGAGGGGCGAAGGCCCCGACTAGCGTAAGCCACTGGCCGAACACTACCCTCATGCTCCTGAGAAAGCACGGCTCCAAGACCACTATGACTGGCGTCAATCTCAAGGATGAAGGGCTGCGAAAAATTGGCGTATGCCAAGACCAGAGCAGATACCAACTTTGCCTTTAGGAGTTCAAAGCTCTGTTCGCACTGTGGGGTCCAAACTGACCCCAGGGCCTATCCAGAACCTTTTTTAGTCTTCGTACCTACAAGGGCAGCCACCAATTTATGCAGAGGACCTGCCAACTGAGCAAAACCCTCTACAAAGCGCCTATAATAACTGGCAAACCCCAGAAAGGAACGCAGCTCAGACACACTGCGGGGACGCTGCCACTGGGCTACTGCCTCTATCTTAGCAGGGTCAGTGGAAACCCCCTTGCTTGAAATAACATGCCCCAAATACCTAACTTCTTGTTGGAAAAAGACACATTTACTCAACTTGGCTTTTAAACCCTCTTTTTGCAAACGCCCGAGAACCTGTTCCAGTCGTTGCAGATGCTGGGAAACAGATGAGGAAAACACAATAATATCATCCAAATAAAGAAGCAACGACTGATACTGCTGATCTCCAAACATCCGTTGCATTAACCGCTGAAATGTGCTTGGAGCATTACAAAGCCCAAATGGCATTCGATTCCATTCAAATAAGCCAAAGGGGGTACAAAAAGCTGTCTTGGACTTATCTTGTTCGGCCACTGGAACTTGATTATACCCACTGGCCAGATCTAAAGTAGAAAACCAGCGGGCTCCTGAAAGGGCATCCAGGCTCTCCTCGATACGAGGCAAAGGAAAGGCATCTTTGCGTGTCTTACTATTAAGCAATCGGTAGTCCACACACATACGCAGACTCCCGTCCTTTTTTTTTAACCAGGACGATAGGGGACGCGTAAGGACTACTACTCTCTCTCACGACCTGAGCCTCCAGGAGCTGATCAATATGAGCCTTTACCAACTCATACTCTGATGGAGGAATACGTCTATACCTCTGCCGAACTGGGACATTATCTAGCAAGGGAATCTCATGGGCAATGAGGTTGGTGCAACCTAGATCACTCTCATGAGCAGAAAAAACTGAGCTATAGCTCTGTAAAAGAGATCTAACCCCCTTCTGTTCTAGATCTGTCAAACCCGATAAATCTAAAGCCTCTATCCCCTTCTGCACTTCGCTATCCACTACTTGGGACGACACCGTGGCAGCAGCGGCTCTAACCTCCATAACCCCAGCCGGTAGGCTAACAACCTGAGCGCTTCTTAAAAAGCCAAGACAGGTATGGGGATAAAGCAAGACTTCTGTGGTCCCTACATTAACTATTGGAATATGGACAGTGCCTCGAGCAACCTGGACAAGACAGGGAGACGTCAACAAACCAGCGGGCAGCCCAGACTCTGAAGGCTCAAAGAGTGCAGACAAGCCACCAGATAGCTCCGGACAAGTGCTAATAACCACCTTCATCACACCACCAGGTATACGCACCGCACCCGGGCCTCGAACCCTTACAGCACCCATCGGGTCCCTAGGAACTTGGGCCGCAGACCGATGACACTGTTGCAAGGCCTCAATAACTGGGCCCGGAGCATGTGCCACTGAAGGCACATCGAAGAAAGAGGGACCATATAAACAGAAAAGCTCCCGATAGCACCGGCTAATAACATTCATCCCCAAGACACCAGGGACTGCCGGCAAAGCACCAGGAGGATCCTTCACAACCAGGATCCCACAGTGAGACATCACCTTATTACACAACAAGACATCCAGCTCCAAATACCCTATGTAAGGAATATCAAGCCCATTAGCTGCCCGAAGCTGTAGCCATTGACAAGACTGGAGACGTTCATAACCCCAGGGTTCAAATTGCTTTGAAAAAAAGCTCTCGGTTACCGTAGACACCATGGAACCCGTGTCTAAAAGACAAGAAACAGTAACACCACCAATTAAAACATCAATCACTGGACAGGAGGAGATTAGCCTAGCCACCGTACCTGCCCTTGAGCCTGATGACACTCCCTCTGAGCCGTGGCTCCGCAGCTCAGCGGGCTTCAGTTTTCCGGCTGCTGGCAGGAACAAGAAGGTCTAGCTAGATTCTGAGGCAAGACCCTAGGAGAAGGGAAAACACGCTCCCCCTCACAGTCACGAGCAAAATGACCTGGCTGTTGACATCTCCGGCAAATAACACGCCCCTGACGAGGAGAATAACTAGGTCCAGAGGAGGTCTGTAATGAAAGCACAGTTCGAGTTAATTGATTAAGCTGCTCTTGCTGACGTTTCAACATGTCCTTTAACTCCCCCAATTCTGATGACTGAACAACACCCAATGGGGCTGGGCAGGCACTTCCTTGTACGCCATACTGTAAACCACAGGCCAATGGTAGAGATAAACTACGTCCCCTTGCACTGCCAGGCAACCCTTCCCTCTCCCATCGGATGGCTTCCCCTCGTACCTCCAGTAGGGTAGCAGTAGGCCGTCGACGAACAAACTGTTTCAACTCCCTACGAAGAGCACCATCCATAACATGCTCCACGAACTGATCTCGAAGTAAAACCCCTACATTCATAGTCCCCTCAGGTGCATGTTGCTTTACAGACTCCATTAAGGCCATTAAAGCCAATGAGTACTCCTGCAAGGTTTCTCCTTCCTGCTGTTTCCTTGAAAAAAAGGCCTGTTGCAAGGTAACATAAGACTGAGAACAGCCGTAAAGCTCTTTCAAAATGGCTAGAACTTTTTCAGGGTCTCCCCTCTCTACACCAGGACGATACTTTATCTCCTCTCTAGCCTCTCCTTCTAAATGATCAAAAATAAAGAACGCCTGATCTTGCCCAGAGAGGTGACGGACTCGCATACAACCCTGTATCTCTTCTACCCATTCCGTTATCCCAATCCCAGTCTTACCATTAAAAAATGGGCACTTTCGATCACGAGGAACTACCACCAGACGCTCAGTAACAGCACTAGAAACAGCAGGCAAAACATCACTCACTGCAACAGAAACAACTGGGGTAGATGCATTAGAGCCAGTGGAAACAGCAGCCATTTCTTGATGTAACCGCTCATTATCAGCCTTAAGCTGCAACACAAGTTCCCTAAGCTGCTGCACCTCCTCCATCCCCACCTAGGGAAATCTGCACCAAGTCTAAGGTCAAGAAAGAAAAAAAACAATATATTTATACACTTTCCTCTCAGTTCCTCAACAAATGCTGCTGCTTTGCCTTAAATAAAACTATATATTAAATACTTATCAAACCCAAAATTAACAGGAAGGAAGTACGTCTCTTGCTCTCAGAGTGTGATCCTGCCGACTACGCCAAGATGTGGCGAGGTGGTAGTGGTCAGGAGGAATATACACTAAAGTGATGTAGCACGACTACGCCACCTAAGGGACTTTCACCCCTAGGAAATAAAAAGGGGGCGTTAAGGCCCAGAGGAAAGAAAAGAGATGAGAAAGACACTCAGGTTCGTTCACACCAAGAGGCCAGAGACGTATTTCCAACACTTCCAAATTTGTTAACAATAGGTTTTAAAACAATTTCATGTACCCAACAGGACTGGGAGAACTATCAGCAGTAAAATAATTACTAGACAAGAGCAAGTAGTAGAACAGAGCTGGGCTTACCACGGCAGAGACTAAGCTCAGAGGGAGTCCCCTATACCACCACCGTATGTAATCACACCACACAGGTTACACACCCAGTGCTCTACACCGCAAGACGAGTGACCGGGACTCCACAAACCAACCCTATAACCTCCTGCCGTGACCCACAGCTCCTGTCAAGAGACAGTAGCACAGCGTTCCCCACTGCGGTCAAAATCAGAGAGTACAGCAGCAGTAACGACCCAACCATGCAGCACGGTTGCTACCTCGCTATGATGCAAACACCGGAATCCAACCAGCCGACACCGGCAATCCAAGCACAAACCAACGGTTTCCGATCGTCACGGAGCAAGCCACAAACTTCAGCGACGTTAAACACTGCCAATACAGGGATCAGACGCCGGAAGAGAAACAGGAAATGCCTTGGCAAGCAACCCACCACTGCCGATACATATAGCGCAAGGAAGGCCAGCCCCCCTCATTAATTTGAAAGTCCCACCCCAAAATCCTCAGACTGGGGAGTATAGGAGGTAAAACCAATGGCAGAACTCCATCCTGCTACAATCGGTTTGCATAATTTATTATTTGAATTGTAATGACATGTCTTAAATTTTAAACTTATTTATTTTTAGTCATATATTTTGTATTGATTACACATTTCCATTGTTAAAATCTTTGTGCAGTTTTATGTAGTCATTTGTGTTGCTGGTTTTTAATTTTTTATTTAGTAAATACATACTTTTTTGTTGTGTTTTGCACACATTTTTTAAATGAACAACAGTATATGAGTCCAAGTGACTTTTTTTGTGTTTCCCAGCAGATATTTAATTGCTTAAAAGTTGCTTGTGGGTGTTCAGAAGACAATATGGTGATTCTCTTTAAATTTCTTGTACAGACATTTTTGTGTGATTTTGTTTACATTGGGTTTTGCTGTGTGGGGAGTATAGAATTATAGAATTAATAGAATAGGCTATTTTCTAAAATCTGTACCATGTTTGGGGCTTTCTACTTTTATTACCTGGTTTCTCTTCCCCCCACTCTCTTCCATTTCCTCACCTCCTCTCTCCCCCACTCACTTGCTCTACCTTTGTCATTTTCTCTCCTCTCTTTCCCTCTGCCTCCTTTTCTATGGATCCCAGAGTGAGATTGGTATTAACTGTACACAATACCTTATATCACCCTAAACAGTACATTAAGCACTACTGTGATTCTATACCATAATTGTGTTCACTTCATAAGCAAATCATTGCAAAATTGCATTGTTGAGTGTTGGCTATAAAGACGTCTAAACAATTCAATAACTGACTTCCTGGGCTAGCTCAAAAAAAATGTAATATTGTGTTTCCCCCAAATTCCATTAGGGCTCTTTGTTTGTGCTCTTGTGCTTTCAGTAAGTCAGCAAACATGAACAGGGCTGATTCATTTTGCGGTGAGAGTAAATTAACTCATTGCTTTATGGGTTTGTCAAACGGCATTTATTCGCATTTAGTGCTAAAATATTGATTCCAGCCCGGAAATTTTTAAATCATTTGCCTGGTGTATTTAATTGGACTATTGAATTTGCAGCATTTGATTAAGTTGTATTGTATTCTGTTATGTCTCTAAGTTATAATGAGTCGCTGCACGCTCTGTAGCTTCAGCAGCTAATGAGACAACGCGCAATCATTGCTCCCTTTAGACTGGCAGTCTTTTAATATGGCAGCTAGTGTTCCCATTACAATCCATCACAGCAGGAGGAGGCTTTCCAGACACTAAATTTGCTGTAAAGTACACATTTGCAGAGCTAATAGGTTGTGCATTTGCTAAAATGTGTCTACAAAGGTGCCTTAATGCTCGAATAGCTGTTTGTTCACACACACACACACACACACACACACACATATATATATATATAAGCGTCAGAATAAAATCCAAACTGAAAGCAGTTCAACTCAGGGCGCAGTTCAACTGAAATTCAGCAAAACACCAAAGACTCTTTAATGTTTTATGAATCCTTTGCTGAAGCACACTGCAAAAAAAAAAAAATAATAATAATAATAATTTTAAAAATGGCAATCGTTGTATTCACTTGTACTGAAAATATCTAAGCATTTCTCATTATGGTGGGAAGAAAATTATTGTAAGAACACTACAAGGAGTAGAATATTTAAAAAAAAATTACCTGTTTTAAATCATTCTCTCTTTTTTATAATCTTTAATCCTTGAGGATGCCTATGGAATAAGCCACTTTTGCTGGGTAAAATAAAATATCAGAATTTAGTTGAATATAAAATAGGATATTAATAGATTTATTAATATCCTTAGAAAACTAGAATTATTAACAAGAAACATTACACCTTTTGCCTAGACAGGAGTCACTTGCTAATCATATTTTGTGGTGCTATAGGTTTGATGTCAGTTGTTTGAGTCAGAGAAGCTCAGTAACAGTGTGGTAAGGGGGGGGGGGGTACGGAATGACAGGAGGGAGACAGAGCAAGGGAAGGAAAGAAAGAGAGTGAACAGGAAAGCTGTCACTCTTCCTCAAACGCTGGAGATAAGAATGTATCAGCAGTGGGCTAATGCACTTTCTTTGACATCGCTGCCATTTGGCTAATGCACTCATATTAGTAATTGATGAAGAGTTCTTCAGCAATGACAAGAAGCCAGTGTGGACAACCACTTGTTACCCCTCTGGGGCCAGATAAGGCAACGGCAGCAGCCTTTAGAGCTCACCATCTGCTCCTGAACAATGCTGTATGATGTCTTAGGCTCTCTGTGAAGCAGCTTTTGATGATTATGCATTGTAAGAAAGCCTTGTTTCTGAAATGGTTAAAATAAGAAAGTAAGTAAATCTTTATTTCGGGAGTGTGCTTCACAATGAAACAACAAAGCCAAAAGCACTAAAAGTAATTCAAAGAATTCAACCAAAATCAAAAGTTACTAAAAGCAACAGAATAAAGGTATGTCTTTAAACATTTTTTAAACACATGTACTGAGAATTTCTAATGTCAGTGGGGAGATTATATTCCACAGTTTAGGAGCATACGCCGCAAAAGCCCTGATGCCCTTTATCTTATGTTTGTTTCTGGCCATCACTAGTAGCCCGTAGTTAGGGGATCTTAAGGGTCTCGCTCTCTCAAGTGGGTACAGGAGCTCAGAGTTAAGTATGCAGAGATGTATGCACTAATATTTGAAAATCAATTCTAAATCTCACAGGCAGCTAATGAATAGAGGCGAGTACTGGTGTGATACGTTCCCTAAGTTTTGTCCTGCAAGCTGCAGACGAACCATGTCCCTCTGACTCAAACAGGAGAACAGTCCAATACACTAGTCCAACCGGGAGTAGATAAAAACATTAATGAGTTATCCAGTGTCCAAAAAGGGCAGAAAAACGTCTAACCTAAGTGAAAATAACCTACAAATCTTACAAGACACAGTTACATGTCAATTGAACACTATTTCAATTGGACAAGAAAGATCAGGCAAGGTTTTGATTTAAAATAACTACTAAAGAAACCATGCAGTTTCAATCATAGCAGCCAAGACTATGGAACAGTTTACCATTGGGCATTATGGCGGCATAATAAAAAAATTATAAAATAAAAACATTAATAAAAAAATAAATAGATTGAAAACATATTTATTTGCTAGCCTG
Source organism: Hoplias malabaricus (assembly GCF_029633855.1). NCBI lineage: Eukaryota > Metazoa > Chordata > Actinopteri > Characiformes > Erythrinidae > Hoplias > Hoplias malabaricus. Next base: position 41,874,965 of record NC_089803.1, read on the forward strand.
AGACTAATTTAGCTGTTGTTTGTTTGTGGAATGTCTTTATTTATACTGTCTATTAATGAACATTAAATTAACACTAGGTATTATTTTTTACCTTACTACAGCTTCAAAATCATTGTGGTGCTTCTCTGACCTGCAATAGGGAGATGTCACGCTCTCGTCCTGTCATGTCTGTTTTCCCTGCCATGTGCTCTCTCAGCACATGGTTCTGTTTGTTGTTGCCCTAGTCCGGCCTTTGTTCCACCTCCTCGTCTGTGTCTCATTTGTTACCCTGCCCCCCTCGTTATCTGTCTCAGGTGCGTCTCGTCTGTGTTTTGTATTTATGTCCCCTTCTCTCTCTTCCTCTTGTCGGACATTTCACCTTTGTTTTGTGCTCTCCGGTCTGTCTATCTTGTCTATTTCTCATGCCCTCCAAGTCAGTCTGTGTATCTCTTTTGTCTCTTTGTGCGTTTACTCTGTTTATGTCCATGTTCAAGTTTAGTCTGTTTAGCTTTCTTTGTCTGTTTAGTTCTAGCGGTTCAGGTGTCTATTTAGCTCTAGGTTAGTCTGTCTCTCTCTCTATGTTTAGCTCCCTCTACCTAGGTTTCTCTGTCCAGTTCCTTGTCAATCCAGTTCCCTTTCTCTGTCCAAGTCATTGTTTCCAAGTTTCTCTGTCTCAGTCTTTCTTTGTTTAAGTATTCTCTCTAGTTATCTTAGTCTGTCTTTGTATTGTTATCTTGTATTGTAAATAAAAGTTACTGTGTCCACCTCCGTCAGTCCGCCCTCCGCGTTTCCTGACAGGAGAACATAGCTTCTGTCATTGCTACCCTGGGCTCAGCACTGCAGAATATGAACAGTAGAACCACCTCCCTCCCCTTAATTTTAGGAGAATTCTATAAAAATGAATTACATTGTGCAATGATAGGGGGAGCACTGGTACAAAAAAAAATGGCAGGGGAATGGGCTAAACTGAAGGCTGCAACTCCAGTTACAGCCTTCAGTTTAGCCCATTCCCCTGCCATTTAATTATAGTCTGGGATTGCATGGCCATGTGCATTTTATTTACCAGTTAGCAGGTTACCACTAGGTTTTTTTTTTGTTTGTTTGTTTTTTTTGTACCAGGTTGCAAATGTGTAGCTGCTCCAGTACTTCTCTATAGAAATTATACAATCTGAAATGAAAACATACACACTGTACACAATCAATATATCAATATATAGCATGTGTGTGTAGAAACGGGTGTGTGTGTGTATATATATACACACACACATATAATGTATTATGTATGCAGTGCGGTAGTACATCTGTCTACTGGTGCTGGCCTGGCAGCAGTGGCGAAAGGGCAGTGAATTATTTCCTCTGTGAATGCTAAACCTTTGAAGTTCATCCTGAAGCTGTGCGGCTCTGGTCGGTGTCTCGGCCACTCTTATCCTGCTCGAACACACCTGTGGTGGGCTTGGCCACTGCTCTGGGGGGAGACTGAGTGAGACTGATCAGAGTAGATAACCTTTAAAGCGGTCAGCCTGTGGGTCCAGTGAGCTGGGAGTGTGGCCAGGTCTGGGCAGTGGTTTGGCAGGCCCCTGATGTCCACACTGAGCTCAGCTCGGTTTTGGGCTCCAGGCCAGTGCTGCAGAACCATGCATGTCTGGAGGATTTGCATTTTAACTTAGCAATGCTTTATGATGGAGTGCTGCCATGAATAATATAATGTCCACAATCTGACACTGACAGGACTGTGATATGGTCATTCCAGGACACTCAATACAGATGCAAGCTTTGCGCTATTGACTATTTGGGTTAATTTTTTGTATAAGTAAAAGGATTAAAGCCAAAGTATACCAATGGGACAAATGCTAACAAACGCTATACAAACATTTGACTGTTGAACGACTGTCGATTTGTAGTTCATTTTATTTGGCAGTCCTTTTTTAACATTCGTAGGAAAACTGCTTGTGAAACATTATGAAAACATTGTTGATGCTTGTTGATGTTTACTTGTGTGTTGAACTCACTCAGATATTTCTGCACCATAAATTAGCATGGGTTTTTTGTCCAGAATGAATTGTTCTTGCTTTTAAAAAAAGCACATCCACACATTTCTCTTTTACTTCTTATTCTGAATTTAGGCTTTATTCGCACAGCTTGCTGAAATGAACAGGTTACTTAAATGTGATTTGTCCACTTTGAAAGTAAGAAGTGACCAAGGATGATTTTACCCCATTTTACCCCTGGGTCCTACCACTTAGTCCTACCCCTCACTTTGCTTAGGGGTAGGGGTGTGTTACTTCTTGTTGTGAAGGAGCTTTAGAGCTGAGGGGGAGGGCTATATGCCCCTTGAAACCTCTATTTTTCAGGGGCCCAGTGAAAGCATTTAGCACCTGCGGCTGCTGCAGTATTAAAGAAGGAACTGGAAGTTTCAAACAAAAAGCCGCCAAATAAGAAACTGAATTCAACTTCATATCACACAGAGTTAGTGTGGGTGATAATACTTAATTGTGGAATGCATATTATGTCATAAATTGACTTACATTAAATTCCACATACACTTCTCTAATAGCACTGCAGACTGGCAGGAGAACACAACCGAAACGCTGCCCATTGTGTTCTGATGATATATCAGTCACTTGAAAGGTTGTGGTCCCGGGAATGTTTTTAGACATGTGAAAGAAGGATGGGTGGGAAATAATTGTGCTTGGTTTCACTGATATGTCATTCTTTCATGTCATCACATATTCAACATAGTTTGTGAGAAATTACAAAGCAAAGAGTCTCAGCTTTTTCAATAAACATAGTCAAGGTCTTTCTCAAAATGTGCTTCAAGGAATCAGACCGTAATAAAATCACTGTGACTTGTAGTTGTTTACACCTGGCTTTGACCCTCAAATAACACATTAACAAGCTGTGATGGTTGTGAAATACTTAATTCTGACCAATTTGATCTTGATCCGGTAATGTTAATTAGACAGACGCACTGGTCCAGAGCATTTTACAATTTGAATCATTATATATATATATATATATATATATATATATATATATATATATATATATATATATAGTATTTATTTATTTTTTCTGTCAGCATTATTAAGTTTATGTCACGCCTTCGTCCTGTCAGTCTGTTGTCCCCGCCATGTGCTTTATTCGCACATGGCTATGTTTTGTTTATATCCTTGTCTCCGCCCTCGTCCCGCCTCCTCGTCCGTGTCATGTGTTAGCCCGTCCTCGTTATCTGTCCAGGTGTGTCTCGTTTGTGTCTTTATTTAAGCCCTCTTGTGTCACGTCCTGTTTGTCGTTCATTTCACATTTCTCCTATGTCTAGTCAGTCGTGTTTTCTGTCTGTCTCCGAAGTTTCCTCTGTCGTCGTTTTGCTTCGTTGTCCGTCTGTCCCCGTTTACCCTGTTTATTTCTTAGTGTGTAGTTTAGTCTGTTTTCCTTTTGTTTAAAGTCTGTTTTGTTATTTTCAGTTAAAATAAACGTGTTCTGTGTTTTAGCGAGTGTGTCCGCCCTCCTTCAGTCCGCCCCTCGCTCCTGACAGTTTACACCCTAAAGTATACTACTTGATTGTGCTCATGAGTGGTGCTGGGTCTAAGCATTGATCAGATCACTGATCACTGTCTGGAAAGAAAATTCAGAACACTGAGTATAACATATACATTGTATTGAAACGGGGTGTGGGAGTAGTCAAGGAGCAAAGGAGGGAGGTAAGTGCAGGAGATTTTAATAATAATAACTTACAGGAAACTAGACAGAGGGACACTAAACACAAGGGCTAGACTACAAACAGGGCTAAACACTAAACAAGGACTATACAGAACTAAGGGGTTAAATGCTAAACACTAAACAAAGCAAAACACTAAACAAGGAATCTAAACATGAAACACAAGAGTTAAACAAGGCTAAACCATCATCATCATCATCATTTTCTTCTTCGCTTCTCCATTTCAGGGTCGCGGTAAGGCTAAACCCAAATCATTAAACATAGACCAAGGCTAAGGACCATGAACAACCACATACATACAATGACCCACAAACAAGAACCACTGACAAGGACTATATAAAGACAACACCAACAAGAAACACCTGGGTACTAATTAAGACAAATGACACTAGAAATAAAAGGGAAGGGTATCACATGACCAGGGAACAAGCACGAAGCAGACACAAGACAGGGGGAAACAGTCACATGACAAGAGGAGCACAAACAAGGAACAAAACACAAAAGAGCATGTTACATACATTTACATATAAATAATATATAAAATAAAATACAGTATATAGCAAATACACAACTATTTGTAGACAACCCTATTATAAATTTGTAGTGAGCTACTATAATTTGCGCCTATAGTAGACATGTTTTATTGTACTCACATCTGGTATAATCTTCATTAAAAAGAATGCCAAAACGAGATGCTTTTGAGCAACAACTGCGCATGCACATGAATCACCTTACCCATTGTCAAGCTTTTGCTTGAAGCCCAACAGCAATAGGTTATGAGCTGTAGTGGGACTACATCCTCTGGAGAGATCTACCTACATTCAATACCTTTGGGGTGAGAAGAAATTGTGCTTGTGATCCAGAACAAATTCTGTAGTACTTGTACTCTGTAGATCTAATTAATACTCTTGTTGTGGATTGCCATCTATTGGGAATTATTCAACATTGAGTGTGCAGTCTAATCCGGTCTTCCTAGAGTAGCAGAACCAATAGTAAAACAATTGGAATATTTGTGGTAGTAAAAGTTATTTGAAATCCATTTACTATAAGATTTTTTTTTTTCGTCATAGAGAAACATTTAATCTGGAAAGAATCTTTGATGAGGAACCCTTAAAGAACTATTTTTTGGGGAATGGCATAATCTGCAAAGTGAGATGAAGGAGCAAACATAGGTTTGTCATTGGTAAAAAATCTCTTTGAATGTTGTGTTTGAGTGTATATAGTATTAGTTTCTTGTTTATTTATTGCCACAGTGAGAGGGTTCTAAAGCTATGACCAAAACACAATCCAAGACTGACCTTTGCCTGAAACAAAGTAACCTACTGTTGACCTTTGCTGTAAAAGGAAGAAGTGGTCTCTCATCACATGTAAGAACCATAAGTCATCTACTGCTGGCCTTGGTGCAGAAGGGAGACGCATAGACATTACATTCTCTGTAGCCCCAGGTTATCAGGTAAAGGACTGTCCACATCACTGACATTTTGTCATATGTTTGCTGATAAGAGGCCTCTAGAGGGTTCATAGGCTGCAGAAACTTCATTGTGAATGTGCAAGCATGTTAGGAAATCGATAAATGATTTAAGCAAAGACACTAATCTAGAGAGAGAAGAACAATTTAATAGTTCAAAAACTGTCCCTTGATGTAACAGTTATTTTCCAATTTTAAAGTTGTTACCAGAAACGGTTCTTTATGAATCCAAATATGGTTCTTCTACACCACCACTCAAAGAATTATTTTTAGTACCTTTATATTTAAAAGGCTATAAAATCTGGATTTTTCACTGGAACTAATAAATACAGTGTATGAGGAAAGAGAAGAAATGAGCAGAAAGGCAGAGGAGACTAATTTTTATGGTATGGTTTTAAGACCACCAGCAGCAGCAGTAAAATGTCACCTCATTGTCATATGTCAAGGAGTTTTGTTAGTTTCAGACAAGCAACTTATATCTTCATGCTACATGAAGCATTTGCTCTCCAATTAATTCTACTTCAAATCTGCTCAGTTGCAACTGTTGTGCAGTGTCTGGACTTTGTTCCTGAAAATTACTTGCTTTTCTTGAAATTAAGCACTATTCTTACACATCTCTTACACAGTATTACAATCTGTTTGGGGATCTGTGTACAGATTCTAAGAGCTGTGTATATTATATGGTTGAGCCATAACAGATGACTCCTATATAATTAACATCATATAAGAAATAATCTTGGAAGGCTTCTTTTGTTGAAGGACCAAAAATAGTGACCTGCCAGCTTCAGTAATTATTATCTGGAGATTAGGGTACTGCTTAAGCTGTGTTACAGTGTCTGTAATAGAAATGAAAAAGGGCAGGTTTGTGCAGACGCAGTCATGTAGAATATTCACATGACAGAAATTACGACTTGAGTACTGCGTTATTACAGTTGGAAGAGCTGAGCAGAAGAAAGTGACTTAAGGAAGTGGCCCTTTTAGATGTGCTTATTCAGAATGTTCTACACCCTGTGAATTCTTATTTAATGCAAGGTATTTACTGTGTGAACAAGAGCACTAAGAGACACACTGGTTTGTTGGCATAGCACAGTGGATGACCACTGCTGTCCAAACTAGGTTTCAGCTTCTGGCTCAAGCAAGCACAGTTAATCATGCCAAACAGGGTAGCCTTGCCAATCCTTGGGCAAGCCTCCTAATGCTACAACCGATTACCAGTGTTCCATGATCAACATTAGTAGTTCTGGATAAAAACAAAATGCCACGAATGTCAGTATAATGACTGGTCAAATTGCTTGGGAAAACTGAATGCTGTACTACTTTTTGCTTACAAAAATCTGTATTACTTAAAGGATTTTATAAAAAGTGTGTTGGACTAAATCACAAGCATCACCTATAAGAATAAATATGAATACAAGATGCATATGGAGTGTAACCAAAATACTGAACTGTTTAAATATAATAAGATGATATGGTTATTCAAAATTAACATTCAAATTCTTATGTCGGGTTTAAAGCTCCGTAAATATCCCACTCCTCATCACGGCAGGTAGATTAAAATGGTTGTGTTTGGGTGAAAGCCTCTGATGTGCCGGGCTGCTCTTACTGACCTTCTTGCAGTGAGAAAATGATTAGTTGACCCCCCCATTCTGGCACATGCTGAGGATCAGACTGAAGGAGAGAGGAGTACACACACACACACACACTCAAACACACTTGCACACACAGGACTATTATTCAGCACTGAAACATTGTTAAAGACAGTGTTTTACCCATTCCCTTGACTCTTGCACCATGTTTCAAGGGTATTGTGTCATTTAGGCATTATCTATTACAGGGACGTGCCAATGTTTTTCAGCCTGAGTCGGTATTACAGAAACATTCTTGAGTCTTATATACAGAAAGCATAGCAATGTGACAAAACAACCATGCAAATATTTGACAGCTAAACACACTTGGATGAGAACATAATTACTACTTAATTTTGTTAAACAAACTAAAAGATGCCTGAATTTGGGTAGCATCATTTTGGGAGTCAGGGGAAGAGAGAAGCCAATCCTAAACCACTATGGACAGGAAGAGGTCATTTATGATCTTTTGGACTCCTAGACAAAGATGGCTATGACAATGCTGGGATCACAAATTTTTTATATTTACTAAGTAGAAAAATGAAATAACTCAGCAGCAGATATTGATTAAATTTAATACCTATGGAGTATTTCTTTGGTAGTGCCACATGGAGGTTCCAGAACTGAGGTTAGTAGTTCTAACAGCAGGGTAATAATATAATAGTGGATAATTTTTCCTTCAACAACATTAAACATTCAGTAACGCTGCATGATAAGTCTTTGTTCTCAAAGGCCCAGTTTAGATACTTCTGAAGTTGTATTGACCATGCATAAGCTCTATTCCTTCATAAGCTATATTAGCAATCATTTGAGATCTGCTGTGTGAAATTGCATTATCAGTTATGCTAAGTGGAATACATGGAGGGGTCCCAAGTTGACCAGCATCTAGTATTCAGTAAGTGTTTTGCCCTTGCAGAGACGGTTCATTAAAAGTTGATTTCCGAGCTTGATTGGATTTATTGCATAAAGCAAAAGTAATAATGCTTTAATCTGTGGCCATTTAGTCCCTGTTTATTTGCTGAGTGAAATATTATTGAATTGATCTAGCCTGTGTGAGCATTATGTGATTGCTAATTTCTTGCCATGCATGTTTTTTTTCCTTTGTAAATGGGGCATACATGTTTATATTATATACGCACACATTATATTAGTACATTTTTTTTCCTTGTTTTGAAATATATATTTTATGTATGTAAAATTATACTAAATTATTTGAAGTCTAAATGCCATCATTAAGTCTTCGCGAATGTTCTGAGGAACTGTAGACCTCAATAACCCTGAGGATCATTACTGTGGCTTTTTGTGACCTGTAGACTATCCATAGAACATTAATGATGCTACACCACATACACACACACACACACACCAGGTCAATCAATCAGTTAATCAATCAACAATTCATTCATTCAAGGAGCTAATTAAGATGCATTAATGAGCATAGCAGTGAGAAGAATCAGGGACATTGTAACAGGTCAAACAATTTAACTATATATGCATGTTGCACTTGTGGGTTTGTGCTTGGTCTCTCTGTCCACATATATGCACAGAAATATGCCCTGCGAGAACACACTGTATTATAATCCAGAGATGGCCATTTAAGTCAGCAACTCAGACTCACACTAAATGATTCAAGTTGACTCAAACCTATGGCATAAGTCCAAATTTTTAACAGGTAGTGTCACAGTCACACAGCTCCAGGGACCTGGAGGTTGTGGGTTCCCGCTCCGGGTGACTGTCTGTGAGGAGTCGGTGTATTCTCCCTGTGTCCGCGTGGGTTTCCTCCGGGTGCTCCAGTTTCCTCCGACAGTCCAAAAACACACGTTGGCAGGTGGATTGAAAAAAGTGTCCGTAGGTGTGAGTGTGTGAGTAAGTGTGTTGCCCTGTGAAGGACTGGCGTTCCCTCCAGGGTGTATTCCTGCCTTGCGCCCAATGATTCCAGGTAGGCTCTGGACCCATCACGACCCTGAACTGGATAAGGGCTTACAGATAATGAATGAATGAATGAACTTCCAAGTGAAATATAAAGTAAGATGAAAATTCTCAGTACTTCCACAGTATTGTAGTGGTATCGTGTTTTGCTAGGACAAGTGCATGGGGGTATGAGTGCCTCTTCATCAGGGCCAAGTTACTAACATGAGGTCCAATTTTACTTCTTGCCTACTATATGGTTAGTGGGGGGTCCCTATCGTGCAATATTGAAATGTGTCCAGATACACAGAGAAAGCCTGACTGATCCTTTGAGTGCAAAGCATCTTTTCCCCTAAGCATACTGTTGTACCCCTTCAACCCATTTAAATAGGGAATATGGGTCATTTTTCAGGGCTATTGTGAGAGCCTGGATTTGGACCAACTCAATTAGTTCATGTCAAGCATTGCTGTGGAGTCAAGTGCCTCTGATTTTTTTTCACTCCCCCCCCCACCACCTACAGTCATGAATCAGCCTCATAACCATGCCAGACTACTCATAAACTCGGCAGCCAATCCAAGCCATCAGAAAGCTGTGATCATGCTATACAGATTGGCAAAGCAATAATTTAATCACACATCCTCCAAGCAAACAAAACCAACATCATTGCCTTGTTTTCATTGAATTCTTTCTCTTTTTTCCCTGACAAGGCATGCTGTCAATGGAGCGAAATGAAGTTTAACACAGACAGACGGCAGGTGTCTGCCCACCTCAGCCTCAGCTAATGCCGGACGGCCTGCTCCCTTACGGGGAAATTAATGAGAGGCATGCGCTATCAAAAGGCCATATTTATTTTCATATTTGTTCAATGAACCACTAAATGACAGCAGTGAGCACTATCAATATTACTTTCATGAGGCACCACTAACTGCTCTGGGCACCTGGCCTGGGATCATGCCGATTGGTGGAATGTCTAGAGACTGGGGTGGTCTGAAACATCATCATCATCATCATCATGCATCTACACCCTCGTTAGCTGGTTTCTGTCTGAGCAATGGGCATCTGGCCGGTTGTGTGCCCACCCCCCTGAAATACCCTCAGGGCCGAGGGAAAGAAGGGGGTGCCATTTATTAACCACTGCTGCCATGTTTCTTGCTCTCATGCTGCAGCCTCTGCCAGCTCCCCATTCTCAGCCAGCCAGATTTAATCAAGCCGACATGTGAATTGTTCTGATCTCATACTAATTGTGTTGATGCAGATGTCGCTGTTTGGAAGGAGGGCTAATGTCCTGGTCCTGGAATGTGAACGAGGGGGAGATTTGTTTATTAGTTTGAGCCTGTTTTATGTAGTCTGATTTAGAAGCCTCAGTGATAAGCTACATGGGGGAAAAATAAATAAATACATAAAAATAAAATCAAAAATAGTGTGAAGATTGTAGCTAAATTTGCAGGTGTATTGAAAGGTATGGTCATATGGGTTGACCAGCTGTGGCAAAAATCCCAGTCTACAGACTTTCATCAGACCTGTGGCTAAAAGACCAAGAGGACCTTTCTCACAAAGCTGCCCAGTTACAGTGGAAGACACAAAAACTTGATTGTCCTTGACTGTCTGGTCAGATGAATCAATGAAATGACAGTTATTGCCTTCACAGGACTGCAGATGTGACTGAATATCATGATAAACATTCATGAGCATTCATACATCTGTTCTGGTCTGCAAAATCCCTCATTTAAATCATCTTGAAAATCTGTGGGACTACCTGGAACAATGAGTAAAATGTCATGGAAGGCCTCCACAAAATCTGGGAGAACTTTCTTTCTTGCTTCAAAGCAATTCTTTGAAGCGTGAGTGATTGGACACCGATGTCGCCCATATTCCGAAACTTGGCCGGTTCATGCCAAATCGAATCGCAGCTGTTATTGTTACACATAGAGATATTATATGCTATTAGGTACGTTTCAGTCACAGGTGACTAATATCTGGTAACACAGATCACGATTTTTTGAATTTGAGTACCAGTGATACTTATCCAGTAGTGATTTAATAGGTTTGATCTAACTAAAGCCATATAAGCTAAAGATTTGGCAAATTATTTCTTTAACTTGTGCCTTATCATAATGAGTTTATGACTTACTGAAGATCTGTGTATTTTACTCTACAGGCTGTCCAACTAGAAACAAGAGCTTTCAAAAAATAAACTTTACAGAAGGAAGAAAAAGCTTTTTTAAAAACTTTCAGTGGTGGTCAATTTAAATTTTTTTTCTTCCAATAATTTGGGAGCATTTCTATTAGTCCATTCATTATAAAATTTTCACACAATGAAAGGACAGCTGCTGTGTTCAGATTATGGAGTAAACTAAAGGAAAATAAATAAATAAATAAATCAATAAAGGAGATGCATGCTTTTCATTAGACTGCTATGATATGTTAACACAGTTATTACAGATAACAGATATTGACCATTGGGTGTTTTTGGCTTATTTTGGTCATTTCTGTATATATCTGATTTTGCCTTTACATGCCACATTAAATAATATTTACCGTGTCATGAGTTTCTTTTTTCTTCTTCCATCTCTCTCCCTCTGTCTACTCACTCACTCTCTCTTTCAGTAAATTCGCCCATCCGACACCCCACTTACTGTATTTAGCTTGTGGTAGAAAGTTAGTAGATTCCAAACTTTTTTTTCTGTTTCTTTATAAGAAGAACATTGATGATACTTAAATAAATGAGGTGCTTGTCCCATCCAACTTTGCAAACTTTTACTTACGTGAGAGCATGTATTACTAATCACTTGTCAATAATGATATTTTTGTTTGTACTTTCTCTATCATCATAAAACCAAAACAAACACAGCATTAAGCCTGCACTTTTGAAATAATTTGGAGGCCTGGCGTTGTTTTGACACATATTGTCTGGAAAGAGCATTTGCTTACGCCAGCTTGACCAGCGACACCTAAGGGTTAATGAAAACTGACATGCTTTTGTCAAAATACCACAAGGATCAAACATCACAGCTACCTTTTTATCTAAACAGCCCTGTTCAGGGCGAATGTGAGGCTCCCAGCTGTGAGGAGAAAGTCCAGTACTTTAACCATGCTGTTTCTTTTGCTCCACTTAACCTTGTTTTGTTTTCATGTAAATGTAAGTCCAGTGCTGATTGCGGTGATGCACCCATCTGATTCACTCCAATTTGAGACACTCAGAGAAGGAGGCGGGACAATTCTGAGTATATTACATATAAATGACTACATTTAAAATACCAGGTTTCCACAACCTATTTATATCTGAATAGAGTCCTAATCTAAACCCAGTAGAAAACTAATCCTTGGCGACAAGGTTATGGCCAAGAAACCCACTACTGTCACTGAACTGTGGAAGAGCTGGGAAGAAGTGTGAACCAAAGTCACACCAAAGCAGTGTGAGAGACTAGTAATGTCCTGTGGCCACAGATGTGCTGAAGTCATTCAAAGCAATGGCCTGTACACTTCTGTCACGACTGGACAGAAGGCAGACACTAGCGGTGAGCAGTATAAAGAGTTTATTGGCAACAATCCACAAGGGGTTAACAATAACTAGCACGGGTCGAATATCAGAAACAAACAGTACCTCAGAGACAATCCAACAGAGTAATCAAAAAGCCAGGCAGAAGGGTCGAATACCGGAAACAAAAAGAACATCCGAGATAATCCAAAAGGGTAGTCGAAAAGCCAAACAGAGTTCATGAACCGGAGAGCAAACAAATCCAAAAGGGCAGGACAAGGACGAAAACCGAAAGACGAGCATAAGGTAGGTAACTGGATTTCAAGACAGACAGGTAAGTAGAGAACGCTTTGTATTCGGAAATAAATCACGCAATACTCAGCAATGACTGGTGAGTGAGTGAAGCTTAAATAAAGAGAGAAGCAGGTGTTCCTAATCAGAACTCTGGTGATTGAGAACGGTGTGGTGTCATGTGATTGTCTGATGAATTCTGGGATCTGGAGTTCAGAGAGGCCTGTGTGACAACTTCCTACTAATTGTTAACTTTTGGTAATTTTCAAATATCCAATTGCTTCAGAATATAATATATAAAACTCATGAAGAATACTGTTTTATAATAAATAATGACATATGATATATGATGAATGACATTTCAGAGCACTTTCTGCTTCCAATATGGATTCTGAATATAGAATATGTGCAGAATTAAAAAAAAAAAAAGAAATCCATCTATTTTCTACCACTTATCCAGGCCCAGGTTGCAGGGCAGCAGTCAGAGTAAAGAAACCCAGACCTCTCTCCCACTAGCCACATCTTCCAGCTCTTCTAGATGGACACCGAGGCCAGTCCAGACATATAATTGCAGGACCGCTTGTTGGCCCGGCCTAGAATAGGCATATGCACTCACTGACTGACACCTAATGTTGAAACTCCTATGCGCGAGTAGGAACGGTGGCGCCACTACACTGTTTGTTGTTAGTTCAGCCATATTCCACATTTCAGTTCATGAAATAAATTTGGAACCGTTCGGCAGTGACCAAATGTCCTCTTTTCCCTGGACAAGTGCTCTTTTTGGGACCTAAATAATGCATGTTCAAGGGGTCAGAGAGTTGAGAGCTGAATTGGGACAAACTTGCACCGCTTCAGCGCTGTAGGTCCACCGTCCACCGCGGTGCAGCTCAGTGTTTTACTGGAGCCTTGAATAGAAAAGTGTTGAACGTTGTTGAAGTAATATTTATCATAGTCTCTTCCTTATGTTTGGAGAATGTTTCTGTGACAAAGCATTTTGTTTTCTACTCTATATTTAACAAACAGAAAGTCATCTTGTCTGTCCCTATAATGACACGAATACACAGACACATCTCACTGTTACTGACTTTCTGACGAGTAAATGACATCTGCTTTTTGTTTAAATTTACACGAAAAAGGACAAAATCTCTTGATTATTAAAGGCAGAACACCAGAGTGAGGTGTTACTCAAAATAAACGAGGCTGTGAATTAGTTACAGCAGCATTTTATCCGTCTGACCCTAATAGAAATGTAAATCAGTAATAAATATCTAGGTCCCAACGATGCCCTGTTCCTTTATCAAGTGTAGATTTTTTTTTGTTTTGATAAAACGTTAAGGTGTTTGGTTTTAGAAATGTTCAAAAACTTAAATGTTATATTGTTGTTTTCTTGTAAACGATTTGCTTTAATGTCATCTCAACACAGTGCTTCAGTTTTGTAGCTTTGTAAGAACAGAAAATAACAGGCTTTCCATGATCATATAACAGTCAGCAACTGACAAGATAAACTATTTTTATAATTTGTTATTATTTGTTATTATTGTAATCAAGGACATTAATATAAAGCACCAAAGCTTCTCCAGACCTTCTGATGACAACGGTATGCATTTTGAGTTTTCCTGTTTTGAAATGTCAGGAAAACCTATGTGACAATGGCTATATGGCTAATAGCAGTCCGGCTAAACTAGGCTTGCCTAGTTTCTCTTTGACTCTTCAGCATCTTCTGGGTTTTCCCTAGGGTCTCCTCCCCGTTGGACATGCCTGAAACACTTCACCAGGGAGGCATCCAGGAAGCATCTGAACCAGATGCCTGAACCACCTCAACTGGATAGACATGGAGTCTGAACTCTTCACCCTGTCTCTAAGGGAGAGCCCGGACATCCAGTGGAGGAAACTCATCTCAGCCGCTTGTACCCGCAATTTCATTCTTTTGGTAATTACCCAAAGCTCATGACCATAGGTAAGGGTTGGGAAACAGATTGAAAGGTAAATCGCTTTACTTTTTGGCTCAGCTCTCTCATCACCACAATGGACTGGTACAGAGTCTGCATTACTGTATTACTGCCACACCAACCACCTGTTAACCTCCTGCTCTCTTTAACTCACTCATGAACAAGACGCCAGGATACTTGAACTCCTCCACTTGAGGCAGCGAGCTCACTTCCAACTTGGAGCTCACTGTCTCTTGGTACATGGAAAAATCTAAGCTCCATTAAATCAGTTTCAGCAGCACAGTTCATATCGATCGGTCCTATGAGTCTGCTGTATTTTGCGTGTTTGGGATAAAAATTAGTTAGTTATTTTGTGTGTGTGTGTAGCACCATACAGAGTAATTTCGTTTTGCTCTTTGTGATCCACAGCCACCATGCCACTCTCTCAGTCTGTCTGTCTGTCTGTGATGAAGCTGCTCATGTGCAAGAGATGAACAGCTTGTGCCCTTGACTCTCCTGCTGAGCTTTAAACATAACATCTGCCTCCACACGTGAAATTTTAAACACAGCATTTTATTCTAGGTTTTTTTTTTCCATTTCAATTTCTTTTGACGTTTAGTTGTGTAGCATTCTTCTTCTAACTTAACAATCTCTAAAAAGAAAAGATACCGTTATTGTTCACTAAAGGTACAACTACCTGGAATCATTGGGCGCAAGGCAGGAATACATCCTGGAGGGGGTGCCAGTCCTTCACAGGGCAACACACACACTCACTCACACACTCACACCCATGGACACTTTTGAGTCGCCAATCCACCTACCAACGTTGTGTTTTTGGACTGTGGGAGGAAGCCGGAGCACCTGGAGGAAACCCACGCAGACACGGAGAGGACACACCAACTCCTCACAGACAGTGGAGCGGGAATTGAACCCACTACCTCCAAGTCCCTGAAGCTGTGTGACTGCGACACTATCTGCTGCACCACTGTGCCGCCTTACCTTTAAAACATAGTCCCAAAAAAAAAAAAAAAAAAAAATCAAATTTTGTTCCCTAAAAGGTAAACTACATTCTCTGTTCAAGAGGGAGATATGAAAATTTGTAAGATTTAATTATAGAACTATGTAAAATAATAGTCCTAAAAAAGTCCTGGATATGCAATTGGGCGTATGAAATTAAAACAATTTTAAAATTTACAATTAATTATATCACCGTGACCCTGAAATGGAGAAGCGGAAAAGAAAATGTATGTATGTATGTACAATTAATTATATTCCCTTAGGGCGGCACAGTGGCACAGCAGGTAGTGTCGCAGTCACTGGAGGCCTGGAGGTTGTGGGTTCGATTCCCGCTCCAGGTGACTGTCTGAGGAGTTGGTGTGTTCTCCCCATGTCCACGTGGGTTTCCTCCGGGGGCTCCGGTTTCCTCCCACAGTCCAAAAACACACATTGGTAGGTGGACTGGCAACTCAAAAGTGTGTGTGTGTGTGTTGCCCTGTGAAGGACTGGTGCCCCCTCCAGGGTGTATTCCTGCCTTGCGCCCAGTGATTCCAGATAGGCTCTGGACCAACTGCGACCCTGAACTGGATAAACGGTTACAGATAATGAATGAATGAATGAATGAATATATTCCCTTACTAAAAGGTATGAATATGTACCCTTGGGGGTATCACCACAGTGACAGTTTTTCTGAAAGTGTATGATGCAGAGGGAAGGACATTAACCATTTAATTTTCTTCTTACATCTCTCCCTGTCCCTAGCGCTCTTTCATTTTTCTTTATGGGACAAATGTGCGTAAGTCTGTGATTAAAAGCCACGGATGGTTTCCCACATCACTTTGAATCTGTTCCTCGGACTAAGCAACCTTCAGTGAAGGATATATTAATTTCTGGGCTGCTGAAGATTTGTCAACAAAGGTGAAGTGAGTTATGGTTTAGCAATCAACATCCCATTAAAAACACTTGCTCTGTATTGAACATACACAGATTGCAGAATTAATTAGAGAGGACCTTTTTTTTTGTCCAACATTGTTTTTATTGGATGCCCTTACTGACTTGGCTGACTTCAGACTCATTAAGAGCAACTGCTGTTTTCCAGACTGGGGGATTTGCACGGCTGATCCCAGCACATCACCAGCTAGTTGTCAGGTCCAGCAGTTCTAGACTCCAACTTAGCCAATTTCATCTGCATATTAACTTCCGTCTGCTTTCCCTTCCAGCTGAGCTCGTTAATGCAGCTGTCACTCTTCACCTTAAAACTGTGCTCTGAATGACTGCGTTGAGTACAGTAAGAGTGGAGGGCAGGGATTTTAAATAAATGCCTTTTATTGCCTTTTTTATATTTAAGAATATAAATGAATTAAAGAGAAATAAAAAAAAAGTGACGGAAGTGTCCAAGTGTTTTCCTATTTTCAGGAGACAGTTCGATTCCTAGTGCTTCCTTAGACATCAAGGCCACAACTGGCCTGACACTCTTTGGATGTGTGGGATGGCTGTCCTCTCCACCTTTCAAACAATTAATTTGACCAGTCCCTTTAACTACAGTAGCAAAGCATGTTGTCTGGCCTAGGGCGTAGCGTTGGTATTGACATGTCTCTATACCAATCCAGAGACTACTGATTTGTCCCTAGCAATCATTTTGAACCAAAAAAGTACAATACCAGTCAGTGTCTAGTCAATGTGTTACAAACAGTTAAGATCTTGTTCTCTACTCCAAGACACGCCCCCTGAACCCACACCACTACAAACTGTTAAGGACTGTGGCTTTAAGGAGGCTGTAAACACGCAGCTGCATGAGAGACGTTGTCTTCTATTGTTTAAGGGACAGTGCCACCAACTTTGTTTTTGGGCCACTTCATTCCAGAATAAAAAACATGACTTTAACTTCAAAATATTTATGACATAGTATATAGTTTCTAGATGCTTTCTTCTGTGTTAGTCCTGTCCCCTGACTAACTAAAAGACTAAAGACTATAATTTGGGAGAATTTTTTTTTAAAATAATGTTTTGCTGAATTTTTTCTAATCGTGTGGCAGCAATGAACACAAAATCATGAAGGTACAAACCAACAGCTTCAGGGACACTGGATAGTAATTAAAAATAATTGCACTGCTACTCCAAGCTCAGCACTGCGGAAACTGCACAATGTAACTTTTGGAGGAGGATAGGAAACCACATCCCTTTCCTTGATTTCAAGACCATGCTGTAAAAGTTAATTATAATCTGTAACTTTAGCTGGAGACAAACTACCAAATCTAAACTAGTGTTCCTTAAGGAAGAAAAGTGATCTTACTCATTTTCATAGCAGATGGGCTAGCATGCCTATTTCTATAACTGCTTATCTCCTAGGATTGTCATGTTCAACATTTTCTTGAGATTACTCTATAGTTGAGGCAGAGATTGCCTAAAGGTTTGAGAAGGGGCCTTGCAACCTGAAGGTCAATGGTTTTATCCCCTGGACCAGCTGAAAAAATGTGGGTGGGAGGAGTGTAGAAATGGTGCTTTCTTCTACTTCAGAATCCACAGCTTAAGTGCCCTTGATCAAAGCACCTAAACCGCACTGATCCCTTAGACCAGCAGGAATAAATGTGGTTGTGTGGCATGAAGGAACAGTGCTTTATCTTCCCTCCACATCTATGATGGACATGCCACTGAGTAAGGCACCTTAGCCCCAACTACTCCTTGGATGTTGACATGGCTACCTGCTGCTCTGGTGGTGTTTACCTTCATAGATGTGTTACTCAAAATTATGCAACACCGTTGTCAATAAAGATTCTAACAAGTAAGGCATGATAATGAAAACATGGGGAGCTTTGTGATTTTGCATATTTGCATTAAGTCCCACTGTAATTATATAAGCAAGTGCATGTAACCTACCTTTCCTTTAAAATCCATTGTTGTTTGGTTGTTGGAACAAAAGATCTGTGAAAAATTCTGCAGTCTTATATTTCTAGCATGTCATTCAGGTCATGTTCATGTCTTTTCATGACTTTTATCAAGATGGTTGAATATATTGATAACAATTTAATTGGCTTTTGTTCAGCAGTATAAGGGGGAAAAAATATTGCACTGCAAACATGACGTTTTATCACTTGTAGCTGCAAAGAGCTTTGAAAGATAAAACACATCCAGGGGAAGCAATTTTATCAAGCACCTAGACCTGTTCTATTATATAGCATTGTATTTATAATTTATTTATAGGTTCCCTTGACACGCTGAGCTGTGAGAATGAGAGAGATAATCATTTTGGTAATGATGCGATCCCTATGTGTGCTGACAACTCTTTTTGTTGCCAAGTCTCCGGGCTCTCATCTTCTGGAGTATTTCTTAAAGCAGAAGGTTTTACATTAATTAAAAGAAGTGCATCTTGGAGATTAATGAGCTTGATAAAGAGCAAAACGAACTAATGCAAGGGAGCAGAATAGAAAAGACTGGGAGGTTTCAAGGGAGCGCCCTGCAGAGAGCAGAAGTGCACTTACCCATAGGCCAGATTTAAGCAGCCATTCAGCATTTTAGATCCTCCACCATCAATGCCATTAATGTTTTAGAACTGTCCTGGGAAAAATGATGTTTAATGCCCACAGAAACGAAGCTAATGACTGAGATGCTAAGCACCAGAGCTTGAGACGGATCGGCGAGTCACCCGGCATGGCCTGCACAGAGGGATGGCAAGAGATGGAGGAGCCCCACTCGTCCACTCGTCTCCACAAAAGAAGACATCATAAAACACGGCCACCCTACAGGTGATAAGCAGGAAATAGCAGGATATATTCACACCATAGCTTTATTTGGAGGATTTTAAAAGCCATTATTACAAGCAGAGGTGAAGACAAAGGTCAACAACCAAGCAGGTGGGAACGCAAGGGGAGAATCTGTAATCAGAAAACAACTTAAAAGTATGAAAGTCAAACACAAGAGTTCAATGGATAACAAATCAGAGCTCAGATGTTGATGATTGTTATAAACGTGAGCTGCCTACTGAAAGTATTCTCAAATTTGTTTGATTGGGACCATTGGGACCTATGTTACAGTCCATGCGCTTTGTGGTATATGCCAGGGGCTGCAAAAACAGTTAATAGATATTGCTAATAATAAATCTCCTTTAGTTACATTTCTTATTTCACTCTATCCAGCTGGCATTAGGTTAACATTAGCTGGCTTCTGCTGAAACATGTTAGCTTGTTAGAATGCTAGATATTAGAAATAATATTTTATGTTACATTAAGCAAAGCAAAATTTTGATTTTACAAATACTATATTTTTAAGCATAAGATTAAAATTCCATGCGTGCCCATTAATGCACAAATTATGTTGGAGCTAAAGCTAGCAGAATGCCTTTTTTTTTTTGCAGATCCAGGCAAGAAAAAGACACCCTTAAATGTGATTCCCAGCATGTTTTGAGGGCAGCTCCTTATAACTGTTTCAAAGAGTGTAAGATTTTAAAGGCTAATTTAACTTTTCACTGTATCTTGCAAGCAAGTTAGCAAGGTGGCTAATGCTCATTTTACTCTTCCAAACTTGCTATATAAAGGGGCTACACAAAATTTTATCACTATACTATTTAACACTATACTGAACAATCTTTTATCAAATGAGTTATGTACTTTGATAAAATGTTTTTAGTCATAATTTTAACAGTAGTGTTCATTTGTAATATGTACATTATATATAGTAGTGTTGCTATCACACAGCTCCAGCATCCTGGGGCTGGGGTTGTGTAATCAAGCTCAGCTGTCTGTGAGGAGTTTTGTGTGTGCGCCTCTGTTCAAGGGTTTCCACCAGGTGTTATAATTTCTTTCCATGGTCCAAAAACCAAGGTGGATTGATGACTTGGAAAATTGCCCATAGGTGTGTGTGTGTGTACCTAGCCACTGGAATGCATCGCACTGTAGTGCCGGTCCCAAAACCAGGATAAATAAGGAGGGTTGTGTCAGGAAAGGCATCCGGCTTAAACTGTGTTAAATTGATAATGCGGATCAGTTGATAGGCTGTGGCAACTCCTGACGGGAGCAGCCGAAGGAAGAAAACAATGTATAATATATGATATCCATATTAACCATTCATTTATTTGCCATATTACACTGATGGAAAATTATACAAAGGACACAAAATCTCAAAAATACAGCCAGAGCAATATTAAATCTGAATGTTGCCACCACCGGAGATGCTAATGCCTCAGATCCAAAAGGGGAGAGAAGGTAGGACATGAGGCTATGAAGCCACCCAAGTTATTTCACCATTCAGAGACAACAATCTGCTCTTAACAACAAGCTTATGGAATACTTTAAAAGTAGAGCTAAACAAGTCAGTTCAGCAGCAAGTGTTTAAGTCTGCCATCTCAGCTAATGTTGCTGCATTAAAAACATTGTATCCTGTGGTGAATCATATTGCCAAGGCAAATAAACGTTTCAATGCTAAGGAAATGTTAATCCTTTCAGGAGCTGAAGCCATATGTCTTGTATTTTGGGGAACCATTGCCCTCTACCTTCTACAGCAATACAGCAAAATGGAGAATGGACAAACTGGCAGATGATGTTGATAGAAAATAACACGAGAATGCCATTCAAGTGCAAGAGTCCAGGAAAAGCAGGCAAATTTGTGTTTGTGTGATACATGCACATGTATGCTAGAGGACATACAATGTGCCTTAACACTGGCAAACAAAATGGCAAAAAGTCATGAATGAAAACATATTTCGTAAACTCAGCTAGGCTTTCTGTGTTGGTGTGTGAACCCCAGATGCCGTGGCCATGACAATTCATGCATTGTTTCACAGCTTGGGTCTATAAGTGTATACAGCACTGTGAGCCCACCCACTGTGTCATTCATCGTGAGGTGCTGGCAATAAAGAGGCTATCACTGGAGTTCAGCGGGATACTGAGCAATGTGGTTCAGATGATCAATTTTGTCAAAAAACGTGTACTTAGCATTGATTGTTTGAACCACCATGTGAGGGCACAAGTCTCTTGGTTGTCCAGGAGCATGACTTTAGTGTCTGAGTTGATTTAAGCATATATATATATATATATATATATACATACACACACACACACACACTTTTTCTAATTAGTACATTTTAGTAGTGGTGCCCATTAGACGAAAACAGGGTGAAAAAATTAATTTACGTGTGTGATTCTTAAATAGGTTAATCTTTCACTCCAGAGGAAGAGGTCAGCAGTGTTTTGAATTGTCAGTAAATTGTCTGCATTAAAAAAAACCTAGCTTATTGGAGCAAAAAAAGGTGTTTGTGACATGTTTCAGTCATACATGGTACATGGGAAAAAGAAAAGTCAACCTCTGACAACACCAGGTGTAATCACCTGCATTCACTCACTGCAGAGTTTGAGAGAAATTTCCTATCTGAAAAGAACAGAGGATACGAATGAATGTGTGACCCATTTGAGTACAAGTCATCAGTTCTCCCGCTAGGCCTTGAAGACAAACTATTGTATCTAGAAAAATGTCATAGGATTATAAAGATTTTAATAACATCACAATCCTCCCCATCTTTCTTGTTTAAAGTGAAAACAGAGGCCTG
This sequence comes from Hoplias malabaricus, assembly GCF_029633855.1. Lineage (NCBI taxonomy): Eukaryota > Metazoa > Chordata > Actinopteri > Characiformes > Erythrinidae > Hoplias > Hoplias malabaricus. The sequence goes on from NC_089803.1 coordinate 41,896,895, forward strand.
AATTGCCACAATGGACCCAAAGACAGCGATGCCTTTTTTCTGTCTACATATTTGTGTGAGACTGGATTTTCAGCTCTGACAGCCACCAAAACAAGGCTTCAACTGGATGCAAAAAGCACACTGTGCCTGTCCCTTACAGATATAACACCATGTAATGACCACCTTGCCTGTGGGACCCAGGTCCAGGGCTTGCATTAACAGTGAGCTCACATGTCAATTGTGCTCTTGTATGTGGTAATTGTATTCAAAACATAGTTTACCATGACAGACACACCATCCCCATAGTTTGTTAAAAATACCATGGGGTATCATCTGAGCAGCAGTTGTAAAAAGTCTAGGGACCACTGGTATATGCCAGTAAACAGGTAGTGTTACCAAAAAAATTCTTGAAAAAAAAAAGGAACAGACGTTTTATTAAAATGAATAAAATATATTATTGAGTACATTAGCATTGTATGCATGAGTGTGTATCACCCTGTGAAGTACTGTTGCCCTCTCCAGAGTGTGTTCCTGCCTTGTGCCCAGTGATTCCGGGTATGCTCTGGACCCACTACGACCCTAAACTGGATAAGCGGTTACGGACAATGAATGAATGCATTAGCACATTAATATGGTAATCTGGACCTCCTGCCCACACACAAACTGAAATAAAACAACCCTCTCTGTTTTTGTGTACCTGGCCAAATCTGAACACGTGAGGTAATATATAGGTAGTTCTGAATTTGTTCTGCTTCTTACCTAGATAGTAGGCATGTTCTACTTCTTACCTAGATAGCACCATGTCCTGCCCCCTCATTTTAATCTTTTCAATCACAGCACTGGGCCTGTGTTTATGTGACAGCACAAAGACATATTTAAATGGGGCAATAAATAAATAATAATAATAATAATAAAATAATAAAATTTAAAAATGTAAACAACAAGCCTGCAGAATCCTGAAGCCCACAAACCAGAGCTACTCCTTGGCTCTTAACTTTTGTAGTAAACAGAGTACCATCCTCCACAGGATCTGAAACTGCTCGTTCTGAGCAGGTCTGTTAGACAGGGTGAGGACTGTGCCGTGTTCCTTGTGGCATTTTGACCAAAGCATACAACAAACACTTCATTGATGCTCCCCCCAAGGACTATGTTAACAAGAGCTATAATTTCTTAAAAAGAGGTATAATTTGTCCCTTCTAAAGAGAAATTAGATTGTTAGTAGAAATAGAAATTAGATAGAATTAGCGTTTGGTCTCATTGCGGCACAGAGATGTGCATAAAACAGAATGGCTATCCCCAAATGTTTATTGGGACTATGTGACCGTATAGTGATTTCTATATTTCTACATTTAACATTTTTATTTGTTGATTTTCAATATGGATATCCATTTTAGTGCGGCATCAAACTATTTAATGGACAGAACATAAAAGAAAACACTACAACCTAGTGACTTATGGGATTATGGCATTCTGACCACATGGCTAACACACACACACACACACACACACACAAAAATATATATAAAAAAAAAATCAAGCTAGCATTCCTGTGCTAATTAAGTCCACAACCAAAAATGTGACAACCACAGAACATACCTGTTATGAGTATGGCAACCACAGTGTAAATTCCTACATGTGACTCGGTCAGCATAGAACTACAGAAAGAGGCTATTGTTAGCATAATTCAAGTTCAGCTCAAATTTATATCTCTTTAAATAACATTGAAAAAGACTGGTCCTTGTCACATATATCTCAAGTCTATAAAAATGGAAATGAAACACTGCAATATTTGACGTTATTTGCAATTTTACTGAGCTGCACATCCGGAGTTGTACTTACCACAGCAGAGCGCACTCAATACTGCAGAGGATGTGCTGAATCTTAAATATATAGGGGCTGTAAATATGCTGACCGACCAGCAATAGTACTGGGCCCATTTAGCTGGAATTTCACCACATAATATTAATACAACTATTGTACACTGCTACATATACACCATTTATAGAAAGCACCATTCTAGGTTGGGTGATCGTATGCCTAGAAGAGCTCTGGCTTGTGTTATTGGCCTTGGCACCATGTTTTAAGTAATTGATACATTTGTTTATAAATTTGAGCCTCTTCACAATTCTGTGTGCCTTTATTTACAGGAATTTCAGAGTTGGTTATTTAAATAATCAATGTATCCAACTGTCACTTTTGGGGTAGTTGGCAGGATTTTGAGTGCAGATTGTTTGTTTTGAATATACTAACAACTTTTTCAGGAGACTCACTATTGGTGTTGCTTGGGTTAAGGCATTCTTTTGGCTAAGAAGGAGGGAAACAGTGGATATTGTCAACAGATCCAGGTGGATTACGGACCACGCTACCAAGGAAGGTTTTTTTTTTAAGGGTGTCTCTTGTTTTTAGCATAGTTACTTTCTTTTTTGCCCCTCTTTGTTGTTTGGGTAACATGCCTACTTTTGATACAGGAGAGTAAGTTTAGAGTCTTGACAGAAAACATCCAGCAATTGCAAGCTGAAACTGATAGGGTGAAAGCAACTGAAGGAGTAAATGTGGAAAGTGGTGCATGTGAGCTGTAGTCCTTATTCCTCCCCAACTGCTGTGGTCCAGAAAAAGGATGGAACGTTGCGCTTGGGTTGACTACAGGCAGCTGAATGCAAAGACAAGAAAGGATGCTTACCTATTACCACAATTTGAGGAGTCATTGGAAGCTTTGGCTGGATTGTTTTCTACTCTTGACTTAACAAGTGGGTATATCCATGTCCTTAAGGCAACAGAGGATAAGCACAAAACTGCATTCTACACTACTTGAATTTAATCAGATGACATTTGGCTTGTGTAATGCACCAAGTACATTCCAGCGACTTATGGAACGCATCTTCGGATATGAATGCTTTCAGTCTTTGCTGCTGTAATTGGATTCCATTGTGCCCTTTTATTCTTCACTCGAGTCCCATTTACAGCAGTTGGAGATGGTGTTGGGAAGATTACAACAGGATAATTTGAAACTAAAACTTGAAGTGTCATTTCTTTCAGCCCAAATTTGTTACCTTGGTCATGTGATCCCTGCCTCAGGGGTAGCAACTGACCCTGATAAGATAACTGCTGTGTCTGAGTAGAAGCGTCCAACTACAGTCAGGGAACTTCTATTTATTTCTTGGGTTTGCCTCATATTATAGGCAATTCATCAATCAGTTTGCCTGATATGCAGAACTGCTTCATAAATTAATGGGTGCCTATCAGGGAATCAGGTCCATGACCAGTAGTGAGGTCATTAGAGTGGCATTGGGATAATACATATTAAGGGGTATTTAACATACTGAAAGATAATTTGGTAACTGCATCTGCATTGGTATATGCACACTTTGCAAAACCCTTCATCCTAGAAGTGGATGCAAGTGGTATGGGGCTTGGGGCAGAGTTATAACAGAAACAAGAGAGAAGGAAACGTACAGTGGCATATGCAAGTAGGGGGTTACATCCCACTGAGAGAAACATGTCTAACTATAGTTCCATGAACTTGGAGCTCTTAAGGGGTCCAGGGGTCTCTGTTCCACACACTGGTCTGGTGGGCCCCCCATGTGGTGGTTCCACATTTTCTATTGATGCCCTTTCTATATGACAAAAATCATACCTTGAAACTCTTCAACCAGCTAAGCCAACTACAGATGCTTTTGTAGTATACTGGAGGTGAGGCCAGGCTCCTTCTCCTGAAGAGCAAGCAGTGGAGAAAAAGTCTGTTCTGAAATTTGTCAAGCACTGGAACAGATAAGAGATCACGTGGGGGTTATTATATCACTTCACCCATATGCCTGGAGAGTACAAAACGTTTCTGCAGTTGCTGCTACCAGAGTTGCTTATGCAAATCCAAAGCGGCATCTGACAGCAGCAGCCCAGTGACGACAACCATATACTGGAACAGCACACCGTATCAAGTGGTGAAGTGTCTTGATGTAAGAGGATGAATCTATACTATTCGCCGAGTAGAAGGCCCAAGTGCCATACGAAACTTGCTCGGAATAGAACTAAGAGGGTTCCCTAGACAGATTGTGCCTCCACTAGATACTGGGAGAGAAAATAAAACTGGTTCCATCTGTGGAACCAGTGCCATTTAGGCCAGTAGTCTCCCAGCGTGAGGTCTCAGGGGCTCCCTCTCAGCTCCCCCTTAGTACTGTGCAGTGATTCTTTAGACCCTGGTGATAGTTGTTTTGTTTAGTCACCGGGATAGTGATTTTTCAAAGTGGGGTTGGATGTAGCAGGGAGAGGTGTAGGGCAAGTAATAAAGGACATTTGCTTTTATTTTGTTTATTTTATTTTTTTTAAAGCAGCAGTCAAATTGTACAACATCTCTGTAGATATACATCATAGACAGGACTTTTATTATCTTTCATCAGATCCAAAACTCAAGTGGTGCAGCAACATAAAGCTAAAACTGATCCTAAGCAGTTTTGGAAGACAGCAAAGTTTCTTGAAAATACACTATCACCTGTTCCACTAGCACTTAGATATGATGTAATATGATGATTTTAATTACAATAGAATTCAAATGGCTGATATTTTTAACCAACATTTCATGAGAATCTGGATATGCTCACATTTCTGGTTTACTCTCCAGTCCAGTGGAATCCCCAGGTTAGCCTCAGATTCTTCTGTATCTCATTATAATATGAATTGTTTCTCTCTCAATCATATTGCTGAGAGAGAGGTTCTGAGTGAACTGCTCATGCTAGATGCTAAAAAGTCAAATTACATATTTTTAATCTATCAATACGCACTGCCAAAATACCCACTGAATGGAAGACAGCCATTGTACGTCATCTTTTTACAAATGGAGACCTGATCCAAACTGCTATAGGATAATTTACATCTTAGCCTGCACTTCTAAGGTCTATGAAAAAAATTGTTTATAAGCAGTTAAATGATTATTTTGAAAAAAATAAATAAATAAATCTTATCCGGTATACACTCAGGTTTCCAACCAGGATATGGGTGTATCACTGCAGATTTAAAAGTCCTTAATATTATCCACACTGGATGCAAAGTAATATTGTGCTGCTATCTTAATTGACTTAGCTAAAGCCTTTGATTGAGCTGACCATTAGTTAACTACTTTAATAAAATTGTTGAGTAGTATAGTCCTTAGCTTGGTTTACAGACTATCGTTTTCTAAGATTGCAGAGTGTCAAATTAGAAAATGTCCATTTTCTCCACAATTGGGTTACTAAAGGCCTCCCTCATTGGTCAATATTAGGACGTATTTTATTCTCTATATACCCCTCGCTGCTGACAATGCTTTTATTCATTTGTATGCAGACAACACTATTCTGTATGCCTCTGGCTCTTCCACTGACCATGTCCTTGATAGATAGCTTTCTGTGGTTTGATTGGAATTGCCTGGTCAAATTAAAGGTTAAATAAAATAAAAAATATTTTGACAGCAGCAATCTGGCTGATGGTGGCTTCATGTTACTTATAGTCTTGTGTGACTAGATCAAAGTAGCGTTTGGTCTCGTTGTGGAACACACAAGCTCCGGTTGGGAAACTAAGCTTATGGCCTAAGCCTAACAGACTGGGAGCTCCAGGAATCAGCTGGGTGTGGGTTCAGAAGCTGTATGGCAGGTATGGTCTTTTTAAATTCAATTGTTCATTATGTGGAGAAAACTCCAGGCACCTAAACGTATTTTCTATGCTCTGAATAGAGTGTATTTAATTAGAGCATATGGGGATATTTGAAAGTGTCATGAAGTACGATTGAGTTCTACACTTCCTCAGTGCTGTTAATTGGTAGGTAACATTTGAGTGTATTTTAGGCTAGGGTGGATATGCTATTGCCAGTCTAATGGGCTAATGATTTTATCTGTATTTCAGGATTGACCAGTACAGCCAGTGATAATAGACACTGTTTTTCCTTTCTTCTTTCTTTGTATATTTTCTTATTATAAAATGCCTGATTGCACAGATTGGAGATTCAATGCCAAGAAGGTTAGTAAAACAGCAGAGGATAATTTGAGACAGTTTATTAATGTCACTCAATGACAAACGTAAAGAATTTTAATCGTGATTTCAGTTTTTTTTTTTTTAAGATAATCCTGAAATAAATAGAAAACAGTACATTTGTTATAAATATTCATCTTAGAATTACTTCAGGAGGTCTCTCCTCAAGCAGAAACATAGTTCCATTTAAGTGTACACTCAGTCCTAGCTAAAGCTTACAAAAGCAACTTTACAAGAGCATTTACAAGAGCCCTCAGGATCTTTGCAATCTTCTCTGTAGTCTTTCAAAGAAAGTACATGTTAAATCTTGTAAATTGTATTTATTTTCCTGGGCTGCTTGGTTTTTTAGCCAGCTGGCAATCCTTTAAAGCCTCACATAGGGCCCAGGCCACTCTGTTCCCACCTGCGACTACAAAATTTCTGTTATCACCTAGTTATTAAATTCTACACCTAGGTGGCGATGCCAGTTTATAATCCAATCAGCTACACTTAACAACTAATGTTATGTAGTTAGCCCATGAGTACACAAACCACCTACTGTATCACTAACTCTTCACAGGGTAGGCATATCCCCTCATTTGTGTTTTACTGAATTAAGCCCACGGTGCCTTTTGAAGGCTCAACAGTGAAGTCCCAGGCCCACCCCCCTCCAAGCTAGTTTTACAGTCTTACCATTTCCTTAGCTGTCAACAACCATAAATCCACACTGGCCTTCCTGGTTACTAAGACACATCTGCTGAAGTTTGTTACAGTGCTGCTTGGCACAGTGTGTATACAAATTATCCATCCATTATCTGTAACCACTTATCCAATTTAGGGTCGCGGGGGGTCCAGAGCCTACCTGGAATCATCGGGCGCAAGGCGGGAATACACCCTGGAGGGGACGCCAGTCCTTCACAGGGCAACACAGACACACACACATTCACTCACACACTCACACCTACGGACACTTTCGAGTCGCCAATTCACCTACCAACGTGTGTTTTTGGACTGTGGGAGGAAACCGGAGCACCCGGAGGAAACCCACGCGGACACGGGGAGAACACACCAACTCCTCACAGACAGTGACCCGGAGCTGGAATCGAACCCACAACCTCCAGGCCCCTGGAGCTGTGTGACTGCGACACTACCTGCTGCGCCACCGTGCTGCCCCTATACAAATTATGTATGGATTAAAAGAAATGTGTAGAAGAATAAAAAGATGAATATATAAGCAATGCCATGTAGCAAAACTGGGTTCCTCCACACCTGGTTCTGGAGATTTCCTACACTTTCCAGTGAGATCAGGATTTTAGAAATGAACAGGCTGGTCTTCATGTGCCTATGGGTAGTTTGAGAACCACTGTAGCAATAGATTTAATTGCATTTTCCTTACAGGACTGAGCTTTTGAGCTATTTTGCCAGTAACGACTCATTTTCAGACGTGGCCTTTCCACAAAAATGCCCTTGTGTTTAAGTCCAAGTTATGAACTGGAACCATTTTACCGAACAAAATGATGCATGTTTAAAACCCTAATTAGAAATCATTGCCATTGGCCGGAAGTACCAAAAACCAGCCACAACAGAAGGTATTTAATTGCTGCAGAGAGCAAGAATTGCCTTTCTACAATATAGCCTAGAAACAAAGCCCTCTTTATGCCCTGGATCAGTTGTGGAGCAATTTTACCATTTAAAAATAGCACTTGATGTTGGTAAATGGACTCATTTTGTGCCCAAGGAGAGTAAATGAGCTAAACTAGAAACAAAGCCAGAAAGCTGATGGTACCAACATGAGGCTGACAACAATGTTTGGGTACTGCTGCACCATTTGAGATTTTCTTTTGCTGGCCAAAGCACTGATGTGTATACTGAATAGTGTCCATTAGCCCATTATGGAATAAGCCTAGCTTTTGTAATGATCTGTAAATTCTACTTGCTCTACGCCACAGGGGAACAAAGAGTTATCCTTCTCTGCAACAAAAGGCCAAACATGGCTTCCTGTGGCACATATTTAGTGGGTCTTTTAATGTGAGGCCTTTTTTGATTGCCATCACATTTGGCAATGTCACGTTACTTAAAAATCAGTTCAAGATTAGAAACTGAGAAATTAGATTAGAAACTGAGAAATTCTTGGCCTGGATTTGAAAAGGACCTGCATTCGAGATCAGTCTTTCCATCAGATAATATTGTAGCAAGCTGTTTTTGTTATTTTCAATATCCTGTGTATAGTTTATTTTATTCACATTATTGTTATGTATTGTATGTCTAAAAATATTCAGACAGCCTTTTTAATTATTAAATTGCTGGAAGGGGTTTAGCTGTATAAGATGATTTGTACCATCCACACCGAGCTTAAGGACAACATGCTTAATGCCATGCTTTAGCTAGTGTGGTATAAAGCCCCATGTCATTGGGCTGTAAAACAGTGGAAGTGTGTTCTCTGAAGTGATTGCATATCACCCAAAACATTATTATTATTATTATTTATTTTCAGCAGCAATGATATTTTCTAAAGAAATTGGTTTTTCCATGTTTCTACATTTTTTTTCCTCACAAGTATCCCAAGTTTTACACTACATTTGTTCATGTACTGGGGCACAAGCAATGAGACAAGCTGAGTGAATAAAAGTAAATTGAAGGAATGCAGGAGTACAATGAAAAAAGTGCTGTTCTATGGATGTAAGTCATAATATAAACCTATATAAGTGGTCTCATTATGGCTTTAATCTAACACAGTACTGTGAAAACACTTCATGTCGCAGTAGCAGTCACAGCTGCAAAATGAATGTATCTGAAACACTGCTATGTAAATATAATAATATATAAACTCATCTAATACATACCTGCACACTTTTGTTTAAAATGTTAAATATGTGAAAGGGTGTTGTGTGCCTTCTCAGAAAATAGCTGAAATGTAGACATAATATGTATAATTCTATTTATATTTATATATTAAATACTGAAACTGAGCGTGTCACAGAATGGATTATCACAAGAGATTGTTTAACTTTAATTTAAAAGTATTTCAAAGAATTTTGATGACAAAATATATATTCATGTTACACACAGCTTACTGCAGACTGTAGCAGCCAATTTTAACACATAGCTGTTTTGCATGTCACTTGGTGTACATTAAGGAGCCCAAGGAGGCAGAGCTAATTCAACTACAGACATAGTTGATTATACAGGTGCTAGTCATAAAATTTGAATACCATGAAAAAGTTGATTTCAGTAATTCCATTCAAAAAGATAAATGTGTATATTATACTCATTAGTTACACACAGACTGATGTATTTCAAGTATTTATCTCTTTTAATTTGATGATTATAACTGACAACTAATGAAAACCCCAAATTCAGTATCTCAGAAAATTACAATATTACTTAAGACCAATATAAAAAAAGGATTTTTAAAAATGCTGAACAACTGAAAAGTATGAACATGTACAGCACTCAATATATAGTTGGGGCCTGAATTACTGCAGCAATGTGGCGTGGCATGGAGTTGATCAGTCTGTGGCACTGCTCAGGTGTTATGAGACCCCAGGTTGCTCTAACAATGGCCTTCAGCTCTTCTGCATTGTTTGGTCTGGCGTATTGCATCTTCCTCTTCACAATACCCCATAGATTTTCTATGGGGTTAAGGTCAGGCGAGTTTGCTGGCCAAATAAGAACAGGGATAGCATGGTCCTTAAACCAGGTACTGGTAGTTTTGGCACTGTGTGCAGGTGCCAAGTCCTGGTGGAAAATGAAATCTGCATCTCCGTAAAGTTCAGCAGCAGGAAGCATGAAGTGCTCTAAAACTTCCTGGTAGACGGCTGCTTTGACCTTGGACCTCAGAAAACACAGTGGACCAACACCAGCAGATGACATGGCACCCCAAACTAACACTGACTGTGGAAACATTGGACCTCAAGCAACGAGGAATCTGTGTCTCTCCTTTCTTCCTCCAGACTCTGGGACCTTGATTTCCAAAGGAAATGCAAAATTTACTTTTATCAGAGAACATGACTTTGGACCACTCAGCAGCAGTCCAGTCCTTTTTGGAAGCAAGACGCTTCTGACACTGTCTCTTGTTCAAGAGTGTCATGACACAATGAATGTGACAGCTGAAACCCATGTCTTGCATACATCTGTGTGGTGGTTCTTGAATGACTGACTTCAGCTGCAGTCCAGTCTTTGTGAATGTCCCCCACATTTTTGAATGGGTTTTGTTTCACAATCCTCTCCAGGGTGTGGTTATCCCTATTGCTTGTACACATCTTTTCCATCCCATTGCCTCTCTATTAATGTACTTGGACACAGAGCCCTGTGAACAGCCAGCCTCTTTAGCAATGATCTTTTGTGTCTTGCCCTGCTTGTGTAAGGTGTCAGTGGTCATCATTTGGGAAAACTGTCAAGTCAGCAGTCTTCCCCATGATTGTGTAGCCTACAGAACTAGACCGAGAGACCATTTAAAGGCCTTTTTAGGCAATTTAAAGGAGTTTAGAGTGCGGCATCACATGTCTTCAATATTGAACCTTTTCACAATATTCTAATTTTCTGAGATACTGAATTTGGGTTTTTCACTTAAAATCATGTAATTAAAAGAAATAAACGTGTAAATATATCAGTCTGTTTGTAATGAATGAGTATAAAATACAAGTTTCAATTTTGAATGGAAAACTTTTTCATGATATTCAAATTTTATGATCAGCACCTGTATTCTTTTTACCTGATATTCAGTAATACTACTACGGTGTCTCTTTTCATGTATGGAATAATACAAAACATTAGCAAACAGAACAAGCCTGAAAAGATTAAGTGTGAGGAGTATTATAAACAATGGAGAAAAGATATTTTAAAGAGAATTACAATTCACTGAGAATATAACTAACATTTGCTCTTATAAAACTATAAATTAGAGCTATATATATGAGAATCTTTTTGTCATGCATCTGTAAGCAGGCATAAATGGCTGTAGTATTTGTCCATCAATATTTAAGAATATTATAATTGCAGAAATAATTCATTTATCACAAAAAATCTATTCAGAAAATATTTTTTGCCTTTTCTAAACGGAACTATTGCAAAACTTGAAAGATGTTCATTAAGATCATATATGACTGGCTTACAGTTCACAATGTCAGTACTGATTGGCTGAGCTGGGCATTATGCTTTCCCCTAATGCCATCTCCAGTGATATCAGAGAGTCCCTTGCACAGTTCATGTTGAACAAGCCCATTAACCAGCTAGGCTGCTGTGCAGCCAATATAAATTATAGTAATAGAGTCGAAGGAGAGAAGAGATGAAATGAACCTTGGTGAAGAAAAATGACCCCGTTATCCCAGATCATACTTATTCCTATTTATAGCAGTCAAATCACATTGTACAGGCCAAAATTGAATATGCTCTAATTTAAAGCCATCAAAGTCTGGTCGAGTAATGCAAGTTTAGGTGAGACACATTGGCTAACAATAATGTTAGCCATCTCTTAACTGATTAGTGAGCTCATGGTAAAATGACAGATTTAGATAAAGGTTACCAGTGCAAGGTCTCTCAAAAAATAGAACATTTTCAGTAACATTAATGTGTTCACTGATCCCCTGGACCTCAATATTTCAAATAGAAGTCAGCATTCTATTGACAATGGGATATTTAATTCAACGCAGTGCACTATTTTAGCTATCTTTACATGTAGAATACTAATGTCTGATTTCAGAGGGTGCATCCAGGTCAAATCAAGGTGCTATGGACACTGCAGCAGCAAAGGAGAAAACTTTCCATTTTAGGAAGGGGCTACTCAAGTACAAGAAATACCTCTCAGTATTTTATTAAAAGATGTGTTGACAGTGTCCCGGGAACAGGCTGACTTTTTATTTTGTTTGTATTGTTGAGCCAATGAAATTCCAAAGAGGTCTTGCATTCAAGGCACTTAATATCCAGTAGAGCACATGTAGAAACTGGTGAAGAGATATTTCCAAGAAAGCATTAATTGCCACAACCAGTCTGCTATTAGTGAGTCACATATCTGTGAACAGAACCAGTCACACTTAATATTTCTTCAGGAGCCTAAGCTAGTCATCAGCTCAAGGGAAAGAGTATTTATAGACTTCGGAATCCAACACAAAGGATTGATGACCATGAAACATAATGGATCATGTTATTAAAGCATTTAGTGTTTGAAGCAGAGGAAGATCTGAATGAGGACAGAGAAGAAAACGTTGAGTTCACTGATTTGACCGCAATTCTTAATAAGACAGAAAATGAGGATGACTACAACCTTTCAACTCGGTTTCCACCATGCCTCCCACTCCCTCTACTAGGCAACAACTAAAGCTGCTGAGGCAGCAGTGACAGAAGCCATCACAAAAGATCTCAAAGGCAGCTTTCACAAAATGTCTGAGGTTGTGAAACAAGCAGGACAGAAGCTCTCAAGAGATCATCAGAGATCATGAGAGATATTATTGGATGCATTCAAGTTGGGCCAAATGTGACATAGAATTTAATATAAAAAGCAATTAACCATCTAGAACTTGCATGAAGAGCAAATTCAGTAGCTTCATTATGTTTGTGGCAGATATAACTTCCCACATATTTTTCAGATGTTCCTCTCTTTGGTAGAGTGGAACATCTACTAAAGGTTTCTTTTTTCCTCTGTGTTCTGCATTATGCTATACATTATGACTGTACCAGAGGGCAGCCTGATGGCACTACTGGTAGTGTTGCTACCACTCAGCTTCAGGGTGCAGAAGTTTTGGGTTCAATCCCTGCCTTGGCTTACTGTATGTGAGGAGGTGTGTACTTTGGGTGAGTTTCCTCTTTCTGGTGTGTCCTGGTTTCTGATTTCACCCCTTCCAAATTATTGTTATTTTTTTTTACACAATACAAGAAGGAGAATTAAATTCAATATAAAAATCAGGATTTTGTATATTATAATTCAGTGGTGAAGTCTGTTTCCCCCCTTTATGATATTTACAAATGAATCTAGGCTGTCATGATTTTTCAGATGTACTGACACCAACGGCTAAAGCTCTAAGCCAGTGGTTCTCAAACATTTTCTATCATTCCCCACCTCAAACGAAAGGGAATTTCTGTGCCTGTACCATATCGCCCACAAAATTGGCAATAAATGCACATGCAAATTTACAATTTACAAATTTATTGAAGTATCATCAACTTCTATCTCTAAATCAGTAGCTTAACAATATAACATCAGACACAACATTAATATCAATGTTCATAAACTCAGAAAAAAGGCCTATTTTATTGTGCTTCAGTTTCTCACTTTTCAATCTGTACAAAAATGAGCAAAGGCAGGTGCAGGGCGTAGGACTGAGTTTTATATAGGAGGGGGACATATTTGCTAAGTAAATATCCACCATATATCCAAAATATTAGCTATAAGCTCATTCCTGTTGATAATGCAGTAAAATTCTGATGTGGAACAGCATTTGATTAACATTAAATTTAGAGAGTGAGACTGTGTCCCAAGCAATATACTATGGAACTTTACATACTACACTACAGAAACACTGCGAAGGGTGAAGTGTGTGTGTGTGTATATATATATATATATATATATATATATATATACATACAATATTCACAGCCAGAGACTAACATTAACTTGCTGCATGTTTAGAGTGCATTCTCACAACCTAAACACATCTAATATTAACGTTCACTATCAGATCCCCCTTTCATAAAATGTAGCCGTCATTTTTATCTGTTGTGTTCTTGTTACTGACCTCAGTCCAAGAGCTGGTAAAAACTATCTTTATAAACCCGACTCTGACGGTGAATATGAGGCTGAAGCTGATGATTGGAGAAGCTTTATATTTGAACAGGCGCTTTAAAGAAGGCTGAAAGAACCCATGCACTGCCTAAATGCGGTAATCTCAGTGGTGATTTTTCAAAATAAAAGTTTGCGAATAAAAGCATATTTTGGTTCCAGGCAAGTTAGCTATGTTTTTCTGCTCTTATATCTAATGTTCTTTTATTATGTTTAAGGGCTATTAATAAATCCATTGTGAGTGGGTACTTTTTACTGAGTAAATTTTATAGGCAAAACAGAAAGGCATTAATAAAGACAGGCTCATTAGTAAAGAAATGCTTATTTCTTCAGATTCAGAATTGGATTATGTCACTGACTTCCACTGAAAGTTTTTCCTTCTATTATATAGTTACCAATTTGGAGATACAAGATGTTAATGACAATCTGGGAATCCTAGTGCCAATAAGTGCCATTAGAGTTCTATAGTGTTCTAAAGACTGTGATGATTCACAGAGGTGTAAAAAGTGTTTGTTAGCTTTGACAAAAACATCTAATGGCAACAGCTTTCACCTGACTTACCTACATCATGAGTTTGAATGATTGCATTATCTCCAGTATGAAACTTTCAGATGACACATTTGCAAATTCTGCTGGACCAGTTGAGGAGAAGAATGATGAAAGAGATGTTTTAAAAGAGTTGGTTTTGAATGGACAGCTTTCTTCCATCTTCCTCAACCTCTCCCATCTGTACCTGCCAGAACTTGCTAAAATATCTTCTTTAAGTAAAACACTGGTGTTCCTGCAAGTGCTGTATTTGTGTTTTTGTCAGGGGTAGACAGTAACAAAGTAAATGTAATTTGTTATTGTATTTATGTAGTTTTTTCGTGTATATGTACTTTACTGAAGTATTTCTATTTTGGGCAAGTTTTTACTTTAACTCCACTACATTTCAAAGCCAAATATTTTACTTTTTACTCCACTCCATTTCCTTTTGCTTTGCATGGGTAAAATTGTATCATTGTTGAAGAAATATCCTGGCTCCGCACAGCTATACACTGCAATGTTGGCAGGAGATGGATGAATACAATTGGAATGCTAAAACGAGTGAACCTCAAGTTTCTCCGCCTAAAATCAAGTAATAAGAAAGGCAGACTATTTATTTTAACTGTTGTGCATATTTGAGACTGTAAGTAATCACTTGTTTCAGTTCTTAGAACCGTTATGAAATAATAAACTTATTAGTACCGTTTAGTCAGCAGTGACTACTATTCATTCATATATTACATGATTTACGTACCTGTAGATGTCATTAATCAATCCAAACTGATGGTGAGGGTCAGTTGCAAGTTTTTTTAACACTGTTTAACAATTTACATTGTAAATGAAAACAATAATTGAAGCGAGGTCAAAACCAAACATATTCCAAAACCTGGAAATCAGTACAGCAATATAAACAAGTCCAAAGGCAAATTCAAATAAAAAAGTATCAGGCAAAAAAAAAAAATAAAAAATCAGAAAAACTAAAAAACATATTTAAGAAACAGATGGCCTACTTTGCAAATATGAAAACAAAACAGAGAGATTATAGGAACTCTATGTAATATATTTTACCTTAAAATTACAAACTTAAAATTACTGTAATGCTTCACTGAGCTGTAATAGGGAGAATAGAGCCTCTGTCCATGCTAAAATTGGCTCAGCCCTGCAGAAACTGCAATTTTGGAGAAGGGTAGGCATATTTTTCCCCTGTGTTTGCTATTCCTCATTGCAAGATTTTTTTTCCGTATAACATTATTTTCATACTGTGACATTTAAACCAATGTGGTGAATTTGCTAATGTCTGTGTAGTGTGGAGGAGTTCATATTTTTGGACTTCTTCAGTTCAACTTGATCCATGTTTCTCTGACTGAGGACCAATCACAGTCATTGCGGTCTGCATCAAAATGATGCATAGTTAGTTATATTTTTGGAGAGGTATGGTTTAGGCTACGGTGTAGGGTTCAGTTCGATGTGTGCCCTACAGCATAGGTTTATCACAGAATCATGAATTGGGCTTAATACTCAGAAGACAGCGAGTCTTGTTACAAAAATTAAATAGGACATATAATATTAATTGAAGTTATACTATAACAGAATTTTGGGAGTTGGGCCACGCGCACGCTCCTCCCCCCAGGCCTATTTATACCCTTCAACCTCACGTAATCTCCGTGACAATCAAGTCGCTAATCTTGCGCTTCCTGCTTGCGTCACTGAGTTGCCAACTGCTACCATGGATCTCGACCTGCTCGCCTCTGACCACGAGCTCTTCTCTCCTTCCCCTACTCGATCGCCCAACGCCACCCCGGTCATCAGCACTAGGAGACTGCGTTCGGCAGTCGTCGTGCCTGCCTCACCTGCCACTTCAGCTGCTCCAAGCTCCTCCGCACGCTCTCGTCATTCTCGCTCCACACTCACGGGTTCTGCGGAGGATGAGGTCTTTCCCGCTCAACCTACGCCATCGCGCCATGACGTCATTGCACCTGCGACGCGGCGCCGAGGACGCCCCTCCCCGGCTCAGTGCCCCCTACTGGTGCCACAAATCTGGCTCCTGTCTGCACTACTGGGCCCGACCCTGCCCCGACTTCCGTTTTTTCTCATTTGTCCCCCCTTTTACGTGCTTCTGATCTTCCTGCTCTCTCTCTCCCTGCTACTACTTCTTCCACCTACCCTGTTTCTCACGGGCTTGCAGTATCCCGTTCTTTATCATACCGATTCTCTCTCCGCAGGTTTTGCAAGTCAACCTCTCGCTCCGGCGCCCCGAGCTCCCGACGCCACATTCTCTCTCTTCACCACTGCTCCAGCTCCTCCTCCCAATGCTCGTGTCTTCAATCCACCCCTGGTGAAGCCCACCCTTCGTCAGCGGATTCTCCAAGGTGCGGACATTGACCTGTCCTCTCTATTGCTTCCTGTACAGCACCCCGCTCCATTGACGTGGGGGACGTGACCCTTTCATTGAAGACTTCAAAGCACAGAGCTTCTAAGCTCCTCACAACTTCCGAATTTGCACTCGCATTTTCCCTCTATCGCGATGTGGTGTGCTCCTCCTTCCCTGCCCGCAGGCAGGAATTGGACGATTACCTCGCCACCTTCCTCGACCTCGCAGTCCGTTTTGGAGGCTCTGGTTTTTATGACTACCATCGGCTCTTCTCTGCACGGGCTGCCGCCCGCTTGCAACAGTGGAATATTCCATCCTACTGGGGTGCACTCGACTTGGAGCTCTACTGCCGCATTTTTGCTGGCCGAACTGCACTTTCCTGTGGGTTGTGCGGCAACCCTTCTCATCCCACTTCTGCATGCTCCCAGGTCACCCCGGCGCCCACTCCGGGCCCTAACTTTTCTTTCATCCCTGACCAGGCCCCCAGTCAGCGTATCACCAGTTCTAGCTCCTGTGATGCCCGCGGTAGACGCTTGTTCTTTCTAAATGGCTCCATGATCTGCAATAATTTCAATTCCGCTGGCTGCTTTGCATCTTCCTGCAGGTTCCTTCATGTATGCACCTACTGCGCTCAAGCCCACGCTCGGCCAAGCTGCCCCAAGTGGCCTAAGTTCGGTAACAGCTGACTGATCCGTTTTCTCTCCACCCCTGTCAACGTTCCTGAGCTCGCAAGCTGCCTCTCGCGCCACCCTGACCCTGCATTCGTATGTTATCTCCTTGATGGTCTATTGTTTGGTTTCTCCCCAGGTTTGGTGGTTCTGCCCGTCTCCTCGTTCCATGCCTCCAACCTTCTCTCCGCCGAATTGGAGCCTGATGTGGTTACTTCTCTTCTGGCCAAAGAAGTCTCGGAGGGTTTTATGATGGGCCCCTATTCTTCCCCCCCATTTTCTACTTTCTGAATTAACCCCATCGGCGTTGCCACTCGAAAATATTCTGGTAAGAAGCGGCTCGTCATCGACTTATCAGCCCCGCATGGTTCTTCTGTGCCCTCAAACAGTCTCGTGCCCAGCTCGGAATTTTCCCTCTGCTATGCTCGGGTCGACGATGCCATATCACTGATTAAGCTCCTTGGCCGCGGCACTTGGCTGGCTAAAGCGGACGTGGTCTCCGCCTTCAAAATCATTCCCCTCCATCCTCACTTCTGGCACCTGTTTGGGGTGAAATGGCGGGGACAGTTCTACTTTGCAGTTCGACTGACCTTCGGCTGTAAGAGCAGCCCCAAGATTTTTGACACACTCGCCGAGGCTCTTTCATGGATCCTCCTTAACGTCTATGATGTCCCGTATGTGGTACACCTCCTGGATGATTTCTTGGTCCTTGACTCGCCGTCCTCCCCTCCGGCCTGCTGCTTTCCATCGCCTGGGCATTCCTTTGTCTTCCGAGAAAACCATCGGCCCCGCCACCTCACTTGAGTTCTTGGGCATCTTTCTGGATTCAGTTTCTTTTCGTGCTTCACTCCCACACGACAAGCTGGCCCGCATTACTGAATTCCTCTCTGAATTTCTTTCTCTTCGACGTGTCACCAAACGACAACTCCTCTCCCTTTTGGGGCATCTTAATTTCGCTATGAGTGTTGTCCCACAAGGTCGCTCCTTCATCTCTCATTTGCTGCACCTAGCCTCTTCAGCCTCTTCTCTCTCTTAGTTAATATCCCTGGACCAAGCCTGCGCCTGCGCTACAATTCTGGTTGCTCCTCCCCCGCAGATGGAATGGCATCTCTTTCTTTTACAATGACGCACTAGCTAACCCAGAGGACGTTGATTTGTTCGTCGACGCAGCCCCGTCCGTGGGGTGTGGAGGTTTTTACAAGGGACACTGGTTCGCATCCTCCTGGCCTGATCAATTCACCCGTCTAGCGCTAGACTGTGGTGACTCCATTGCGCTCCGCGAACTCTTTCCGGCTGTCATTGCTGCAGTTCTTTGGGGACATGAATGGACTGGCCGAGTTATCCTTCTCCATTCAGATAATGAATCAGTCGTTCATATTATTAATAAAGGACGCTCCAGTTCACTCAGTCTCATGCCATTCGTCCGCCGCCTCACTTGACTCAGTCGTCCATCAATTTCTATTAAAAGCTGTTTACATTCCTGGCCACATTAACCCTATTGCTGACTCTGTCTCGTTTCCAATTTCAGAAGTTCAAGCTATTGGCTCCACAGTCCGACCTGCATCCCACTCCCGTTCCACCATTTTCGGACCTCATCTTCCATCTTCCCACACACTCAGCAATCTGACTCTAAGATCCCAGGATTTAATCCTGAAATCTCTGGCACCAAACACCTTGTCTACTTACTGGACTGGATGGCAGTGCTTTCGATGCTTCCATCACATAAACTCTATACCGTTCCCTTCTTCTGATCTGCACTCTTTCACAGCTTTCCTCTCATTCACTAGCTCTCAATGTTCTATTTGTTCATCCACTTTAAAAAGCTATAAAGCCGCTCTTAATTTCTTTTTCAAACTGATTTACGGCTCTCCCCATCCGTTTACTAATCATCACCAAGTCACTCTGATTCTTAAAGGATTAAGAAGAACTGAACCTCATCATCTACCTCAACGCATGCCAATCTCTTCTCACATTCTTTACAGCTGCCTAACTACCCTGCGATCCGGTTACGTATCACCAACTACCGATGCCACCCTCGAAGCCATGTTCCTTTTAGCGTTTTTTGGCTTCCTCCGTTGCTCTGAATTCACAACCCCGTCTTCCATCCACCATAATTCTCTTCACCCTTGTTTATCTGACCTACTCATACTTGATCCAAACACACTCGTCTTTACTATTAAACACAGTAAAACAGACCAATTTCACAATTCTTCTCAAATATTTCTCTTTAAACTCCCTTCGCCTATAAGCCCCTATGAACCTCTTACACGCTACCTCCAGCTTAGATTTTCCCAAGGTGCCTCCCATTCTGATCTATTGTTTACAACCGAATCGGGTTCGGTCGCCACTCGCCACTGGTTTCAGTCCCAGTTACGACAAATCCTTTCACGTAGTAATCTTAACCCATCACATTTTTCCGCTCACTCTTTCAGGATCGGTGCTGCCTCTACAGTTTACCATCAAGGCCTTTCAGATCATACCATTCAGACACTCGGCCGATGGACCTCCCAAGCACATCATTTATACATCCGCACCCATATCCGTGATCTTTTCGAAGCTCACCAACGTATCGCTTCCCTGTAACTTTTGGGGGCCTGGTTCTACACACGCTCAAAACCACGCTGAACTCCATCCCAAATTCCTCTGAGTTCGCCCCCCCCCACCCCGTTCCAAACTATAGGGCGTGGACCATACTAGCAAATTGAAGTTATACTATAACAGAATTTTGGGAGTTGGGCTACGCCCACGCTCCTCCCCCCAGGCCTATTTATACCCTTCAACCTCACGTAATCTCCGTGACAATCAAGTCGCTCCCACCTCCTCCCCATCTCCTCCCTCTTCTAAAATTAATCTTCTAACGGGGGGGAAAGGGGCTGGTTCTACACACGCTCAAAACCGCGCTGAACTCCCAACATCCCAAATTCCTCTGAGTTCGCCCTGCCCATTCCAAACTATAGGGCGTGGACCATACTAGCAAAATGATGTTATATGTACTTTTGATACTTAAGTAGGTAAATAGTTTTGTACTTTTACTCAAGTGGCGTTCTAAATCGAGGGTTTTCCTGAAGTAATATTTTACATTGTATCTGTACTTTAACTCAAGTACATGGTTTGTGTACTTTGTCCATCACTGCTTTTTGTGCTGATTTAAAAATTAGTTACTTCTCAAAAACACCCAACACAAAATGGGGGGAATTCTTTCTGTCGAGTTTATACAAGCTTTGGCTCTACTTGAAAATACCCCCAAAAAATGCTAATTACTTTTTGTTTAAAAACAAATGTCATATATACAGGGGTTAGACAATGAAACTGAAACACCTGTCATTTTAGTGTGGGAGGTGTCATAGCTAAATTGGACCAGCCTGGTGGCCAATCTTCATTAATTGCACATTGCACCAGTAAGACCATGTGCATTCAATGGTTCAAACATTGTGTCCTGAAGGCGGTGCCATGTATCAGGATGACAATGCACCAATACACACAGCAAGACTGGTGTATGAAAGAATGAAAGAATTGATGAACATGAAAGTGAAGATGAACATCTCCCATGGCCTGCACCAGATCTAAATATTATTGAGCCACTTTGGGGTGTTTTATATATATATATATATATATATATATATAATTTTTTTTTTTTTATCGTTATCTTTTACCCTGCCATGTCATTTTTTTCACTATGCTGTATGAGAGTTGTTTTTTGACATGTTGTTGTTAATCAAAATTTATTACATGATAGTGTCAAATGTTCTTATAACAGAGTGATCAACACAAGCCCAGATTTTACCAGAAAGAAGGCACCTAACTGCATTCCGATTTTCAGCTGTTTATACTCAACCATTCTCTGGAAACACCAAACTGAACAGCGCTGAACTGATTATTTACACCTGGAACCACGGCCCTTTAAACCCAAGCCCTTAAAACCATTATATGTAAGATCTCTTCAGATTGTGTTATTAAGCAACACTTGCCATCTCAGGAGAAGCGCTGCACAGGTTAAAAGCTGCTAAAACATCGGTAATACTCTGTATTCAGTCGCGCCCAAGCACATTTTCAGATGTTCTAGCGCCCGGCGATTGAACGTTTTTACGCAAAATCCTTTGTGAATTCAAATCTTATGGTGGGGCGGCACGGTGGTGCATATAACACCTTTCCACCAACGAAGAACCAGAACACTTCCAATTCGCAAACTAAATTTGCAACCGTTCGGTGCGTTTCCACCGACATAAACTGGTTTGCGAACCAGAAAAGTTCCCAGCTGGAAACAAAGAAGAGAAGGTTTTTTAGGACGAACTGTGACGTCTATGGAAGCAAATCTGCCTCATCAGACTTTGAAATATTACCACCTTTGAATTTGTAGCACTGAATTTTTTTGCACTGAAATAATGCATCTGAATTTTGTTGCTTTTGAATTTAAGTCTTCAGATTTTTATTCAGATTATGCATCTGAATATAACTGCTTTTGCATTGAACTCATGAATTTTAAAGAACACGTTTTCACTGTTGTTATTCAAGGTTAATAAATTCAGATAAAAACAATCAAGCTTAAATAAATTCAAACAATATGTTTTGAAATATATATAAGTGAGTACACCATTTAAAACTCAGTGTACCCTGCCCGGGAGAGGGTTACTGGGGACTACCCTTGGAGCCAGGCGAAGGGGCCCCTGGCGTCGTGGAAATTGTCAGCAGAAACTGGTCCTTTGTACATGGAACATAACTTCACGGGGGGGGAAAGAGCCAGAGCTGGTGTGTGAAGTTGAGAGATACCAGCTAGATATAGTTGGGCTCACCTCTACACACAGTGTGGGTTCTGGAACCAAACTCCTCAATAGGGGTTGGTCTCTCTCCTACTCAGGAGTTGCACAGGGTTAGGAGCGCCGGGCGGGTGTGGGGATACTCACAAGTCCCCGGCTAGCGGCTGTAGTTTATCCCAGTAAACGAGAGGGTCGCTTCAATGTGGCTCCGGTTTGCAGAAACAAAAATTTTGATTGTTGTGTGTGCGTATGCACCGAACAGCAGCTCAGAGTATTCGGCCTTCTTGGAGGTAGTGAGTGGAGTTCTAGAGAGGATTCCATGTAGTGACTCTATTGTTTTGCTGGGGGATTTCAATGCTTATGTTGGCAATGACTGGGAAACCTGGAGAGGAGTGATTGGGAGGAACAGCCTGCCTGATCTAAACACGAGTGGTGTGACTTCTGTGCTAGTCATGGTTTGTCCATAATGAACACCATGTTCAAACATAAGATTACTCATAAGTGTACTTGGTAGCAGAGCACCCTGGAACAAAGGTCAATTATCAACTTTGAGGTCGTGTCTTCTGACCTGAGACCATATGTTGTGGACACTCGGGTAAAGAGAGGGGCTGAGCTGTCAACCGATCACCATCTGGTGGTGAGTTGGATCCGATGGCGGGGAAAGCTGCTGGACAGTCCTGGTAAACCAAAACGTATAGTGGAAAAGCTGACAGATGACTCTGTCTGGATGGATTTCAACTCTCACCTCCGAGAGAACTTCTCACATGTGCCGGAGGAGGTAGGGGGAATGGAGTCTGAATGGACACTGTTCCATACTTCCATCGTGGAACTGGCTGCATGTAGTTGTGGTCAAAAGTTTGTCGGTGCCTGTTATGGCGGCAACTCAAGAACACTTTGGTGGACACCATGGGTGAGGGAAGCTGTCAAGTGGAAGAAGTAGGCTTTTCAGGGTTGGCTAGCTCGAGGAACTTCCGATTCTGCAGATGGGTACCGGCAGGCGAAAAAGGCTGCAGCTGTGGCAGTTGCTGAAGCAAAATCCAGAGCATGGAGTTTGGAGAGGCCATGGAGAACGACTTCTGGGCAGCTTTAAAGAGGTTCTGGAAAACACTCTGACAGCTCAGGAGGGGGGGACACTGTCTAAGCAAGGATGGTGAAACTCTGAACTCAACTGAGTGTATTGTTGGCCATTGGAAGAAGCACATTGAGGAACTCCTTAACCCGAGAGACATGCCTCCTGTGCAGGAGGTAGGGCCAGAAGTGTCTGAGGGGTCAGATTCCATTTCCTTGGCTGAAGTCACTGAGGTGGTGAAAAAGCTTTGCAGTGGCAAAGCTCCAGGAGTGCTGAAGGCACTCGATACTGTGGGGCTGTCTTGGATGACATGCCTATACAATATTGCATGGACCTCGAGAATGGTGCCTTTGGATTGGCAAACAGGGCTGGTGGTTCCTATTTTCAAAGAAGGGGACCAGAGAAAGTGTGCCAATTATCATGGCATTACACTTCTCAGCCTCCTGGGGAAAGTCTATGCCAGTGTGCTGGAAAGGAGAATCCGTCCGATAGTCCAACCTAGGATTTTGGAGAAACAATGCGGATTTCATCCTGGCTGTGGAAATATGGACCAACTCTACTTTTTCACAGATGATTGAGGGGCGTGGAAATTTGCTACTCCACTCTGCACATGCTTTGTGGATTTGGAGAAGGCATATGACCGTGTTCCCCGAGAAATTCTGTGGGAGGTGCTTCGGGAGTATGGGGTGCCAGCCTTTAAATACAGCGTTATTGCCCAGTGGAGTTGGACTGGGTAGTTTACAATGTTTCATATAAATAAATAATTAAATGAATGAAAATAAAACAGGAACACGCTCTGTTTTTGTGTGTTTCTGGTTCTGTTAGGTGCAAAACCAAGTGCTTTGGTCACGTTCAAGCCCCACTCCGGGTGACTGGCTGTGTGGAGTTTGCTGTGTTCTCCCCGTGTCCACATGGTTGACCATATTATTAGGGGAATAGGGGATCTCAAGAGTGTCCATAGGTATGAGTGAGTGTGTGCTGCCCTGCGAAGGACTTCCCACCAATTATTCTGGTTGTGCTCCGGACCCACCGAAACCCTGAACTGGTTAAGTGTTTATGAACAATGTAGACAATGAATGAACGAATCTTGTGGTTTCTTCTGTGTTACTTTGGACCAATGAGCGGTTGTAGGCTTTGCCTGGAGTCTCTGCGCTACAGTGAGATTAATTTCTTTTACCACTTTAACATTCCTCACAAAAGACTACACAAAAACACAACAAATTGGGACATGACATGTTCTTAAGTTTATATGCAATTTGTTTGGAGAACTACTGTTTTACAGTAGTTGAAGTTGAACAGTAGTTGAACATTAGTTCACAGCAATAATACTTTAACTTGAGTACGCCTTTAGAATACCCTACACACGTCTGAGTAGTCATTATTTCATGAGTTTATTTGATATTTTGAATATGTACTTTATGACAGCTGTCCATCTAGAAGATGCATATCTCCACCCTAGAGTGTTCACTGACCTCTGACTCAAATACCGTCCATCTAGGTACGGTATAATTGTGTTTACTTTTGTGTGTTTGGGTGTGTGAGACTGACCTCTAACTTTTGTTTTCTGACTTTTGCTACAGAAGTCCATCCAGAAGCCAGTGTTCTGCCTTCAGAGTGGATTGTGACACACCGCATCAGTCTGGATACAGGGATAATTGTAGGGTTCATTTGATCTTTCAGTTTTGGCTGCCATATATTTGACCATTAACATAAATGAACGCAAAGGATGTATTAAATTATTTACATAATTTCTGAAGAATTATAGAAACAGTATTAATCTTACACTGTATGTGATTGCTTTTTTTCTGATATTGTCGTTGCTGTTGAAAAGGCAAGAGTCAATTGCGAATGTATCTGTCACTTGATTCAATAAATGTCGATTTCCCACTTTCCACACCAAGTACGTATAAAGAGCAGAGGCCATTATACTGAGGTTAAACAGATGTCCAGTGTGCTACATTGAGTTTCTAAAATTATGGATTGGTTTAAATATAGCTGGTTGTAAGGATTTCTGAAAAGAGCTGTTTCTTCTTATTGAGATAAAGCTCAAGCTGACAAGCCGTGAATTGAGACTTAATATTTAGGAAGAGAATAATTTTTCCAATTATTGTCCAAATCCAAGGAACAGTTAAATGTTTTGGGAGAAAAAATGCAGATTAAAAAAAGATGGAATAAATCTGTTCTGGATTTCAAATGTACTTTCTCGTCATCCTGTTCTCATTTCTTATACAGAAGTTAAGATGTTTAAAAATGGGTTAATTTATTTTTGTTTCAAAATACTGTCACGCCTTCGTCCTGTCATGTCTGTTGTCCCCGGCCATGTGCTTTTAGCACATGGCTATGTTTTGTTTATATCCTTGTCTCCGCCCTCGTCCCGCCTCCTCGTCCGTGTCATGTGTTAACCCGTCCTCGTTATCTGTCCAGGTGTGTCTCGTTTGTGTCTGTATTTAAGCCCTCTTGTTTCACGTCCTGTTTGTCGTACATTTCACATTTATCCTATGTCTAGTCGGTCGTGTTTTCTAGTCTGTCTGTCTGTCTCCACAGTTTCTCCGTGTTTGTTTCCCTAGTCGTTGTTTCGTGTTGTAGTTTCTTTTCCTCTCTCGTGCCTTCGTTTACTCTTTAGTCTGTCAGTCCCGTTTGCCCTGTTTAGCTCCCCTTGTTTAGTTTAGCCTGCTTGGCTCCCTGTTTGTTTTCGTTTTGTTAAAGTCTCTTTGTTTTGTTGTTTTCCGTTATTAAAATACCGTGTTTTAGCGAGTACGTCCATTCAAAAAAACATTCAAAGCTTATAAAAAACAAACATAATAGGTAACACCAGTGATGCCATGTTACAGAATACTCTTGAAATATGGGGAACCTGTGGAAAAATCATATTTAGCTAATGAATTTCAGATATTTTGTTGCTCCAGTTCCCTGGGGTTTTAATGAAAAGTCTAACAAGTCTGTTTTTGTCAAATAACAAAGTACAGTTCTTACCCTGTCAAAAGAGCCCTGTTCTGAACAACTAGCTTTACATCTGTTCTTTAAATTCAAAATAAGCTACAGTTTATTTTTAAGACAATTTAATGTACCTTTAAAGAATACACCTGTACTTTACAACCACTTTTTGTACTTTTAGTGACCAATAATGTACCTCATTGCTACCAACATGGAGCACAAAGCTTTTGACTGAAATTGTCAGAAATGCTCAGAAGGACTTTGTTTTCAAGCATATTGTCTGGAATCAGTCATGAGGTTTGATCACACTGGTGATCAAACCTGACTGGTGAGATTAGAGACTCCTGAGGACTAATCTAAAGTATTGTGTTGCTTGAAAGTTTAATGATTTAATGTAGCCTCCCCAGTAATGGTATATCAATTAGCCTAATAAATTAATACATTTCCTTACGATTGCAGAACTTTGCCCCTACAGAATAATTTTCTCAGATTTTTCCATTAGCAATCCTCAGATCACCACCAGAAAAGGTTTTGCATATCAAAAATGAACATATTAACCAACTGTCACTGTGTTCTTAGAAATTAAGGCTGCTGGGCTTTCTCCAACTATAGAAGGAAATGAAGGCAGTGTTTCACTGGAAGATTACACTGCGTAACCAGTGAAGGACTATCGTCATTTGTGCCTAGAGACAAAATTCAAGAAATTTGTAGGCACCTCTCCTGGTATAGACATGTACTGAGTTCTATCACATTCCCCAGGAAACAAATGGCTCTCCTACCATGGACAAAAATCATTCTCCACTGATGGCACTATTACCCTTCCAAAACTTCAGCTGTGCCTTGAAGGAGTCATTACGGAACAGTGGGAAGGAAAAAGAAAAAGAGAAAAAAATCCCCCACAATTTCCACCAGATAATTACATTTCCCTTCCTCTCCATCTCCTAAAATGAAACTATCATTTCTTTAAAGCTCCAAGAGTTGACAATTTCCCTGCGCTCAAGCCCCTGAATCAGGAAAAAAAAAACCTCAGAGACTTCCAGTCATTCATTAAAACCACTATATCTCTCCAACTTCCTGGCACCAAAAAAAGCTATCCTCCCTTGTCCCTCCTCTTCTCCTTCCCCCCTGACATCTTGATGCAAATGTGATGCGTCTGCATTTCAGACATTTGGGTCCAATTTGTAACTCCAACTGAACTTTAATCTGAATTAAGTTTCACTAACGGGCACAATCACATTTTAATATATTGTAAGTCAGGAATAAACCAACACATGGGATCTAAAATGGCTTCCCATTTGAACCAATGCACACTGTAAAATACTGTTTTTCAACATCTTTAATGTCGTGTTCTCGGGGCATCAACCGCCTTCATTTCTGGTTTGTTATTGCTAATTAAAGTCTAAAAGCATAGAAGTGTGATGTTCTCATTTGACACTCTTTTGGATATTTACTTTAATATGAGCCCTATCCTTTTTTTTCTCCAGAAAATTTCTTCAAAATTGTAATTTTTTAATTATTTCACTTTTACCCCTTTCTCGTTTATAATCTTTCAAGGGAACCACTATCACTGATCACAACCTATAATGATGGAGGCATGCTGGCAGGATGCATACACAAACTAGCTAGCAGAGGGCTAACAAATGCTCATTAGCCCAGTCCCAAAATGGACCCCTAATCCCTGTGGTCCTCCTCAAGAATCTACACTTTGGTGATGTCAAAAAGCATTCAAAACTGTAGGGCAAAAAACCTCAAGGGTACTTGGTTCAAAGGCATGCACTTGGGACAGACATCTCTGATTCTTGAGAAATTGGATAAATAAGTTTGAAAATAAAACGTTTTATCAATGAATATAAGGTACGATTAAGCAATATCATTATTAAAAGTACCCCATCCCCATATCATCAAATGTCAAATCATCATAGTAAAAAGTAAAGTCATTACATGTAGGAATAAGATAACTCTGCTTCTGCTGTTTTTCTCCTTCTCTCCTCCATAGATTTCTGCTGCTAGCCATAACTTTCTAACATACATAAACTCAAAGTTGAGTTTAATGAATATTAGCTTTGGTTAAATGTTGTCATGCTATTTTCATTTGGCTTTAGTCATTGGAAATGCATAGCCTACAAAAGATATTGTATACTATGTGATATGTAGGTAGGTAGTAACTATGTTCATCCCCAATGATGTAAGCCAAATGAACATGGCATAATAGTGAAATGAGAGAGAGGGAAGTCACATATCATACTCTAGGTTGAACAATGTTTAAGAAATATAGAGGGAATTGCATAAATAAAAAATATATAAAAGCGGCTAATCAAACATTACAGGTCATATTGGTATTTATTTTGACCAACAATTATTTTCTAGCCTTTGCTGAGAAACATTAGGAGGGTTTTGTCACCACCGTCAGGCTGTACGTCACCAGTGTCCGACAGAAAACCTGACGGTGATAACAAAAACTATTCTTTCACATGATATGCATGAGCTGTTCACATTAGCCATCTTGTTTCCCCTCTGTTACTAGATACTTTAGATGTCTTCTCAAAAAGTTTACATTTATGTCATAATCTAATCTAATATTTTTATACATAAGAGAGTGTTGACATATTATGATTGTGACAGTAGCAGTTTAAGAGAAAATAGCAAACTTACGGGAGCTTGAGTGATCTTGACACATGCAGTAGTGCTGACGGTTTGAAAATGGGGTGTTCAGTGATGTAGTCGCCAGATTTTATATAATTTTTTTATAAAGATATGATGGTGGTAATTAATATGTGGGACACATTTTGAGCAACCACAACATAATAGTAAATATTGTTCAATACTTTGTAGTTTTTAATACATATTACAATGTACTCTTTCATGTGGAAAAGATGTTATTCAATTAAATTATTATTATTATTTTTTTAATAAAGTTGAAATGATTATCCCCTATCCGAGGACACCTGATTTTGTAGGCAATAGGCCAGTATATAATCCTTAAATTAATAAAAATTAAAAAATAAGCCTATAACAGAAACCCTACATATTTGCAAAGGACCCTCTGATTATAATCTTGATTCTATTTATTCATGAAAATGTTATTAAATTCCAACAGAATTAGCACTTTTGGGACACCCTACATCCTCACAGTGCAGTTGTGGACTTCTGGACATTGAGTGTGTCACAGGGAAAAGCTCTTGCTATAGCAGGCTTGATCAAGTTCAGGATTCCATTCAGGATTTTTGGAACCATGATCCTATGTGTGAAAGATAATAAGTTCTAAGTGTCTATGGTGAGCTTGTGAAGAGAGAGAACAGCAGACAAAACGATCCAACATGCCTCAAGTCGTGCTGAACACAGCTCCAGAAAACACAAAGGCACTTGCATGCCATGAAGGAAAATATAACCAAATCAGCTCTACTGCTCCATAACACTTTATTTGAGGTTCTGTGCTTTTTCTGAAGTGTCTCAACAAACCAAAGGATGCAATCTTGGTTTGCACTGAAGGACCTACTTTTCTTTGGTCCCAGCTGGGAACAAATTTTCTGGTTCGTAAACATACTAGTATGTGCCAAATATAATTAATTTATTCATAATTTCCTGCAACTCTTTCTCCAGTTCCACATCAAGGTGAGTCCAGAATCAGAATCAGTAGTATACATTTGAGTCCATCACCATGCATCACACAATCACCCAGTCACACCATTGAACAGTTTCAGACAGACAGTCCACTTACCAGCTCATGTGTTTATACTGAGGGAAGAAACCACAGCACCAAGGAGGAAACTTACACAAATATGGGGAGAACAGATATGGGGATTGAGCCCATAACCCCAGGTCAGCTGTGTGACAGTGACACTAACTGCAGTGCCACCATTTTGTCTCACAGACAACAGCACTGTTTTTGCACTTCATCTTTTTTCTTGGGAATATAACAGCGAGTTTGAGCACATTAATTTTTGATCATAACAACACTAAATTATAAAGCTTGAAATGAAAATGTACAGATATTGCAAGTATCTGGAGTGCTCTTTTTAGTTATATATGCAATCACGCCCAAGCTTTCAACTTGGGTGCCTCTTAAAATGGCTAAATTCACTAATTAAATGGTTCCAAATGATTGGACTGCAGAGTAAATGGAACATGTTGAAACTTTAACACTGTTCATGAACATTAGAGTCTTTATTCTAAAAAGCAAGGACAATTTAGACTTCCTGCGTATGGGCCTTTTAACATTGAATGTAATGAATAAATGAACACAGAGTGTGTTCTTTAGAAGAGCTTAGAGAATGTGTGAATTGCTCTCACCTTGATCAAGCTTCCTCAAAGCATCTAAGTACATTTCAGTCAGCAAATGCTTAACAAAGAGTGAGCTAATTATGAATGGCAGAGCATTTCCCTCTGAACAACAGCAGCAGCAGCCTGAGCCATGCTAGATTGGTGATGGAGCTTGATGATTGGATTGCTTAAGACAGCGCTATAATTATAAGAAATATGACTCAATGCTCCGCAAGAACGAGTGCCAGCCTTTTCCAGCCAAAGCACAAATGTATTGAAAATGAGCTGCCAGCATCTGCTGGGGAAATGTTTTTATAATCCCGAGTCCATCAGGTAAACACTACTCAAACGTTTTTCTTTATTTCTCTTCACATTTTGCTATGCAGATGTAGTCTGTTGTCTTGCCAAGACAATTTCTCTCTCTCTCTCTGTTTCTTACTGACTCTTTTTTTAAAAACTTTTCTCTCTCTTTATTCTGTTTCTCAGTCTCATTCTCTTTTTCCCCACAGTATCTCTCTATCCCTTTCACCCACTCACCATGGTCTCTTCCTTCATTTCCTTCACTGTTCCTCATTCTCTCTCCATCAATCCTTCACTTTCGCAGTCTCTCTCTCTCTCTCTCTCTCTCTCTCTCTCTCTCTATATATATATATATATATATATATATATATATATATATATATATATATATAGCTTATTCTTTTTTTATGCTATTTGGCACTTTCTGCCATAAGACTACAATTATAAAGGTTTATAAAAGGTTTAAAAACCTGTTTGTTACATGGTTATTAATTAGATTGTAAACTCTTTAAAAGTCATTAATAATTATTTGTAACACAGAAATAGGAAGTCTTAGAGTGATCTCTATTCATTAAGTCATTGCCTGCACCCACTTGTCCAGTTCAGGGTCACAGTGGGTCTGGAGCCTACCCAGAATCACTGGGCGCCAGGTGGGAACACACCCTTAAGGGGGCACCAGTCTTTTGCATGGACACAGTCGCACATTTTAGTGACCTCTATTTTTGTCTAATACTGTCTAATACTGAACTTACATAAAATATCAAGGGAGGACATGTTCAGGTAAACGGCATTATTTTAAATGTATAAAAAAGACACTGTGTTGGTGGTTAATTCCTTAAATGGATAAACTTATTAACAAATATGTGATGAAGCCAAAAAGCTTCAAAGCTTTATGCTGACTGATGGAGAAGAAAAAGTAAGGTCCGTATCTAGCAAGATCTGAGTTGTAACAGTGTAAATGGCAAACAACAGGTCACTGTTGCCCTTTCTATGTTTTATAACTGATTATTACTCACTCTTTATGTACTGACAATATAATTAATACATATTAATAAACATATTTTAAACCATATATACTCCCTTATCAGTGTAGTCTTATTCTACAGTGGAACACTTTTTTCACTCTCCAGAGGCAGACACATTGCAGACAGGTGGGACTTTCTGCTGCTTTGAATGAAAGTTTGTCACCCCAGCTACTGTGCTTTCATTGCAGCAGATAGGTAGAGCAGCTCTAGGTGGTTTCATGTAGTTGTATGTGCATTCTGATTTCAAGCCTCACTTTTACCACAAATATTTACAGAGTTCACTTTAACACTCTCTACATTCCTGGAACATTTTTTAAATACTTCCTTGCTTCACAATACACACTGTGATTATTGTGATGCATTACAGTAAAATGAGGTCAGAGCACAATAAGAAACATTTCCTTTGGATTTTCAAACATTCAATACAGCTAATACAACCATTCAGCATGTGAGAGTGCAATGTGTCCTTGAACAAATGTTGCCTGCAGATCTTCAGTATACGGCCAACACCCACTCACCAGCTTATGAAAGCAAGGGGATGGGTGGGGCATTTGTCCTTCAGTTGCTGCAGTAACAGCCTTATATACATACTGAAACAGCTGTGAGGATCTGACGGAATTCAGCCACAACCATTAAGGGCATCCAGTTCAGTTGTCAAAGCTTTTCTGTAGAGATTGTACAAACGGTATGTGTGTGTGTGTGTGTGTGTGTGTGTGTGTGTGTGCAGGTAAATACCTGTTTCATCAAACACACTGTTATTGGCCTAGTAAGGTACAGGCAAGAATACATTTCCACAAAAACAGACACCACTTCTTTTTGAACTTCAGCTAATGTAACATCACTGGACAGTTCAACACACTGTAGAAAAGTGCCAGCTACGAAGACAAGTCGTTTCAGCTGACAGATGTTGGCACTGGCTACCACTGAGAATAACTGTGCTGGATCGAACTGATGATAGGGTCAATGCTTAGACCACTGTGTCATTTAGGAGCCCTTAGAAATGTCATAATTTAATTTGGTAGGTTCCATACCACCCTAGTCTGGAGATTTGGAACTGGTTTATGGTTTAAATGATTAAGACAATGAAGACATCTAGGGGAGGAGTCTGGGTAATGTGTCAATGCTGAGAAAAATCCACCACCCAAATAATACCTGCTCTGTAATGGTCTTGATATGGCCATGAATATAAAATCACAAGGTGAAAGGGGGTAAACAGAATATCCAGAGCAACGGCTGGACTACAGTCTGTAACTGTGCTCCTGCATTAGTCAGCTAAGCTACAAGAATGGACGATGATTGTAGATGTTTTCATTACTGATTATGAGAAGCAGCAACAACACAGGAATGATCCCTATTTCTGATATTTCAATTAGTAGGAGCACTTGTACTATGGATTACCAAAAAAAAACAAAAAAACAAACAAAAAAAAACGAAGGGCCTGTTTTTCCTTTTGTCCTTAAAACAATGACTCTGGATGAAATATGTTCTTTTTTGATAAAACGATTGTAAACCATTTCTCTTGGTTATCCAGCTGGTGATCATGCCATATATTTTCACTAGCAGGCTGTGAGGGAGTCAACTGCCTTGATGCATATTAATCTTTCCCCTCTTATCGCTTTACTAGTGTGAGATGCATAGATCTCTATCAGGGGCGGCTTTGGGGCCACTCAGTTGTAATTAATGAACATGGCAAGGCATAATCCAAATGAACTGAGGCCACAGGCCCAGTCTGGAGTATTTCACTCTGTCTTAATGCCGCTATATTCCTGGCTGGGTCTTAAAGCAAACCTAGACTATGAAGAACTATGTTTTTTTTATTCTGTATAATTGCCCTGTTCTACTAAGAAAGAAGGTGTTTTTGTTAGAAATACACAAAATATGTTTGTTTGTTTTTTGTACTTTTTCACAATGCACAACATTAAATAGATATTTTGACCTATGGGTGCCATTTTATGCACAATGAACTCTGGGATGATGACTAATGCTAGCTTTAGCTGTTGCTATTTCTTTTCCAGCCCACAGAAATAATCAATGTTGAAAATATCAACATTATGCCACACTGGCTGTAGTTATCAGTCAAAAGGCAATAACCAAGGTGATGTAAGGCTTCACAAACTACCTAGGGATAAGAAGAGTTGAAAGGAGTTGGAAAATGCTTGTGAACAAACACAGCTCCCTAATAACACATGGTTGTGTTCTCACCACTTCTCTCCTGATGCATTTAAGGTATTTAGTCGACCACAGCTGCTAAAATAGCTCACAGGTGCTGATGGTTTTATGCAAAAATTCAATCCAATGCTGTGCCTATAATTTTCTCCCACAAGGAGCTCAAATTCCCTCAGGTAGCAAGTGAAATCCACTCTAAGAAATGTCAAAGACAGGAGTTGCTGGATGCTTTCTTGTCATGAGGTAAACAACCTGCTTTTTCAGTTGCAGCCTCTGAAAGTGAACCATCACACATGATTCTAATGGCAAAGTACCACTTCAGTCTTTTCAGCTTTCCATAAGTGTACAGTGTGCTCCAAGTTAGACCAGTGCAGCAACTCAGATGAATATTGATATATGCGAAACAGCAGCACCGAAACGTACTAAAAGTTAATTAATCTTCGTCTCTTCTTGAACATGTTTGGACATGATTTTATGACCCATCAGACTTTTATATTCTAGTCCTATGTTTTACAAACACTGAAAGTCATTTTGTCTGTCCCAGTAAGTCCACATACTTATCTAACCGTTACTGACTTTCTGACAAGTTCATCTGCACAGCTTTTTGTTTAACTTAAACGTGACACAAAAATAGGTGAAATCTTCAGATTATTAAAGCCAGAACACCAGAGAAAAGGGATCGATGCTGTGAATAATTTTACATACAGTACAGTTTTATCAGCCAGACATTTTATGAAAAGCAATTATTTCTAAATAATTCTAGATTCCAGTGATTACCTGTTCATTTACCAGGTATATTACTCCTGGTTGATAAAATGTGGTGCTTGCATTTAGTAATGTAAAAATGTTAAATTCAATTGGAATTTAGCCACAATGTCAGTTTTTGTTAAATAGAATATCTGTTGATGTTTTAAGGTTCAACAACACAGTTGTATGTTTATGGATGCATTTGTAGACAATGTCCCTCTTACAAAATAAATAAAATTAATTAATTAAATAAATAATTAATTAAATATTCTTGTGGCAAGTGTCCTCTTTTTTTAATACCAAAATATGCTTACCCTATTTAAAACATTGTTTCAATGCCGAAGTGTGACTCCTTCATGGTCAAGAAGGATCACTTGCTAATGGCTGTAGTTACAGATGGCAGACTCAACCTGTTCTGATAGGGACTGGAGGAGGAGGAGCAGGCATTTTGCAGCATCTTTTCTTCATTGGCATCCACTGTGCTAAATTTGAGTGGTTCTGTATCAACATAAACCTCCAAACAGCAAATAACGACACACAATGCTGAGGAAGAAGTCTTTGTTTCCTGTACCTGAAAAAAAACTTGGATCAAAGAGCAGAGTGCTGTGTTAACTTCTGTAAAATCAATGACCTTAAACTACATTTCCCACAATGCATGCTGATTATGTTGCCCGCCAAGTGACGACATTACACCACTAGATTACAGTGTATCCTCTTCGATGTGATTTTGACGTGGAATTAAGAAATAGCTACAAATATTGATCCCAAAATGTCCAGGAAAAGAAAAATTTATGCAGATGGAAAACAGTTTCAAGAGAGATGGGAAGGCATGTTTGTGCTTCGAGGAGAAAAACCGGTGTGTCTTTTGTGTTATGAGGCGGTGGCAGTTGTCAAGGAGTACAATTTACGTCTGCACTTTGATACCAAACACATAGCTAGGTATAAAAAATTAGCCTTCAAGACAAAGTTTTGAGTTAGTTAATGTCATAACTTAGATAGATATAGTTGGGCTCACCTCGACACACAGTATGGGCTCTGGAACCAATCTCCTTGAGAGGGGCTGGATGCTCTTTCACTCTGGAGGAGCTGGCTTACTCATAGCCCCCCGGCTTAGCGCCTGTACATTGGGGTTTACCCCAGTGGATGAGAGGGTAATTTCCCTACGCCTTCGGGTTGGGGAAAGGGCTCTGACTGTTGTTTGTGCTTATGCACCAAACAGCAGTTCAGAGTACCATGCCTTCTTGGGGACCCTAGAGGGGGTGCTGGAGTACACTCATTCTGGGAACTCCATTGTTCTGCTGGGGGACTTCAATGCTCACGTGGGTAATGACAGTGAGACCTGGAGGGGCGTGATTGGCAGGAACGGCCCCGCTGATCTGAACCCGAGTGGTGTTCAGTTATTGGATTTCTTTGCCCGTCACAATTTGTCCATTATGAACACCATGTCCGAGCATAAGGGTGTCCACAAGTACACCTGGCATCAGGATACCCTAGGCCGCATTTCGATGATCGACTTTATAGTTGTCATATGTTCTGGATACTTGGGTGAAGAGAGGTGCTGAGCTGTTAACTGATCACCACCTTGTGGTGAGTTGGATTATATGGTGGGGGAGAATGCCAGACAGACCTGGAAGGCCCAAACATGTGCTGAGGGTTTCCTGGGAACGTTTGGCAGAGGAACCTGTCATCCGGCAGAGCTTCGACTGCATCCCGGGGGCATGTTCCGGACCTCCATTGTTGAGGCGGCTGAACGGAGCTGTGGCTGCAAGGTTGTCGGTGCCTGTCAGGGTGGCAATCCCCACACTCGGTGGTGGACACCCCGGGTGAGGGGGGCTGTCAAGCTGAAGAAAGACTCCTATCGAGCCTGGCTCAGGGGACTCCAGAGGCAGCTGACAGGTACCGAGGAGCCAAGCGGCTCGCGGCTTTGGCTGTCGCTGAGGCAGGAGGAGTTCGGTGAGAACATGGAAAACGACTCTCGGTTGGCTCCGAGACGTTTCTGGCAAACCATCAGGCAACTCAGGAGGGGAAAGCGGTTTTCCACCAACACGGTATATGGTGGGGATGGGTTGACCTTAACTGCGGACGTCATTAGGCGGTGGAAGGAATACTTCGAGGATCTTCTCAAGCCCACCAGCACGTCTTCCGCAGAGGAAGCAGAGTTTGGGGACCCCGGG
Organism: Hoplias malabaricus; assembly: GCF_029633855.1. Classification (NCBI taxonomy): domain Eukaryota; kingdom Metazoa; phylum Chordata; class Actinopteri; order Characiformes; family Erythrinidae; genus Hoplias; species Hoplias malabaricus. The sequence continues at coordinate 41,933,614 of NC_089803.1, forward strand.
TGGGGGGGGGGGGGGGTGAAGGGGGGGGTTCGTATATCACTGGGGCTGAGGTGCCCAAAGAAAAGTCCTAGGTGGTAGGGCCCCGGGGGCGGATGAAGTTCGTCCCGGGTTCTTCAAGGCTCTGGATGTTGTGGGGCTGTCCTGGCTGACACGTCTTTGCAACATCGCGTGGACATCGGGGGCAGTGCCTCTGGACTGGCAGACTGGGGTGGTGGTTCCCCTTTTTAAAAAGGGGGATCGGAGGGTGTGTTCCAACAATAGGGGGATCACACTCCTCAGCCTCCCCAGTAAGGTCTATGTGGGGGTACTGGAGAAGAGAGTCCGACTGATAGTTGAACCTCGGATCCAGGAGGAACAATGCAGATTCTGCCCTGGTCGTGGAACACAGGACCAGCTCTTTACCCTTGCTAGGATCCTGGAGGGTGCATGGGAGTTTGCTCAACCAGTCTACATGTTTTTGTGGATCTGGAGAAGGCTGTGTCCCTCGGGGTATTGTGTGGGTGGTGCTCGGGGAGTATGGGGTACTGGGCTCTTTGCTCCGAGCCATCCAGTCCCTGTATAAACAGAGCAGGAGTCTGGTTCGTATGGCTGGCAGTAAATCCGACTGGATTCCAGTCAGGGACTGCCCGTTGTCACCAGTTCTGTTCATAACTTTTATGGACAGAATTTCTAGGCGTAGCCAAGTGGCGGAAGGTGTCCGGTGGTCTCAGGATTCCATGTCTGCTTTTTGCGAATGATGTGGTATTGTTGGCTTCATCGAGCCGGGACCTCCAGCTCTTGCTGGACCAGTTTGCAGCCAAGTGTGAAGTGGTAGGGATGAGGATCAGCACCTACAAGTCCGAGTCCATGGTACTCAGTCGGAAAAGGATGGAGTGCTCTCTCCACATTGGAAGTGAGATCCTGCCTCAAGTGGAGGAGTTTAAATACCTCGGGGTCTTGTTCACGAGTGGATCAGTGCAGCGTCAGCAGTACTGTACCAGTCCGTTGTGGTGAAGAGAGAGCTGAGCAGAAAAGCAAAGCTCTCGATTTACCGTTCAATCTACGTCCTGACCCTCACCTATGGTCACGAGCTTTGGGTAGTGACCGAAGGAACGAGATTGCATTTACAAGCGGCTGAAATTAGTTTTCTCCGCAGGGTGTCTGGACTCTCCCTTAGAGACAGGGATAGGAGCTCGGACATCCGGGAGAGACTCGGAGTGGAGCCGCTGCTCCTCCACGTCGAGAGGAGCCAGTTGAGGTGGTTTGGGCATCTGGTTCGGATGCCTCCTGGACACCTTCCTGGTGAGGTGTTCCGGGCATGCCCAAAGGGGAGGAGGGCCTGGGGCAGACCAAGAACACGCTGGAGAGACTACATGTCTCGACTGGCCTGGGAACACCTCGGTATACCCCCGGAGGAGCTGGAGGTGGTGGCTGGGGAGAGGGAGGTCTGGGTTTCTTTGCTCCGACTGCTTCCCCCGCGACCCGGTCCCAGATAAGCAGTGGATAATGGATGGATGTATGAATAACTTGTGTTTGATGATATTTTTATTTATTCACTTGGATAGTTTGATCATTGACTGATGGAGTAATATGAGTTTCTTAACCTGACAAATTAACAGGATTTATGTTGTTCACAGAGCAACAAGCTAACATATTTTTTTCATCTATGCAAATATGTATAAGTTGAATAATATATTCAGAGTTATTTAACATTAAGGAGTACTTACATTTGGGCGGCACGGTGACACAGCAGGTAGTGTCGTAGTCACACAGCTCCAGGGACCTGGAGGTTGTGGGTTTGATTCCCGCTCCGGATGACTGTCTGTGAGGAGTTTGGTGTGTTCTCCCTGTGTCCGTGTGGGTTTCCTCCGGGTGCTCCGGTTTCCTCCCACAGTCCAAAAACACACGGTGGTAGGTGGATTGGTGACTCCAAAAGTGTCCGTAGGTGTGAGTGTTTGAGTGAATGTGTGTGTGTGTCTGTGTTGCCCTGTGAAGGACTGGCGCCCCCTCCAGGGTGTATTCACCGCGACCCTGAATTGGATAAGCGGTTACAGATAATGAATGAATGAGTACTTACATTTATTCTACATTACATTTGGTTACATTTAGTTACATTTATACTGTCTTACAGTTACATCTGGCCCTTTGAGGGCAACCATTATGCTGATGTGACACTCTGTGAAAATAAGTTTGACACCCCTGACTTAAAAATAATAAGCTTAACCTAGATATTAGGATCTAATACCATGGACATCAAAGGTTTTAAAGAAAGTCTTAAAATAAAACCATAGAAGAAATTGTGAGAAGGTACTTATAACAGAATTTCACAAATTGTTAAAGAAATAAGGATCTGTAATTTCAGAAAAATACTATTCATCCACATAACGTGGCAAAAAGAGTGCTAAAAGACTGGCCACTGTGACTTTGAGGAGGGAATGTGAAATGGTGGAGTGCACAAATCTCAAAGGGTGACACTGAGGTGCAAAAGGAGATGTAGGCACCAGTAATACACCATTGGTGCTTTTCCACTGCATGGGATCGGCTTGACTTGACCTGCTTTTAGCTGGTCACTTTTACACTAGTACAACTCCCCTGCGAAATGGAGGCTGTGACATTGCATCTCTAACAGGAACCACAGGCTTTTCTGGATTACTTGTTTTCATGGTGATTGACAGGTCTGTTCGGCCAACCACCTCTCTGCAGGGTTTATATGTCACAATTTAGTACCTCCTCAGCTCGGTTGGGAGTGTTAGGAAGCAGGAAATAAAAAAAGTAGCTACCTGGCTCCAGGGACCAGGTACCAGATTTGCCCAGTGGAAAAGACAAATCTAACAGTTCCAGTTCTGGGCAGATATGTATATATAAATATAGTGTGTGTTTGTGTGTGTGTAGAGAACATGGCAAATGAGGGGAACTCAAAGTATGCAGAGAAACAGATAAACTACAGTTTGTAATTGTTGAACAACAAAGTGCTTTTGTAGGGTCAATGGAGCTGAGAGAATGGACAAACAAGGAGTTTGTAGAAACAAGGAGGTGGTCATAATGTTATGGGTGATCACTGTTTAATGTGTAAAGCCTATGACAGTGGCTGATGCTAATCTATTGCAATATCTTTATCATACAGTTATGGTTTCACCCTTATGCTTTCCTGGAACAGCTGCGTGCCGAATGTGGAGCTCCTTCTGTCAGCAGATGTTTCTGTTCTTCCCAAGCACTCTCCAACTTGGGTGCTGCACAAACATCATTATTCTGTCCCCTACTTTCACCTCCTCATCTTCATTTTAACGTTTGTTTTGTGTAATGTCTTTTTATGTTTTGCTTTATAATGTGGCGTGAGGGTTCAAATTGAAGAGGCGGAACCATGTAGCTGCTATAAGGTCACGAGAATGGAACCAAGACAGGTTCAACATATTTGACATCACTACCCAGACTGCATCGCAATGTCTGAATCAATGTTGGCCTAAAAGTGCAAAATATGTTTGCAAATTCATAAAAAACAAAGACATCTAAAATGTTTCTATATCCCATTTATGTAACAGAGGCCAGCGTTAACCTAATAATGCCTACAAGTCTTAATAGTCAGAATTCCCTGTAAGTACTTGATTGACAGCCGGGAGTAAAGCCTGTCATTAGTGATGCACTCTGCCAGAAGATGAGTGAGCTTCTTCTGACTCAGGAGGGATCAGGTCCACAGCTGAGGTCAAAACGTTGATGGGAATTCCACTAAGGACCTACCCTGCCTCAGAGCACTCTGAGCCAGAGCCCTCTTCTTAATGAGAGGAGAGAGGGAGGGTGAGATAAAAGCAGATGTACATGCAATGGCCTGCTGTTGTGCTTTTATAAAGCTTTCCAAGGAGAAATGGGACAAATCTATAGTCAGCAACAGGAGTGTCATCTTCAGGTAAAAATTGGGATTGGGTTACCAGGGCCCAAAGTGGGGGAAGGGCCCTTAAGGAGTCTGGAATTTTATTTTCCTTTAAATATTAATATACAGGTGCTGGTCGTAAAATAAGTATATCATGAAAAAGTTGATTTATTTTCGTAATTCCATTCAAAAAGTGAAACCTGTATATTATACTCATTCATTATATACAGACTGATATGTTTCAAGTTTGATGATTATAACCGACAACTAATGAAAACGCCAAATTCAGTATCTCTGAAAATTTGAATATTACTTAAGACCAATGCAAAAAAGAATTTTTAGAAATGCTGGCCAACTGAAAAGTATGAACATGAAAAGTATGAGCATGTTCAGCACTCAATACTTAGTTGGGGCTCATTTTGCCTGAATTACTGCATAGTATTTAATGGCAGTGCAGTAACAAGAATTGAAATATTGCTTTACACTTCCAAGGACAATCTGATCTCTCAAAAGATATGGTCAACACAGATGTCCTTGGACAAATGTTGCCTGCAGATCTGTGTCTACTATCCACTTGTCTGCCAGTGGTTCACTGATGTGTTGGGCCCGAAGATAGTTCCCTTGGCAAAGAACACAAAGCCTTTGGGACAGAAATGTCATTCTTGGATTTGTAAAGCTTCAGGCCTGACTGCGTACATGTTTGATAGATGAATAGGGCGCGATGACAAAAAATGAATGAGCAGAGTTGACATGGAAGGATTTTATATTTTCTATACCTGAAATACACATATATTTGTTAAATACTGAAGCTCAACATGAGTGAAAGCATAAAAGCAAAGCATTTATGTTCCAAAATTGATACTTTATAAGAGAAAGACGAAACCTTCTTAACTCTTAATGGAAGTCAATGTAAAAAAATGATTCCAAGTAATTGTGAAGCATTTCTATTGGTCCATTCATCATGAAATTTTCACAAAATTTGAAGGACAGCATTTGTGTTCAAGTGATGTAGTAAACTAAAAGTCCACAACAAATTGAGATAGAAGGTTTCTTTGGACAGCGATGACATATAGGCATAAACATCTTGTATCATGTAGCAGTACTCTCAGAAGTTACATTACTGTTCACTAAAATTACTGTGTAATTAAGTGTAAATGTACTTTTAAATGTTGAGAAGTATTTGTCCAACTGTGTGCCCTAAAGGAACCAGTAGGAGAGGTGAATATTTGTAATCTTTCATTATAGAACTTTGTAACATAACAAAACAAAAGTGTTAAAAAAAAAACAAAAAAACAAACAAACAAAAAAACTACACGTACGAAATCAATACGAGTCAATACGAAATACATACGAAATCAATACAAGTTAAAAATCAATTAATACAGAATATGATATGCAATGACAGCAAAATATACCACCACAGAGACAGTTTGTTTGAGAGTTTACCATGGCATTAAGTTCCAATACTGTATCTTGAGCTTTAATATGTCCATATAATATGTTAAATATGTGCATATTTATATTGTGATGACTTAGTGATGAACTCAGTAAATGAAAAATGCAACCAGATTCTCACAGCAATGTTATAAGATGTAATGTGCAGCATTCCTACAAGAGTAGACGTTTATAAGAAATGTTGAACAATAAACGTTTGGCCATATAATGTAAAAAGAAAAAAACAAACAAACAAACATCAGAATATGTTCTCTATTTAAACATTCTGAAAATATATTCCTGAGGAGTTCCACCCCAGTGGCAATTTAATACATTTCCTGCATTTCCAGGCCTTATGAAAGCTGCCACAATTGTGTTTATTCTGAAATCCTGGTGGCATAGAAGTTTTGAGGATTGTATTCTGTTTTTAAACTTAAAAAAATCAATAAAAGCAGAAACGCTTGATGCCAGACCAGCTCTTCAAATGTAATAATAATGCAGGATGAAGGAACTGCATGGATCAACCACAAGGTAATGAAAACTGAGATCTTTCCCCCGGGATCAAGGGCTATATTACAGAAATCTTTCTTTCTGTAATAACTTACTAATATCTGACAAAGACTATCTCATAAAGTGTATTATCTCAAGTTAGACAATGCTTATAAACTTAACAGAGGTTGACCATCATTATTTAATTTAAGACATCAATGATTCGTTTCATTTAAATAACTATTTGAAACTTTTGCACAGTACTCTCTCTCTCTCTCTCTCTCTCTCTCTCTCTCTCTCTATATATATATATATATATATATATATATATATATACACACACACACACACACACACACACACACACAGTACTATGCAAAAGTTTTAGGCACTAGAGATTAACAAAAACATTTATCTGAACAGTGTTTATAAAGACATACACAAACATACTACAAACTGCACCTAACATTAGAATAAAACCAAATAGCATTATTCCAGTAAGTGTGATATTCTATGTGTGAATGTGTTGGTTTAACTTTTTCCAAATCTCTCCTCGAGGCAGTCTGTATTATTTGAGGTTATCATCCAATGCATAGATTTACCAATTAATAAATAATGATTTGAAATAATGTGTGCTGTTGGTTTAAAAAATGCATGCAATTAAAACCATCACTTTGCAGTTTGAATAAATCTAAAGGTGTATTATGCTAATTAATACCTGTGAAAATGTCTTGTTAATATTTCCTTTAAAATTGACCCCTAGTGGTAGAAACAGATGGTTTAAACAGCGGTTAAAACACTGTTACACCCAGCATTTAAAAAACTTTGGGAAACTGTCTGGTTAGAGTGCATTTGTAAGATTATTGGCTTTTTAAAAACTATTTTAACTGTGCTGTTTTAGCTCTGTCAGCAGTCTGTGCAACTTTTAGTAGCTGAAATCACTCATTAAAGAGAGATACCTTTGGACATAGAATGTTTATTTTAGTCTTGTCTGTGTCTATGAATATTTTTCAATAACTGTCAAACACGAACTGGGTCATGGTGTATTTACACTCTGTATGCAATAAAGCATTCAATTAATGAAAATGACAACATTATATTTAATAGCATTAATATACTCAATGAAAGTATGCAAGTCTGTAATGCTGATCATTTTATATAGGGTGCTTTCTAACAGAGAGAGTAGATGGAAGCAGAGCCAGGTATGGTTTGACCATCTCTCATTACTTCTTTGAACTGAATTCATCTTGGTGGTTTGTGTGTGACACCCTATTATCAACAGTAAAAATAATTACAGTGTATATTGGCGATGAAGGAGTGCATTCACAATACTTATGCAGTTGTCATATCTAGTGTAGCATGGCCCTAACATTTGTTATTCCTGGCATGATGCAATTAGCTGGGTGGCATTGCCGGTATTGATGGCACACGTGCAGATGGAGGCTGCTGCTCACTTCCATACAATTGTAATACACACACACACACACACACACACATACACTCACACATGCTGTTTCTCTTTCATCATCTGGGAACTATCTGTGAGGTACATACTGCTCTGAGAAGGCATTGTCTGAATAGTAATGGGTGTATTACATGTTGTCTCCAGTTGTTACAGATTATACATCTTGTACCGTCATATTCATACAGTTTTTTTCATATAATTTATTTATTTTTTTACACCTCATTTAAAATCCAATTAAAAGTCTTGGTGTAATTATGCACTAATACTCAAAAGGGTGTTATTATCACTGGTTTGCTCGAGTTGTATCAGGTATAGCACATTCATTCATTCATTAATTGTCTGTAACCACTTATCCAATTTAGGGCTGCTTATCCAAGGTGCAAGGCAGGAACAAACATAGAGGGGGCGCCAGTCCTCTATGGTCCACTCTAACACCTATGGTCATTTTTGAGTAGCCAGTCCAACATGTTCTGGAAGGAACCCATGGAAACACAGGAAGAAGGCATACCACGATCTTAAGTTATTGTTATGGCACAGATTCCTAATGCGTATTCATCACATAGATAACTATAACAAACAGATAATAAAAATAAAATAGGATAAGTAGAACAGTAGAAACAAACCATATTAAAAATAAATCATTATCCAAATACTATTATTGGGTAATTTTGAATTCCATCCCCGATCATGCCACAGCACTCAGCTATCAGAATCTTATGCCTCTTTTCCACTGCATGGTTCCTACTCGACTCTGTTATACTCTGCTTTGTTTGCTTTTCCATTTTGGCAAATTAGGTACCTGGAACCAGGTACTTTTTTAGTACCTGCTTGCTTGTGGTTTCAAACAAGCCAAGTGGTGATTAAACATGACGTGTAAACAGAGTGCTCATTGGCCAGAGAATCTTGTCACAACGAAATGCAGACATCCAGCACAAACTCACTATCTGTAAAATCTCCAAGCTACAGTAGAGATCACATTGGTTATTATCTGACATTTGATAACGCTCCTTGGATTGGAGGCTGAGAAAAGAATCCAGCCAAACAGTGCAACAAGGAACAAAAAAGCTCTATTGATCTGTGTGAACTGGGGCATGTGGCTGTGTTCTGTCCCAAAAAACAAAAACAACACGTGAATACATGATGAGTAAACAGTGCTTAACTTTATTGCCAACATTGTTCTGATTTCCAAAGCCCACAGTTCCTGTTACAGGCAGGATTTTTGGGGGTGAGCTGTGCTAATGGGAAAGCCACCAGGGACAAGATCCCAAAAAGTATAGAGCCAAGCCAAGTGAAATAGGTGCCATGCACTGGAAAAGCACCATTAGATAGCACAACTGGCCCTCCCTCTGCTCCAACATTCACCATGATCCTTGCCAATGTGGGCATCTGTTGTGTAGTAAGTAAGTGTTCTCCTTCAAACGTAATGAGCTACCCAGTGGCGTTGTGTTAATAAAGTGACTACACAACAGACACAACAATTGCTGCAGCTCCACTTCACTAACATAACCTGGTCCTAGGGGTGAGATGTTGTTAAGGGTGAACATAACTTTAGAATTTTTTTGCAGTACTGCTTTGGGGAAATGAACTGAATCATGCATTCACAGCGGGGGGGGGGGGGGGGGGGGCTTCAGTATAGCACAGCTCTGAGGTAGCAAAGCTATTCATTATCAGGCTTCATTTTCAAAGTAGTGTCCCCAGTACCACACATATGTACTATTTATCCTACCCATCTGCACTAAATTCACTCTCTTTCTATCTCTCAGTCCCCATGTCAGAGTTGGCAGATGAGTGAGTGGGAGGCTGTGTGATATTTAACCATTTGCCAAAACTACCCTATCGCTCAGCCACAAAACATAATTAATTCCTGCAGCTCCAATGGCGGCCTTTGTTTCCCCTCACAGTCCAGAAAGAGAGAGAGAGAGAGAGAGAGAGAGAAAGAGACAGAGTGGGAATGAGAGGGAGGTCAAATGTGGTCCTGGAGGGTTTAGTGATGATTTATGGAGAGTCGGAGGGCTTTCACGGCTCTAAATCCCTATTCATTTTCTTAATTTAAACCACCACTGCTAGCTAGCCTAGTGGAAAAAAGACAAATAGCAATAAAGGAATGAAGCTAAAGAAGGTAGTAGGGTGGATAGTAATGAAAGAGAGAGATTTCTGTACATCAACCCTAACTAGACACTCCTTCCTCGTTGGCCCACCTTGTGGATGTAAAGTCAGAGACTGTAGCTCATTCTGCAGAGTTTATGTTGGCCATATTTAGTCCTACATCATGGTTCAAGGGATGAAGGGATCGGGGATACTGATTGGTTGCCAGTTCACTATCCAGCAGTGACACCAGTGGGATATACAATTATTTTGAACAGCAAAACACAGGGTGCAGTAAATTGGAGTAGCAGAAAGTATGCAGAGCAACAGATGGAATAGAGTCTGTAATTGTAGAACCAGTTAGAATCTAGAAGTGCTGCTGCTGTATGGACACAGGAGCTGATAAAATGGAGAGTGAGAGTAGAAACAAGGAGGAGGCTTTAATGGGACGACTGAGCAGTGATGGAATTAGTGACAGGTAAAAAGGGGAAAGAAAGAGAGTGAAAGAAAGAGAGAGAGAGAGCAAGTGATGGTGTGATGGATAGATCGCTAGATAGACAAATAAATAGAAAGGGAAACAGAAAAAGACAGAGGCTGCTCTGATGGAAGGGTGGACAGTGATGTTAGAAATTGATTCTTTGGTGCTATTTGCATGTTTCTGATCACTAATGGTGTCTGTGATTCACAGAGAAGAGAGGAGCTGATGAGGATTCATCCACGGTTAACACAGCTCTCCATTTGTCAGGGTGTTTGTTTGATTTGTTCGCTTGTGCCAGAAATATTGGAGATGAACATAAACTAATAAATCGATGGCTGCTGCCTGTCAGATATGTGTGTGTGTGTGATTACCGCCTGCAGAAAGACAGGATACTGCCTGTCTCTTTGTCGCCTTTAGCTCTGCATTGCTTACACATACACGCACACTCCCCAATTGATCCACTCCCACACTGACATATCTGTAAACAGAACAACAAGCAAAGAGACCTAAGCTCTCAAACTGCTGGAAACAAAGGCATAGACGCATCTCTCTCTCTCTCTCTCTCTCTCTCTCTCTCTCTCTCTTTCTTTCTAAATAACCACAGGAGATAGTGAGCATCTTATGACATAATATCAGATCATTATGTTTGACAGTATCTCACCATATGTGAAGACACTCCAGGAGATATTAGTTCTAGACGTTCAGTGATGTAAACATGTTTCATAATTTCCCCTTGGAAATCACATAGGATTGCCATGGCATTTTGACAGTCATCTGAGCCCATGTCTGATAATAGGAATACGAAATAGGGGAAATTCTAGCAACATTTCTGCATACTGTTAATGTCAAAAAAAAAAAAAAAAATCATAGACATTCAGCATGTTATAAAGAGTGTACAGAATAGAGGTGGGACAGGTAATACAGATCAGAGTGCATGTGTGAGAGCACAGTGCAGATGTGGCCACAATGCAGATGTTTGTTTAAGGTTTTATTTACATAATACTGTACAACACCCTGTGTGGCATGAATGTATTTCAAAACCTTTCTTCCTATAAAGATATATACCTTGCCATGTTTCTAGCTGTCTGTGACAGCTGTCAGAGGCATGAAACACTTGGGATGCCTGGTTCTTCAGATATCCCCAATGAAGATTTCATTGAGAGATTCATTCACATCACTTGACACTGACTGAGACACTGGATTATGCAGATGTTACTGCTGAAAATGGGAAACAAACTATATTTGATGATATTTGTTTCACTAATTACACTCAACCTCTTGGTTATAATAATATAGCACCCTTCTCATACCCAAGGTCGCTTTTCAAATCAAAGGGGGGCAGATTTCATTGTGAAAAATATGTATGTGTGTAGCTGAGCTTTAAAGGAGGATAATAAGAAACTAAGGCCAAGAGACTGTGGCAATATGTTCCATAGTTTAGGAGCTATGGTACTAGAGGATCAGCCCCCACCAGCGACCAGCAAAAAGTGAGAAGACCAAGCAACAGAGGCCCTAACTGTTCGAACTGGGTAGTGGGGGTGCAGGAGTTCAGTCAAATATGGGCATGCTAAAACATTTGCACATGTTACCATAAATGAGCTACAAAAAATGCACTTGTGAGAGTTTGTGATTAAGTTTGGGAGTAATGTTATGTTTAGTGTTATGTTGTTACAATTAGCTTTTTGCTTAATCATCTGGATAAGGTGCAGGGTTACGTGTTCTTTAGCAATAACATGCCTTCAAAAGTGTTTGAATATCATATTTGACTATCAATTCTGTGAAGCAGAATTCAGCTGCTTATCCGCTCTTTTTTTGTTAGAAACTTCGAGTTCCACCTTAAATGTAGCAATTGCCACAGATACTAGAATGTAATTACGTCACCATTCAAGGTGGATATTCTCAAACTACTAGTGATGTTTTATGTTTGTTATGTAGTAAAGAGACATAATGAATTGAAACTTAATTAAACTAAGACTACACTAGTTAACATAGGAGAAAATTTGTGGCTTCCTTTGATCATCTTTCTGTTGATTCACAAGGCACTTCATCTGAAGGATGCTCATGAAAAATCCATTTCCAGGGGTATATAATGCTACCTCTTGACACTTTCCTAACAACAATTTTGACACCTTCCCATAGGCAAAAAAGGAGGGGTAGGGCTAATTCTGTCTTCCAGTTCAATGTGGATGAAGGATTTTCTAAGTTCCAAACAATATATTTAATTTCATCTGAAAAGTAATGTAGCCTCATGATGGCTGATGCATATCTACAGTGTATAAAAGCAGTCATGTCATACTGTTTATTAGTGCTTCTGCATGTCTCCATGGTGTTTAAATGTATAAAACATTACATAATGCATTGTTGTCAACTGGTATTGCTAACAATGGAAACCTAGGGTATAGTGCTTTCTGATTGTTTAACAGGAAAATGGCCTGCTCGGGTATGACATTATTCCCATGTCCAACATCAGATTTCAGAGGAAATTGGAACACAGCAGAATGGGAAGGGCTCAGGGGTGAAATGGGATTCGCTCTAAATCTCCAAACTAATAACTGTAATCATGAACTGAATGGTTTTATGCAGATTAGAAATTTTAGAATTATCAGAAAGTTGTAATATATGATGTTAATTTGCCAAAAACACAGCTACTGCCCAGAGTTTGCAGTATGTCTGCTGAGCACCAGAGTTGAGTTGTTGTGTTTTTTATTGAATTCCAAACCACTGGAGGAGCAGAGGGGAAATAAGCACTCGCTTCTTTTATTTACCACCCTTCTCTATGTACTGACAATATTAGAAACACCTGACAATCAGCTTTCTTCAAAAGCCCACATACCGCAGAGAGAGGCAGAGAGACATGGGGGCGATAGAAGAGGGTCCAGGCAGAGAGAGATATGGCTGTGCTGTTGTTGAAGAGAGAAATCCCGCTGGTACTGCTCTTTCAGGCAGCACACTGGGGACTCTGATTGGCCGCTAATGCCCAGCATGTCTGCCCACTGTCCTTCAAGCGGAAGCTTCTTTTGTTGCGCTAGAAAATGAAGCGTGGAGAGAGAGAGAGGTGGAATTATATTCTGAATCGCACCCAGAGCAGAGGCACAGCAGCATGTCTGAATGCATCATTAGTTCCCACTCGAGTCAGGGAGAAAGAGAGTTTGAGGAAGAGATGGACTTCAGATGAGCTTACCTTTAAGACTAAAGTGCAACCCTCAGTATATGCAAAGATGCCCCTTCACTGCTCATCGCACATCAACAAAACTTTACTGGGGTTACCTTGGCAACAGTGGCCATGGCGCCATGGTGACTAGCGTGGGAGGGCAGCCCGATTTGACCTCTGTCCAAAGAGTTCTGTTTATGTGGGAAATTGCCAAACTATGCAAAAGAACAGTTTATTTGTGCACAAAGTGTTCTTGAGTGTAAAACTACTAATGCATCCAAGATAAATCACATAACATGAATACTTAAAAGCTAAGCTGACTTGTCGCTTACCTTACTTTCCATCAAACAGTGGTACCAGGCTGGAAGAGTGAGGACTAACACACTTCCAAGGACACATCCAGCAATTTTCCAAGTGGTTAAGTTCCAAATGTTATTGGACAGCTCAGTGTGCTTGGAGGACAGTGGTAACTGCCTAGTTCTGTTTTATGAGCTAGCAGATGTCTGCAGTTGGCGAAGCTCACGGTACACCATGGACTAAAAGGAAACAACTCCATGCTTCCCAGCAAAAGAAAAGCATATTAAATGAAATGAGGAAACACTCCAAAGCAAAACGCTGAATAATAAACTTCCCAGGAGCAGGACACGGAACAATAAATGGAGAGAAAACTCCCACAATCCTGCTCCACCAAAAGAACTCTGGCTCTTGAACTGGTTCCGTTCAGGATTCTTGGAGCCTTGGTGCTTTCCCATGTTTCCACCAGTTTTGATGGAACTGAGGATACATCATTAGTGGTTTAATCACTGTTTGTTCGGAACATAGTGAAATATGATACATATGTAAATAATACAGAATACTGCTTGTTAATGTATTTCAGAATTTGGTTCCAGAGTTGTCCTGCTGAGATTGTGAACAGTGAGAACCGAGGAGAAAAGTAGCCTTAAAGTGAATATTATTTATGTTGGTGGAAATGCACTGAACAATTCCAAATTTGGCTTGCAAATAAGAGTTAAACTGGTTCCATATTGATAGAAAAGGGCTACAGAGAGAGAGAGGGGAATCCAGCCGAGGGCAGCACGGTGAGTTATGTCTGAATGCATAGAAACAGACTGGGTTCAAAGCCACCAGCTTGTGATGATTAGGATAAAACCTTGGAGACTTGCTCATCTTCAGCTGTTACCCAATTTAATAACTTAATAAATAAATAAATAAATAAAAATTAATTCATGAAGCTAAACCATAGGATGTAGGCCATAACAATTCCATGCTTTCTCAGTGGGGCCTGGAAATAAATAAATCCTTGTAATTAAATGGACTTTTGGGTCATTATGTACCTATGTAACTTACATATTAATTTACATATTATTTAACAAATAATTCATGGACATTACTGATTCATTTATAGTAGTTACTGCAGAGTCATTTATTAGGACAGTAAATATTAGAATGGTCTGCTTTAGGCCTTGGGTTCAGTGGGTTGAGCTAATTTTAATTAGCATATAACACTTTGATGACCACCCACAAAGCTCATGAGACATAACTGGTGCAGGGTCTGGGGAGCTGAGCAGGATTTTACTTCCCGTTGTTGTCCAATGCCCGGGCAACCTTGGCAGTGCTGAGGCAGGAAGATCTCCCGGGGTGTGGAAAAACGCAGTCGCTGCGAGGGGTCTCAGGGGCAGAGGGAAGGAGTGAGAAGAAGAGAGAGTGCTTCTTCCTCTCCATCACATCCCACCAATGCTCCTGGGGCTCATGTGTGTCATGTCCTGTGGAGCGGCCAATGTCAGGCCACTACGCTTTTGACATTTGCAGACAGAACAGATCAGCTCAAAGCCTGTGAAGTGGCTACTTTAACTCACCCCCCAACATTTCTCTTTCACTCTCCATTTCCTGAAACTGAAACGATATTCCCAAATGTTGTTGATAAACCAGGGCATGCTTTAGGTCTGAAGTTGGCTTCTTTACTCTTTTACTGAAACTACGAAGCTAATGCTTATCAACACTTAATATTCTGTACCAAGCTTCATGTTTTGTTACACTGTATATGTGTGATCAGGTAAATTTTGGTTCACTCTGCAATTTTGTCAGTAGACTAAAGAATTTTCCACAATATTCCTAGGTCCTGTCATCATCACGTACATAGGCAGTGTCTCCCCATACTTGATACTGTTTGGTTTGAAGAGGGGCCTTTGTCTGGATTAAAAAATACAAATTTCTTCAATTTAATATTTATTACTTGTACTTATTTGTGGGTAGGATCAAGCTTACTGTATGCAAGACAAAAACACATACATTCCTTACATATCATCACTGTCCAATTAAAAACATGTATCTCCATTTCTAACGATTTTGTTTGCTACATCATTTGAATACAGCAACCGTTCTTCACATTGTTTCAGAATAAATGAACCAATAAAAATGCTCCAAAATTACTTGAAATACAACCTTTTTTACATTAACTTCCATTCCTTCTTCTGTAAATTTAGTATTTTTGTAGATACATGTTTTTAATGGGACAGCAATGATATACAATGCGTATCCTACTTACTTACCAGCTCCTTATTTGCATTTTAGTTCCATCTTAAATGGTTGAATTCATTGCACTGGCTGATTAATGCTAATGCTTATCTACCTTCTAGATAATGATTCAGTATTTTTTATACAACGTAGTGTGGTATAGTTTGGAATAAAACATAAATAATTCAGTTGTTTACATTTAAAATGTATTTATGCATATTACAGTAGTGACATACAGGACATACAAACCAAGGCAGTTGATGTGTAAGACGGGAGAGAGGCATTTTATGTTATTATCCCATATGTAAAGAACTCTTTATGTTAAAACAAACTGAACCACTAAAATGTTTCATAGCAAATAAGTTTTACTGTTTACTGATGATGCCATTTTCACTGAAGAAGCATGGTATGGTTATGGTAATCAATTTGCAGAAAATTTAAGTTTTTTAAAGCCAAGGCAGTGAGTAAATCAATTGCCTGCATCTTTGTCATTTATACTGCCTCAACTTCCATCCCCAAAAATGTTTTCACATTGCTCAAATTGAATTGTGGTTCAGTTTGATCAAGACTGAGACCACCTTTTTTGCAGGGACCAAACTGCGGTCTTTTGCTATTTTGGTTCAGATCAAACAAGGTATGTGTGAAATCACCCTTACAGCTAACCAGTTAGCATTGTGCAAATCATCACCTTCTTTCCTCAAATCATGTCAAGTAGTTACTGAAAATTTGTTATTCATTCACCTTGTTCACCATTCATGTTTTGAAGTGTTACAGCCTGCAATTACCACTAATTTTCACTATATGTTTTACACATGCGATATGCATTTTTGATACATGGGTCAATACTTGGTAGAATCACTTTTTGCAGCAATAACTACCGAAAGTCTTTTGAGATTAATCTCTGTCAGCTTAGCACATCTGGATCTTGACATCTTTGCCCATTCTTCAAGGCCAAATTATTTAAACTTTGACATATTGGACAGAGATCATTTGTGAACAGCAGTTTGCAAGTTTTCCACGAGAATATAAATCAGATTAAGGTGTGGGCTATTTAATGGGTAATTCTAACATCTTCAAGGGTATATATATATATACCTTTCAAATCTCTCTCAAATGTCCTACCTATAGACGTTTTGTTTTCATTTATATAAATTCTATATACATTTGGCCCTAGACAGGTTTCCAATCCCTGCTAATACATTCTCCTAACCAGTGGCGGATGCTGGTCTTTCAAGGAGGGGAAGCTCAATTTCGGCCTACATCATAAAATGTGTCGGTTTTTTATACGTAAATTCTACCCTGTGTTCCTTTTCAAGAAAATGATCTGTGACCCTGTCGTACCAACAAGGCGTCCTTTGCAGGGACTTGACTAGAGTCCTCTCAATGGCCAGCAGAGCTAGGCTGCTTAAACGGCCTTGGCCCATGTGAAGTGTGTCCGCCTGTGAGTGCTTTGTGACGGTGGAGGGGCTCAGCAACACTCGCTGGACAGAAACTGCGATAGAAGTCAGTCTCCAAACAAAAGCAGCTACAAAAAACCCCACCAGAAATAGAAGCTCGATTTGTCGATAGTCGTTTTTAACAAAGAAAATGCTGCTAAGAGGTTTAAGAAAGTCTGGTTCAACTCAGAACAGAATGAAAATTTAATGCTCCCACGAATCTTTACACCAAAGGATCGCTGATTCGCTCATTTCGCTGTCCGTCAAAAAGGGATTCAGCCACAGACAGATCATCCAATCATCATGCAGAAGCTGAGCGTCCAGGCCAGCCGAGGCCAGCCCACTGCCCCATAGACCCCCAGAGACGCTGAGCGTCCGATGGGCGGGACAAAGCCCAGCATTTATCCAATGACGCTGCACTTCGCTGCTTCGCTATTGAAATCTGTGGACGCTGAGTTTAAAGCACCGTGAATCTGCGGGAAAGCCGCGTCTTTACCAGTGATAAGAAGCTGATTCTGAACAAAAGTTGAGCGCGTTATAGTGCATATTTATTCACTGACATGTAAACACAACAGTATATATTTGATCACTTATTTTTTGACATTTTAGGGGAAGCTGAGCTTCCCTTGCAGTCTTAGAGCAATCGCCTCTGCTCCTAACATATTACTACCACCACCATGCTTCACTCTGAGGATAGTCTCAGCACTCTGAGAGACTTTTCTCAAAGACCACAATGTTTACTTTTTGTCTCATACTTTTTTTTCATACTTTTACAAGTGTACAAACAATTTACATTGTTTGTACACTTTTTTCATTATTATTTTCTTAGAGACAGATTTCAGAAATTATATTCATACATTTATTTTCTTTAAGCACATTATCTTGTTGGTGTTGGGTCTATCTGGTATCACAAACTCACACATACACTCATACCTACTGAACCACCAACATGTGTTCATATTTCTTATATGACTTTGGCTTATGTCATATGTCATTCCTGAGGCAAATGTATGATGACTTCTGCATTGTTTGCATGATGCTAGATGGGAAGGTGAGTATAAGCTACCATGCTGTTATTCGCTTCTTAAGAATACATAATCATGTAGATAGCAGATGGATCTGGCCAAAAAAGATGAGAGGATCTGTTGGCAGAGTCGAGAAAGACTGGAGTGTTACTTGTTTCTCATCAGGGTCTTTGCTGTGGGAGTGAAATATAAACAGAAACCCAACACCACAAAACAGAACAGCCCACAGTGACCCAGTAGGTTCATAAAGTGATTATAACACTGATTATAGCTCTGCATGAACTGTCTGAACTTTTATCATATAGTCTGTAACAAAGTGCTGATCTCTAATTTCCTCATTAATGATAAGGATATAGAGTGCCCTCTGGAACGATTGGCGTCCTTGTTAAAGATGAGCAAAGAAAAACCTTCTTTGTTTTCTGATATCTTGGCCTCACACTGAAACTTTTCAACGAGGTCAAATTATTCTAATTAAAAAATATATTTAAATAAACTAAATATAAATAAATATTACAGTAGTAGAGGTAAATAAGAAATTAATTACTCTTTCAATCTGAGTTTCTCTGATGTTGGCTGTAAAGCAAACCTGCCTCACACTGTTTATGAAGTCCAGCCATGTGTTTCCTTTGAAGCCAAACCTGATTGCCATTTCATTTTTTATTAATTACCAGCTCTGCCGATCCCCCCCCCCCCCCCCCCAACAAACACACACCTCTGAAAATATCTATTTAACCCGAGTACCTCAATTATTCAAGCACAAATCAAATAAAGACAGACAAATAAACAAAGGTGTTTTTGCTGTACCTTCTCAGCAGAAAGATGCTGGTGGTGTGGCGGCGGGTCTAAAGGAAGCTGCTGCAGTCTTTGATGTACCACACAGATTAATCTGTGGCTGGTATCGGCTCGTTAATGCTAAATTGCATTGGAGTGGCTGATTAAGGGATCACCTTGGGGGGTTGAAAGCCATGCAGAGGAGAGCAAACAAAAAACAAATGAAAGCTCCTGCCCCCTCCATTAGGTCACATGTTCCCATTCAGTTACTTTTTTTTTTTCCAATCAACCAAGACATGATGGTTGTTCTATGTTCATGTTTTAAATATTGCAACGAACATTAGAAGTGGCTGATGCTGATTGATTTGAAGAAAATATCTAATATCTAACTAACAGGGTCCAGGGAAAAAATTACTCTTTATATATGTCATTCCTGACCAAAGAAAATGTACGTATTGTCGTTTTACTTTGCTACATCTTTTGACATTTAAATTTTGTGAAAATTTTATGATGAATGGACTAATAAAAATGTCCAAAAATGAGTTTTTCTTGGACAATGACAATATTTTAAAAAAGTTTTTATTGTATAATGAATTAGAAATCACTTTATTTACTGCATATGTACATTAATGTTGGTTTCTGAAGTGCCAATAACAACATAGTCAGTATTTTGTGGTTTGCCTAAAATAAAACAAGGCTTTAAGAGATTGTGCTGTAGCTTATGTAGAAGGCACAGTTATGTAGGATTGCCCCACCTCCAAGTCTGAGTCTCTCCAGTCACACAGCTGTACCAGCTTCTACTTGAGAGAACAAACACTAGGTTAAATGGGTCAAAACACACACACATTGAGAAAGCTTAATACATTCTCTAAATCTGCATAAGTACATCTAGTTTTGAATACTTAACAACTGTATGTGTGCAATAAGTGCTATCAGAGTCTGCCCATTAATTTGTAGATGTAGTAGCCTTCTAAAACCTAAACTTCAGTCTTCCACTTGATTTTCCTTTGGTCACTTTCCTTAATTGAGGCATGTGACAGACAGGCATGAAGAGTCGGCCTTCACTGAAGATGGGGCCACTGCTGGGACTCATACACGTTTAACACACTCACACATTTATCAGCAAAGTCAAAAGGGACAGCTCATGTTTTCACCACCAATAGAGACGCATACCCAGAATCTTTCTGACCTTGATGTTGACATTTTGAGAATGTTTTTAAAAAGAAATTCCCCCTGTTTATCAAAGTTTATTCCTATGGAACTTTCATAGGATGCTTTTTGCTTTTACAAGAATACTGTAAAGTTAATGGAGCTGTAGCCCTACCTGTAAAATGACTGTAATTGACTGTAATTATTACTAATTAATTCATTCTCCAGCATAGTTCTCTTTGTATGTAGTACTATGTTTATTAATCAGAAT
This sequence comes from Hoplias malabaricus, assembly GCF_029633855.1. Lineage (NCBI taxonomy): Eukaryota > Metazoa > Chordata > Actinopteri > Characiformes > Erythrinidae > Hoplias > Hoplias malabaricus. The sequence continues at coordinate 41,953,726 of NC_089803.1, forward strand.
TACAAAAAAAAAAACAAAAACCCTCCAATTGTAATAATCAAGCATAATTATTTATATTATATTTAAATATTTACTTTCGTTAGAGTAATATATATTGTTAATATAATATCTATTAAATATATAAAATGTATATAACTGATTTAATTTATGTAACTGATCATTTTAACTTATATTTTAACCTATAGTTGTCACATCCTGGCCCAATCTTGTTTGTTTTCCCCCGCCATTGGGCTATGTCTGTCTGTTATTGTCCATGTCTCCGCCTTTGTTCCGCCTCCTTGCCATTTACCCTCGTTATCTGTGTCAGGTGTGTCTCGTTTGTTGATGTATTTAAGTTCCGTTGTTGTCACTTCCTGGGAGCGGTCATTTGTTTGATTTGTATGTTTTTGTGTCGTTCTCTTGCTCGTTTCATGGATATATATATATATATATATATATATATATATATATATATATATATATATATATATATATATATATATCTGCAGATTCACCTAACTAACTAAAACATGGGAACAGCTAAAAATTTTAAGGAACGTTTATGTACTCACCTTCTGTAACCCTTATTGTAGCTGGCCGTAGCTGTGTTCTGGTGCCAGAACCTACTTAGAATCATTCTACATAAGGGAAAACACCTTTGACAGAGTGCTAGTCAACGGCAGTTATCGCATACAACACATAGTTAATTCCATCATGTGGATTTGAATAGTGGGAGAAAACCAGAGCACCTGGAGAAACTTCTCATAAACAGTGACCTGAGGCAGTGAGCTGTGTACACAATTGTGTTACCTGGATATAACATTTTAAAATAAAATAATAAAAATAACTTCACCCCCAGTGTTACATTATTCTTAAGTCAATTCCCACACAGTATGCCCTGCAGTCCTCCTTTAGGTCTGTAGTTTGTTGACAACAGCATGCAGACTAGGTGAAGAAGCCTTGAATATTCTTGGTTTAAACCTGTGAATTTGGTGGTACTCATTTTAATTTGTTTATAACCAGTGGCTCTGCTGAAAACTACAGCTCAGTGTCAAGTTAAAGGACACTAAGAAGTATTTTTACCTTAAAATTACAGTTTCAATCATTGTGAGGCTTCACAGACCTGTAATAGGGAGAATATAACCTCTGTTATTGCTATACTAGTACTATTTTTGAAAAAGAATACACTTATACATTTTATGAATGGTTTACAAATGTTTAAAAATTGTTGTTAATGTAGTTGTAAACACATTAAAAAGTCATAATAATCAGTTATAACAGATAGAAAGGGCGACCCCACATTCATGTATATTATCAAACCTCAGATCTTGCAAAATACTGACCCCACTTTGTCTTCTCCCTCATTCAACATTAAGCCTGTCAGTTCCACCACATATTTGTCAACGCATTTAACCATTTAACCACCAAGTGTAATTAATAAACCACAGGTAGAATGCTTTTTCAGACATGAATTATAATGTGGTTTGTAGCTTAAGATATTTAATGACTAAATTCACATTCTCAGGTCTTAGCTTATTCTTTACCTTGACATTTTCAATAAGTTCTCTGACACTTTCACTATTAGATAAAAAGGTGTTAAATTTATTGTTAATGAGCTTTAAGGTGTTTAATTAATAATAACAATTATAATAACCATGTAATAAATAGATTTGAAACCATTTATAAACCATTTAAAATGTAGTCTTATTTTAAATTGACCTGCTATACTGGGCTTAGCAGTGCAGAAACAGCGCTATGTAACTTTTGAAGGAAGATAGAAATCCACCCTCTATCTCTCACTCCCCACTGATTTTAGTACAGTACTGTAAAATAAATTACAATAGGGGAACCCCAGGAGCAACAAAAAGAAAAATAAAATAGTGATCTTTTAAATCAAATACAACAATCTGATTCACGTCCAATAACTTCTTTATATCTTCTTTTCTGCCAAGTGGGTCAGCTACAAACAAAACTCTCTATTTTGAGTGGTCATCGCATCAAGGGCAAGAGGCCACTGCTTAGTCTGCATCATTGCGACTCACCCTGATGGACATGTGTGAGGGCGCATAGAGGATGCTAGTTATCATCCTTCTGATCATTACATGAGAAGTGGGTTACATTCCAACCTCATGGACCTTGCACGCATTTGCACCACAAGTGCAAATATGCCAAGGGTCACTTTCCTAGTGTATTCAGAATGCACCTGCTGCCCAGCAAAAGCCAGCTCAAAATACAATCAAATACTAGGGGATTTGTACTGTAAGTTAATGTGAGTTATTTACAGCGTACCACAGTGTCATATCATTATAAAGAAGCAGAGATGTGGAGTTTGGATGTGAGGTGCTTTATCCTGCATGTGGAGGTCATTTTCTGACTGCATCAATGCGTGGAAGGATGTGTTATCGTCTACAACTATCACACCGGGCTCAGAGTGATAACAGCATCTCCACACAGTTTTATTGATACACGAGTTCCCTAGTCCTGAACAAGGCTTTGTGGTTGAGTACATCAGTGTGTGCGTCTGTGTGTGTGTGTGGGGGGGGGGTTTGATATAACTCGCCTCATCCATTGCAGACTTCTCCTATTCAATCAAAGCACTGAGTCTCACTGGAGACCTGATAACGCTCTCATTATCTAAGCAACTGAATTTAAATGGCTGGCGTGGGCATCCAGGGGCCAAGACTTCAGAGCTTTGCTGCCTCATTTGGCTTCTCAGATCCCCCCCATTACACACCACACTCTTCGTCTGTGTTTTCATTTGTGACCAGCCTTAGTAAACAGGAAAAATAAACATACTGATATTCAGATGTGTACGTCGTTTCCATCCACACTATCAAACCGATCAGCACACGGTGACCCAATAGCATCAGAAAAAGATTAGATTCGGAAACTGAAAACATTTTTATCATATAGTCTGCATCACTATGGAATAATTCTCTCGTTAATGACAAGGATGAACAGTGCCCTCCAGAATTATTAGTGTCCTTTAAGGCGATGGCAATCAAATTTGCTGTCTGCTGCCTACTGGACTTTTCATTGAAAATTCAAATGAATATTACAGTAAGAATTTTTATTTATTAGTTCATTGTGTGGTCATATATTTTGATATTTACATGTCCAGCACCTAGTGTAGAAAACAGCCACCTCTACACAGAAGTGAATACCACATCAGTCTAATGTGTATTCAGAATTTACATTTTACATTACAATTTGCATAAAATGTAAAAATTATTGCTGTTAAAAAAATACATTGCTTGTCCAAAATTATACCTTTGGGAAAAGGGAAGAAATATATATATTACAGGGGTACCACTGGTCTGTGTCAGGATCACTCAGACTGATGGGAGGCGGACGCACTTGCTAATAACACAGACTTATTTAAACAAAAGATAACAAAACAGAGACAGACAGACTTGGATGACACAACAGCATACTTAGACAGAGAAAGACCTAGACAGGGAGACTTGGACAGAAAGACTTAAACAGAGACCTAGACTAAAGAGACAGATACAGACTAAACCTAAACAGAGGGAACTAGACAGACAGAGAAAGCTAAAGAGATAAACCTTGACAAAGAGAGCTAAACAGAGACCTAGACGAGGAGAGCTAAATAAATACCTGTACAAGGCGAACTAAACAAACAAACCTAGACAGAAAGCTAAAACAGACAAACCTAATGGGAACACAAACCAGATGGGAGAAACAGACAGACCAGACAGGTACACAGGAAGGTGAACCGAATCAAAGAACCGACAAGACAGACAGGCAAACATGGGATGTCCAACAAAGAAGGAGTCACACAAAGGAACTTAAATATACCACACAGACAAGGGCCAACTGAAAGATAACGAGGGGCAGGATTACAAATGAGACACGGACGAGAAGGAGGAACAAAGGCGGGACATGGACAATAACAAACAGAGCCATGTGCTAAGTGAGCACATGGCGGGAGAAAATAGACACAACAGGACAAGGGCGTGACAGTCTGTTTGCATTACTACAGGTCCAGCATCATCCTAGATGTGGGAGTTGGAAATAGATGTATTCTGTCCAACAGGGTGTATTAAGTGATAGATTCAGTTTATATCTGCCTCTGTTTAAAAAGACATGTTGACATTCCTTCAGTGAACTGAACATAAAATAATATTCAAATCCATCTTGAACTACTAAATTTAAATTATTATATCCCCAACATATAACAAGTGAGACAAGATGAGAAAAAGTATTGCTGGAAAACAATACTGTAACAAAGTGTTGAGTGAACGAAAGCGGTTTATTCTTAAATTTTGCTCTCCTGTTCCTTTTATTAAAACCATCTCTAAGCTCACACTATATATTTAATAATGGTTATTTATATATAGCTCAAAAACATCAGGTATAAAAACTTAAAAGTTTTTTATAATTGTTATGTAAATTAAATTAAATATAAACATTAATTATAAAAACATTATATATATATATATATATATATATATATATATATATATATATATATATATATATATATATATTTTTTTTTTTTTTTTTAAGGCAATCAGTATCAGTATTTTTTAAGGCAATCAGTATCTGATCAGTACCTGATTATTCATGCCTCCTATGGCTTAAATGCTTGCCAGTACATTTCCAGTGGAATCACTGGAATCAGTGCATCTTATGACCTGGATTTAGAGCAATTATTCAAAGCACAGGAAAAAAGGAGAGAACAGAGACACTTGACCAATAACATTCCAACTTTAAACAACAAAGACTGTCATTTGCTGAAGGACATCTAAACCTTTGAATCTTAATTCAGTAACTAATGGTTGGAGGAGACTTTTTTTGCTTTTGAAAGAAGTAAAAACTGTCCTCTTGCTGCCGTGGCAACAGTCCCTAGTTCCTGGCAATTGTGAAGTTGACCTTGTTCTTGAACTATGTGTACAAACCCAGATTTTAAATTATTGGAAGAACATGTGAACAGAAAGCAACAAGAACGCACTTAACAAAAAGCAGTCATTTTGGCTTAGCACTGTATTATTAAAAATATATTCAAGGTGATTATTTATTAATTAAATATATAGTTATTCCAAAATGCACATCACTTCCTGACTGTGTGGACATTTAACTGAACATTATAATTGTACAGGGTGGGCCATTTATAGGGATACACCTTAATAAAATGGGAATGGTTGGTGCTATTAACTTCCTGTTTGTGGCACATTATATTCTGACCACTTATAAAATGTGTTCAAAGTGCTGCCCATTGTGTTGGATTGTCAGTGCAACCTTCTTCTCCCACTCTTCATACACTGATAGCAACACCGCAGGAGAAATGCTAGCACAGGCTTCCAGTATCCGTAGTTTCAGGTGCTGCACATCTTGATGGTATGGTTTAGTGTGGTATATGGGGTACAAAGATAGTGGGGACATTCTTCATCAATGGAAACCTTAAGGCCATTGGATATGTGAAATTGCTACATGATGATGTGTTTTCCTCTTTATGCACTGAAGCTGGCACGTCCCCTGAGTGTTTCCAGCAAGACGGCGCACCACCACATTATGGGTGTCAGGTCCAAGCATTCCTAGATGAACAGTTTCCTGGAAAGTGGATTGGTCGTCGTGGACCAGTTGAATGGCCCCCAAGGTCTCCTGATCTGACCCCTTAGACTTTTATCTTTGGGGTCATCTGAAGGCAATTTTCTGAAGGCAATTTAGATGTGCACCTGAAACTACCTGATACTGGAAGCCTGTGCTAGCATTTCTCCTGTGGTGTTGCTATCAGTGTGTGAAGAGTGGGAGAAGAGGGTAGCATTGACAATCCAACACAATGGGCAGCACTTTGAACACATTTTATAAGTGGTCAGAAACTTGTAAATAACTCATGAAAGAATAAAGTTAAGTTAAAATCAAGCACACCATTGTTTTTCTTGTTAATTTCCCAAAAAGAGTGATGTGTCACATGACCCTCTTCCCATTGAAAAAACAAAAGTTGGATCCAAAATGGCCGACTTCAAAATGGCCACCATGGTAGCCAACCATCTTGAAAAGTTCCCCCCCTCCCATATACTAATGTGCCACAAACAGGAAGTTAATATCACTAACCATTCCCATTTTATTAAGGTGTATCCATATAAATGGCCCACCCTGTAAAATTCTTTGACTTTCCTTGACAGGAACAGTATATTTGTATTATTATATTTAGTGCTGATTAAACACTGGTGACTTCACTGCATGTGAATGTTCTCAAAGGCAAAAAATTAACATCAGAATGAAAAAGTTATGAGGACTGCAGGTGACTCATGTACATACTTAGAAGACAGGTCCTTGATGCTGTCAATTTTTACAATCATTCACAATCTTCAGATTAATTTACATTCATCAAATTCATACACAATCCTTAGATACATCTACAGTTGCTACATTAATCTGCAATCAATTCAGTCATCAAATCAATCTGCAATCATCAGAGTCATACATTATCATTAGATTGATCCGCTTGTTGGATGAGTTTAAGTACAACCCATATTATAGAAGTATCTTCCGCACATTGTGTGCAATTACACATTTCCACCACTGAGGTCTCCAAATACCCAAATGTTACTTATGCTGTTTTCCACTGTATGGTACCTGCTCTAATTAACATTACTCATTTGGTTCTTGGTTGGTTTTCCACTATAAAACTCCCTTGCCCCAAAATGTAATCAGTGATGGATGTATGTATGAATGTAATCTGCAGTGACCCTGAAGCGAGCTTGAGGCCAGAGGGTTGCTGGTTCAATTCCCAGGGCCAGCAAGGAAAAAATTCATTCACGGCTGAGGTGCCCTTGAGCAAGGCACATAACCCCCAAACTGCTCCCCGGGCACCTAAGCACCTTGTTGGCAGCCCCCTGCTCCGGTTGTGTGTGTGTTCACTGCACCTAGTGTTTGTGAAAAATTGCTCACTAGTGTGTGTTTGTGTGTTCAGTACCACAGATGGGTCAAATTTAGAGATGTAATTTCCCTAAGGGGATCAATAATGGTGTTTCTTCTTCTCAGGCTTAGGAAGCCACAACAATGGCAGCGGTAACATTGTGTTGTTTACTCCTTGCTCTGCAAGGTTTACATGTCACATTTAGTCCCTACTCTAAGCCCCTTTCTTAAGTTCACATCATATACATATAAAAAGGGAATATAACGTCAAATTTGACCTGTGAAAAAGATGTCGCATATTTAGTTTTGAATATTTGAATAAGTTGAATAAGTTTTATTTATTCCCATATGAAATATCTAGTCAATTTCAGCAAAAGTGTGCACTGACTTTGCAGACACATTTACACCTGATCCCTGCAGAGGTAACTTAGGAAACCAAAAACTTTTTTAATTTAATTTGACATTTCCAACTTTTTGCCAGCGACTGTATGAAGTGCCCAGATATGTGCCGTACTGTAAACAAACTGAGAAGCACTCACTGCCAAAATCGAGTGAACCTAAAAGCAATTTTGTGTTGATATGACATTTTATTCATGTGGAAATCACATGATTCAGGTAAATGCGGTGCAATGTGTGCGGGGGCTGTGTCCACAGAAGGTATGAAATTCTGAGTGGGAATATGAGTTTGAGTCTATATGTAGAATTCCCCTGCATGAGTCATTGCGTATTTATAACCCCAACTATGTCGGTAGGTGTGTCTGTGTGTGTGTGTGTGTGTGTGTGTGTGTGTGAGTGTATGTGTGTGTGTGTGTGTGTGTGTGTGTGTGTGTGTGTGTGTTGCCTGGGGAAATTTATTCCGCACATGGAAACCCCATTCTTTATTCATGCTTTCTAAATTGAAGTGTGCATCCCTCTATTCTCCTCACTCCTGTCCCAGGTGGCTACATATAGAGATGCAAAGAGAGACAGAATGAGGAAAGTTAACGGAGAAGGAAAAGGAAAAAGAGCAAGAAAGACAAGAGGAGGATGGAAAGAGGGAGAAAAAACTTGAATAAGTTTTCTTTTTCTTCTTCTTCTCTTCTTCTTCTTCTCTGGGCTCTTGTGTTGCTCTATTGTGCGTAGAGAGTATAATGAGAACCATTTGTCCATATTAAAGGAACTGAGGGAGGCCTCTCCACTCCAAATAAAAATCCAATCTCTGTTTTAAAGAGCAGGCCAGAACTTTAATGAGCTCCACACCACACCTATCTACTCTACTCTCTTACACACAGAGATAGAGAGAGAGAGAGAGAGAGAGAGAGAGAGAGAGAGAGAGATTTTTAGGGAGAGGATGAAGGAGGCACAGTGGTCAGAAACAGCAGCTCCAGGGACCTGGAGATTGTGGGTTCAAGTCCCGCTGCGGGTGACTGTCTGTGAGGAGTTGGTGTGTTCTCCCTGTGTCCACGTGGGTTTCCTCCGGGTGCTCCAGTTTCCTCCCACAGTCCAAAAACACATGTTGGTAGGTGGATTGGTTTGTTTATTGGTGTGAACGTGTGTTGCCCTGTGAAGCACTGGCGCACCCTCCAGGGTATGTTCTTGCCTTGTGCCCAGAGTAGGCTCCGGACCCACCGCAACCCTGAACTGAAGCAAACAGCATTGGATAGAGTAAACTGAGACTGTAACAGAGGTGTGCACAGGAGCCTCAATCCACCCTCAAGTAACAGTAATGTTATTAGGGTCCAATCATTTCCAGGAGGAAAGTGAGAGAATGACTCAGTTCTCTTTTGCTGTTTACTTTTTTCCTCACTTGAAAGAGGATAAATATCCACAGCAGCCAGGGAACAGAGACAGACGGATACAAAGAAGAGAGTGACAAAGACAGATAAGAGAGATTACTCAGAGACGTAGCACAAACACGCACAGATAAAGAGTGAAACTCCACAGAGGCCTTAAGTTAAAACGGTGAGAAATAAGAGGAAGAGACAGAGGAAGAGAGGTCACTCAGAGAATGAAGATAATGCTCTGCTGCCCTGACTCTACTGAAAACTCAGCAATTTGGGGATGAAAGCAGAAGGAAGTGTGAAGACAGACAGAGTGGGGAATTTAAACATAGATGAATACTTTAAACTCTCAAATTTTAAATGAAGTCTATAGTCTCTCATTAAGTCTGTTTACAATCTCATAGCTCCTGCGATTCTGATACAGCTTCTGACAACATAGCTGTCTTTAAAACCCCACTTTTCTGGTTTGTTTTTAGCAGGTCTATTGTTCTCTAGCAGATCTATAGTCCCCTAGTCCCCAAACAGATCTATAGTCCTCGAGTACCTGAAGAGGTCGATTGACTTCTGTTCCCTGAGTAGAAATACAGTTTTTGTCTCCCCATGTCATGGTGAGGGTGAGTCTTAAAGAGATGGGAGAGTGGACGCATTTGCGAATGTGGAACTTTATTACGTGAATGAAGATCACTATAATAAACACAACATAAGTCAAAAAAAAAAAAGAAAAGTAGAGACCATGTGAATAAACATGAATGAATGAAGTGAGAGACACAGTGAATACAATGAACCACCACATGAAGACAAAGATAAAAAGCTTAAGAACATAAAACAATTGGGAGCATCTGTGAGCTAGGTCACACAACTAACCAACATGTGGGGCATGAAAGAAGACATACAAGTGGTGTTCTAGTCGTTAAACAGGTCTGCAGTCCTCTAGACTCTAAACAGATCTGTGTTTTATATGTAGAGAATATTAGTGGATGGTCATTAATCTTAAATGAATTATTATAAACGAGGCACCAATCCAACATTATCCAAAATCTTAGTTAACACAGTGACATTGTATGTGTTTATGCATTTTTGCTCTCTTCATCTAGAAAACAAAAAGGCTCCTAACAAAACCAAACTCTAACATGGTTCTTTTAAGCCCAACATCTTAAAACTGATAGAACCTTATAATTCCAACGGGATGAATTATTAAACCACGGTCCATTAAAAATTCACCCTGCCAACATTCCCTTAACACAGGGAAGCTTAAATTTATCTCATATCTTTGTCCTTGGGGTGATTGACAGGGCGAGCCACTGGCTCTTTTGTGATTTTTTTCCTGTGAATTGCCAGCAGACATTAGTCTTCATGTTGGTCCTTCTGGGAATCATAGGAATGACGTCTCCAGAAGTCTGTAGAATTTCAGCATCTGATTATAGTTCTCTGAGTTTAGTGTGAGATCAACATTTTGATGTTGTTGATCAGAGAGCCAAAGATCCCAGACGCTTACCTCAAAAAATAACAAGAGCTTTGGTGTCTTAAATGATGTATGAAAAAATTATGGTCCAATCCTTGTCACATCTTGACAAGAGTAATCCTTGTCATTGCTTATCATGTAAACAACACTGCAGATCATCTCAATATCTCAATATTGATCTTACATTTCATTCAATATACCAAACATAGCAGTGCACATGTTTTACCTGTGATTCAAGAAAAAGGGTTAACTGACTCCTCATATAACACAATCTCAGCTCACGATTTCACATGAAAACACAATTATGTAATGAATGCCTTATAAAGGTTTCATTACAACACTGTGCAAGAAAACTTGACTGATATGACAATATGTTTGTTACTATTGTTAATAATTGTCTGTGTTAAATTAGAGTAGTTTGAGTGTGTGTGTGTGCGCTTATTGCTCATAGTAAAAGGCCCATTTTTCCATTAGGCAATCTGGTCCCTGAACGAAAATATATTTTTTTTTTTGTCGTGCTCCTTCTGGGTTTCAAGCAAGCCGAGTAGGCACTAAATATGATGTATAAACCATGCAGAGCACTGATTGGCCAGAAGTACATGTCAATCACAACTGAAGACCTCCAGAACAAACTAGCCACTTGTAAAATGTCCAAGTTACAGCAGTGGTCACATTTATTTTTATCTGACTCACAACAGAAGCTCGTTAAATTACATTGTGATATTTTGAAGAAGTTCAAATGCTTCTCAGATTGGTGGCTGATGAAAAACTCCAGCGAGAGCCGGAAGTGCAACAATGAAAAATTTTGCCGATCTGTGAGACCTGGGGTGTGGAGCCATGTTCATTCAAAAAACCAAAAACATCACACTAATATGCGATGAGTAAATAGCTCCCAACATTACCGGCACCATTGTTGTGGATAACAAATCCTGTCATCTGCTATATTTTGAGAGGGGGACCAGTGATAATGGAAAAGTGAACAGGGAAAACTGTGCTGAGCTGATATCCTGCAGGGGAAAAGCACCCTTAAAAAGGTCACATTAGGTGTCTGTATTCTGCCTGTCATCTCTAAGAGGATATCTAAAATAATCTATGTTTTGGCCAGTATGCTGGAGAATGGGAATTAGGCAGAATCATTTTTTAAAATCTACACCCATGGGAAATTTCTGCCCTCTGCAGAGATCAGAATCTCTGATCTCCCCACTCTGCACCCACACTGGACACAGGCACCTGATTTTCTTTCATTGACTGCTATGGCAGACATCTGATTTTATAAATTGACATTGACAAACAGACATTCTGTTCTTTAACATATCTATACTTCATTTAATCCTGACAAATATTGAAGGACTAGTGGATGACCAACACAACTTTGTAGCAACAGATGAGCTACTGTCTCTGATGTCACTTCTACAAGGTCAAACAACAAGTCAGTGGCAGTTATTACTCAAATTATACTTGCTCTGTAGTGGTTGTCACCATTCAAGATCACAGTAAAATGGGGATAAGAAATTATGCAGAGAAACAGATTCCAGTCTGTAATGGTGGAAGTACAAAGTGCTCCTCTATGGTCAATGGAGCTGATAAAATGGACACTGAGTGTAGATACAATGTAGGTGTTCCTAATCCAGTGATCCTTCAGTGTATATTTCAAGTGTATTGTCCTAGTCCCAACCAGAATAAACAAGTCTCCCTAGTCCTGCACAAGTCTGTGGTTGAATGTGTGTCTGTGTGTGAGCATGTGCGATAGAGAAAGAATGCCCAGAGGTTGCACAGTGATATGCCAGTGAGCCAAAAAGCATTGTGACTCGATTATGTCTTTGAGTTGAACACTGTAAAATTGGCCCCGTGTAAATGTAGGTCGCTGGAGAAAGCCCAGTGCATTGGCCATACGCCGCAGCCTACAGCATATGTTCCTCTCTCTGGCTACACACATCCCAGCCAAAGAAACAAGGCCAATGCATAATGCATGCTCATATGCTTATACGAAATCCAGAACCCACGTCAAACCACTCTGAACGAAAAAGAAAATGCTGAGTTAGAATCACATAAAAATGTCATGAACCTTTTGTGTCCTATGATATATCTTGAATGATCTATTCTTTTTTTTGTTACTTTGAAACAACAAATTAACAGAAAACTGAATTGCTTTGGGATCTTTATTGCAACATGGCTGCTAACAACTTGGTAACCTTTATAAGTCATTTTGGGAGGTAAAACTCATGGAGACTAACAACAAATTATATATATCTCCAGCTGTGTTAATGGAAAAAAAAACCTTTTTAATGTAATGTGCCATGGACAATTCATTTTTCTTCAGAAGAAGAAAAAAAGATTAGGATTTAGGATGGCTGCACATTAGTTTAAGGTCCCTCTCCTCAAGGCGTGGTGTCATGAGCCTTGCTGCCTCCCTAGGTTCGAATGAGTTTCTCCTGGACACTCTCACCTTTGGCTTGCTGACATATTCTATATATTTTTAAGATATTGATCTATTGCAAGGACATCATTAAACCCAATTTACTGATGAACCTGGCCTAGGATAATGTTGCTTTCCCTCACTAAAATCACAGTGGTAAAATATTATTTTCAATCGTGGATTACTGATCAGAACTACAGAACACGCCCATGCAAATTCACTACAGGAACAACATTTCCCATAATGCCCTGTGTCTTTACAAATGTTTGCATCAAGTAGGGCTTACAGTCAGAGCCAGTTTACTTCGGTTATTCATATATATCCATATTCATATCCATATATATAAAAGAGAGTAAGCCATGCAACAGACAATGTAATGATAGATATATAATGTGTTTATAGTCACTTTACTGTACCTACCAAGATTAAACATTGTGGCAATTCCTGGCATGGTGGTGTGAGCATGTAGCCCCACCTAACATAACTTCTAACGAGCATGCTTTTTTTTAAGACAATGAAAAAATAAGTTTAGGACCTGCAGAATTACGTAAACCCAGTTGTCTCATTTTCAGTGAACTCCATGTGTATGTCAACTAAGTAGATTGAAAATGTTTCTGCCTTTATTAGTTCAAGAGTATGTACATTAACAAAATGAATGCTATTAATATTTGCTTTAGTGATAATTTGCTCTTCACTCATCATACATGCAAGAGGAACAACCACTTCTATTTTAAATAAATTAAATTGTTTAGTGTTTAACAGTTGTTAGATGCATATTTGTACCCCTAGAACTGATATTGGCAATCAAAGGGTCCTGCAGTGCCCCCCTCAAATCCTGTGTGCCCAAGTAGAGGTGTAGTCTACAATTGCCTGTGCTTGCCATGAGCTAGAGAACAGTAAAGTCTCACTGGTAGAGCAATGGCACTGCCTTCTCTGGAATGACAGAGCTCCATCCAATGGTTTTAGGACAAAATGGATTGTGCACCATTGGTACCTGACCTCACTAATATATATGTTTTGCTGAATACAAAAAATTCAGGAAGTGCCTAAACGTTTATTTTAAATTCTTCCCAGAAAATTAAATGCTGTCCCTGCTGCAAAGAGCTTATTAGATAGATAGATAGATAGATAGATAGATAGATAGCCTTTATTGTCATTGCACATGTACAACGAAATTGAGCAGCAATCCTTAAAGTGTTTAAACAAACAAAAACAGTAGAAACATGCAGTTTTCTTACAATATAAATAACAAATTGTTGCACAAGCTCTGAGTAGTGAAGCGATTAATGTGCGTGTGTTTGCTGTGTATTACACAGGCCCTGAGTGGCTTAAGAGATTAATACCCTTAATAGAAAAAAACAAACTATAGTTTCCTTTATTAACTTCAAACATCAGACATCTTAAATCATATTTATTATGTAATTACTCATATATTTCCAAGTTATGCCAATGGAATATGTAGGAAATCACAGAAAATAACTCCAGACTTCTAAGTGTTGAGATCTAAGAGCAGAAATTGACTCTAGATCATCAAACCCATGCTGAGCAGGTGTACAACCTCAGGGCATCGCGGCTGGTACTCGTCAGCCTCACTGCAGAATGCTTCACCTCTCCCATTTTCCAATTAGGATCTTCAGTGTGGGAGAACAGGGCACAGTGGAGGAGAAGAGTGGCAGGGTATCGTTAGTACTATGTACAAAAGAAGCAGGAGATAATTGTGTACCCCTGCAATTTACAAAGACAGTATTCAGGGGAAGAAAGGATTAAATTCTTTCTGTTCACTGGCACACAACAATTTAGAATCTATAGTTTTTAATTAGATGAGTCACTACACATTCTGGTTCATGAAGAGTCCAGGGAAAGTGTGTGTGTGTGTGTGTGTGTGTGTGTGTGTGTGTCTGTGTGTGCGTGTGCGTGCGTGTGTCCGTGTGAGTGTAGTTTTCTCCTGTATCCTCATCCATGTCCAATTTTTATGCAATAAAGATTTTACTTCACAAACCAGTAGCAGAGCTATACATGGACATCAGAAGTTGATCAACACATATTTTATGGTCATAGCACACATTTTATATATATATATATAAAATGCATGTAAATTCTTCATAAATATTAGTAAAAATAATGTATAGACTAATATTTACAGGAATCTCTCCATATATGTTTGTGGTGATCACACCACAAAACTATCAGATAAAAACACTCTAAACTTACACTGTTTAACATTGATAGGTTTTATTTTTTATATTTAGTTTTTCAAACCTTCCCAAAGATATTCAAGAGATTTTCAAAAAGCTCAAATACTGATTTGCCTCAGTAATAAGTCAACTGTCAATATGAGTGCTGTAAAACTTTAAATTACTTTTAAATACTTGTGAAAAAGACAAAATACTGCTGTACATGTTTATGCATAATTGACTTGCCTAAGAAACACCAAGTGATGCCTTGAAGTTCTATTTTAGAGACTAGTCAGCTCATGATAAAGTTTTTTTCTTTACATATACATACGCACAGGGGTGTCTTCGTTGTTGCTGAATATTCAAGATCTTTTCAACATACTGATTTTAAAGTCCAGTTCCTTTTTTTCTTATTATTCTTTATGTGTGGCAACCTAAAATAGTTACAACACTCATAAAGAAGAGATATTCACTCAATACCTAGTCTTTGTTGACAGTTCAGATACACACATGTCCTTGTTTAGTTCAGTTCAGACGTGTTTGGAAACTGAACATTTTCAGTTAGGTTAGAAAGGCATTGGGAATGTAGACAGAATGCCAGTTTTTGTCTTTCTCACCTATTTGTTGGATGAAAGGGAAGATTTTCAACATCAAACTTTCAGATATTGACTTCAAAGCCCAAGCACCGAGACACACCTGATATGTCTTCTCTGTTTAATATGGCTAAAGAAAGAAATCAGCACTATAAAGGCATAAAAGGCATTAAATAGCCAAACCCACTCAGTCACAGAACAAAACACCTTGCTGTATTTAATCCTGAATTATACAGCATGACGCTTTCTTTTGGAATGCAGCATGTGCGCTTGTGTTTTGACTCTTGACACTTTTGCTTGGAATGATGGAAATGTAATTTAATGTGCTTTGATAGCAATTTGTGCTGAGGGATTATGGAGGAGCGGGGTTCAGGAAAGTCAATGAGGGTCCCCATAAAGCAAACAAATAACAGCATTGTTCACAGCAGCAGAAAGCTCTCTAACCTGTGGCTGACAGTATTTGTAGGGCCTAGGCCATTCGTCATTTTGTCAGTTTGTTTCCTTAGAGGCTGACAGTGTACACATGCTAGCCTTAATGCGCACGGTCAAGCAAGGCTATTAGAGAACATGAGGCTAGATGAGTTGCTCTAAGTCTTTAGCTACTTCAGCTGCTTCAAGCCACACCCATTAGCTTGTGCATTCTCAGTAGGAGAATATATAAAATAAAATGCACATGAGCCTAAGCTCAACATAGTCTAGAAGGCTATAAAGGCTTTCCAGTGCTTTTGAGTTGGAGCAGGTTTTGTGATCCAGAATTATCGTCCAGGATCTGTCCCTGAACTCACGAATGCGGCTGTATGCAACCGATACCTCACAGCAATGTTCCAACATCTAGTGTAGCCTTAGAAGAAAAGTACCAAATCTTACTACCAAGTGGCAAGAAGAACATTTCTTCAGAAAAATTGTTCGGTGAGGAGATGTCCACAAATTCTTGCAATAGGCATAAACTTGGTTTATAAACCTACTGCTTTTTTTGTATCCATGTATTTAGGTTGTAAAGGGAAACCAATATCCCCAGGGTGTTCAGTCAAAATAGAGGTTATTGGACATGAGGCTGGCTCCCACAATTTAATCCCTCAAACTACAGAAATCAATAGAAACATTCCACAAAGGTAAACAAAAAAATACTTGTGTGAGTGCTTGTGTGAGAGAGACAGAGAGAGCTTAAATTTTGGTGGCCCTCAAAATTCTAATGCTTCTAATAATTTATATATATATATATATATATATATATATATGTGTGTGTGTGTGTGTGTGTGTGTGTGGTTAAGGGCTGTAGTCTAAATATGTAAGTATTCATTGTTCAACTGTTCTTGTTTAATAAAATCATAATAAAAAGGTTTTCACATCCATTTCACAGCCATCCTGGATTGGAGCAGTACCGCAAAGTCACCCATTCATTTTTGGCTAAACCTCATTGGATCTGGTGTCTTTGTTTATTTATTTATTTTTTTAATGTGTTACTTGCCCTGTGTGTGAGGTAGGTATGCTGGGTCTATATGCCTGGTATTTGATCATTTTACAATGGTTGCACATTATACTCAGCATAGATAAATCATGTGTGGCCAAAGGTGCTGTTAAACAGACTCCCATAATTCTGGGAATATCACTAGCATACAGAAAGCACAGAAGCATGACAACAAGCTGTAAAATACAGACGGGGTGAAATTGAGTTGGAGAAAGTTTCTCTTTTACACCCTTCGAATGTGATGGTGACCTCCAATTTAGAAGCTCCTTTTCCTGCATTCAATGTAGGGGAAGATTTGCTGCCAGATCATCTCGCTGACAGGTGCTTTAGTTTTAAGTTATAAATATACATAAGAGGTTTTGCAATTTTGTTTTGCCAATTTGCATAAAAGATGATAGATACCTTATAATTTACATAATGTTGTATGCATAGAAAACAAATTTTCCTGAAAAAAAACTCTTATAGGGGAGAGGCCATAATGCCTGTGTGTGTGTGTGTGTGTGTGTGTGTGTTATGATGCTGATGTAATGAAGGAGACATGAAATATTTAACCTCCATTTCCAGTTCTTATATACACTTCAAATACTTTACATTATGGACACAAATGTAATCATATCTCCAAAGAAAGATCTGTCTGCAGAAGCAGCACGTGAGCATAAGGCCATCATATTAAATGGTAAACACTCTCTAGAGGGGTCTAATAAGCTGGGGAGCAGTGGAACTGTGTTCTGGAGTTCTGTCCAATACATTTGGTATAAGCTGGGGTGATCTTTATGATTCAGAACTAATCCTCCATCATCAGTACCCAAAGAGTAGAAGCTCTCACTGCAGCAAAAGAGAAAAAAAGACCCATTAATACCTACACTATATTGCCAAAAATATTCACGCGTTCCAATCACTTCCATGGCCATAGGTCTATAAACCAAACACCTAGGCATGCAGACTGCTTCTACAAACATTTCTGAAAGAATGGGTTGATTCCATGCTCCCAATATTGGAGGATGGACCCTTCCTTTTCAAACATGACTGTGCACCAGTGCACAAAGCAAGTTCATAATGACATGGATGACAAAGGCCTGCACCTGAATCATGACCTCAACCAGACAGAACACCTCTGGAATGAATTAGAGCAGAGACTGCGAGCCAGAGCTTCTCGTTCAACTTCAGTTTCTGACCTTACAAATGCGCTTCTGGAAGAATGGTCAGAAATTCCCAAAAACACACTCCTAAACCTTGTGGAAAGCCTACCCAGAAGAGAGAAGCTGTTATAACTGCTTAGGTTGGGCCAATTTAGAATGAATGTCACTCAATCCATACATGTGCAAAGGCAAGTGAATACTTTTGGTGATGTAATATAGTTTCTACAGTAGGTTTTTGGATACTAATGAAAATCATAAAACTACACATTGTATAAATATTGAATTCTCCCTCAAACCCTTCCCTCTATATCAGACTGCCAGTGTTTACAGAAATGTTTTGCTCACATACTCCCATATTTACTTCCAAAAAAATCTCACCAATTTGTTTGTGCAGTCTGGGCTTTGTGTATTTTCACCAGCTGGATAAGACTGTGCTTGGTTATTTGTGTTTCTTAAAGCCTTTTTGCCTTTTGTTATCTCTCTCTGTGTTTTCTAACCATTGCCTTCACATCTCTGACACTTTTCAGTCTCATGTGTCATCATTAAAACGTGTGAACAGTCAGGTACACTCATCTACACTCCTGAATAAAATTACTTACTATGGTGTTGGCTTCCTTTTGCTACAGTAACCCTTTACTCTTCTTTGGAAGACTTACCCCAGATGGACCACTGCTAATTAGGATTTGATGGCATTCAGCCACAAAAGCATTAGGGAAGTCATGTACTGATGTTGAATGTCAACTTACAGATCACTAAAGTCTGATTTATCCCAGATGTATGGAAGGTGTTTTTCATGTCAGATACCCCTTTAACATTTAGCATTGAACATTGAGCCCTTTGGCTCATGTGCAATTGTTCAAAAGCATCACTATGAAAAATCCTGCCTTTACTCACTGATGCTGGATGATTAGTTCTGGATCGCAAACACCCCTCCTGCTCATACCAAAGGTACTATAATGTCAGAGAACATAGTTCCACTGTTCCACAGCCCAATACTGAGGGCTTTGTTCACATCTAGCCCACACTTGCCTTTAGAATTCATAACCTTTTGGTGCTTTTGCACTACATAGCACCTGCTCTGCTTGACTCTATTCAGCTCTACTCTCTTTTTGGTCCCTGGTACCAGGTTGGTTTTCCACTACAAAAGTTCCTCCCTGAAATATATCTAATGATGTCACAAAACCCTGCCACTAATGGAAACCGTGAGCTTGGAAATCACAACTATGGCAGTAACATTAAGCATTGTTAACTTCATGTTTCGTAGCTCATCACACCCATTCAGACAGATCAGTTTTCCATTCTTTGTTCCACTGTCCAGCTCTTGCTGAGTTGTTTGTCGGTCACCAACAACTTGCTAAGTTGTTCGTCAATGTTTGAATCTCTCCAAAACAGCATGGCACAATTTTATGAGCTGCTGTTGTGAGTCAGATAAAACCAAACATGACTGTTCGGTTCCCATTCAAGCGCCTCATTTTTAACAGTTCGGTGCACTCCCTAACATAAATAGTTTCCAGAACCCGAAATGTTTGTTCCTAGCTTGAACCAAAGGATAATAGATAACATTACTTCAGCAGGAACCGTGACATCGTTTGAGTGTGTGTCAAGCTAATGAAGCTCCAGAAGAGCAGAGAGATTAAAGAGTTACAGCGCAATGGACTCATTCTACACTTTCTGATGAGGAAAACTAAGTCAGTGTCGAGGTGCAATAAAAAAAAAAAACACTTGTGCTGAGGGATTATTTATTTATTTATTTTATTTTATTTACTGTGATATATATCATGCTTACTGAAAAGGCATTAGTTTAAATATATATATATATATAATTATCTTCTCTGCACAGTACTGTATATCACTGTGGTCTGTGATCTATGAGCAGTGGATAATATGTGAAGGAATGGAACTATTTTACCTTGCAGAATGTTGATAAACAGGTTTATATTCGGTCCCTTTTATCTTAAAATCTAACAATTAACTGAAAAAAAAAAAACGTTAGTTATCAGCACTGGTGATTGATCTTCAGGACTCGGTCTGTGGATAGTGCCACTATCTCACATTGAAGCATTCCCTCTAGTGTATTATTACTTCATTTTAAAAGGTGTATTAAGGTGTATATAAATATGGGTACACCAATTGAGCTTCAAGGTACAGAATTCAAACAAGGTGGCCAGGCTGGTGTGTCTGCAGACTTTCATGTAAGTAAAGAGAAGTAACTGTATAAGATGGCAGAGGCACAGTGCTATAAATTTAGAATTAATGGAAGTGGAAGCATTCCCATGATACCCATAAGAAAACTTGTGTATGCTTGATTGTAGCTTCTTCCTGGAAAAAAAACAGAGGTCCTCTCAAGCTGATAAGGTCCAGTGGGTATAGGTGAATAAGAAGAGAGCAAATGGGATCTACTCTACTGTGGCTCTAGGACCATATTCACTGTGGTTCTGATAATGTTTGAAGACTAATGAGTTCCTCAACTTCTGGGTATTAGAAGTAGTGATGCTATATTATACTTCATTAATCCCAGTGGGGAAACTGAGACAGAAAATTTTACCCATCTGTAGCACTGAATGACACACACACAGTAGTGAGCAGTTTTTTTTTTTCTTCTCATGCACACACACAAACACACAAGGGACAGTGAGCACATACACACCAACCCCAGCTCAGGGTTAGGTGCCTTGCGCAAGAGCACCTCAGCCATGGATGTTAAACGGGGAGCAAGCAACTTTCTTTCAATCCCCCTGCCATATTTTTTTTTTTCTGGTCCTAAGTCCACTTCTCTAATCTGTGTGAGGTACATTGTATTTCTGGACACCTGCTCATTCAACCTCACCTTTCCCTACCCTCAATAATTGAACATTTCTGTGCGGATTTGATGTCATTCAGCCACAATGTAGTTAGTGAGGTGAAAAACTAACGTTGGGTGTAGGGTTCAGGACTACAAAATTCACCTCTGATCATCTCCAACATAAGAATGTTGGGGCATTCACTTAAAGGAACATGAGGTAAGGATTAGAGTAGCAAAAAATAAAAAAATAAATACATTTACAGCACTGTACGGAAATCAATGAGTTGAGGGAATGAGTAGGTTCCTACCCTCCTCCAAATGTTACATAGTGCAGTTTCCACAGTGCTCAGCCCAGAGCAGCAACAACAGAGGCCTTGTTCTCCCTATTACAGGCCAGTGAATTATCACAATCATTATGAAGCTGTAATTGTAATGTACAAATATTACATAATGTTCTTTTAATACTCTTCTTTGGCAATTATAGGGGGTGGTTGTTACTAATTATAATAATAATCTTCTGTAAAGTTCTGGACATTTAGTGCAATTACCAAGCAGTTATACTTTCTTTGTTAATACCTAGAACATGGAGGGCAAAATCAAGGGACTTGTGGAAATATTCTAAATAGAAACAGAACACGTGAACAAGCTCGTGTTTGGAGCTCCAACCACACTACAGGAACTTTTAACAATCTATAATATAAAGGAAGCTGTGCAAATGATGAGAAAGTTATATAATTGTAGCAATGCAGTAAACACACAGTGAATATGGAGAAGACAGTCATTCACATTCCCTTTGTTCTTGTATCAATATGATGTCAACAGCAGTTTTCTCTTTTTTAAAATAAGAATAATGCCTCATCCTCTCTCACTCGCTCTGCTGGTATCCACAGCAACTTGTTTATGTGGGTTTTAAAAATGGCAGATTGTTCTTTGAAGCTTGGATTTGACCAGGCTGTGACATTCAGTTTTGTAAATTCCATCTCAGTACCTAAGGTGAATTTTAAAACAAAAAAAGAAAAAGAAAGAAAATCCACATTTAGATTCTTTATCCTTCTGCCTGTCTGTAAACCCAAGGAGACTTGGGAAGTTTCTCCAAACACCTTCCAGAGCTTCTATTTCCAATAAATCCTACATGTATTTGCTACATATTAGAATGTATGAATTAATAAGTGATAGTTACAGTTATACAGCAATTTCCAGACACATTCTGTACATTCTTTGGAACATAAGGAAGTCACCTAAACTACCTTCAATGTGCAGCATCCACCTGGATGACAAGACGCAGCCAATCCGTCACAATCACCACACATCAGTTTGAAGGTAGAAAGGACACAAGAGGAACTGATTAAGCCGAGGGAAAATGGCCAGAAGACAATTAAGAGGTTAGACGTGACCACATAGACAGATTTAGTGGGACTTTGGGATAACACCACTAGACATTTCAAGGAAATGGCAAGAGATTTTTTATGAGCTCAGAGACCCAGGACCTTGAGTTTAAAGTCTCATCTGTAGGGTGATGCCCTTTATTCAGCACAGTGTCCCAGACATTGCACTCAGGCATTGTAATCTAAACAGACCTCAGGGACAGTCCATGTTGGCCCCACCATCACCAACTCCTGTATATACACACATATACATATATGTATTGACCATTAAATATACTTAAAATATGATTTTAAATATGTCTGGATTATATATATATATAATATATATATAATCTATAATATAAAATATGTCAGGCTACATAATATATGTAGCCTGACATACATTTCATCAGTAGGCCATTAGATAACCGAGAACACACCAACAATTTCAGCACAACAGTAAGTGAGAACCAAAACAAAAGCTAAGAATATTGATAAAAGGCAAGAACATTACAGAAGTGAACAAGCATAAAGAAACAGAACATGAGAGTAGAACAACATTAAATGAGAGCAGAAATCAAGCACAGCATTAGGTCTATCATCAGGAGATCCCTAGTTCAATCCCTAGTAATGCCTCAGCCATCCAAAGCCTGGAGGCCAATTCACACAGCAGGTAAAAGTGGAAACAATCTAATTTTGTTTTCAAATCTGATTTTATTTTGTTCTGCTTGTCACACTGTCATAGAATGTGACCTATATCTGACATCAGTCTGAGCAGATCATTCTGTTAAACTGACCTGCGTGCACAAAAGTATGTCCGTATAAGCATTTTGTTTTCCTCTCCAATGAAGACAAGAGTGACAATGAGTTTACTATTTCCATGATCCGCATGGCCGCATGGCCTTTATACTGACATGAACAATGTAAAACTAATATAGAACTACTACGAAAGACATTCAGCTCATATATGTTTTTAAAGCCACAGAAGAGCACAAGTCTTATTTTCTCATAAATTGGTGTCAGGAACCTGGATTAAAATTAGAATGAAAATTCTGTGGAAGTGAGTCATTGGATCATTCTCAACCGCCATTGAGTTAAAGTAAAGTCACATGTGAAATATGAAAGTGGCCCAAATCTGATTTGAAAAAGTCATGAGATTTTCGTTTTTCACACATAAATGACACATCTGTGTCACATATGAAGAAACAGACTTGGCCCATATTTACCTGCTGTGTGAAGGTAGCCCAAGACACCAGGCCACAATCACTCTGCATAGATAGATTACCCTCCTCAACCCTCTCCTCCTGCACAATGCTAGCTGGTACAGCTGTTTGTTAGCTGACAACATAGACATAGACATTTAGCATCTAGACATTTGAAACAGTAGTTGGATTCACAAATCTTGAAGGGAGCATGCTCTTGCCTTCACCCTTTCATGGAGACTGGTACTGGGTGTGATTGAAGGAGTCTTAGTTACCAAACGATGAAAACCCACATATTAAATAACATACATCAACACAAAAGACTAGAGCTAAGAGCATGGCAGTATTTACTGAATATAAATAAAAAGACAAGAATGTGGCATGTATTTGAGCATCTTCTTAATGTATCTTATATCTATCTAAGTTAATTCTAGTAACGTATATTATTGTGTTCTCACTTACATTCTATCCTTAGGCATACTAATGCAATCTTGTGTGTTGACTCTTTGGGCCACCGTATGCGAGTGTAGTATGTAAGCAGCAGTATGCTGAGGGACAGCAGTAACAGTAATAAAGGCAGTGTCATGTGATGCTTCTCTGTCGGCTGCTTTACACATTATTGATTTTGTCCCCTCTACAGCAGGGTGCTCTCTGCTCTTTGACTGGGATTATATCCCTGTCTTTATGAAGTAATCATGTTTATCTGCTGCCCCTCGCAGTAAGACATTTAGGCCTGTGAGGGTTACAATCCCCCAGCTTTGCCTCCCTCTCAACCTCCACCGCTATAGTGTGCCTCCATCATATTGAGCTCACAGCACACACTTTCTCGCTCATGTGGGTTTTTACTTGAGATTATGTTGTGATCAGCTGCCACTATCAGTTCTATTAGCTACTTAAAGATCGTGGGATTATTCTGGAAATTGAAGGGTGTTTGTGTGGCGGGATAAGGGGGCCAGGAGCAAACAATGAAAATAAATGAACCATGCAAAATTCTTGATTCCAGGATGGTTTATGGGAAAGAGAATACGAGTACTAAAAGGTCACGTTAGTACAAAATGTGTATGGTCTTGTGGAAGTTTTGTTACCATTATATACAAAAATATGTGTTAAAAAACTAAGAAGGCATGTTCAGACTTTAGGGCACTTATATTTATTTCAGTATAGATTGAGTAAGATACCCTTTGGCTAAAATCCCAGTCTCCAAAGGCTTTTTGTAGAGTACTGTGCAAAGGTCACTGAAATGGTTAACAATCATGGAGGTTTGTAAATGGTCAGACAGAAGCTGGCATGGTTAAAAGCACATACATCACTTGTCTCAATGTTATTTATATTCTAATATTAGAGTTTGCTTAGCAAACAAATAGAACACTACCTACATAAATAGCAACTGACTTTTGCACAAGACATTTGAAAATAGCTACATCCCATATTTTTATAAATCAATAAAAAATTAAAGTGCGCCTATGAGATTCCATTTATTTATTTATTTACTCACTAATGTCTAATCATAAAGAGGCAAAATACACATTTATAAATAAACAAACAGGCTTAAACATGTATCCCTGTGGTATGCTGCAGTACTGTTGAGTGTTACACTCCAGTGAAACACACACAATATATGTATAATCACAGACTTCTTCACCTTATCCGGCCTCTGTTATGATTTTAGTAGCAGATGTTGTAATGTGCTCCAAGAACTTGATTGCATTCAGCTATGGCATCATTAATGAGCTCAGGTACTGATATTGGATGATTAATTCTGGATTGTTAATGCAACTCCAAATTCTACCAGATGTACTAGACAGTGCTTTACTCCAAAGCCTAATACTGCAGTCTAGTGTTGCTGGGCATTGAGCGTGGTGACATTTAGCAGAGCATCCCGTTTTGCTTCATGATATTCTATGGGGATTTTAAAACCTCTGTAACAATGGAATGTCTGTGTCCACACTGGGTTCACTGTAAAATAGCTGAATTCACTGATTATAAGGAGTGGCTACAAACGTTTGGACATATAGTGTAGATTATCTGTCATTTCTTATCTTGCAACGTCAGCCAAGCTTCTTTGGTTCCTTTGCATTGACAGAATAGTGCGCTGTAGCTAGACACGTTAATAAATCTTAATTTACGATGCCCACACAAACAACACATTGCGCCTTAGGGGAGGCATGCCTCAGCATATCTGAGATAGGGTTTATATATATATATATATATATATATATATATATATATATATATATATATATATATATATATAATTCTTCTGTGTTTGTGGAAGTTCTTGCTGTCAGACCTTTCATCATAAGTAGCCACTTGTTGTGCTTCTAAATGGATGTATGCACTTTGCACTGAAGAAAAAAAAAAAGTTCAGGAGAAAAACAGCCATGCTGCTGGTTAGGATGAATAACCAGAGAAAGAAACAGAGGAAAAGAGTGTGGATTTTAATTAACCAGATCCCAGAGGAGAGAGCATGCAGGGAAAACAATGGTGACTAATGTGAATAGCATCCAGGAGTCTGTGCGATTCTCATTCAGGAGGAAAGAAATGCAATCAGGCTTAGAAAGCCTCGCAGTTACGCAAGGATGGAAGAAGGCATTTATCCTTTTGAGACATGATACCTCATAGAAATGTAATGAAAATGGGAGGAAATAGCCATAGACGAGTATTATTTGCTGAGAATTACCTTGTTTCCTGCTGTCACATTCAGACTCATTTCCCCAGGTTGAAAGCCATGGGCTTTTAGCTTCAAGGATGTACACTATGCAGGATCCATCTCCCACCCACACATAGCCCATTCCAATTATTATGCCAGGTTCCCTGGTGCCAATACTATATTACATCTCCAAGATTTTGGAGGCCCTCCTTATAATTAATGCTTTTTTAGGGTACATTCATTAAATTTCACATGCCCATCACGTAGAATCTCCATAGTAAAGCACAGAAAAAGTTGGAACACAGAGGAGCAGTCATGTTCAATGCCAGAAAAACTAGAGTGATACAAAACTCCCCTGAAATGGGCAGATCTGTGTTCTGTGGTGCTCTGTCCAATACACACGTGGACAAAATTGTTGGCAGCTCTCGGTTAATGAAATAAAAACCCACAGTGGTCACAGAAATAACTTGAATCTGAAAAAAATGAATTAATAAATAAATTAATTAATAAATAAATAATGCAATAAAAATTCTATGAAAATAAACAAATGAAAATCCGACGTTGAATTTGAACTGTGGTTCAACAGAATTATTTAAAAAAGTGAACTCATTAAACAGGCCTGGACAAAAATGGTACCCCTGAAAATAATAATAAAGGGACATGTTAAATCAAGGTGTGTCCACTAATTAGCATTACAGGTGACTACAATCTTGTAATCAGTCAGTGGGCCTATATATAGGCCTACAGTTATTCACTGTGCTGTTTGGTGACATGGACCAGAGGAAGTGAAGGAAAGAGTTGTCTCAGAAGTTTAGAAAGTAAGTTATAGACAAGCATGTTAAAGGTAAAGGTTACAAGACCATCTCCAAGCAGCTTGATGTTCCTGTGACTACAGTTACACATATTATTCAGAAATTTAAGATCCATGGGACTGTAGCCAATCTTCATGGACGTGGCTGCAGGAGGAATCAGTGTCAGATCGCACCATATGTCGATGTTTGAGTCAAACTGGACTTCAAGGGAGACGACCAAGGAGGACACCTTTGTTGAAAACAAATAATAAAAAAGCCAGACTGGAATTTGCCAAACTACATGTTGACAAGCCACAAAGCTTCTGGGAGAATGTCCTATGGACAGATGAGACAAAAATGAAACTTTTTGCCAAGGCACATAAGCACATAGCTAAAAAGAACCAAGACTGGCTAAGAGGAAAACATTGGACAATTCTGAAGTAACCTTCTATGAGCCCTGACCTACATCCTATTGAGCATATTTGGAAGGAGCTGAAACATGATATCTGGAAAAGGCACACTTCAAACCTGAGACAACTGGAGCAGTTTTGCTCATGGGGAGTGGGCCAAAATACCTGCTGAGAAGTGCAGAAGTCGTTTGATTGCAGTGATTGCCTCAAAATGTTGTGCAACAAAATTTTAAGTTAAGGGTACCATCATTTCTGTCCAGGTCTGTTTCAGGGATTTTTTTTTTTTAATAATTCTGTTGAAGCATGGTTGAAAAGCAATGCCTGACATTCATTGGTTAATTTTCATTTTCATTTTTATTTATTATTACTTTTGTCAGATTCAAGTTATTTCTGTGACCATTGTGGGTTTTTCTTTCATTACCAAGGGGTACCTGTAATGTATAGCCCGGTCTAGTGTGTTCCTGCTGTCTGTCTTGTTTGTCTCCGCCTTTGCTCCTCCCTCTTGTGCCTCCTTTGTGCCCCCTTGTTATCTGTCCCAGGTGTTTCTTGTTTGTGTAGTCTTTTTATAGTCCATGTTAGTGTTTGTTTGTGGTTCATGTCTGTGTGCAAGATTCTAGATGCTAAGTTTTGGTGTTCTGTTTAGTTTGTGTTCTGCTGTTTAGCCTTCTTGTTTAGCCTTGTTTGATGTTTATCTTATGGTTTAGTGTCTTGCCCCTTTAGATCTGTTCTTGTTTAGTCTTTAGTTCAGTGTTTAGCTCTTGTGTTTAGCCCTTATGTTTAACGTCTTAGCCTTTGTGTTTAGCCTTGTTCTTTATAGTTTAGCCTGTGTTGTGTTCATCATCTGTTAAGTGTTTAGCCTGTTTTGTTTTGTTCTTGTTTACTTTCTCTGTTTTTAGTCTTGTTTAGTATTAGTCCCTTTGTTGTGTTTAGTTTCTCTGTTTTTAGCCTTGTTTAGTATTAGTCCCTGTGTTTTGTTTAGTAGTCTTTGTCTAGTTTGTCTAGTTCCCTTGTCTCTGTTTAGTTCACTTTTTGAATTAATTAAAAGCCTCCTGTGATTACCCCCTACCTCCTCCCTTACATACCACCACGTGACAGTACCAACAATTTTGTCCACATGTGTATCACTGAGGAGAAATGGAGTGGCTTCCTATTATCTTTGATTCTGATTGAAAAACCCTGAAATTTGAAGACATTAGGATCTCAGAAATTACTCCATGTATTATGAAAAGGGCCAGTGCAGATATTTGTAACTCTTGTATGAAGATGAGGTTATGATTTATTCTGTGGTGACTAGGGGAGAGTGGGTTATAATAAGCCAGTGGGCAAGTTGGCCACCTAACATTTCTGCCAGACTGGGAAAAGGAGAAGAAACACATTGGAGGTAAGGTATGAACCGCTTACTTTTAAAAGTAAAGATTTACTTTTAAAACTGTCCTTGGCTTGTAAAATATTAATTTAAAAATTTTTAGCATATTAGACATATAGACTGCTTCATTAAAGCAATGCATCCTGGTTTTAAATAAATGAATAAATAAGCCACATGTTGGTGATTTGCTAATGTATAACCATGCAAATAATTTAGCTAAATAGCCTTTAAAGCCTGAACTAGTATGCTAGCTACTTTTTCCCCCAAAATAATGGCTATGGGGTAAAGTGAGCCAAACGCTGTGGGGTAAACTGAGGCAGCGTTTCAAATTACCCTACCATACTGTACTGAAATATAAACAGAATCTTAGAAGTATAAAATGTTATTTCAGTGTAATATTATGCTAATAATTTATATTAAAATATTTATTTATTTTTGTTTTTATTTAGGCCAGCAGGGTGGTGCAGCAGGTAGTGTCGCAGTCACACAGGTCCAGGGACTTGGAGGTTGTGGGTTCAAGTCTTGCTCCAGATGAATGTCTGTGAGAAGTTTGTGTTCTCCTGTTGTCTGCGTGGGTTTCCTCTGGGTGCTCTGGTTTCCTTCCACGGTCCAAAAACACACGTTAATAGGTGGATTGCTGACTAAAACAAGTGTCCATAGGTGAGTGTGTGTCACCCAGTGAAGGACTGGCACCCCCCCAGGACATGTTCCTGCCTTGCACCCAGTGATTCTGGGTAGTCTCTATACCCACCGCAACCCTAAAGTGGATAAGTGGTTACAGAAAATGAATGAATGCTTTTATTAGGGACAGTGTACAAGTACACAAATTCCAGCAGAATAACGGTCTTGCCAAGAAGCTTAAAAAAAAAAAAAAAAGGAAAACAGACTGGAGCTCAGCACCTCTTGAAGAGATGGAGTGTGAAGCCATTGATGTCATCAGCAGAAAAATCCATAAGATCAGTGGCAAAGGACAGCAAAATTGACAGGTCAACCTTTCGGAGGTACATAAAAGAAAGGCAGGTTAAGGAAGTAAAATCAGTGGGGTACAGTTGAACAGTGGAAGCAAAGAGGATTTTCAGAAAAGACATGGAAAAGGAGTTTGCTGACAACATCAAAAGGCTGGCTGACCGGTTCCATGACCTTACTGCAAAGAAACACTGAATTGGCAAACAGAAACATTCCTGTCCCAACAATTGGACGGAGAAAGGTTTAGGAAGGTAGGCTACAGTGCAGCGTGCAGAAGATGACTTTATTAGGTGGTTTAATAATAGTAAAGTAATTTAGTAGGTTAGAACATGTTAATTTAACTTGTGGTAAATTTAAATGCAGTATTGATAGAATGACTAATGTTAATTTAGGTCCAGATTGGTTCAAGAGTCTTATGACACATCACACTCTTTCCTGCCATATGCCTTATACAACTTCTTAGGGAAGAGATACATCTTTCAGTAAGGAGTTCTTTGACAATCTGCCCAAAGTAATGGGCATTACAAGAATTTATATATTTTAGAACATTATTAATGACAAATAAATACAGCAATTAAGTACATTTACAGCAGATTTGCACATACACTCACAATCTTTAACAGGATATCTATTTATAAAGGATATAAGGTTTTATTCATTTTTTATTATCTCTATGTTGTAACTAAAACTTTAAAGCCCCTTTAAGTAATGTGAACTTATGACATTCAGAGTTCAAGAGAATACAATAAGTTTGAGTTTTCCAAAATTAAAATGGCAGTAATCCATTGTCTTGGCTGTTTGTGAGTTTAATTTGTGTGGTCAATATTCCTTTAACCCATGATTGCAAGTTGCACATTGGGGAGAAGGGAGTGATGTAGAAATAATACCAATAAGCCAAATTTACAACAAATCAAAAGGGATGAAGAACTAACAGATACACCTGAAAAACAGGCACTTGAAATGGCACATGAAAAGAGAAAAACAATTACACAGAATTTGGGGAAACAATGAAAGTAACATCAAAAAGCAAAGGAAGGTGGTAAAGAAACAAACTAAGAAGGAAAATGTCCAGTGATTTTTCCATCCCAGTTGATTGTGGTATATGTGTGAAGTGTGAGACCTCTGAGAATGAGAGGAACAGAGGAGTGAACCAGACGTATCAGATTTGTCAATTGGTGACCTAGCAATAGAAACACTTGCTACCAAAAGCAAGAGCTCCCATTACGTTGGCTTGATTGAGAGCCTCAAACTGAGTGCAAGTGTCCTCAAGAAAATCCCAGGACACAGTGTTAATCAGAATCCACCTTTGCATTTAAAACAAATGAGGGTGTTTTTTTTTTTCCTCATAGAGTGAAATGCAGATGATGCTATCTCAACCTCACAATTTTTGAAGAACTGCAAGGAGGAGGCCACAGTTCATACTTCACTGCAACCTTGAGGAATGGAAGGTTGAAGAGTCATTTGCACTGGTCTTCAACTTTCCCAAAAAGGATAATGGACTGGTTTTGCATTCAAAGTACATCATGCCAATGTTAGTTTGTGCAGCAGTTTTAGATTTAGTTTTAGACTTTGCTAAAATTATATTTTTAATTTGACTGGCATTTTTCATTCATTTTAATTCCGTTTTGGTTGGGTTGTATAAAACAAAATGTTGACAATGTTTAGTCTTTTTTGAGAAAGTTCAGCACATTGTTTTGGAAATGCAGACAAATACTACAATTTAAACTTCATTTGGGTGGTTTAAAGTTTTTTAATTTTGCTTTAAAAAAATATGGCTTTGTAAAAAGAAAATTAATGAATTATAAAATTGTTTTTAAATCAATTTTAAAATTTCCCACTGGTATAGTTTAAATTCAGTTAGGGTTAATAATGATATTTCACACTAAGCATGCATCACAAATGAACCTGTACATCCCCACAAAGGGCAAACTGTGCCCAATCTGTGCATATTTTATTAACATTGTCAGTATTCTTTTAGACAAATATGTACTCATTCTGGTTGCAATATAAGTTCTACAAAGAACAAGCTTCACATTTCAACACATGACTTACCCTTGCTAACGTTATTATGTAAAAATGTCCACTTAGCAACTCTCCACACAGCTGAAGTTCCAGAGAGGTCAAGCGTTTGGAACAAGATAATGCAGATTATTCAGTCTATTCATCTTTAAAGAGGTTTCCACTGCCCTTTTTTTTTTACCCTGTGTAGGATTAACACAAACTAACTGCCTGCTGAGTGACATGATTGTTGTCATGTAAACTGGTTTACAAGCTCTGTGACAGAGAAACTGAATGACAAAATGTATATGAATTTCAAGAAGAGTTTTGTTTTTGGTCTATAATAATCTCCATTTAGGTCCAGATCTGGACCAGAATACACTTAAATGCCCCTAAGGTCTATAAGGTCTCAGAGTTCATTTGACATAATAGGCCAAGGACCTAGGATATATGAATATTTAGTTTGCCTAATAATGCAAGAGGAATAGTGAAATGCAAGAAGCCTACACCTAGTTCCTTCATGTTTGTTCATCATGTGCATTCTCTGTCATTATAATATCAAATCGAGAATGCAATTTTTTGTTCTTGTTTTCAGCCTTGTCTTTGCTGTACTTTTAAATTTTTTCATGTTAATTTTTTTTGTTGTTTTGCCAAACATGAAGTTTTACAGTCAGCCCACACACACTCCCAAAAGCACATATTTGCCAAGTAGCCCATGGTTTTATTATGTAAAACATGGTTAATGTAATAGTGGCAGCAACCTATGGTCAAAAAGTGAGCATTTGTTTATAACAAGGAATTTGATTTCTTTTTTCTCAACTTCAGATGGACTACACACTTCATGATCTTCCTTTGACTTCTGACATTGCCAAGGCATAGTTCAAACTTGAGCACATTTCAAATAGTGTTGGCCATACTTTACAGACTATAAAAGGCCATGGGCTAACTGCACTATTCACCCATATACCCACACAGGTTTTCGGCCCAACACATTTTACACAGAGAGCGTACATGTTCTGCAAGCAAAGAAGCATCTTTTATAGCAGTGTAGGTGTACAAAAGTGCCAGTCCCATATAATTTACTGCAGTTGAGCATGTGTAATCACATGCTATTACAAATGAATGGATTACAATTACAATGTAATTACTCTACCCTGTGACTCAGCTCAAATTGAGATGTAGCAGTGAAGAGTGCTTTCTATTAGAACTCATTGCAAAGTCACACTGTGCTTTTTCATTGCATTAAACTTCTTGCCGTGGGACCCAATTGGGTCCACTTTCAAGCTTTTGTACAAGGTCTTTTTCATGCAGTGGTGTGAGATTCACAGGGTTATTTCCTTTCAGCTGAACATTCTGAGATTTTCAGCTTTAGTTCAGGTGATAGTCATTCATTCCTTCATTAAATGAATCATATTTTAAAAATATCCTGACGTGTGCTTCCTTGGTTCAGCATCTTCTAATAGGTCAGACAGAAGAGATGAGAATGAGAATATATTCTTTTTGGCTACAGATACTTTCTCTTTCTGCACTTCTTGAGATATCAAGGGTATTGATAGCACATTTTGGGAATGCATTACCACTTCCCCGGGAAAGCATTACGCAACATACTGAACATTTCCATGGCATTCATGTTGGATCACAAGCATTGCATTTGTCCAAACTCTGCAGCTGTCTAGAACATTTCATATTAATTTTAGGCTAGTGTGGAGCAGCTAAGACATGGAATCCCATTTCATGAAGATTGATGCATATAATTATTGTGCTAGTAGCATGTTCAAAGTTACTGAGTTTCTCTGTAGGTCTTAATTTGCTCAAGAATCAGCTCCACCGACCATACAGGACCACTTTGTATTTCTACAATTACAGAATGTAGTACATATGTTGTTCTGCATACTTTGGTTCACTTTGTTCTTAAGTATTAATAATCAGGGACCCATATAGGACCACAACAGACCATGTATGATTTGGGTGGTGGATCATTCTTAGTGCTGTAGTATCATTGATGTAGGGTTGTGTTAGTGTGTGTTGTGCTGGTACGAGTGGATCAAACACAGCAGCATACCACTCATATAAACACAACACACATTAACACACCACCACCCAAATCATACTTGGTTTGTGGTGGTCCTAACCATTGAAGGGCAAGGTAAAATTGGGATGAGAAAGTGTGCAGAGAAACAGGTGGAAAGGAGGAGGTCATTTTAATGTTATGGCTGATGGCTGTGTATATATATATATATATATATATATATATATATAGGTATCATGAAATACACGGTCAGGAAAGAGCATAAGTAGAGTGCCAAATGCCTGGCAAAAATAAACACTGTTTGAAAAAGGATAAATTATGAATAAATGTGCATTGCCTTACCGTACGTTCACTTTCCCACTTCCTCAGATATGCAAAACAGTTTCACTAATCAGTGTCTTTTTTAAAAACATTTCAAAAAAGCGCAGTAGTCTTCAGCATCAGACAAACGACTGCAAATGCAAATCTTGATTTGGAGACTAGCCTCCACATGAAGCATCGCACTCCCCAGTGTTTTATGCCTGTCTGAGTTCGTCCAGCTCAGCTATCTATGATGTGTGTATGCAATTTAAAAGAGATCAATTTTAATATCAAACGTAAAAGTAGAACTTGTTCCGTGTAACCTCAAATGTCTTCAGGGAAATATTGTACGGGTGTTTTAAAACTGAGGGAAATTTGTAGCCGAGTTAATCAAAGTGTCAGGGTGACCTACGGATCTTCCCGAAATACCAAACATTCTCAGCTAAAATATGGGATTAAGGGAGCTGATGCTGAGGAGAAATCATGGCTTATAATGCTGTTTGTACTCGGCTAATTTCACATTCCCCTCATGTTCTAAAAGCAGGCATCACTACAGGGCTTTTTCCTCGCCAGTTCTGACCTTTCAAAAGTTGCTAGACTTGTGAAAATTATTCGGCACCTCGAGTTCATATTAAAGTTCTGGAAGTTTGAGTGTCACTGTGGCGAGCACAGTAACAACTCACTTGCCGTCAGACTGTACTAAAAATAAAGCTTCAGAAATAACTGAGTACAATTATGAGTAATGAACCAGCCACTCAGTGTGTGCTGCCATGATAACACCTTCTATAAAACAGTATTGTCTGGGCTTTACCTGTTTTTATATAGACTTGAGGACTTCAGATGTTTTGATATTGCAGATTTTGTAAGTAGTACCAGACAGAAATGTGATCATCAGAAGAAAATTGAAATTTGGTTGTAATGAAAATATGGCTAAACATTTAGATTTGTAGGTAGTAGGCACAGAGGAACAAATTTATCTCATGATGTATTCACACATATTAGACTGAAACCCCATTCCAAATGTTGTACAAAGTTCTACAATGTGAGCTACAAGTATTTATCACTTCTAGACTACTTATTAAACTGGGGCGCACACAGAATTTAGAGGGGCACAGCTGTACACCTCTCCCTGCCAATCAGTCATATCACATCAGTTAAATCTCCCCAATTTTGCCCCATTTAGGATCTTATATTCTTACACATGGGGTACACTAAAAGTGTGACTGAATTTTGCAATTACTTTCATTCTGCAGTTCCTAATTTCAATATGGCACTGTCTAGAATCAAACGATTCATAAATGAGTTTTTAAAATTGACATACTCATAGGAAGTTATGTTGGATGGTTTTACATGCTCTTACCATTATTTTCTGTTTGCTTTGGTGGTGTAATATGAATTGTTGGTGTGGCTATAAACAAAACGTACAGCTATGAGCTAATTACAAAGCATTAGCACCTGTTTCTATAAAGACACTGGGTCATTATGGGAAATGTACATGGTGGGCCATTTATATGGTTACGCTTTAAAAAAAATGGGAATGGTTAGTGATATTAACTTCCTGTTTGTGGCACATTAGTATATGGGAGGGGGGAAACTTTTCAAGATGGGTGGTGACCATGGTGGCCATTTTGAAGTCAGCCATTTTGGATCTAACTTTTGTTTTTTCAATGGGAAGAGGGTCATGTGACACATCAATCTTATTGGGAATTTCACAAGAAAAACAATGGTGTGCTTTAACGTAACTTTATTCTTTCATGAGTAATTTACAAGTTTCTCACCAATTATAAAATGTGTTCAAAGTGCTGCCCATTGTGTTGGATTGTCAATGCAGCCCTCTTCTCCCACTCTTCACACACTTATAGCAACACTGCAGGAGAAATGCTAGCACAGGCTTCCAGTATCAGTAGTTTCAGGTGCTGCACATCTCGTATCTTCACAGCATAGACAATTGCCTTCAGATGACCCCAAAGACCTTGGGGGCCATTCAACTGGCCCATGACGACCTATCCACTTTCCAGGAAACTGTTCATCTAGGAATGCTCGGACCTGACACCCATTTTCTTGTGAAATTCCCAATAAGTTTGATATGTCACACGACCCTCTTCCCATTGAAAAAACAAAACTTGGAACCAAAATGTTAGACTTCAAAGTGGTCACCACCCATCTTGAAAACGTTCCCCCCCTCCCATATACTAATGTGCCACAAACAGGAAGTTAATATCACCAACCATTCTCATTTTATTAAGGTGTATCCATATAAATGGCCCACCCTGTAGTGCTGTTGTGAATTTGCATGGGAATGTTCTGTAGCTCTGCTCAGCAATTACTAAAATTACTACAACTCACTAAAATTTTACCACCTCTATTTCAGTGGGGCATAGCAACACATTACTACGCCAGGTTCATCAGTAAATTGGGTTTATTGATGCCCCTGCAATAGATCAATATCATAAAAACATATAGAACAAGTCAGCAAGCCAAAGGCAAGAGTGTCAACGAGAAAGTTGATTGAAG
Source organism: Hoplias malabaricus (assembly GCF_029633855.1). Classification (NCBI taxonomy): domain Eukaryota; kingdom Metazoa; phylum Chordata; class Actinopteri; order Characiformes; family Erythrinidae; genus Hoplias; species Hoplias malabaricus. Next base: position 41,989,974 of record NC_089803.1, read on the forward strand.
CTTGTGGAAGAAAGCTTGGGAGGCAGCAAGACTCACAAAGGCAACCCATACTCCTCTGGTCAAAAGCATTTAGAAATGAATTAGAATTGATATAGAGTTACAGAACCATAACATAAATCTGTTATGTTTAGGTGCACTGAAGTTAAGAATGATTGAAAATAATAAGGGTTAATGGAAAAAAGGGTGGGTGAATAAATATTTGGATTCCCATACTTCAGTGATGGTAGTGATGGGAGGGGAGCTGGTCTGAGAGTGGCAGGTCTACAGTGAATAGCAGGATACCCAGGTGGTATGCAGAGCAACAGGTGGACTCCAGTCTGTAATAGTAGAACAGCAAAGTGCTCCTATATGGTCAATGGAACTGAGTAAATTAACAGAGAGAGTAGAATTATTAATATTATACCTTATTAGTGTATTTATGTTTTCCCATAATAAAAGTAGTGATTCCAGAATTTGAATACTCATACCCAGCTAGTGCACGCACACGTTCAAGTTCTCTCTTTAGAACTCTGAAACTGCATTTAAATGAAAGCTATTAAAAGCTTAGAACACACAGAGTTTTCAGAAGAGTGTGGTCCGAAATAAAGATAGCAGAAAAAAATGAAAGCAGGCCTGAAAACTTTGAACAAATATATTCCATAGTCTTAAGCCAAAGGAAATTCACAATGCCTGCCTTTTTAATGATTAAACATGGATTTTTTTTGTGTCCCTGAACTGTTTTCCTTTAATAACAGCTCAGTGAGGACTCTGTGGTAGGTAATTTATTTGAAAGGAGTTTTTGTGCAATGCTCCTTTTATGCATACAGAAATCAATAAATCAATAGTTCTTATAAAAGAAAACAAAACATTCCCTGTGGTAGACAAAGGATTGAAAAATACCAACCCAATCATTTTGCTTGGAGTGAATAATTGGATGACCTACCTGTCAGTCTGCCTACACAGCTTATGATCTGCCAACATGTGTGCAGTCTACACGTGTACTCATTTGTGCATGTGTCAATTCCTTCACACCGTCAATAAAAGCTTTGTTGAACGCTAATGAGTTAAAGCAGAAGAATGGCAGAGAAAATCACACTGAGACCTACAACAGCTTTCAGTGAGAAACAAAGAATATAAACCCAGAAGTAGAAAATGTGTGCTTCTCAATACAACATGCTATCTGATGGACTCCTCTAGTTGTAGTCAGGCATTGCGCATACATGTCCTGTGTTGAATTGGCTAAAGAAGAAAGGCTGAAGGTAAGTTTCCAATTAGATATCTTCAAAACTAGCTTAAACTTGTTGGTCACTGTGAAATTACCTACTCCAGCTTTAAAGCTTTGTTGTGTTCTTATTTTCATTTTTATATTGTCACAGTCCAAAGAAAAACATGCATCTCCAAACTTTTCACACAATGTGAAGAACCGATGCTGTTCAAATTATTTGGTAAAATGTGTGTTTTTAATTTGGACAGTGATGGTATGCACAGTTGTTTAGCCTCAGTAGCTGGGAGAGCATCTGGGGACTGCAAATACACATATTGAAGAGAAGCTGGAACTAGCCCTTGAAGGTCTGACCCATTTAGTATGCTCAACTGGCAGAGACATTGCTATGTTAATATAAGCTAGCTTTTGTTTGCAGAAATGTGAGTTGCCAATACTCAGCACGGAAAATCTCCCCACGGAATCTTCTGGAAAACAAGCACGGATGAGTGATTTTTTATTTTCCTAGAGGCCTTTACTCGGTATAGATCCAACAGAGATCCTTGCATCCTCCCCCAAAAACTAGGGACCTGGTATAAACAGAAAATTGACTACAGCAAAGCGAGTGAGTATTTGGTGCTTTAAAATCACTTCCTGAGTCCATTTCCAATGCGGCCTTGCATGACTCCATCCCACAAATCAGCTAGGCTTTTTGCCCAGTGGAAATAGGCAGCGAAACTCCTGTTTACGCCGTAAACTCAAACTGCCTGGGGTTTATTCTGCAGCCTCCACAGGCCGCAGTGGGTACTTATCCGCTGGTGCTGGTGGTAATATCCCACTGGCTAGCTCGCCCATCTCCCACACTCACTCTCCCTAAATGAGGCAGTTACCAGCACAGCTGCGGCCTACACCTAAAAGCAGCCGCCTGCAGGGGCAAGAGGCAGGACTCTCTGGATCCTCATTGACCCTCTGCTGTCATTTAGATTGCCCAGCATCTCTATATGGCTCCAACCCTGTCATCATCTATCTCTTTACCCCTAACAGTCCTGTGATTACCACTGCATTAGGTCCTTCCTCCTGGTGGACACTTTTGGCTCCCGGCTTTTAGTTCCAGTGAGCAGTTCCATCAAGCCTACTCTTTGCTTACTCTTTCACCAGGGTGGATGCTACAAACAGAATGAGGGAATAAGCTCTGGAATAAGCTCTGGATGTGGTACAAAATCCAAAAAATGTCAAAAAATCTGAACACACTTATAATGAGTGAACTCTACTATTTTAAAGTGGACATGGATTATTAATATATATGTGCAGCTTGTATAGGTATGAAATACAATTGGATATATGCCAAATGTCTGCTGGAGTGATAAAAGACTCCTGGAGCTCTGTCCAGTACATTTAAGAGGAGTGGATGAACCAGAACTCATCATCCTATATTCTATAATATCTTAATATAGCATTTAGTTTAAAGCATTCCTAGATGTAGATGTTACATTAGATGTTACTGCAAAACAATTTGGACAAACCTCTAGTTAATAGCCTTGATTTCTGAAGACATGTTGAATGAGCAAGTGTCCGTAAGTTGTGTGCACTAATAGAAGCTGAGAATAACAATAACCCTGCAGAAGTACTCTACTAGCACATCTACACTACTTGATACCTAATTTACTCAAATCAGCTCAGCTCTACTCTTCGTTTTTGTTTTCCCGTTTGGTACCTGGTCCCTGAAAAAGGGTCAGGAACGAGACTTGTCAATCACAAGGCAATGCAGACATCCAGCACAAAATCTCCAGGCCACAGTAGTGATCACTTTTGTTTTTATCCTACTTAGAACAACAGCTCGTAAAATTGTGCCATGGTCTTTTGAAGCAGTTCAAACTGTCCTTGAATTGGTGAATAAAAAAAAAAAAAACTCCAGCAAGAACTGGACAGTAGGGCTGTGACGAGACGAGATTTTTAAAATGTTTTTAAGAAAACTTCAACAATAAAAAAAAAAAAAAACTGAGTCTGGAATAATAGAGTTTTATGGGACAAAGTTAAAAAACGCAAACTCTTGAGACTTAACTGTATGACATAGGCAGAAGTTTCTAGCTTTTAATTGAAGCAGTGTGTGACTTAGAACCATTTTCCAAAAATTGAGTTTAAAATTTAAAACAATATAAATAAAAAAATAAATACAACTTCCCTTAGTTCTATATAGTGCAAACAATAACTGCAAACCACAACCCATCATATTAAGTCTATAAAAAAAAAAAAGCAGACAATGTCAAAAAACTTACTTCAAGCACAATACACAATGGTTTCACATCAGCTGCAATGAAAATGCTTATGTCTCTTGTTATTGCCGTGGCTCTAGCACTTGACTATGGAAGTTGAGGTCAGGAAATTGAGTCATGTTGGTGCTCCAAGTGTTTTTTGTATAGTGCTTGTATTAGCCGCAGTGTACGGCATGCTTTTCTTACAGTGCTCACAAACAGTTTGTCTGTCTGTCACTCTGTTACAGTTTATTGTTTCCACCGGGAACCCAAAATGCAATGAATGAAATATAGCGGGAGCATCTTCTATGCAAATATCCTCCAACTCCGACATTACACTGGCTGCTACAAGCAAAGATCTTCTGTAACTGACCAGCTTGAAAATGATTTGGAGGGGGAAAAAAAATAGAGTTTGAACCCCTTGCATACTACACTAAGTCGTGTTCTGTCCCAAAAATACAAAAACAACAAACTAATACACAATGAGAAAACAACACTTAATTAAAAGCAAATGGAGCCCATTTTGGAGTTGGGTAGAGTATGTAACATGCGGTGGATAATGCCGTATGACTCATGTAGATGTTGACAATAAGTTTAACCTTAACCAAAATAAGAGTAATCCTTAATAATACTTTAATACTTAAGCAGAAGGTCATAAAGTAACCATGTAGACATGCTTTGCAGCAATACTAGTGCAAGGTTTAGAATAAGAATCTTCATAACTCAAGGTAGGGTAAGTCCCACTAAGACATATAAAATGTGATATAGCTCAAATGTATCCACAACCTTTGATGTCAAGATGCTGCAGTGTCTGCTGTCAGATTACGACTATTTAACTCTCTGTTTGCCTTTATCAGTGGCGATCCTCCCTCCACTTCCTGGTCCTGCATCACTGACAGATCTCTCTGCTCCACTGCCCTCCTGCTGGACCCTGAGCTCTACCTTGCACCTGTGAGCAGGATATGCCTAACCAGGCTTGTCCTGTCTGACAGTCGTATCTGTCTTTCCTTTGAGACACCTTCTCTCCTGAGCTACCCCTCCTCTTCTCCACTCTCTTCATGCCTGGCTTCTTCCTGCTCTCACAGGACCCCCTCAGCCAGACCCCCAGGCTGTTTGACGGGAGTTGGTGCCGCTGCCTTGGGTATCATGTTGAGATCAGAAGAGCTGGTCAACAGTGGGCTGGAGAACATGATCAGTGCCGACATGGGATTGGCCAAGGTGGACTGGACAGCATGCTGGGGAGTTGGTCAGAAAAGACTGATGTTCTATAGGCCAGCTTCCTGGACAAAACATTCAGAAAAATAATATTTCCTGACCATTTTTAACAATGCTTGGAATGATTGAAGAGTTAGTAAAACCTGTATACATACATTTCTATTAATACAAACATAATTTATAATATGGACTAGGTCAGTGTTTCACATTTTTTTTTCAATCACAGCACCCTTTGAAGTCTCTCTAATCTCAATAAATAAATAAATAAATTTACTCTCTGCATCCATCTGACAGCCAAAACACATACACACACACACCAACTGCAATCAGCCATAATTTTTAAAACATCAACTTTGAGAATAAAATTATGGTCACAGCAAATCAATTGGATTTTAATGGAATAACTAAGAATGAAATCCATCCAAAGAGTCATTTACAGAATCTTTATGGGAATGCTGCAGTGCTATTATCACCCCAAACTGATGCTAAACCTGCTAAACAATGAGGATTAGTCTAAACATGGAGTAAATAATATTATTAATGCTAATTCTTCATTAAGAATCCAGTTCAGACTGGTTAGAAACTGGGGTACACATCTTCCAGGTATATGCACTAGACTCTGGAGATCTAATATGAGCAGAGTTTCCAATTTCATCTGAATAAAAAAAAAATCAACCAAAGGAGAAAGTCATTTAATCATGTTGTCTAATAACATATAAATGATTATTTTCAGTTTGGTTAGTTTTCTGGATCACAAACACAGTTCCAAATCTTCACAGACCAATGCTGGGGGTTTATACTTCTCCAGACCATGTTTGGCATTAGGTATGATGATCTTAAGACTACCTTGTATACCTTCTAGATCTTTTAATATATGTGGTGTGCACTAATAATAAGGGTCATACAGCTGCTGGAAAAGATGGGAAAACTGGCTCTTACATTCATATCTGGGATATATTTCACCTATCTCCTACAAAATTTTACAACTCCACACTGCTGAAGAAGCTGACAGATATTTAAACCATTGTTGTGAGGAATTAATGGCAGGCACATTAATCATACCCTCTACAGCAGTGTTTGATTACCCTATTATTTATTTTCTTTCTATCTTTTCACTTTTCTCTCCAGCCAGTTGTGTCTCTACAGCATAGTCCTCACTCACTCACTCACTTTTGAACTGAGAAACAAGGAATGGCATCCTATCTGTTTCAGCACTGTTGCTTTTTTCTCCTCATGAACATTTGTTTTGGGCGGCACGGTGGCAGGACAAATGACAGGCAGGTCACCACCCCGTTGGCTGGCCTCAGATGTGATAACTGCTTTTTCGGAGAGGTCTCACCCCTAAAGTCACTCTCGATCAGCTTCTTCAAACTGTCAGCATGGTGCCAAACGTCCCGTTTCCTCACAATACAGGTCAGAGGCAGCTCCTGCTGCATCCCTGGGCTCTGCCAGTTTGTTAAGATGAATTGATGGTGGACTGATTCATATTCTAGCAGTGTGTTTTGTGGCAGTGGAGATTAGAGCCATTTTTCCCAACTTCATCTGTTACTCAGTAAATTTGCCCACAAAGATAATGAGATGCTACAGCAGCAGTAAACCAACTGAATCAAGTTGGAAGACAGAGAGTGGAAATGTCTGCACTTCTTCATGTTCTGACACTGAGGAATTATATTTCATGCATAATAAGGCAACGCATATAATGTTATAACGCTCTTCACAAATTCCCAGATTTCTCTTTCTGACAGGTAGAGTTCCCAGAATATCTAAATCTCTCTCTGTTGTTAAACTCATTAGTAGGATTTACCATTGCTTCCCGTCTTTTAATGTCAGATTCTTGCTATCAATGCAAAAAAAAAAAGGGCTCTGAGAAATAATGCTGTTTCCAACTGTAGAGATTAAAAATGCTGACTTTTCAGACATTGCCGCAATAAATAATGTCATATTTACAGGTAGCAATGGCTGGATACAATCAAATTGTCACTACATTGCAACATTTGGTATAAAGCCTTCCATGGGGGAAAAAAAAAAAATGGGACAAAGTCTTGATTTCAGACATCAATGCAGGCATCAGTTACTTTCAATACCTGTTCACACAAGACTTCTTCAGAAGTCAAAGGTGTTAACATGAAGTTTCTCACGCTAAAATAACCGCATCTTCTCTTCTGAGAAGGCTTTACAGTAGCTGTTGGGACATTGCTCTCTGTAGATGACCCCGGGTATGAGAACACAAGTGTGGTCACGAAATGATGTTGAAGTTCTAGACATGACTTCATTTAATCCAAAAGGTATTGAGAGAACACAGCTCCACTGCTCTAATGTTGGAAGTTTTCTACCCCTCTGGCCCACATCTGACATTGTACATGGTGACATAAGCCTCAGGTGTGGCTGCTCTGGAGTGTTCCATTTTATTGACAATGCTTGTCTATAGAGATATTCAGAACTGTGCAGTGTGTCTGTAGTTGAACAAGTGTGTGGTGATATTTGAGCAGTGTATTTTAATTAAATATGTCACGGACACTGTCATCAGTATTAGAGCATCTTTTACAATGGTATTTGTTGAGTGACACATGTTCACAAAGGTATGTGTCATGTCATTGTCTTCAGTTCTGTTGCTCAGAGAAATTAATCATACTTTTTTATGTAACTGACCATGTTGGAAACATTGGGAATTGATGTAATTAAAACACTGCTTGGCTAATAGTCACATCTTGAAATCAGTAACCATGACAACAGCCAGAATGAATTAGCATGAAGTACTTGGAGCAAATTTGGTTGATTTGTGATTTCTCTATACTAAAATATCCTTTTCATACAGTGCTAGTATAGTGTGTGTGTCTATAACACTTTTAATTCAGTTAAGTTAACAAACTGCCCATATGCAAATGTTTGGGAACTCTTACTCTACTGGCATTTGGTGGACTTTCTAAATGAAAGTAATTTAAAGCTGAAATTGATTATTTTGTAGAATGCAGCTACTGTAAGCTTTTTTTTTTAATCCAAACAAACAAACAAACAAAAAAACTCACTTTTCCAAAGCACCTTCCTCAAAACCAACAGAGCACACTGCCTGACTACGTCTGGAGGAGAGTCCACAAGCTTTGGAGTGAGAAGGGCAATGCGTTGTGTTCTCGGTTGTAGCTCTCAGTGTAACTTTTTGTACCATTCTTATGCAACTGACTAACTAGCTTTCAACAATGTGTGTACAAACCATATGATGGATTCTGCACATGTACAAATGATTTCCTGTTCAGACTGCAGAGTGTACACATGTGGGGAAGTTGTGAGATAGGTAGGTAGGTAGGCCATTCTGTCATTTCAATAAAATTACTGGACAGGTTTGTTTAGAGTCCAGTGACTGCAAAAAAGTAAATAAATAAAAATCAAATCAAAATACCCACTGCTTGACAGTGTTTTGCTGAAATTACTAAACAATCTCCCTTCATTTACCAAATAAAACTGGGAAAACATTAAAATGGCAAAAGTTCATTTCTGAAGAAATGTGTGTTTGTGTGTTACATTGCTTAACTTGTTACACTTATTTATAACTGAGCTGTGTCTTTTCTTCCAGTTTGTGTTCCATTCTTATGACAGTAACATATGCCTAAATAATCACTGTAATAAAACTGTGCCTTAGAAATAAGTCTAAATAATCTACTAAATTATCTATCGAAAGGTTAATGTCATTCATCCGTGGAGAAATTAAGGCCTTGTTTCTCCTTCAAGTCAGATCCTGACCTTTCAGACTGATGTAGCTCATGGTTACCTGGGCAGAGGTTGAGCTGTGTGTCTAATGCATTAGCCATACTTCTGCACTGGGCATACCAGCTTGAATGCAAGCATTTTACTCTCACAGGTCAGTGATGCCACTGACCTTAACAGCCCACAGGAGCATGTCCACTCCAAACAACCTTCATCAACATTCCATATCGTCCATGCACTGCTTTCATGATGTGGATCGTTGGGCTCCTACTGGTCAATGAAAGTCAATCCAAAGTCATAACATAGACTGACCTCATTAATAGAAGTTATGGCCTGAATAAGCAACTTACCTAATTGCCCAGTTGCAGGGGTCTCCAATACATAAACATAAAAAAAAACATAAGTAAAATAATAAATAATAATACTTTCAGAAAAATACAAAAAAAGATTAGAGTAGAAGGCACTGTATTATCTTTATATTTGTTTAATATGCAAACAGCACTAGGTAACCTTCAGGGACATATGTGCTGTACTTTCATAGTATTAAAACATTTTTACTTTCTTAGTTATTATAGTTTTAGAGTATTGATTTTCCCAATAGTCTTTCCTGATGGAGTCCATATATAGATCCAATTCCAACAGCTGCTGTTGACGATGTTATAATGATCTTTTGTAAGTCATGTTGGATAAGAGCATCTGCTAAATGCTATAAACATCAATGTAAATGTAGATGGTCTTGAAGCTTGGCGGAGCTCATGTAAAGGTGACATGTTATCCCCTTTTTCCTCAAGTTAACTCAGTTCTCTGGTGTCATACTACGACATGTTTGGTCAAAATAACACAGCACCATTCTCCCTCTTTCTATTTCTATCTCTTATTTCTTTTCTCTCATTTACACAAGGTTTTGTTGTATTATCTTAGCTTCACCCAATGTGCTTTTGTACGAGGTTGAACATCACCTGGCATTGTGTTTGGAGATTAGTGATGTGTCTGTCGCGAACGAACCGGTTCAAAGAGCCGGCTCTTGTAAGTGAACGATAAGCCAGTTCCCGTTTAAGACCGAGCCATTTTTTTCTAAGGCTTGTCATTCAACCAATCAGAGAACAACAAGCAAGTTCCAACCCTCCAACCCTCCAAGCTGAGACACTTGATTTTCCTGAATGCCAATCTGCCTTCCAAAAAATAGTTGAAGAAAATGTTAAATCAGCTAAATGTTTGTTGACAGTTGTGGTTGTTTTAATCACTACCGTTGAATGCTGCTGTTTTGCACTTTGTATTTGTTTATTTTATTACCCAGAAATGGATGATTATTTAATTTAATAAGCTATTTTTACCTTTTGGGATCCATTGGCTATATTTCAGAGTTTACAAGTGATTTTTTATTAAGGTGTTTAAATAAAACTCCAGTTATTTATACAATTGAATGTGTGAGTGCAATCAGTGAGTTATTACAAGACATCCATAAAAACAATTGACCATTGCAACACTATTTATTATTTTTAATATTGAACAATAATATTTTGTCCATATAATCATGTAAAATGTAGGTAATATTGTCCTGTATCAGTGGAAATAAGTGGTAAAACAAAGAGCCATTTAGGAGCTGAAAGAGCCAGCTCTTTATGAAGAGCCGAGCCAAAAGAGCCAGCTCCCCAAAAAGAGCTGAAATTCCCATCACTATTGGAGATAGTAATAGAGGGTGTGGTACTTTTTTAAAGTCTACCAATTGATGCCAGAATTGTTTTTCTTCTAGAAAAACCTACAGGATTTGTTAATTTATTTTTTCCCTATTCTAGCCCTGCATTTTCTTAAGAATTATACATTATGTTCCTTAGGTACGACAAGGTACTCAAGAGGTGCTTTTGAGGCTATCACCCCTGTCAGAGTCCAGCGGCTTTATTTTTAGGAGAGTACACTGAAGGACACAGAAGTTCCATCCACGATTTACTCTAAATGCAGCAGTTTATGAACGTTTGATTTAAAGGCTGGGATGGAACAGTGTCCACTATTGGTCAAAAAAAAAAAAAAGTCTGCAGCCATTTCTGCTTTCAAATGTCATCGCTATAAGTCACTCACCCCACGCTGTCAAGAACAGTTTTTTCCCCTTACCGGTTTGTGAGGTTTTTAATATTCGCTAACACTGATAAATGACAGCCTATAAACATATTTAGGATTATGAGAAAGGCTTTCCATGTATTACATTCTTTTCCTTCTCTCTGCCGTCCCTTATAATGTGCTGTTATCTCCTCGACAGTTATGTTCCTGTTCATTTTTCATTTCTCCTCACAATGGCGAATAATAAGTGTCGGAAGAGACACCGCGGGCTGCTTTACGATAGCTGTGTGACCTGACTGGAGAAAATGAAGGCCTGTCTCTCAGCTGCTGTGTTTCTCTGGGCTTTTACTGTCAAGAAGAATGTGGTGTTGAGTGTCAGTGAGAGGACAAGCTGCTCTTGGTTTGAATTAATGCCATTTGGCAGATGTTCATATTCAGAGTGTATAACAGTTCTAATTGTTATATATGTGGGCAACCATATTGTTCAGAGTCTTGTCCAAGGACATTTACTGAGGGAGCATGTTGTACCTGGGCAGGGTACTAAACTGTGTCGGAAATGGCTCCCTATATACCTTTGAGAATGTGTGCCATTTTAGTTTTTTGAGTGGCCAAATCATAAAGTGAAATTTGAGAATAATTTTAATTTCACTAAAAATCTCTTACAATGCACTCATGATTTATAGTAAACTGCAGGTAACTGCAAGTTTCTTTGTTATTATTTTTTTTTTTTTTGCTTTTCCACTTGGCAAATCTAGTACCAGCGGCACGGTGGCGCAGCAGGTAGGATTCTGCCAGTTGCAATCTGATTGTACATGTGCATATATTCAATTATGTGTATTGTTTACTGGGCTCTTGTATTGGTCTGACATGAATTGCCTCCTTCTACACGTCATGCCAAAACAGCAGACTTGTGATTGGTCATATTGCATATCAATCAAAATTCTTTTTGATTTTTTTTGATTTTTTTTTAATCAAAAATTTTTTTTGATTGACAAGCAGGAGGCAGTTCCTCACCATGTTAAGCAACAAAAGACACCAGTCTTTCCCTTGAGGGACTACCACTGACCATACAGAAGTACTGTGTAGTTCTACATTTATAGACTGTAGACTTGCTTTCACCCTGTCCTTTTCTGGCCAGGACCCCACAAGACCACAACTTAGCAGGTATAATTTGGGTGGTGGAACATTCAACAGTAAATAAAAACTTACAGACAAGTTAAACTTAAGCCACGTGCAAGCAGCAGTCGTGGAGCTTCTTAAAGTAGCAATTTGTAACACTGACACCAAGCATTTAAAATTGGAAATATAATAGTTTCAAAACAGAGGAGAGAGCTGTCTGCCTCCTGCTACTCCTCCCCAGACTTGTGTAAATAAATGTCATTTAAGAGGTCGATCTTCGATCTTATTCACAATTTTCGTAGTCATACATTTCGTTCCACGTCCTTGGTGTCCTTGGTTCTTGAATTCTCTGTTCCACCTTAAGAGCTGAAACTAGGCTTTTGAAACTTTTTGAAGCAACTGTTTTTCCACTTCCCTTCCTGGATCAGGGCCTTGTCGTGGCGGAAGGGCTTGTGTTGTCTCATGAACTCCAGGGCTATGTCGTCGGGAGCTGTTAGCTCCCAGTAGGGTCTCCCATGGCAAACAGGTCTGGAGTGAAGATCCAGACAAACATGATCCAAAAGCATTCCAATGAGTACACCCATTAAAATTCAGTGTACCCTGCCCGGGAAAGGGTTACCGGGACCTACCCCTGGAGCCAGGCCTGGGGGTAGTGTCCGACGGCGAGCGCCTGGTGGCCGGGCAGCCCATGTAACCCGGCCGGGCTCAGCCCGAAATGGCAACGTGGGAGGATCATGTGGGCTCACCACTCGCAAGATCCAGAGTAGGGGTGCGGTGCAATGCCCATCGGGCACAGAGTGGGGGAGAAGAGCCCCTGGCGTCATGGAACTTGTCAGCAGAAACTGGTTCTTGGTACGTGGAACATAACCTCACCGGGGGGAAAAGAGCCAGAGCTGGTGCGTGAGGTTGAGAGATACCAGCTAGATATAGTTGGGCTCACCTCTACACACAGTGTAGGCTCTGGAACCAAACTCCTCGATAGGGGTTGATCTCTCTCCTACTCAGGAGTTGCACAGGGTGAGAGGCGCCGGGCAGGTGTGGGGATACTCTCAAGTCCCTGGCTGGCACCTGTACAGCTGGAGTTTAGCCCAGTACACGAGAGGGTCACCTCAATGCGGCTCTGGCTTGCAGAGAGGAAAACTTTGACTGTTGTGTGTGCGTATGCACCGAACAGCAGCTCAGAGTATTCGGCTTTCTTGGAGGCAGTGAGGGAAGTTCTAGAGGGGATTCCATGCACTGACTCTATTGTTTTACTGGGGGACTTCAATGCTCATGTTGGCAATCACTGGGAAACCTGGAGAGGAGTGATTGGGAGGAACGGACTGCCTGATCTAAACCCGAGTGGTGTGATGTGGTTCGACTTCTGTGCTAGCCATGGTTTGTCCATAACGAACACCATGTTTGAACATAAGATTGCTCATAAGTGTACTTGGTACCAGAGCACTCTGGGCCAAAGGTCAATGATCGACTTTGTGGTTGTGTCTTCTGACCTGAGGCCATATGTTTTGGACACTCGGGTAAAGAGAGGGGCTGAGCTGTCAACCGATCACCATCTGGTGGTGAGTTGGATCCGATGGCGGGGAAAGCTGCCGGACAGACCTGGTAAACCCAAACGTATAGTGAGGGTGTGCTGGGAAAAGCTGGCAGATGACTCTGTCCGTATGGATTTCAACTCTCACCTCCGAGAGAACTTCTCACATGTTCCAGAGGAGGTAGGGGGAATGGAGTCTGGACACTGTTCCGGACCTCCATCATGGAAGCGGCTGCATGTAACTGTGGTCAAAAGCTTGTTGGTGCCTATTATGGCGGCAACCCAAGAACCAGTTGGTGGACACCGGGGGTGAGGGAAGCTGTCAAGCGGAAGAAGGAGGCTTTTTGAGATTGGCTAGCTCGGGGAACTTCCGATTCTGCAGATGGGTACAGGCAGGCAAAAAGGCTGCAGCTGTGGCAGTTGCTGAAGCAAAATCCAGAGCATGGGAGGAGTTGAGAGAGGCCATGGAGAATGACTTCCGGGCGACCTCAAAGAGGTTCTGGAAAACACTCCAACAGCTCAGGAGGGGGAGGGGGGACACTGTCCAAGCTGTGCTCAGCAAAGATGGTGAAACTCTGAACTCAACTGAGCGTATTGTTGGGCATTGGAAGGAGCACTTTGAGGAACTCCTTAACCCGAGAAACATGTCTCCTGTGCAGGAGGTAGTGCCAGAAGTGTCTGGGGGGTCAGATTCCATTTCCTTGGCTGAAGTCACTGAGGTGGTGAAAAAGCTTCGCAGTGGCAAAGCTCCAGGAGTGGATGGGATTCGCCCAGAGTTACACTTAGGGAAATATCCATCACGAAATGGAATAATATTGTGTTCTGCATGTAGTTTTGCACACAAAGAATGATTTGTGTTAACACTGTTAGAGATACTTAAATATTGTTAATTTATATATATAGTGTTACTGATTTTAAATGCCCTACTAAGGTGTGAAATTACATTTTACTGTTTTACCCAATGCGACTGGCGAAGAGAGAGAGTGGAATTGCACCATATACGGCAGTGGTCGGAAATAGGGGGATGGCCAGAGGAAGGCTGCTAGAGAAACGCTATTTGCTGTGTACCAAGCTTGATTTCTCCATTCCACCTTAAATAGGTGCATATGCAAGGCTTTTCAAACACAATTATTACTCCTTAATTTGTTTAAAACACACACCATGGAGAAACAAACATGAATCTGCAGCAATTTCTTTCAAACAAACAAACAATGGTATTTACGCTTTTCAATCATGTTATTCACCTTTGTATAAAATACACAAAACGTCGCTAAAACACCTTTCAAACATCGCTATGCCTCACATTCTATCTCACTTTATTCTAACCACAGGTGTCTGTACTATGTATTTTAAACACAAGGCTAATATATCCTCTCATTTTACTCCGCCTCTGGTCATGGAGATTTTTCAGTGGGGCTTTTTGGGTCTGTCTGGTAAAATATAACATTAACTCTATTCTCTTGGTCATTTCATGGCTGCGAGACACTGTTTGTAGACCTTGCCACACGGTGGACTGAAAAATGATTGGACAGAGGGCAGGATCACAGGCAGGACCTCGGAGGGTGGGATCATATGAGTTCCACTCCGAAGGAGAATATACTGCTTTAGAAGTGTTTTAGCTTTGACTGTTTCCTTAATCTATGATCACACACTGAACATTTTATGACTAAGTACAGTAAATATCCTACAGATTGCTCCTTTAATGTAAAGTATTCCTTTTAAATCTTCCTTAACCCTAACCAAATCCATAATCTTAACTCTAAACCTTAAAAGCTGCAGGATTTTCTCCAGTCTAACTTTGTCCACAGTGGTTTACAGTAATCTTTCTACAACTTTTCTTCAGGTTCTGAACAGGCAAGTTTGCATGGGTTTAGTGAAACCGCACCACCCGAGGATGGGAGCTGACTTGATAAAATATCAAGGCTGCTTCTTGGAGTAGTTTATTTTCAAATTCTACATTTTATTTTAATTGAAGACAGGTCGTGGAAATAAAAGCTTTTCTTTGGATAGACATGTGCTCTTCAGAGCCTGGTCTTGTGTTAATCATGACATTTTCCTTATAATTAGGTCAAATGTCTCAGTGAAGTCGCCTGAGTATGTTTCTGGCTTATTCTGTGGGGTACTCTTTTCTTACACACCATGTCTGTGTGTGTGTCCTATTTCTAATACTCTCTATTATATGTGTGTGTGTGTGTGTGTGTGTTTTGCCCAGTGATTCCGAGTAGATTTTAGATGCAATCTCACCCTGAACAAGATAAAAAAAGTTAATGAATATAGATGAATCAATTAAAAATGTAACTTGTGCTTAACAGCTGTTTGTATAATTTACGCTACATTTCCTGGTGAAGCTTCTAAGGTATATATGCTTTACAAGTAGCCTGAATCCCACCTTGAGCCTTAGCGCTTGTAATACATTTGAACTGAACAGAAACATCAAAGCCTCAATACATTACATACCTTTAACCTGTATAGTAAGGACAGTGAAATGATCTTAATATATATATATATATATATATATATATATATATATATATATATATTATGTTCACCTTTTAAAGGGAATTCAAGGACACATAAGTTCTTTTCTGGTTGCACTCTTCTGCTAACTTTTGTTTCCATGGAAACTAGATTTTGTTTGACTTTGAGAAAAACTAAATTTCTCAAAGTCCTTTGGTCAGAGTCGTGGTAAGGATGCCTACGCATAAGTATGACACAAACATTATTTTGCATATTTATAATATTTTCCACAATCAAATGTTAAAAACACACAGATCAGCAATAACATTACCTCCTTATTCTACATTCACTGTCCATTGCCTCAGCTTCTCAGATCTTGGTGCATTTTGCAGTTCTACAATTATAGTCCACCTGTTGCTCTGCATACTTTGTTTGCCCCTTTCCACTCACAGATCAGGTATGATTTGGGTTTTGGATCATTCTCAGTGGTGGTGTATTATTGTGCTTGTATGAGTAGATCAGACACATCAGTGCTACTGGTGTTTTTTGAAAACCACAAGTGGCAATGTTAAAGTTTACTAGCTGTGTATCAGAGTCAGTAAATTCAGTATACAGACAATACACAGACTACCCTATATTACAGGGGCAATAATTACAGACAATCGACAGAATATTACAGTATGTCAGCCATTTATGAGGGTGGTGGCTTTAGGAAAAACTCTTCTTATGCGTGTTTGTTGCAGTCTGTTCCTGTCCTGTTGCGTGGTGTTTCCAAATCAGACTTTGATAGATGTTTAGAGTATAGATTTGATGAGTGCAGCATAGAACTGGATCAACAGCTCTTGAGGTACTCCCAGTTTCCTAAATTACCACAGGAAATATGTCCTCTGCTGGACCTTTTTGAGGATGGAGTTGATCTTTGTCTCCCACTTCAGACCCTGGGAGATGGTAGTTCCATATCTTTAAAAAGATCTGAAATCTGCTGTTGGAAGAAAGATTCAAGAGATTGAAATCATTATGAGTGAACAAAAAACTGCCAGCAGAGAAGCAAGAGCTTAGTGTTACAACTACATTATGTAACTTTTGGAGCAGGGTAGATACCCCCCACCCCATTAGTGCCGTGTAGTGCTGTAAAAATGAATTACACTAGGGGGAGCCCCACAAGCAAAACCCAAATCTTACCTAATGTTCCTCTTAGACATCTTTTGTGTTTCGTTTCATAATTTAAGACGTTATTGAAACAAAAGTTAATACATTTATCATTTCTGAAAGTATTATAACTTCAATTCATAAACAAATACTTGTTCATTCATTCACTCACATTTAGGATCCCATAAGGAAACTACAAGGGGCACTATTTCTTACATACTAGCACACATTTAGGAACTGCTCCACAAGTGCGAGTTATTGTGCTTCACATAAAACAAAACAAAACAAAACAAAAAAACTTTGTGTCAACTATATTATACAATAGAGATAGGAGTGAAGAATGACTCCAAAGATTTAGCCCAACTTTGTGGGCTGAATGGTTCAAAACCAACCTCTCTCTATACAGAACATCATACTTTCAGTTTTATGCAACACTACTCAGATTTTCTGAAGAAAATATTCTCAGGAGTGTTTTATTCAAAATAAAGGCTTGTTTTGCTCAATGACTACAATGAATATTCACCGGATTAGGAACACCTTCCCTGTATCAACACTCACTGTACATTTTATCAGCTCTACTGACCCTTCAGGAGCTCTAGCTGCCCTGCTGTGTCTGACCCACTCGTACTAGCACAACACACCTAACACATCCATCACATGTGTGTCACTCCTCAGACTGATCCTCCTCCCAAATCATACTTTCTCTGTGGTGGTCCTGACCATTACATACATATCAAATGCATGCAGAGGAACAGATGAACTACAGTCTGTAATTATAGAACTACAAAGTGCTCCTGTATGGTCAGTGGAGCTGACAATTCAGTGTAAATATGTACTATAAACACAGACCGATAAGGTAATGTTCCCAGTTTAAGGAAGGTATTTCACAGAATTTCATTTCGTTGATGTAGCTGAAAAAAATGAGTTCAAGGTAAGCTTAAGTGCTACTTAGAAAACAGCTGAAAACTTTAGGGTTGGCTTCTCAGACAGAATAATCTGAACTATATCCTCCCTTCAATGGAGAAATGAAAGTTCAAAATGCAGTGTAGTCCAGGACTTCAGACTATAAGTTTAAATTTAAACTAGAAAGACGAGGCTGTGCATACACACATAGGTTCTAGTAAAATAATCACCAACTATAAACATATATAAATAAGTATTGTGTGTCAGTAACAGCTTCTAATCTAAAGACTCAGCTGTCTTTAGACCACAGAGGAATGCTGTAAGCAGTTGAAAACAAGGCACCACTCATAGTAGTTGCTCTCAGCTGTCAAAGTACTTGTTCTGTGCACTTCTAGGTATCAGTATGTTAAAGAGGCGCTGTGCTTCTATTTAACATCAATGAGGTCTGCCCAATTGGATATGCATATGAATATGGAAACAGAGATATTGACAGGGCTCTGTTGAGGGTTCATTTGGATACAATCTTTGTGAGGATATTAATAAAGCGTGGCTCTGCCGGGTGGGAGCTGACAATGTTGTGGGAATTTGAGGGGGATAGTTTTGCTCTGAGGGCTTGTGGCTTAAAAAGGGCTAAGATTGATGACTTTCATGTGGTCTTGCTTTTCATTTGTCAATAAAACTGTCAGCACAGCACTAACCTGGGCGGGACTGTGTTAGCATTCATCAATGCTGAGGCATCAATCATAGCACTGCCGCCAGCTCCTTGGCACTCCATTACATTGACCTGAACATGGATACCACCAAAGGTCTTCCTTCCTCATAAAATGATATGTGCTGTGGTTTAGGGAGGTGGGATGAATGGGCTTTGTTTGTAAGATCAGTCTTTCTCTCTTCATTTTCTCTCTTCCCTTCCCTCTCTGCCTCACTCACTCATGTCCTTTGATGCTGTTAACACTCAGGTAATTACTGGTAGTGGTTTAGCACATCAGTCAGTGGCGCCACTGGCAGATTGATACTCCTCAGCGCTCATCCTGTTTTCATCCCTCGCTTTCCAAATCCTCATGGCATGATCTGGTGAATGGCCTCATTCATCAGCCCTGTCCCTTGCCAGCCAACGACCCCCATCCCACCAGCACTGTATCAGAACCAGAGTCACCATAGCAACCTACCATCTTAAAATAGGTTAGATTTTGTATTACAGTGTGATTTATGAGAAGATCTATTGTCAATTATTTTTAAATGGTCTTTAAATGATCCACAAGTTATCTGTTAGTATGATTATAGAGGCCATGAGAAAATCTAATGAAATGTAAGAAAAGTAGACAGGTGAAAAAACATATATATATATATAAGCAGTTAGTGTTCTCCTCCAAACATATTGAGACGTCTTTTAGAATCATGTTAGCAGCATTTTGAAAAGTGGTGGTGACTGACTAATTGTCTCAGAGACATGCTGTATTTTAGCCTTCCCCTTCCAGCTTGGTTGAATTGTGTGATTGCTAAAAGCAGGTGGAATTTTCATTGACCAATCTGGGGAGAATACTGGGTGGGTGGGTGGATGAATGGATGGATGGATGGATGGATAAAATAAATGTCGCACAGAAAGATCTAATTCTACACACTCTTACATTGTTCCATTGTTCCATTGTTTACATTGTTACATTGACCACTGGATACACACAAACACACACACACACACACACACACACACACACACACACACACACCATCTCCTATAGTGGCAGATTTAAACGCAGATTTAGTCACAGAAAACCAGCCCCATTACAAAAGTTTAATACCTAATAATACTGCACTTGTACAGAATATAGTTTTTCTGAAAACTGTAAAATAATGTGTAGGGTCATGACAAAATGAAGTGGCGTGTCTTTGGCAGGGACGAAGGCTGCAGTCTGGTCTTAGTGTGTAATCATACATATTTGACTAAAAGAATACTCCAGTATTTATAAAACGTGTCTAAAATACAGCAGTGGGCAGTAACAAAGTAAATGTAATTCATTACTGTACTTAAGTACTGTAGTTTTTTTTCCTGTATCTGTACATTTTCCATGGGTGTCTTTTTACTTTAACTCCACTACATTTCAAAGTCAAATATACTCCACTACATAAATCTGCTGTTCCTTTTAGTATAAGTGTGAATAAAACTGTAACATGTCTGAACAAATCTCTTTGCTCTGCACAGCTCTCCACGTGACAAACAGTGGCACTGTTGCTAGGAGATAGTTGGGGATGTATTAAACACTATACGCAAAGCGAGGTCAAAACCAGAAGACATATTCCAAAACCTAAAAATCAATACAGAGAGATTAAAGACAAAAACAAGTTTCAGGCAAAAAGTCAGAAAATAAATACTGCAACCTGTTTTAGAAACAGGTGTCTCAGAAATATCTCAAACTACAATCAGAAACTATGTAAACAAAGGAACACTAATATTTTTACATTACAATTACAGCTTAAAAATCATTGTGATGCTTCACTGATCTGTAATAGGGAAACTGCACTATCTTTGGGTTTGGAAACCACCCTCCCTACCAATTTCAGTACAGTGATGTAAATGTTAATTGCACATGAGCTAAAAACCCAAATATTGCCTATGCATATGTTATGCACAAGTGTCCCATGCCATTGTGAAAGGTTATACTTGTGCATTTGTGTCTGCTCTCTTGGAACCAAGAGTGACACTAGAGTCTTTTCACCTACAATGTGTTAAGCATGAGTCTTGTTACAAAAATGATAACTGGACATTAGAGCCATAAAAGTGGAGATCTACAATAAGGACTTCTACTTTTACTGGAATAATATTTAACCTTAAGTATTGGTACTTTGTCCACCACTGTTCACATATATATCTCACTCTTTCAAAAGAAAAAAAAAAGCAAGTGAGCAGGAGTGAACAATGTTAGTATATATAACAGTTCTATACTTCTGCTTAGACAGACATGCAAATAGAGCATACTTATTTATCATACTTTTTATCATACTTATTTGAAGTTTATTT
The DNA here is from genome assembly GCF_029633855.1 of Hoplias malabaricus. Classification (NCBI taxonomy): domain Eukaryota; kingdom Metazoa; phylum Chordata; class Actinopteri; order Characiformes; family Erythrinidae; genus Hoplias; species Hoplias malabaricus. The sequence continues at coordinate 42,010,550 of NC_089803.1, forward strand.
ATAAAAAAAAAAAAAAGAAGTACAACTGCTGGAGATAGAGATTTGATTACATATTAATGTAATTAGTTAAATCAGACAAATTCATGTAAATATAGGCATGTTTAGTATTTACCCATCACTGGGGAATATGATACATTGTATGATACAAATTAAATTATGAATTAATTAAATATTAAGAAACTTCCCTTATCTGTCTGGTCTGAACAGGAAGGTAACTATGGCAACCTAACCAACTTCAAGCCCTCAAGTTTTAACTGCCTACCCACTTCCTCTGATGTCCAACACGAGCAGCTTCTCGTTTTTGGCCAATGATGGAGCCATATGGTCAATGGGACCCATTTAGCAACCGTCTACTGGTGTAGTGTGGTATAATTACAGGAGATAAGCAGTTCCACTGTTTTTTGTTCTTGTTCGTTTTATTAAACCAATTAGCACATCGCCACACACAATATTTACTTTAATGGCATGTATTAATTAAAGTTGCCGGCCGTAATCTGTGACCAAACATTAGGATCGTTTACTGTAGGACAGTATTTGTTGGGCAGTGATAGGCAGGAAAAGAAGTATGGACTAATTAAAGGCCAGTAAGTGGAGGTAGATTGTTTTTTAACTTAATTATATGAGGAGCACAAGCTCAGCTTTAAAGTAATTAAATAAGGCCGGACAACTGGACGATCGCTAAAATGGACACTAGGGTAATCAGGATAATAACATGTTTGCTGGACATGGGTTTAGATACAGAGAGGGACAAGTTTGGAGATAGGGAAAAAAAATAGTTACTCATAATTATAGCTGATATCTTAAAATCTCTCGCTTGTTCTTGTTTTCTCGCCTAATTGCCATAGCCGTCAATCAAGCATAAAAAAACAGAATAACTCGTCTGGCTGATAATCTTTTTTTAACCACAGAACTTATTTTCTTTCCGCACTTTGTCGCACTGTGGTTTGAGCCTGTGTCGCCATAACAACAGGTAACCTCACAGCTCCCACGATGCATTTAAATAACTCCAGCCAATGAACTAACCACATCATGAGCTGAAACTACACTTTATTCCTGATCTGATTGCATAAGTTGATGTTTGAATTTGCATTGTATATGAGGTTATTTTATGTAACGTTGCTGTCTGGAAAGAACATGCATTTCCAAAATGGTGACATAATAAGGGACAGCTTCTTGGCTCTTCATCCAAGTCATTTTGCAGCACAGTCTATCATGGTGTAACAAGCTGCTGTTATGCTGTTAACAGATGTAGAATAGTGAAAAAAATTATAAATATTTTCTTTGAATAGGAACAACCAAAACCATTTTATACTGGTAAATTATGTGCCTTTTTAAGTAACACTAGATAAGATTTTAGATAAGGTTTTTTGTTTTGTTTTTGGGATTTTCCCTAGTATAATATATCTCACAGTACTGAGCACTGCACTGTACTGGGGAGGGGGAGTGCTGCTATCCTACCCTCCTCCAAAAATAACATTGCAGTTTTTGCAGTGCTGAGTCTGGAGTAGCAAAGCCTTTATTCTCCCTAAGGGGAAAAATTATTATGTAGTGTTCCTTTAAATGAATAAAACTATGTCATGGCGTGAGTCAGTATTTGCTGGTCCCCTCAAACACATTCCACTGACACTTTGAAAAGTTGTTTCAAACTAATGTGTATGAACACATGTCACTCTCCTCCCTGAGATGTACCTTGCTGTCACCAAATGGCTCGTCCTGGCGCTGTGCTAGAGGTAAATGATTTGTTTTGACACTGTCCTGTCATTTGGCTTGACAGCAATTCACAGCCATTTTTGTGATGTTATACTCACACTCACTCTCTCTGTCTCTCCTTCACCATTCAGTTTACTATAAGCTCTATGAATCACTTGTACTGGCACAGAGAACCCCTGACAACTGTGCACATCATTAAAACTAAATCATTTTGTGACACTCTCACACAATCACACACACTGGAAACAAATGCTGTAAATTAACAACCAATTTTTGACAGTATTATCTTATTGTGTACCACAAAAACAGCCTTTTACTCTAAATTAAATTGTGGCTGCAACAGCCAGTTTTGACTGTATTATCCAGTTATGTAAAAAAATAAAATAAAAATGAAAAAAGCCCTGCAATTTCCTGAAAAACTAATGTATACCAGAACTGGTTTGGTGCTGGGGTTGTTGTAGCTGTTGGCTATTTCTCATTTTCAAGATTTTGATTTTCATCCATCCCTCTTTCTTACATTAGTACAAGGCTTAACATTTTGTGCCTCGGTTTATATAAAGTTCATCTTTTTTATAACTTTTCAAACCATTCAGATTACTTTTTTGCAAGGAGTTTTTTGGTTGGCATATCCCTCAAGATGGCTTTTTCTCCTCACTAGACAAGGTAAGATTTAACTTTATATTATTATTATCAATATATTAGTGAATATAAAACTACCAACAACTTGCTATTGCTGTATTTTATTTTAAAGCTCAAAAGCTTGATAAAATTGCTTTACAGAGTAAGGGAGTTTTTGAAAAATAGTAGGGCTAATCTTAATAAGCTAACTGAACTGAACTCTGTGCGCAAATCTGCAGTTTGTAGAATACATCTATGTATAACATATTTTAGGAAAAATGAGACCCATTCCTTGTGACTGTCTGTGAGGAGATTGGGTGTGTTCTTCCTGTGTCTGTGTGGGTTTCCTCCAGGTGCTCCAGTTTCCTCCCGCAGTCCAAAAACACACAGGTAGGTGGATTGGATACTCAAAGTGTGTTCCAGGGTGTGTTCCTGCCTTGTTCCCAGTGATTCTGGATAGTCTCCGGACCCACTGTGACCCTGAAATAGATAAGTGCTTACACACAATGAATAAATGAATGTTTTACATTTACAGTGCTTTACCTGATTAATGTTATGTCCTTATTTATTTATTTATTTAGTGGTGTTTGAAAGCATCGGCAGGATGTTAGCCCACAGGTGATATTAAGTTAGACTATTCAATATAACTAGCACTTATCATGTATTATAGTTGTTTTGCTTTTAGCTCAGAGAAAGGATAGGACAAGTATGAATGAGGCTGAAATCTACCTGAAATATTGACATTTTCTCTCTCTCTAAAAAACAGGCACTCCAGCATAAGACAGTTCTGGGGAACTGCTAATATAGTTTTAGTTTTCATTCCGAGAGGTCTGTGCCATTTAAGGTGGGACAGTGTGTTTGGGATAATTCAACTTCAGTGACATAGAAACCGCTGCTTCCCCCTCAGACTCATATAACTCATGCTGTTTAGGTTTTAGCACTTTCCCACTGCATTCTCTTTCATTTTGATTGGGTAATTGGTGCTTTTTTTTTTGGTAGAAAATTAAAATCTGGATTTATGCAAAAGAACTTAGCACTGAGAAGTGACCACAAGATTAAGTCTAACACTGATTATGAGAAAGAATAAGATGCTGTAGGCCCTAACTATACTTAATTTATTGCATGGGTTCAGAACTTTTGACAACTTTTGTGAGTCGACTCTTCACTGTTTTGCCTGGCTGCTTTCAAAAGATTAAAACTAGCAGAGTCTTGAGTGGGCTAAAAGCTATTACCAACTACTAAATTTAACCTTTAAATTAAACTTAACAGTAGACTTAACCCAAACACTGTGCTTAACTGAAAACCTAACTATAAACTATATAATATATAAATTATAAACAAATATATGAAGGTTGAATTTTTTTTTACCTGGTTGTTATAGAAAGAAAAATAAGAAGATGGCCCATCCATTCATATTCATGATAATAGCATGCTGATACAGCCACTCTTATTGGAGGATTACGACATGTGAAAACACTCATTTAAGTCATATAGAGAAAAGCACATGGCTGTGTTTTCACACTGAGCACAGAGATCCAAAACACCTTTCAGCTACCTGAGGACGAACCGCTTTATTTTGTGATCAGTAAGTGAAATATATTTCATTTTCTCAGACTAATTTTTAGGCACAGAGCTCAGCTGGGAAAAACAGCTTGTAGTAAAGTTAGGATGATCTCAGCTACTTTCAACCAGTCATCTGAAGCTCATATTTATGGATTTGTTGCTCCAAAGCAGTTGCTAAATAACTAAAATGCCACTGTTTACAAACAAACAATTCACAGGTCTCACTGATGGGGTGGCATGGGGGCTAATGGGCCATTATTTGTAAAAGTGGGGAGGGGATTTCTCACAGATGAATGACATACATACTTCTCTTACATTATTGTTCCTGGATTTATGCTGAGTATCAGCATGTGTAGCTTTTGGGAACAAACCCTTTTAGGTAGGTTTGTTAAAATATCAAGGCATGTTAGATATGTTAGATCACCTCAGACTCCAGGGAGTTAAGACAAAATCCCAAATGGCTCCATTCTCAATTTGCTTGTGCTCTGTTTTCTATTGGAGAAGGATTAGCCATCCTAGTGACCTTGGGCAGAGCGACGTTTGAGATTTAGCCACAGAAACAACTGTGTGTTTATTTTAAAGCACCATCTGGCAAGGATTGCACACAAACATTTTTGTATGTTTATAAAGAATAAAGTATTGTTGCACTTTGTGAGTTTGGGTGTACAAGTAGCCAAGTATTAAAATCTGGTCCTCCATTGATTCTTTTGTGAGTCGACTCTTCACTGTTTTGCCTGGCCGCTTTCATAGCCCTGACAACAGCAAACAAAGTTTTAATTTCTTTACATTTATCTGTTTTCAAATCAGAAATAACAGGGTTATTAGCTACTTAGCTCAGGTACTCAATCTGCAAATATCAAAAAATTAACAAAAAGCACTTCCATGTTGATGTATTCCTAAAACTGACATTGCAAAGCTTAAAAATAACAATTAAGTTGGAATTAGGTTAGATCATATATGAGCTGGAATTTGAGAACTTGAGAGATGGAGGTTTTAAAGAAATAAATGTAAATTTGATTGTGTTGTAATTACATTTGAAAACATGCTGTTTATCAAACATATACAAATTAGTTTGCTTTGCACAATCACTTTATGCTGATTTTGTAATTTCAGATGTTTTGTTGGAATTATCCATCCTCAGGCACCAAAATGGCCACCAGATGTGTTGTGTGCAAGAAAGTTGGGAAGGTTTCATGAAGATAAAACTGTCAACCCACATGTTCTCAGACATGTAATGGACATTGAATAGCTAGGCATGTAAGTACGACATGCAATGGTGTGAAAAACCAAACTTTCTTTGTGGACTTCATGGATATGCAAATATTTTGTCCTAACAGTGTGAAGGTGTGTTCTTTTCAGTAATTCAGGAGCAAAATACCATTTCATATCCAAATATGTTGTTATGGTCAGTGTAGTTAAGTTGCTTTAATAAATGATATGTTATACAGTTTCTGTATTGTCACCAAACATTTTCAAACAATATGACTAATTGCTGTAATAGAGACATAAAGATGGGTTAGGGGTAATATATTTCCCCCTATATTTTTTTTAGCAAGTATTTATTGCCAGTAAACTACTGTATATCCAAATATTACACCAAATTGCTGTAAAATGAATCACAGTATAATGTGATTTATTACTGTAAAAAACACAATAAATACTTGCAATTTAACTACAGGGGGAAATATTTTATTTTGTATCCAGTAAAATACTGTATTTTGTTTAACAGTTAGTAACAGCATGTTTTACAGTAGATCTTTGGCAACATTTTTGCCAGTTATTTACTCTACAGGATATTTACAGTGCATACACACAAATAACACAAATAATTTGTCTTGCTGCTATGTCTTTAAAGCAGCGGTTAAAAATAAATAAATAAATAAATATGGCTCTGCTCCCCAGCACTCCACCCCATTTTCATCCCCATCAACATAAAAGTCCCAGCTTTGAAGCCTAAAAGAGCCTAAATCCCCGCCTTACAATGAAGTGTGGTGAAGCTACGGTTCATTTGGTCAGCTTTATACCTCAAATTAGACCAGACCACCTCCACAAAGCTATGGTTAATTTTTAAGTTATATATTTGCTAAATAAAATGACAATTGACATTTTTAATACTAATCAACAGTTAAATGGAACGTCTACAACTGTGGGGAAATGTAGTTGAAATTGCAGTGTTTTTTTTTATGTGAACGGTGTGTTTGAGTGGGAAAATTACAGTTGTTTTTACATGGCTGAAGTTTAACTTATACATTTTTATTTACAGTTTGAATTACCACAGAAACTTATTTGTAACTCGAGTTGTTAGGTACTTGTTTTGTAGCACTTTTGGTAATGCAGTTAGCCGTCTTCCAGGTTTGGAGACATCTCCACCTTAAGTGATCCGAAACAGCAAAATAAGTCAATATTACCCAAGTGTGGACCAGGAATACAACAGTCCTCGTTTAGGTTTGTGCTTTTTAAACAGAGTTCTTTCCATTGTCTAAAACAACTCCAGATGCCTCTGCCATGAATAGAAAGTGAGAGACTAGCATACCAGACTGAACCCATCATTTTTTTTTTTACTCATTTACAGGCACTGGGCCTTCGTAAACACATTAGCGCGGTTTTGAGCAGGCAAATAGACTGGAGAGATCACAAATGGTGAGGAAACCTCTTCTGAAATTTATAAAAAGTGTTTTTTGAATATAATCATGAATTACGCCTAAACATGAAGCAGCAAAAGACTGAGAATTTTTGAATTTTGAATTACTTGTTATTGTAATGGCGGCACGGTGGCGCAGCAGGTAGTGTCGCAGTCACACAGCTCCAGGGGCCTGGAGGTTGTGGGTTCGATTCCCGCTCCGGGTGACTGTCTGTGAGGAGTTGGTGTGTTCTCCCCGTGTCCGCGTGGGTTTCCTCCGGGTGCTCCGGTTTCCTCCCACAGTCCAAAAACACACGTTGCAGGTGGATTGGTGACTCGAAAGTGTCCGTAGGTGTGAGTGAATGTGTGTGTGTCTGTGTTGCCCTGTGAAGGACTGGCGCCCCCTCCAGGGTGTATTCCCGCCTTGCGCCCGATGATTCCAGGTAGGCTCTGGACCCCCCGCGACCCTAAATTGGATAAGCGGTTACAGATAATGGATGGATGTTATTGTAATGTTACCATTTTATTAATCCCTTATTATCAGACTCTTAAATATTATACAAACTATGTTACTCAGGCCTAAGCTATTTTCTAAGCCACCCTTCCAGACAGAAGCCCACCTTATTTTTTTAATGTATATGTTTATTTTTTTAAAAGCATTTATAGGCTTCATGTTGAAATTTTAACACAGATTGAAATGCAGCTAATGTTATAAAAAGGACATAATTCACCCTTTTCACGAAAATTAACAGAGTCCTGGGACTTAATGAAACATCTAAGACCTGCTGTGGTAAAAATACCTAAAGTATCAAACAGCATATCCCTTATTCAGTGCACTAGCACATTAACATGGATATGTGGAGGTATAAGAGCTGTGGAATTGAAAAGAAAAAGAAAAAAATCTCCTTCCACTGTGCATACTCTTCCCCCTCCATATGCAGATGATGAGCTAAACCAAACCATATGAACCTCTTAGCAACTGCCACAACCTAAGCCACCACAGATAGTGCCCCCAGTAAAGACATTCATGACAACAGTTATGACACACCCTCCAGCCGCAGCAGCTTCAACATCACACAAGGTTAGGAATCCTGAAACAGGAGACATTTCCCACAAGTCCTTATGGGCAGTGAGCAAGCTGGAGAAGCACGTACAACAATTTATTTTTTTCCCTGGAGAGCATGCTCTTTTAGCTCTGCAGTAACATAACTGTAACCCACAATAAGGACAGGGAAATCATTCGGACACCATCACCGTTTTTCAGCCATGGGCTGTTGATGAAATGGCAGATGTAGTAAAAAGTCTCCCTGCCCCTTGAATTGATGTTACACGGTTTAGTTTGTCTCTAATGGAACTTTCTGAAAAATATCAGCCCACAGGGGTTAGAAGCATGCTTATAGAAAGTGCTTTGCCTGACATGGGGCAGCATGAATGGCACATTTGACTCAGCTATACCACAGAGCAGTGACCAGTGGGAGCCCAGTGAAAGGCCCTGGTTGAATGCATGAGTGAAGTACTTGAGCCAAACTGAGTGACGGCAGAAAAAGATTGAGCTACCGTGTTAATATTAGGATAGACTTAACGATGTGATTTGTGCTTATTCGGGCGCCAAGGGTGCAGCCTTGACCATGTGTCAGAAGGGGGTATGACCACTATTGTCAAAACCACGTAGTATGCTTCTGCGTTTTCCACATTGTCACAGCATTTATGTGAAAAAAAAAATGCATTGGATGTGTAACCAGTAACACTGATAGTCAGCTCCGCCAATTCCTGAGGTTCTTATGAACATCTCATGATGGATTTCATAGTTGACATCTTGCCAAAAAGTACAAATATTATTATCTTGTTATTGTGTATATGTATTGCAGATTTGTTTAATATTTCCCATGCCAGAGACAAGGATGCTGCATTTGCAACAAAGGCTCTCATGCCAGAAAGCATGCCCAGGACAGGGACACCAACAGCAGCCATAATGGCATACACTGCAATTATTGAATGCTGTCATTAAACAATAAGCAGAACAGTTGGGCATTAATCTGAAAGCTCATTGTGCTGCACCCCAGTTAGAGGGGGAGTGGTGGCATGCAAAGTGAGCAATCAAGGTAAATCTAGCTAATATAACAAAAGAAACAGGGCTGAATTGGGTCTAGGTCTTACCCATTGTTCTCATGTACACCAACCTTTCTCTGCATAAACCCTTTGCAGCAGTTAAGCTTAGGGTTATGCTTTGGGTTAGCTTTAGAGTTATATTTAGTGTTAGGAGTAGGTTGAATGCTGATTTTACACACCAAGCTGGCCTCAGAAATTCATTTGTCAGATATTCATTCATCACATTCATAAGTGAGTGAAATTTGAGCTCAGACTGGGCGTAGTGGCCCAGAAGTACGTTGCCAGGCTGTTCCTATGTCAAGGAAAACCATGCAGGCCAGAGTAGCAGCCAGGGGTATTTCTAGACTATTTGTAATGGGTGGCACACAAAAATATCCTCATTTTTGCCCCATTTACCAAGACTACTTCCTGAACTATGCATGGGGTACACTAAGAATGTGAAAGCATTTTGTAATGTTAGTGGGCAGCACAGTGGCACAACAGGTAGTGCTACAGACCCGGAGGTTGTGGGGACTACTGACTGTCTGTGAAAAGTTTGGTGTGTTATCCCTGTGTGCTCTCCGCCTGCTCTGGTTTCCTTCCACGTTCCAAAACGCACGTTGATAGGTGGATTGGCTACACAGAAGTGTCCATAGGTGTGAGTGTGTGTGAATGTGTGAGTGTGTGTGTCATGCTGTGAAGGACTGGTGCCCCCCCTCTGGGGTGTGTTCCAGGCTTGCGGTGATTCCAGGTAGGCTCTGGACCAACCATGACACTGTACTGGATAAGCAGTTACAGACAATTAATAAATTAATGTGTAATAATACATACCTTTGGCAATCCCCAATTTAATACATGGACTATACTTGAATGATTCAGAAATGTCAGTCCTTAAAAGTAACAGGTTCTAAGGAAGAAAAAAAAGTGTTATATCTTCAAGCTTTTGGCCCTGAGGCATTGTGATTTTGTGTAGCATGCCCTGTAGTTCAGCTCAGCAATCAAGGATTGTTAGGTTCATATTTTGTAAAAATGTAGAAGCTGACAACATATCAAATCCTCATACATACATGAGGCTGTAGCGAGAAATAGGTCTGTAAGCAGATACATGAAGGTCCCAGTGTCCATACAGTGAATAGAGAGCTTTATGCTTTTATGCTATCATGCATTACCACAGACTTTGTTTGCGACCATGGTTTTTCATCACCTGAGCCTAGAGAAAGTGTTAACCCATTTCAGGATTATAGATTCATTAGCATAGTAGCAAGGTAGTGAAAACATGAGTCCAGTTGATCCTAGCAAGACACCTATTACAGCACACAGAGACAGAAACGGGTACAATGTTATTCTAGATGTCATTTGCATAGAAACCATAATACTGTTAGCCTCTATGTACACTGAGTTAGCAGACATTTCTAGCTGCTGGATGTTACTCCATGTCAACCAGTTGGGGTGACTTGCCAAGAGGGACACAGAAGAATTGACTGACAAGTGTCATGAAGAGGGCATTCTGTGATCTGTGGTGGGCATGATGTGATGATCTGGGAGAATATGGCTCAGGGACTAGTGTGCAGGCCCCAGCATGTCCACTGGAGAGATGAAGAAACATCAGGAGCCAGTTACATCATCAGCTGAATGTAAATTTGTTTGTAGCCAGTGATGGGAGGTTAACTTTAAAAATGTATTCCATCATCTTATTTAATTTGAGTAACATATTCTGAATACTTTGGAATACTTAAACAAAGATTTTCTTTACATGATATATATATATATATATATATATATATATATATATATATATATATATATATATATATAGTAAAGTAATAAAGACTACAAGAGTATGTAAACAAACAATACTCAATGAATTGCATGGTGAAAAAAAAATTATAAAAAAACAATATTAGGTCAGGAGAGTGTGCTAGCCAATCAAGCACAGGGATACTGTGGTTATTGAACCAGGTATTGGTACTTTTGGCAGAGTGGACAGGTGCCAGGTCCTGCTGAAAAATGAACTGAGCATGTCCATAAAGCTTGTCAGCAGAGGGAGGCATTAAGTGCTCTAAAATGTCCTGGTAGACGGCTGTGCTGACTCTGGACTTGATATAACACAGTGGACCAACACCAGCAGATGACATGGCTCCCCAAACCATCACTGATTGTGGAAACTTCACACTAGACCTAGAGGGAGTCAATGACTACATTCTGGATATCTATCAAGTGAGCAGTCTTCCCCATGATTGTGTAGCCTACTGAACCAGACTAAGGGACCATTTTAAAAGGCTTAGGAAACCTTGGCAGTGTCACGCCTTCGTCCTGTCATGTCTGTTGTCCCCGGCCATGTGCTTTTAGCACATGGCTATGTTTTGTTTATGTCCTTGTCTCCGCCTCCTCGTCCGTGTCATCTGTTAACCAGTCCTCCTCGTTATCTGTCACAGGTGCGTCTCGTCAGTGTCTTGTATTTAAGTCCCCTTCCTGCACTTCCTGTTTGTTGGTCATTGTTCCTGTATTATGTCAAGTCTGTCGTGTTCTCTCTTCTTTGTCATGTCAGTCGTGTTATCAAGTCTGTCTCTGTAAGTTTCCTCGTTGTCGTTTCATTTCCTGTCGTCTCGTTCTTTAGTCTGTCTGTCCCGTTTGCCCTGATTTGCTCCTCGTGTCCCGTTTAGCCTGTTTGGCTCCCCGTTTCTTGTCTTTTGTTAATGTCTCTTTGTTTTGTTATTATTTGTAAATTAAAGGTATCTGTGCTTTAGCGAATGCGTCCGCCCTCAGTCAGTCCGTCCCACGTTCCTGACAGAATGAACGACCCACTAAAGGACGCAGCTAGCACGGACTATTTTCTCAACGAGGCGTTCAGGAGAGTACAGGAGTTTCTAGCGGCAAAGGTGGGCGATCAACCTGCTGCCCTGCAATCTCATATGGGAGTTCCCCCCGAGTTTGAGGGGACTTCAAACGTTGAGGGTTTTCTGCTCCAATGCCGCTTATACTTTGACTATCTGACTGTTCCTGCGCCACACGAATTTATTAAGGTAATGTTCATGAGATCTCTTCTTAAAGGGATAGCACTGCAGTGGGCTGATCGCGTGCTGAGAGAGAGAGGCCTGCAGATTTCGGTGGAGACTTTCAGAGATCTATTGAGAGCCAGATTCTCCCGATCGGCTCTCGAGGTCAGCTCCGCAGGACCCTCTGTTCCCGAGGATTGCCCCCTCAGGTCCGGGGAAATTTTTGGGGGGGCGTTAAGGGTAGGGGCTGTTAGCCTCACCTCCGTACCTCTGAGGCCTGAGGCTAACAGGGGCGCACCTCGAGGTGATCTAATGGGTGCGCCTGTGAAACCCCCTAAACCCTTTACAGCTCCAGCGCGAGCCCGGTGAGCAGCACAAACCCCTGTCCTCGAGAGCACGGCGCGCGGCTCTCCTGTCTTCGTGAGCGCGACGCGCGCCTCTCCTGCCTCCTTGGACGTCGTCGCAGGTCCCCCTGCCTCCTTGGACGTCGTCGCAGGTCCCCCTGCCTCCTTGGACGTCGTCGCAGGTTCCCCTGCCTCCGTGGACGACGTCGCAGGTTCCCCTGCCTCCGTGGACGACGTCGCAGGTTCCCCTGCCTCCGTGGACGACGTCGCAGGTTCCCCTGCCTCCGTGGACGACGTCGCAGGTTCCCCTGCCTCCGTGGACGACGTCGCAGGTTCCCCTGCCTCCGTGGACGACGTCGCAGGTTCCCCTGCCTCCGTGGACGACGTCGCAGGTTCCCCTGCCTCCGTGGATGACGTCGCAGGTTCCCCTGCCTCCGTGGACGACGTCGCAGGGCTTCCTGTCTCGGTGATGGCGGCACCCGCCGCTCCTGTCTCGGTGATGGCGGCACCCGCCGCTCCTGTCTCGGTGATGGCGGCACCCGCCGCTCCTGTCTCGGTGATGGCGGCACCCGCCGCTCCAGTGTCCGTGATGGCGGCACCCGCCGCTCCAGTGTCCGTGATGGCGGCACCCGCCGCTCCAGTGTCCGTGATGGCGGCACCCGCCGCTCCAGTGTCCGTGATGGCGGCACCCGCCGCTCCAGTGTCCGTGATGGCGGCACCCGCCGCTCCAGTGTCCGTGATGGCGGCACCCGCCGCTCCAGTGTCCGTGATGGCGGCACCCGCCGCTCCTGTCTCGGTGATGGCGGCACCCGCCGCTCCTGTCTCGGTGATGGCGGCACCCGCCGCTCCTGTCTCGGTGATGGCGGCACCCGCCGCTCCTGTCTCGGTGATGGCGGCACCCGCCGCTCCTGTCTCGGTGATGGCGGCACCCGCCGCTCCTGTCTCGGTGATGGCGGCACCCGCCGCTCCTGTCTCGGTGACTATGGCGGCACCCGCCGCTCCTGTCTCGGTGACTATGGCGGCACCCGCCGCTCCTGTCTCGGTGACTATGGCGGCACCCGCCGCTCCTGTCTCGGTGACTATGGCGGCACCCGCCGCTCCTGTCCCCGTGACTATGGCGGCACCCGCCGCTCCTGTCCCCGTGACTGTGGCTACGGCCGCTCCTGTCCCCGTGACTGTGGCTACGGCCTCTCCTGTCCCCGTGACTGTGGCTACGGCCGCTTCTGTCCCCGTGACTATGGCGGCACCCGCCGCTCCTGTCCCCGTGACTGTGGCTACGGCCTCTCCTGTCCCCGTGACTGTGGCTACGGCCTCTCCTGTCCCCGTGTCTGTGGCTACGGCCGCTCCTGTCCATTTCCGTAGGTCGGCCCGAAAGACTTCGAGGCCGATCCCCAGAACTGTGCCCAGGCTGGTTCCTCAGACTGTCCCACAGACATTAGCCAGTCCTGGGCACCCCCCTGTTGTATTGGTTCCCCTGTCTGTCCCTGTCTTGGTTCCGGTCTCTGTCCTTGTCCCAGTACCCGTGTCTGCCTTTGTGTCTGTCCCGGTCCCTGTTACTTTATTCATGTCTGTCCCCGTAAACGTCTTGGTCCCTGTTCCCCTACCAAGTCCAGTCCAGTCTCCTGTCAGCCCTGTCCAGTCTACGTTTCAACCCCCTGTCCTGCCTCATGTTCAGTCCCCTGTCAGCCCTGTTCAGTCTCTGTTTCAAACCCCTGTCTTGTCTCAGGTTCAGTCCCCTGTTAGTCATGTCCAGTCTCCGTATCTGTCCAATGTCCAGTCACCCGTCTTGTCTCCGGTCCAGTCTCTGTTTCAAACCCCGGTCCAGTCTCAAGTCCCGTCTCCTGTCCAGTCTCCGTTTCAACCCTCTGTCCTGTCTCATGTCCAGTCCCCGTATCCGTCCAGCGTTCAGTCCCCTGTCTTGTCTCCAGTCCAGTTTCCCTTTCAATCCCCTGTCCAGTCTCCAGTCCCGTCTCCGTTTCAGTCTAGTGTCATGTCACCTGTCCTGTCTTCTGTCCAGTCACGTACCCCTGTCCAGTCTAATGTTCCTATCCTGTCCAGTGTCTTGTCCCCTGTCTCGTCACCAGTCTCTGCTCCCGTCCATTCCCAGCACCCAGTTCTGTCATCAGTCCCGTCTCCATTCCAGTCCCCTGTTCTGTCACCTGTCCATGTCCAGTCTTCTGTCCCCAAACGTGTCCAGTCTCCGTATCCGTCCCACGTTCAGTCCCCTGTCTTGTCTCCAGTCCAGTTTCCCGTCAATTCCCATGTGTCCACTCCTGTCCTGTCCAGTCCGTTCTCGTCTCTTGTTGCCCCCCTTTGTCAGTCTCCTGTCATGTCCCATGTCCCGTCTCGTATATTCGGTCCTGTCGTGTCCCCAGCTCCTGTGTCTGTTCCCGTCCTGTCCTGAGTCCTGTCACCCGTTGGTTTGTTGTCCTGTCTTGTTTTCCGTGCCCTCTCCTATGCCAGCTCCTGGGGGGTTTAGGAGTACGCGCCCGGGAGTTGCGCGTTCTTGGGGGGGGCATCTGTCACGCCTTCGTCCTGTCATGTCTGTTGTCCCCGGCCATGTGCTTTTAGCACATGGCTATGTTTTGTTTATGTCCTTGTCTCCGCCTCCTCGTCCGTGTCATCTGTTAACCAGTCCTCCTCGTTATCTGTCACAGGTGCGTCTCGTCAGTGTCTTGTATTTAAGTCCCCTTCCTGCACTTCCTGTTTGTTGGTCATTGTTCCTGTATTATGTCAAGTCTGTCGTGTTCTCTCTTCTTTGTCATGTCAGTCGTGTTATCAAGTCTGTCTCTGTAAGTTTCCTCGTTGTCGTTTCATTTCCTGTCGTCTCGTTCTTTAGTCTGTCTGTCCCGTTTGCCCTGATTTGCTCCTCGTGTCCCGTTTAGCCTGTTTGGCTCCCCGTTTCTTGTCTTTTGTTAATGTCTCTTTGTTTTGTTATTATTTGTAAATTAAAGGTATCTGTGCTTTAGCGAATGCGTCCGCCCTCAGTCAGTCCGTCCCACGTTCCTGACAGGCAGGTGTTTTGTGTTGATTATTCAAATTTTCTGAGACAATTGATAATCATCAACATTAAAAAATAAATGCTTGAAATGCATCTATATAATATGAGTTTTACATTTTTAATTGAATTACTGAAAGGAATTAACTTTTTGATTATATTCTAAGTCATTGAGATGCACCTGTATCTTAAGCAAAGAAAATGCAACACCATTGATTTCATTTCATGTTGAAATTATGCATGTAATATTTCCTGTATATGATGAGTCATAGATTTCAGAGTGTGAAAATATAATTTTATAAATATATATGTGTGTGTGTGTGTGTGTGTGTGTATATAAAGTCACCAGTTCAATCCCACTGAGCAGCAGGAAAAATTGGGGGAATGAAGGAACAGCACTCTGTCCTCCCTCAACATCCAAGGCACCTAATGCCCAAATCCTACCCTGCAGCACTCACTCACTCACATGCGCTCTCTCTCTCTCTCTCTCTCGCTCTCTCTCTCTCATTTACAAACCCCCTCCCCCACCCCACACAACAAACACATGCAGATCTCCTGTTTTATTCCTTCCTATATTTTGTGTGCCCAAGCAAATCCTAAAATTCTTTATTTTATACATAAAATATTAAATGTTTTTATATTCTAGGTAATCTTGACACAAAAACATATGGCAAACCTATATAAGATAACAGATGAAAATATAAATAATTCAAAAATAATACTGATGAACCACCATCATTTTTACACATACCATAATATACATTTTTGGCCATAACACCCAGCCTCATGTTTCAGTTTACGTTTCTTGTCTCCCCATTTACAACAACCAATAAATATTAGTCTGTTTAATGCATGAAGTAACCTGAAGAGTTTGTAAACAGGTCCCCCGAGTTCTCCATTTCCTGGAATTGTTGTGAATAAAGACTTTGTCAGCATCCTGGCAGAAAGACAAAACAAATTCCCCATATGGCAGCAAAAGACCTGTGGAAGTTTATCTGATACCGGAGTGGTGGTGCGTTGTTCTATTATGCAGTGCTGTTGCTCAAATGTGCTCTGCATGTTTGGAAAGAAACTTTACCTAAGTGTCGAGAGTATGCAAAACAGCTAAATAGCCCAGAGGAACAAATCCAGTGGAATGCTGAAATCAAAATAGCCACAATCAATAAAGTAATATTATAAGTAAAAAGGAGCAGCATTTGATGAAAGGAACACCTTGCTAGCTGTTAAGTAAGGTGGTGCATTTTAACAAAACCACTCTATAAATCACAAAAAAAAAAGACCACCACAGGACACCTGCTGACCAAGTATAATCTAGTCAATGGATTATTCTCAGCACAGCAGTGATATGAACATGCTATTTGTTTGGTAGTGTGTGCTGTACTGGCGAGGTTTCTTTGGGGTTTTTACTTCATTATCACTGCTAGGTTGCAAATAATGACTAGAGGATGGCTAAAGCAGCTGCAGCCTCAAACTGCATTAATGTGACCAAAAAGGTGCTGTGTGTGTAATTAAAACACAACTGCCATCTCTGTAGCTGTTTTCAAAGCGTATCGGCTAATGGCTGTTAGTAGGCTTGTGGCCTGGCATGCTAAGTTGGTTAATAAGGATGGATGTGTGGATGTGACAGGCTCAGTGTGTGTGTTGGGGTGAATTCACCCTGTTTGTCTGAGGTCCACTTGGGTAATGAGGGAGCCTGAAAGGGCCTGGTGCTCTGGGAGCTCGTCATTTTGCTCATTATCCTCCTCTCTCTCTCCCTCTATCTCGCTCTCTCATTTTAAATCTAAAGCAATTTTATTGACGAGACTATATTCACTTAAAGTAACCATAGCACACATCCCTCACATGCTACTTTTAAGGTAAATAGCTTTATGGCTGTTATTCACTAAATAAAACATTCAAATCTGTTGTGAGGATGTTGTTATATTAGAGCTGTGCTTGAATGTCTTACAGTAGTAGAGTATTCATCAATTATATGACAAATGACAATATCAAAATTACAAAAAACTACATGACAGAAAAGACCTGACATAAAACATCATAAAAAAGGTCTTTCATGTCTGGACAATATATTTGTATAAATGTTTTGGCCATTCTACATCTAGATTACAACTTAAATAATATTAATATTTTTTGTAAAAATGTTTCAGATTTCAAAACCTCTGAACATGAAGCATTTAAATATGAGTATTGATTGTGTAATGGTGGCTTTTTGAGTTAGTATGGATATAAACATTTCAACAGGTAAAAAAAAAAATATTTTTGACTTTGGTTCCCAGTTGTTTAAATACACTTAATGTTAGCGTAAATATATTCATAAACCTGACAATATAGTTTGTATAGTTGGCACTGCAGTCTTGATGAAACACAGCTCCAGGGTTCTGGGGTGGTGTGCTCAATCCTTGCCTTGAGTCACTGTCTGTGAGGAGTTCTGTGTTTTCTCCCTGTGACCGTGTGTGTTTCCTCCGGGTGCTCTGGTTTCCTCCCATGGGCCAAAAACACATGTTGGTAGGTGGATTGACGACTCAGAAGTGTCCATAGGTGTGTGTGTGTGTGTGTGTGTCACCCTGTGAAGAACTGGTGCCCTCTCCAGGTCGTGTTCCTGCCTTGCACCCATTGATTCCGGGAAGGCTCCAGACCCACCATGACCCTGAACTGAAAAAGCAGTTACAGACAACAAATGAATGAATGAACTTCTGTAACCTCTTCATCCTAATCACCACCAGGCAGAACGAACAGCACAACTCACCCATGCTGTGGTCACTGGTGCACCCCATATCATGTTAACTTTTGTACTTTTTGTTGTTAACAGTCTGGAGTCTGTTATAGACTGACATGGAGAATATTTTTCCTTCTGAAAATCTGAAAGTATTTTTCCTTGTGTAAATTATTTTCTTGAAATACATTTTTCTAGGTTTCTTAATCTTTCTTAAAATGTTAGATTGTAAATTACCTAAGAAGAAACGTTGTGTTTGACCATTTTCAATTCTATCATAAAGTTGGCATTAGTGATTCAACGATTTTTCAACATCAGTTTTGTCGACTCGGAATCTAATACATGGCACGTCGCTAAATCCACTTAAGCTATTTCTAATCAAAATTAATTGCTTCATAGCCTCGAAAGTTCTTATCACAACAATATACAACACCAATTTCCATTTATCAGAACGAATACACCGACCAGCACACCGTTTACATCTTCAGCCATTTACACTGTTCTCTGAAAACTGTTCTTTGAAAACAACAAAACTCATCCTGCTCTGTTTACACATAAGGCACACCGCCCTTTAAAACTCCTCTTTTTAAACCACAGTAAATATGTGAGAGCATTTCGGAATTGTTTTAAATAACACTTACAATATCAGGAGATGCGCTGCACCTGTGAAAACCTCACCAAGCTGCAATAAACACGCGTTTATATCCTGTGAAATGGTAACGGAACGTTCCGCAGCTTTTGCGGAAGTCAATGGAAAGTTTTGACGCAATGTCTTTGTGAATTCAACACTTAGGGGTTTCCTTCTTAGATTTGAGCAACGTTCCTTGGGGGGGCCTCTTAGCGGGTGGATAAGAAGTGATTGACATCGCTGTAAACCAAGAGCAGGGACTCAAGAAACAAAGACAGATTATTTGCTGCGATTGGTCACTCGGGCAGAAGAAGAGCATCCGTTTAAAGTATAAGCGCTCCATGAGTATAATACACAAATTACTTGCATATACTTGTTTTGTCACAGAAAACAAACAAACAAAATCTATAGGTTTTGTAACACTATTTTAAACTTTTTGGGAAGATATGGGCACAAATACCTACCTTCAGAAAAGGCTGTGTAACTCCAAAATGCTGCAGTCCATCAACAGTATAAGTTTTATATTCCATATCTTTTTCCTGTTCCAACTTTATTTTGGAGTGTGTTGTAGACATGTTGATATACAATCATATCATATCAATGGAAATATTTTTTGTGCTCATCTGTTCAGTAAAACATTTTAAAGACTATGGTTATTATTGTTTTTATTGCTTTTAACAAAATGTCCTGGAAATTGTTTATTGGCTCATACCTGGCTTGTTTTGCTCTTGGTCAGATGATTGCAGCAGGTGATTTTTAATGAACAGCAGTTAAGCATGTTTGCATGCAGCCCAAGTTAACAACATGTTGCTAATCGCTCATTACAGTTTTATTAGTTAGTATCACTCTGTTTACTCACACTTATGTAAAATTTTACTGCACATTAAAAGTAACCTGGCTCCACAGTAAAAGCGTATCTATTGTGAAACAGACCAGTGTTCCTAACCCACACAGTTGCTAAGCAATGCCACTTAAAAGCCAACAACACTTACGCCAATACTTTGATTTTTGCCTTCTGATTTTTCCCCTTTAAAAAAAATAGATAAAAAAAAATAACAGCCTGTTCCAGCCAGTTCCACAACTTCAAAGTCTTCAACACCCTTCTGTGCCACTTCAATCCCCTAGATGCCCTCACTCTCTAGCACTTCCATCCATCTTATCAAACACATTTCAGGGTTATTTAGCTTCTCATATCATGTCAAAGACTAATGCATGTTAGTCTCTAGTAACTAGTCGCAAGCAGCCTGTGGTAAAAGTGACTATTGCTGAGAGATTTTTTTAAACCCAATTCACCATTGCTATTGCAGCCTGATCTCAGCATGAATTAATACACATCTGGCCATTCAGATGATTTGTACAAATTGTACAAACTATTATTTGCCCTTTGTGGATGTAAACATTGGTTTCTGATGCTAAATATAACCCTAACACTAAGAATAAACCCTTGCATCCAAAAGACAGAATAGTTTTTATATTTATTAGCATTTATTTTTGTTTGTTTACCATCTTTCTTTGTAACATTTTTTGATGTTACACTCTCTCAGTATTTTTTTTTTTTTGGGTACATATCAGTCACTTTGCAACATTACAAAAATAATTACACTGAACAATCACTGGATTAGGAACATGTGACTTATCATACCTGCTCTGTGGTGGTCCTATGGGGGTCCTGAGCATTGAAGTGCAGGGTGAAATGGGGATAAGAATGTTTGCAGAGAAACAGATGGATTACAATCAAAACTACAAAAAGCTCCTGTGTGGTCAGTGGAGCTGATAAAATGGACAATGAATAGATACAAGGAAAGTGTTCCTAATGAAATAAATAACTACACATCATATTAAATTATAATAAATAATCACGTAGAAGCTCTCCCATGGGCCCACCACCTGTGGGAGAGGTAGTAATCCGGGTCTGGTGCATTGTGGATCGGGTGGCGGTCGGGGTCGGGGGCCCTGGCGTTCTGATCCTCGGTTACTGAAACTGGCTTTTGGAACATGGAACGTAACCTCTCTGGTGGGAAAAGAGCCTGAGTTGGTGCGCGAGGTTGAGAGGTACCGGCTAGATATAGTTGGGCTCACCTCGACACACAGTATGGGCTCTGGAACCAATCTCCTTGAGAGGGGCTGGATGCTCTTTCACTCTGGAGTTGCCCAGGGTGAGAGGCGTAAGGCAGGTGTGGGCTTACTCATAGCCCCCCGGCTTAGCGCCTGTACGTTGGGGTTTACCCCAGTGGACGAGAAGGTAATTTCCCTGCGCCTTCGGGTTGGGGAAAGGGCTCTGACTGTTGTTTGTGCTTATGCACCGAACAGCAGTTCAGAGTACCATGCCTTCTTGGGGACCCTAAAGGGAGCGCTGGAGAACATTCATTCTGGGGACTCCATTGTTCTGCTGGGGGACTTCAACGCTCACGTGGGTAATGACAGTGAGACCTGGAGGGGGTTTCTGGCAAACCGTCAGGCGACTCAGGAGGGGAAAGCAGTTTTCCACTAACACTGTATATGGTGGGGGTGGGGAACTGTTGACCTCGAATGGGGACATCACCAGACGGTGGAAGGAATACTTCGAGGAACTTCTCAATCCCACCAGCACGCAGAGGAAGCAGAGCTTGGGGACCCCCGGGGGGGGGGGGGGGGGGGGGGGGGGGGGGGGGGAGGAGGCTCGTCTATCACTGGGGCTGAAGTGGCCAAGGTGGTAGGGAAACTCCTTGGCGGTAGGGCCCCGGGGGTGGATGAGGTTCACCCTGGGTTCCTCAAGGCTCTGGATGTTGTGGGGCTGTCTTGGTTGACACGTCTTTGCAACATTGCGTGGACATCGGGGGCAGTGCCTCTGGACTGGCAGACTGGGGTGGTGGTTCCCCTTTTTAAAAAGGGGGATCGGAGGGTGTGTTCCAACTATAGGGGGATCACACTCCTCAGCCTCCCCGGTAAGGTCTATGCGGGGGTACTGGAGAAGAGAGTCCGACTGATAGTTGAACCTCGGATCCAGGAGGAACAATGTGGATTCCGCCCCGGTCGTGGAACACAGGACCAGCTCTTTACCCTCGCTAGGATCCTGGAGGGTGCATGGGAGTTTGCTCAACCAGTCTACATGTGTTTTGTGGATTTGGAGAAGGCATTCGACCGTGTCCCTCGGGGTATCCTGTGGGGGGTGCTCAGGGAGTATGGGGTACTGGGCTCTTTGTTACGAGCTATCCAGTCCCTGTACAAACAGAGCAGGAGTCTGGTTCGTATGGCTGGCATGGACTCCGTCAGGGCTGCCCGTTGTCACCAGTTCTGTTCACAATTTTTATGGACAGAATTTCTCGGCGTAGCCAAGTGGTGGAGGGTGTCCGGTTTGGTGGTCTCAGGATTCCATGTCTGCTTTTTGCAGATGATGTGGTCTTGTTGGCTTCATCGAGCCGGGACCTCCAGCTCTTGCTGGACCAGTTTGCAGCCGAGTGTGAAGCGGTAGGGATGAGGATCAGCACCTCCAAGTCCGAGTCCATGGTACTCAGTCGGAAAAGGGTGGAGTGCTCTCTCCAGGTTGGAAGTGAGATCCTGCCTCAAGTGGAGGAGTTTAAATACCTCGGGGTCTTGTTCACGAGTGAGGGAAAGATGGAGCGGGAGATTGACAGGCGGATCGGTGCAGCGTCAGCAGTAATGCGAGCTCTGTACCGGTCCGTTGTGGTGAAGAGAGAGCTGAGCAGAAAAGCAAAGCTCTCGATTTACCGTTCAATCTACGTCCCAACCCTCACCTATGGTCACGAGCTTTGGGTAGTGACCGAAAGAACGAGATCGCAGGTACAAGCGGCTGAAATGAGTTTTCTCCGCAGGATGTCTGGACTCTCCCTTAGAGAGAGGGTTAGGAGCTCGGACATCCGGGAGAGACTCGGAGTGGAGCCGCTGCTCCTCCACGTCGAGAGGAGCCAGTTGAGGTGGTTCGGGCATCTGGTTCGGATGCCTCCTGGACGCCTTCCTGGAGAGGTGTTCCGGGCATGTCCAACGAGGAGGAGGCCCCGGGGCAGACCAAGAACACGCTGGAGAGACTATATGTCTCGACTGGCCTGGGAACGCCTCGGTATACCCGGATAAGCGGTGGATAATGGATGGATGGAATCACGTAGAAGTGTTACAGAGCTGCTCTTTTTCATTAAATATGTACTCATTTTTTAAATGTTGTAGGCCTTTGAAGCCTGATATACCAGTAACGTCCACTGCTTATGTGCAATTACATTAACACTGAAAAAGCAAAAGGATTAGTACTGTGCCTAAAATGTTTTGTGTATTTCTTTTTTTACCCACAAATTTGCATCCATATACAAAGTTGGGCACCTCTGCTTAAATTATGTTTCAAAGTATGTTCAGATAAATCCACAGGAAAAAGATAATGTACACTGACTTTAAGTGGGGGTGGCATGATGGCGCAGCAGGTAATGTTGCAGTCACACAGATCCAGGGACCTGGAGGTTGTGGATTTAAGTCCTGCTCTGGGTGACTGTCAGTGAGGAGTTTGGTGTGTTCTCCCCGTGTCTGTTTGGGTTTCCTCCAGTGCTCCAGTTTTCACCCATGGTCCAAAAACCCACGTTGGTAGGTGGATTCATGACTCCAAAGTGTCTATAGGTGTGAGTGTGTGTGAATTTGTGTGCATGTTGCCCTGTGAAGGACTGGTGGCCCCTCCAGGGTGTATTCCCACCGTGCGCCCAATGATTCTGAGCTGTGGATCCACCGCAACCCTGATTTGGATAAGCGGTTACAGATAATGAAGGAATGACTTTAAGTGTAGAAAAGAGTGCAAAAACTGCAATATCTGAACATATAAACAGTCAGTACCACTGTAAGCATTCATTCATTCATTCATTATCTGTAACCGTTTATCCAGTTCAGGGTCGCGGTGGGTCCAGAGACTACCTGGAATCATTGGGCGCAAGGCGAGAATACACCCTGGAGGGGGCGCCAGTCCTTCACAGCGCAACACAGACACACATTCACTCAGACACTCACACCTACGGACACTTTTGAGTCGCCAATCCCCCGGCTGGTGACTCCTCACAGACAGTCACCCACTGTAAGCAATTTAATAAAAAAATATTGTAAAACATTGTCCCACACAAAAGTTTAAATAAATCAATACATGACACTGGGTAGTGCCTTGCAAAAACAAAGCTGTCTGCAGAGGAAGGTGATGACTTACATCCTTCTCACTGAGTGATATACGGGCGCTGTTTTAGGGGGAAATCATTTATTAAAGCCTGTATGAAATATGTTTTTTTATTATACTACTGAAATCTTCATTGCTTGTTGTACATATAGTAAAATGGAGAGAAATCAGATAGTGTCAGAAGTGCAGGAAAGTCTTTGTCTATTTAGTGATGACACTATGGATGGTGTTTAATATTAACAAGGACATTCATTAATTTACTGTCTGTAACTGCTTATCCATTTCATGGTCGTGGTGGGTCCGGAGGCTACCCGGATTCATTGTGCGCAAGACAGAAACACACACTGGAGGGGTCAACAGTCCTTCAGTGGGTGACACACACATATTCACTCACACTTATGGGCACGTTTGAATCGCCAATCCACCTATTAAACTGTATTTTTGGACCATGGGAGGAAATTGGTGCACCCGGAGGAAACCCACGCAGACAAAGAGAGAACTCACAGACAGTCACCTGGAGCAGAGCTTGAACTCATAACCCCAGGTCCCTGGAGCTGTGTGACAGCGACACTACCTGCTGCACCACCAACTCACCCTTAGCAAGGACATAAGCAAGTAAAAATAGTTTTTGATTCATTTGTTTTTTACAAATGCTAGTCTACAGTTATTAACTGAGATATTCATTCCACAAAGTTTCCACAAGCTTTAAACAGGCATTTAAAAAGGGGTATATACTTATATTTACTTTACTATGGAAAATCCCCCACGAAAAACAACAAAAAAAGCTTCACAGATCTACTTTCTGGAGGACGTCCAGCTGTAACCAGGCAACATTATCAGGCTCATAAAATCTGCATTTAGGAGGGAAACGGATTGTCTACAGTGATGTGCTCAGAGACGCATTTGCTGGTAGCATGGCTCCAATCTGGGAAATGGCTACAGAATTATTCACAGACCCCTGGAAAGGCAAAAGGAGGGACAGGGGGACATGGGCTATACCACACAGAATCCTGTTTTAGCAAGTTCATCGAGGGGCAGCATGCAGCAGGGCTTGGGGTC
Organism: Hoplias malabaricus; assembly: GCF_029633855.1. NCBI lineage: Eukaryota > Metazoa > Chordata > Actinopteri > Characiformes > Erythrinidae > Hoplias > Hoplias malabaricus. Next base: position 42,035,024 of record NC_089803.1, read on the forward strand.
AGATTTGTTTTGGTCCCTAATAAAGATTGGGGTGGGGGGGTGATGTTCTGTAGTATTAACATGAGCCTCTTTGCCTGGGAGGCAATGGGGAGTCTGTGCAAATGACCAGCAGCCATTCCTTTCCAGTTGAAGCCAGCTTTAGCTGGGTTAGGCCCATGAGTGTGATTCTAATGACCTATTCCAGGACAATTAGTACAGAGAGAGGGCGTGCAGTGTATTTTTTTTTCTTCTTTTTTTTCTCCATCTGCCCTCTCTCAGAGTAGCAAGGCTTGCCATTGTCATTCATTATCCGCATCCAACGAGGGTGAGCTCTGTTGTATTAAAAATGTAATTGTCAGAGTTCATCAATATGTAAGTGCCTTATATGTGAATAATTGATACCACCCCGCCTTAATGCATGCATGTTAAGGTATAAGCTCGTCAAGGGAGGGGTAGGGCAGCAGGTGGACAAGGCGGACGAGGGATGTGTATAATTAGGCCGCTGAAGTTTCCCTATAAGTGAGAAGCGCTCGTTATGAGAGCAGAGTTATTAATTACTAAACGCATTTATTAAAATGAGCTTACCAGAGAGAGCGAGAGAGAGAGAGGGAGGACGCACACAGGTTGAACACTCACGGGTATGCAAGTAGGGGAATCTAATTATATTGTATAGTCATTTTTATTATGATTAATGTTGGCTAATATGTGACACATGGCATTGCAACGAAGGGTGGGGGTAGTAATGCTTGAGAGTGAATCAGAGTGAGCAGTGTGTGTGTGTGTCAGCGCTATTGAGAGCAAGAATGTGAGCGCTGTGTTTTTAATTACTCTCCAAGGCTCTGGAGAGTGATGGCGTCTCTACCATGCCTTAATTACAGCGTGTTCCGTCAGAGGAATGAGGCCACTGTTATATCATCAAGTAAAACAAGGGCGTCTTCACAAGATGAGAGGGATAGATAGATAAATGTGTAAATATATATATATATATATATATATATATATATATATATATATATATATATATATATATATATATAAATAAATAAGCTGTGCATTTTTCATAGCCTTCAAAAGCTCAGCCACCCCCCCCCCCCACCACACACACACACACAATTTTTCTAACAACTTTTAGCTATCTACACTTTTGCTGTCCAAAGAAAAACATGTATCTCTGTTTTTGTCCATTTTTAGTTTACTACATCATTTCAACACAGCAGCTGTACAAATTTCATGATGAATGGATCAATTGAAACACTCCAGAATTACTTGGAATAAAATGATTTTAAAAAGACTTCCGTTGAAAATTAAGTTTTTTTTGTTCCCTTCTCTTGTAAAGTTATAGAGATGTGTATGTGTTTTGTTTTTGTTTTTAACAGCGACGGTATGCAGATATTTAAGTTCTCAGCGGCACCTGCAGCTGTGCTTCAGTTGTGCAGCACGACTAAAGAAGTTGTATGCATCTTCGTATGACTAATAACGTGCATAGTGTTTGATGTCAAGTACTATATGTAGCCCCCCCCAGGATATGGTTATTATTGCAGGATATGGTTATTATTGCTTACTTTTGTGTTCTTGTAGCTGGTTTACGTAATCAATCTTTTTTAACAGCGCAGACGGCCCATAATTTTTTTTTTATGGATGGATAAAGAGAACTAGGGGTGTAGAGGTGATGATGCAATGACACACATGAGTAGTCTATGCAGCACACCCAACGATCTTCATGTCCCACTAAACCCACTATTTAGCATATGCTTCTCTACTGGAGAGCTAGGAATGCAATGCTACTGTTTGCCACAATGTTCAGTGTTAAAATCAGTGTCAATTAATACAAATGTTTGCATGCATTACAGTGTGAGTGGCATTTCTGGGATGTGTTCTAGAATTCTGATTGTGCATTTGCCTGTTATATGTTTAAATGCCTATGTTTTGATTCCTGTCTGTCCTGACTATGATCTCAAGCTTAACCCTAATAAACTCTATTAAACTTTCACATTATCCGTTTCTCATACCTCTTTCCATTTGTGTTTGTTAAGGTGGATTGACTCTACACAGGGAGGTACAGTAGCACCACAGGTAGTGTCATTGTCGCACAGCTCCAAGGGTCTGGAGTGATGTGTTTAAAACCTGCATCTGTGAGGAGTTTGGTGTGTTTTCCCAGTGTTCGTGCTGGTTTCCTCCAGGTGCTCTGCTTTCCTTCCACAGTCCAAATACATGCTGGTAGATGAATTGTCTGTTTAAAATGTCCAGATGGTGTGAGTGAATAAGTGAAGGTGTGAGTGAGTGATGCTGATGGACTGGTGCCCCATCCAAATTGTGTCCCTGCCTTGCGCCCAATAATTGTAGGCTCTGGACCCACTGCAACCTTGAACAGGATGAAGCAGCTACTGAAAATGAATGAAGGTCTCCACACACACAACTTATTTTGGCTTATATTTTAAATGTGCAAATATTCAGTCCTCATATTATAACTTTATATGCTACCCAAGTGAACTTTAGAGAATTTCCTGAGGGTGTACTACAGCAGCAATTTATATAACATGCTGCTGGAACACAAATAACATCAAGCAAGTTTACAGAAGTTTTTTTTTATATAAACAGAGATTATATTAGTATGGTTGTCATGAAATTAGACCAGGTTGTTTTTGGGGCGTTTTTGGAAATGGAAAAAAAAAGATGGTGATATTATGGAACATGGGAATTAATGCATGTCTGGGTATTGTATCTGAATAAGCTCTCTGTCTGTCTTTTCATGCTATGAAATGCATTCTGTTCTGCTTTTCAGGGGCATTCAGAGCAAAACTGTCTCCTGTGGTCAGTATGAGCTACTGGAAAGGTATATTTGTTTGTGTGCTTCCTCCCTCTCTCTCTCTCTCTCTCTGTTGAAATAAAGGATAAGTGCAGCTTACTCAGCAGTGTGCAGGCTTTGAGAATAATAACTTTTGGCGCTGGGGTGTTTTCTGATTTCTGGCCGAGCAGCACAGAGCATCCTCGCTTGCCCCCATTATACCATGTGACAAGGAGACATGGAAAAATGACTCTTTTCCCCCCACCTTCTTTATGTGCTTGGGGACTTTCTCATTCAAACACATACACACACACACACACACACACAAACAAGCAAAAAACACAAACAGAGTCAGCAGACTATGACTCACTCTGGATCTCACACATCCTGTCTCAGGGCTCTCTGATAAAACTGACTACGGTACAGGTTTTCCTCTGGGGACCTAACACACTATACAATACCCTTCTTAAATTTTTGGAAACAGTCAAGTGTTAGTTAGGAATTATACTATATGCCCAGAGGTTTGTAGATCCCCCTTATCATTTGTGATTTGAGCTATTTTATGGTGCATATATTGCTCATGCATGCCCATTTTACATTAAAAGCTTGTGTAACCTCCTTAAGCATAGAATAGGTCACTGTCCCTATTACCAAGCATTAGCTAGAGAGGTATAAAACGGCATGGCTGAGCTGTGAAACAGACGAACTGTGTTTCCTGAAGTAATCCTTTCAGCTCAATTTAATATTTTTGAGATGAGCAGAAGGTTCACTAAGGTTCTGGTTGTTGAAGGTATTCATAATTTCACAATAATACATCAACATATACTGTAGCTGTCTATTACTGCAGCAAAGGAGGAAACAAGCCAATTAATACCCTTGATTTGCAGAGAAAATGGTTGATTATCAGGTGCCCAAAGACATTTGCCTCTTTAATGTAAAAATAATATTATTGAGAGTTTAAAATATCAAATAAAAATCTGAGTGACTGTATATATTTATGACAGTGTTTGTGGGGAGTCTGGTTTAATAGAGTAAAGTGACTCTGTCTGAAAGGGCAGAAGTAATTTGAGAGCATTTCCACTGCAATACCCAATGTCCAAATCATGTCATTTGTATAGATTTTTGAGCCACTCTCCTCTTATTTTCACACTTGTATTTATTTATTATTTTATTCCATTTTTATTCATGATCTGAGCTTTGTGAGAAATGAGCTTTGAAGTGCAGAGAGAATGATGTAGGGTTTTGTCTTTTGTCATCTGTTGGATTTGAGCTGGATTAGACTAAGTTTGGTGTATGTGACCTCAGGTCAGCACCAGAACCAGAGTTAGTGATATGCTTATTTGACTCATCTCAGTAAAGTCTTTGCCTTCCAGTGCAATCAACCTCTAAATCCCTGTTGAGATTGGAGTAGTTTATCAGGGGGATTAATTTAGTGAATTATTTTAACTTAATATTTAAGTAACTTTGAATATTTAGAATTGTTTATAATGTTGTTATAAATGAGTAGTTTTTACAGACAATGTATTCATAGGAAGTTAAATTGTAATTATTTATTATGTTAAAAGAAGTAATCTGTTACAACACGCTTAAAATGGGAATTGCAATATAGATTCAAATCAGTGAAGAGAGCTATATAAATAAAATATTTTATTTATGTCTTAAATATTTCACAAGGGTAGTGTTACCTTGATTTTCCCTTCCACCATAAATGTTTATGGGGTTATTCGCCAGCCTCTTACTTGAATTTTCCTTTCCACCTTCAAAGCCCTAAAAGAAAAAGCACTATAGCTTTCGAAACACAACTCGTTTTGAAACAGTTCTTATTTCATACTTATCTGTTTAAAACACACAACCGAGTGTACATCATGCCACTAAAACATCTACCTACACTTCAAACACGTCAAAGAGGATATACTGGCTTCAGCACTGCTCTCAGAAACAGAAATGCTTCAATTTAGCCTGTTTCCTTAGAATATGATCACACACCTTGGTCAATTTATGTTAGAGCACCTTAAATATATTACCGATATATTTAAGAAAAAGGATATTTTTATTTCCTCTGCTATTACCATATGTTGACATGGTATAGAGAGAGAGAGAGAGAGAGAGAGAGAGAGAGAGAGAGAGAGAGAGAGAGAGAGAGGCAGAAATGTCAATGCAAACTAGATTGAATGTAACTCAAATTATCATATAATTTTATAGTAACTATGCAATTACATAATTATTGAAAAACATTATCTGGGGCAAATTAAATTATGTACAGTGAAATGACTTCTATTTCTCTGGACTTTCAAGAGACGATAAGCCCTTTCTAAACTGTTGAAGCAGAATAAAATGTATTGCATTAACACACTCACGACCAGACACTAAACTGAATGTGTATCATAGTACTGATTTCATTAATAACAATAGAAGTCAATGTGTCTTTTTTTATTTGTCTATGACATAGAGCTCTGGGTTTCTGCTTGCTATTCAGCCAAACGTTAAAGTTCGTGTTGGCCTGTATCTTCCTAAGAGAGTGGGCCTACTGCACACTGGAGAAAATTACCCAGCATGCTATGCTCCTTTGTGGATGATGGAGGGGGTGTTGTCTGACTTCTGGATCCATTTTTCATTCACAGCCCCTTCACTGACTTCTACTGTCATGTTTCATAATCTCTCTCTCTCTCTCTCTCTCTCTCTCTCTCCCAATTATGTGTTGCTCTTAATTAGAGCCTTGTGTGAGGGAGTGTGTCCCAGGAGTGAGTGTGAATGTGTGACGGAGAGACTCAAAGCACCACAGCCGCATCTGTCCTCGTTTACCAGGACGCTCCATCCACAGAGAGTGTGCGGCTAATTACACACACACACACACACACACACACACACACAAACAGCTGGATGCAGAATGTATGTTTGCATATATGTGTGACAAAGATTTTTTTTGTGTTTTTGTGCATTTGTGTATTTGCACATTTGTTTTAGACAAAACTCTCCACACTCTTAGAAAACCACGACATATTCTCCTGAATCTGCAAACTGTTTGTTTTGGATCAAATTGGTCCTGAATGAGGTCTTTCAGGCAGATTATTTAACTAGATGTTATTCCATGCTGACATAAACACTTGGCTTGCAGTGAGACTTCAAAAATGATTCCAATTGAGTTTATTAATATTCAGTTCTCACTTTTTATCAGCAGTGTCCAGTAGGAGCAACTACAGCTGTATGTTCAAGTCAGTGAGTGTATATACAACCAAAATTCTAATTCCTTCAAAATTGTAGCTTTTCAGTCCCATTTCTTTTCTCTCATTTTGTTTCTTGTATCATTGAACTAGAGATTTTCTGTTGATTTTATTAGATTGCTGTTTATTTTATCCATAGTTCTTCTGCAAGCACAGTGCAGTGTGCTTACATCCTCAAGTAATCAATTTACTGATCATGTTGATCAGTTATTTATTTGTCACTTGTTATGAATTTTTTTTTTAAATTAAACAATATATATAGTTACTCATATCAATATAACAAGAGCTTCAAAAATTAGTACATAGATGATGAAAATTAGCAGGCTATATATTCATAAAATTTGTACAATACATTATGATTTTAAGTAATTTTACCATAACTAATAGCCTTTTTCAATCAAATGAAATTGATCTTGAACTGGTTCCCTTTAGGATTCTTAGTATCTTGGTGCTAGCCAGAGAACCAGCCCATATTTAAGCCAGTTTGAATGGGAAACAAGGATGCATCATCAGCAGAAGGCTTTGCACAGTGTGATTTCTCCAAAACCTCACATGCTGATGGATGTCATTACAGTTTTGCTAAAAAAAAAAAAAACAACTTCTATTCTTTTGTTCCAGTGTCTTTTTGAACCCAGTTCATGTTGGTCAAAAAGGGCTACTAGTGAGATTTTTTCCACTGGGGGTGTTGTATACTAAAAAAAAATACTTCTTTAATGCACCCAAAGAATTGCAGAGACAGTGGTGTAAATGGTTGTGGGAGAATGTTACACAGGAGAAGAATAAGCTATTGCATAACCTTTTGGAGCTTAGGGTTCCACTTGGGTTAATGGTTAATGATAGGGGTGATTGTGTTGGTGAAAGAAATGCACATGTATATTCATGAAGAGTGTTCTATATTTAGTAGACTTTGTAAAAAAAACCTGGGAATGGTCTTTAAGTCACATATGTACAAATTCACTTTGAGATCAGACTGAATATACACCTGGGCTTCAGAGCATTAATAATATATATGGGTTGTTAATAATGCATGATGTTAACTCATTAAATTGCTGTCCCACTTTACACTGTGTATATAGTACCTGTGTAGTTAAGCATTAACCACACCTTTGACATCAATGTAATTAAAGCTGAAGTATTCATGGTCACAGATTGATTATAGCCATACAGCAAAACACACATATGTCTGTCTTCAGGTGTTACTCTGCTATTCCCCACTTGTATCTTAATAGATGCATCAACATTCACATGGGATTAATATCACTCTAATTTCACTGTACTTGAATAAATATGGCAGCTGTCCAATTATTTTAACATGCACCATTTCCAAAGATATTGTAATATATTTTTTTAGTTTTGCAAGGCATTACAGAGCCATGAGGCTACACGAATGTTCCATGTGGAATTACATTAAAGAATAGTAAAATGATGAAACACTGCTTACCATGTCACAACAGAAGCAAAGTTAATGTTACCTTGGATAACATTCACCTGGAATTACCTTTCTCAGTGCCCTGGAGAAAGAGTAAAGAGGGTCAGACTGATGAGCTCAGCTTTTGGGAAATGGTTGAAAAGAGGAGTCTGCATTCTCTGCTGATACTTATTCTGTGGAGCTACTTTTCTCTATTGTGGTAAAAATGTTCTTAAATATCTGACTTTTTCCACAACCATTGAGAACCAGAACCTCTACCTTATTAAATTTAAATGAATATTTGCATGCCTTAAGCTATTTCCAGTGTTGGGGCCAGTGCTGTCTTAGGCCTGTATGAGAATGATTGGGTATACTGTCACCCAGGAGAAAGACCTCTAGGAGAATGAGGTGTTCTTCCAAATGGTTCTATGGGGAAAGAGTAGGGTCAAACTGATGAGAGAGGAGCCAAGGCGACCTCTGGCGGCCTCAGGCTTCCCCAGTGGAAATAATTTGGTATTTTTAAAAAATGTGGGTGTTCAAGGAATTTAGATTCAGTTCCACAATAACACAAACATAACACTTCAGGATTGAACACAACACCCTGATTAAAAATCAAATGGGTTCAGTTTATTAAATATAAACTTAGCTTATTGTCTCCTTATTCATGGTAATTAAAAAAAAAAACCTCAGCAGTATCACATGATCCATTCAGACGCAGCCAAATATATACCATCCATTCCCAACCAGAGAGCAAATGGGGGAAAACTAGACCATCTCGCTGGATAACATATTTTTCTCATCTTTTTGTAAATTGTTGAAAAGAGGAATTTTCTAAAATATCTGTCTTTATTTTCTTCAACATCATTAAGAACCCTAGTTATCTGATAGGAAACTGTATCATATTATATTTATTACTTATTCTCATTTTGGGTGAGCCTTCTGCTCGCATGCCTTAAACTCTACCTGGTGTGAGCAGGGCCAGTAGACTACTCACTGCAGGTATGCTCTATCCACTGTTTGAGATGTTCCCCCCATTTGGAGCCAACATACTGTCCCCCAGAAGAAAAATCTCAAGGAGAATGAGATTTTCCTCCAATTGGGTAACACCAGATCAGCCCCTGGCGAAAGCATAGGGTTAGACTGATGAGCTTAGCTTTGGAAAATGAATGCAAATGGGAGTCTGCATTCTCTGCTGATACTTAGTCTGAGGAATTGGTTTTCTCTGTCATGGTAGAATTTTCTTAACCCTTGTATTGCATGGTATTCAGATCAAATTGGCCCGTTTCTAATTTTTACAAGAAGAAAAGAGGTACAAGTAATTTTTATTTATATCTGAATCTCAATGGCCTTAGCCCATTTTCTGTTTTACAATCAAAAAATAATAATTGAGCACCCATGCTACTATATCCAACAAATTTACTGTAGTGTCCTTGAGCAAGACCTAACCCCAAATGCTCCCCAGGCATCGAGAATGGCTTCCCGCTGCTCTGGGTATGTGTGTCTTCACTGCCCCTAATCACTAGTGTGAGTGTGTGTGTTCACTGCGACAGATGGGTTAAATGCAGAGGTCAAATTTCATTGTACATTTGTACAATGATCATATGGCACTTTTCCACTGCTTTTCCACTGGCCAAATTTTGTTCTGGTCCCTGGAACCAGGTACTTTTTCAGCTTACTTCAAACTGAGCCAAGTAGGTACTAAATTGTGACATGTAATTCCTGCAGAGCCCTGATTGTCCAGAGATACATGTCAATCACCACAAAAGGCAGAGCTAATTCAAATCCAGCACAAACTTGCCACTTGTAATATCTCTAAAGTTACAGCAGCTTTCACATTCATTTTTATCGAACTCACAATGGCAGCCCATAACTTTACCTTGAGGTGCTTTGAAGAAGTTTAAGTACTCCTTGGGCTGATGGCCGACGAAAATTTCCAGCGAAAGCAGGACGTGTGACAAGGAAAACTGATCTGTGAGAACGGGGGGCAGACCTTGTTCAGTCCAAAAAACAAAATCAACACATGAATACACGATGAGTAAGCACCTATATTTACATTTATTTTCAAAATAATAAATGCTAATGAAAAATTGTCTCTGTGATAAAGCTCACCCCTACACCATCGCAAAGTGAAATGGTGGGAGGTGTTCTCTATGGGTAGAGTCGGGCGAGAGGCCTGAGATGTTATAAGGTCGACTCGAAATAACACCGAGAGGTTCGATTTTTGGTTCCCTTCCACCTTTATTTACACACCAGACTTTATATTATTATATACAATATATACACTCGCGCTCCTTGAGAACAAAAAAAAATAAGGTAAGTATACATAATGGTTTCTCTTGGTGATGTGTCACAGGTACTGTACATCATCACAGTCTCAATTAATTTTTTTTCCAAGATATACATGATTTATGACACCCAAGTCTTGAGTATAGTGGATTTTAACATCAATATTATCTTTGACAAATACATCCATTGTTAATTTTGTTCTAGTAGATACTAATCAGAATCATTGAACATATATATTATCTCTATTGTTTAAAATTGAGATAAAGAATATATATGTTAATGGTTTATGAAGTAAAATTTTATATCAGAATTGTTTTAAGTCCCCAAATATGTCCCGGGTCAATTTGACCTGAGGGATACCAGAGGGTCCCAAAAGTGAAGACAATACAAGGGTTAAGGATAAAGCTAGAACTTTGCTTAGGTCACTTTGTCTCAGCCCTATTTTTCCTGAGCAGATGCAGTGGACTCCTCTAGCAATCAGTCTTGGACCAAAATAATGTAGGTCTACAGAAAATATATATTTTTGGGGATAGTTGATTAATATTAGGATTAAGAGCAAAGGTCAAGTTATGCTTCTGCATCAAACCTATGCTATAAGCAATTCACAGGTCCTAAGTAGACACTGTATGTCGTACCCTATGCCATAGCCTGATGTGCACCGCCCCAAAAAAATGTAACTACACACTTAAAAATAATAGGTGCTATAAGGGGTACTTTTAGTGATGCCAGAGAAGAAATACTTTCAGTTCCATTTAGAACCACATACACTGTAAATTAAAAAAAAAGTAAAAATGTATATGACATTACAGTATTATTTTTGGCAATCAAAAATTTTACTTTGTTTACAATACCACCCCTAATGGTTTGTGCATTTAACAGTGAAATATTGTATTTTGTACAGTAAAGAGATGTAAAAAATTAGTGTTTTGGCTGATAAAAGAATTTATGGTGTTTCACAGAAACATTTTAAGGTTTAGAGTCATTTGCATTTACATTTTTACACTAAGTGTATTAAATGTGTGAGTGTGAATAACCTTTACATTTAAAAATACATTACTCAATTTTAATTAGCAAACTTTTTTTTTAAATCAAACCAAATGTGGTTCCTCTATGGCATCGCTAAAAGAATCTATTGTAGCACCTTTACTTTTGAAAGTGTATGCATCGTGTCAATACAGACATGACTAAACTCTCAAAGAAAAAGAAAAGTATGGTAGAGGTACATTATTTGTCACTAAAGATACATACCGTGTAAATTTATCTTAAAAACCACTGTGGTATCTTTAAAGTCCCTAAAGGTACATTAAATTCTCATCTCTAGAAGGAGAGGTGAATATTTTTTACGTTTCATTATAGAACTGTGTCAAATAAAAGAACATATAAGTCATGTAAGGTGAAATTGGGTGTATGAAATCAACATAATTTTAAAATCTACATTCATAACTGACTAAGTTTATTAAGTTTATTATGTTCCCTAATTAAAGGAACTAAAATGTACACTTTGATGGTACCACCACAGAGACAGACCATGTATGATTGGTCCAGAGTTGGACAAACATATATCAGAGGAAGCCTTCTCCTAGCCACAGAGACTGTAGGCAGTAGCAAATTCATAGCGACAGATTTCCTCAGACAATGGTTTAGGTTTCATGGGCTAAGCAAAAATGTGTAACAAGAAAAATACAAACCGGATTCCAAAAAAGTTGGGACACTAAACAAATTGTGAATAAAAACTGAGTGCAATGATGTAGAGATGGCAAATGTCAATATTTTATACATAATAAAACATAGATGACAGATCAAAAGTTTAATCTGAGTAAATGTAACATTTTAAAGGAAAAATATGTTGATTCAAAATTTCAGTGTCAACAAATCCCAAAAAAGTTGGGACAAGTTGCAATAAGTGGCTGGGAAAAGTAAATTGAGCATATAACGAACAGCTGGAAGACCAATTAACACTAATTCGGTCAATTGACAACATGATTGGGTATAAAAAGAGCTTCTCAGATGTCAATGTCTCTCTGAAGCCAAGATGCTAAGAGGATCACCAATTCCACCATTGTTGCGCCGAAAGATAAAGTGAAATAATACCAGAATGGTGTTACCCAGCGTAAAATAGCAAAGACTTTTAAGTTATCATCATCAACCGTGCATAACATCATCAAAAGATTCAGAGAATCTGGAACAATTGCTGTGCGTAAGGGTCAAGGCCGTAAAACTCTACTGGATGCTCGTCATCTCCGGCCCCTTAAACGTAACTGCACCTCCAACAGGAATGCCACTGTCAAGGAAATAACAGAATGGGCTCAGGAATACTTCCAGAAAGCATTGTCAGTGAACACAATCCACCGTGCCATCTGCCGTTGCCAGCTGAAACTCTACAGTGCAAAGAGGAAGCCATTTCTAAGCAAGCTCCACAAGCTCAGATGTTTGCACTGGGCCAGGGGTCTTTTAAAATGGAGTGTGGCAAAATGGAAGACAGTTCTGTGGTCAGATGAGTCACGATTTGAAGTTCTTTCTGGAACACTGGGACTCCATGTCATCCGGACCAGAGAGATCAAGGATAATCCAAGTTGTTATCAACGCTCCGTTCAGAAGCCTGCATCACTGATGGTATGGGGTTGCATGAGTGCTTGTGGCATGGGCAGCTTGCATGTCTGGAAAGGCACCATTAATGCAGAGAACTATGTTCAGGTTCTAGAACAACATATGCTCCCATCTAGACGTCATCTCTTTCAGGGAAGACCCTGCATTTTTCAACAAGATAATGCCAGACCACATTCTGCAGCAATCACAACATGGTGGCTACGTAGGAGAAGGATCCGGGTACTGAAATGGCCAGCCTGCAGTCCAGATCTTTCACCTATAGAGAACATTTGGCGCGTCATAAAGAGGAAGGTGCGACAAAGAAGGCCCAAAACGATTGAACAGTTAGAGGTCTGTATTAGACATTAATGGGAGAGCGTTCCTATTTCTAAACTTGAGAAACTGGTCTCCTCTGTCCCCAGACATCTGTTGAGTGTTGTAAGAAGGGGGGATGCCACACAGTGGTAAAAAATGGCCTTGTCCCAACTTTTTTGGGATTTGTTGACGCCATGAAATTTTAAAACATTTTTCCCTTAAAATGATACATTCTCTCAGTTTAAACTTTTGATCTGTGATTTGTGTTCTATTCTGAATAAAATATTAGATGTTGGCACCTCCATCATTGCATTCAGTTTTTATTCACAATTTGTTTAGTGTCCCAACTTTTTTGGAATCCGGTTTGTACGCTTGCCAAGAGCAGGAACACATGGTGGAAAAATTTCACGCTGTTTTTTATTCTTTCCTGGCACTAAATGTTACCTATGGGCTGTTCCAATTAGTGCCCCACTCCATAGATTGTAAGACTAAAACTACTACACCTGTCACGTGTTGGTATGTAGGGGAGGTCAAAGAGCAATGAACAGGGCGGAGGTAATCGCAGGAGACTTTTAACACAAAAAGGGAATTAAACAGAGATACAAGGGATCTAGACAAAGACTACTAAACTCAGTTAGCAAGACTAATTTAACTCATAGAACAAAAACAATACAAAGATCTTGAAACAAAACACTAAACAAGGCTAGACACTAAACAGAAACTAAACACAAAGGGACTAATACTAAAGACTAAAAACAGAAAGTAAACAAGAACAGAACAGGCTTAACACTTAACAGATGATGAACACAAAACAGAGGCTAAACTATAAACAACAAGGCTAAACACGAAGGCTAGGACATTATACACAAGTGCAAAACACTGAACACTGGGCTAAACACTAAACAAGAACAGATCTAAAGGGGCAAGACACTAAACCATAAAATAAACATTAAACAAGAAGGCTAAACAGCAGAACACAAACTAAACAGAACACCAAAACATAGCATCTTAGAATCTTACACACAGACATGAACCACAAGCATACATGCAATCACAATGTCCCACAACCAGGAAACACTGACATGGACTATAAAAAGACTACACAAAAAAGAAACACCTGGGACAGATAACGAGGGGGCAGGACACAAAGGAGGCACAAGAGGGAGGAGCAAAGGCGGAGACAAAAGAGACAGACAGCAGGAACACACTAGACCGGGCTATACATGACAACACCACTACGTAGGTTGGAGAAAAAATAGTGATTCACAATGTGAAAAACCCTAGTGGTTTGGCAGTGTAATTGCAGAGGGATGCAAATGCTAACACACATGTATAAACACCCTCAGTGGTGTAGGGCAATTGCACAGACTATAGCATTTGTTCTGTACTGAGTAAACAAGGAAGATTCAGTAAATTGGCCTTACAATTTAGGAGCAGGTGTAGTTTAAACATTTAACATTAGAGATAGGGTAGAATAAATATATCTTCTCAATTTTTGTTCTTTTCCATTAAATTGTCATTAAAAATTTTTGCTCATATTCTGTACCAAAACAATCATGTATGCCCTAAGAACGGCTGAAAGACTGAATTTATATGAGTGTGTCTTCTTCTGCTGCCTGTATCAGTGCCTTGAATCTTCCTGGTGAGTTTTTTGTAGCGATCGATGGTGGAGTGTTTTGAACTGGGGAACGTTCCACAGGTGAAGTGTGGGCGAGTTTCTCAATCGCCCACTTTGTCCATCGCTGCACGTCTCAGCTTTGACTGGCAGCCGCTGCAGACGTAGCAGAAAATCCATTCCACCTTCGCCCACCTCTACCTTTGACTGTGGTCTGTCTCTAGCTGCCTGATTTATTATAGCTTTAATTTGATTTCAATTTCGTCTTTAGCCCCTGCCAGGGTAACCTTCAGTGCTTTAGGAAGAAACGTATTATTCCTCTCGGCCCACGTGTTATTGTGTTTATTTTGAATATTTCAAGTCAGAAAGGAAGAGGGTGAATATATGTAGGCCATGAGCATGGTGAAAGTAAACTCATAAACAGCAGCATATCTACTCATTCCATTTTACACCAACCAACCATTTCTCATCTTCTCTCTCTCTCTCTCTCTCTCTCTCTCTCTCTCACACACACACACACACACACAGATACACACAAACATCTTCCTTTCATGTTGCATTGGCTTAAGAATCTCCTACCTACACCCATTCTAAATATATATTGCTTTTTCCCTATACTTTTATGGAGGCGTTTCATAAGTCAAATGAAAAATGTTCCCAATAGATGGATGTGCAAGATGGCTTGCATGATTGATTTGTGTTCCAGCCTCAGAGAGAGAGAGACTCCACATCTGAGAGCTGGATAAGGACAAGATTTTTGTGTCAGAGAAAAGAGGGGGACCAACATTTCAGCATTAACATGGGGCCTTACCCATTTCTAGCACTAAACAGTTTACACTTTTGTGATATTTTTAAAAGGTAACAAAGGGAATTATTCAAGGTGTTGTAACTTTGAAAACAGGATCTATTTAAATGCATAAAATAACACTCAATGACAGAAAACAGTAAATAATAAATGCTGATTACTTTCTGTACATTTTTAAATTTCAACTCACAAAGACTTAAATAGCTTTGCAGTCCAATTCAAACTTTGGAGTTTTGAAAGACATAAACCTTGAAACCATTACTGCTCAGTCTTGACAAAAAAAAAAAAAGATGCCAACTAGACAGATTTTCTTTTTCTTTATATTAGAAATTGGTTTAAATGTGGAATATTATGAGATCATGGTGGATTGTGTAGGTAATAACATCAATGTGCACTTTTGAGAAGGACATCTTATGTGCTTAGACGTAATGCTTGTGAGCACCATTGTTGGGGAAAATGAAAGAAATGGAACGCAGCCTTGCATACTGCTGGAAGCAAAACTATTGAGAAAGGGACTAACTATGGGACACAGTGCAGTTCAGTACGAATGCTTATAGCTGCTCTTATGAGCCAGATTACAACAGAGTCATTTTACAGCGTCTCTTACAGCTCTGACAAACTAGCCAGTTAGCAATGAATTTATGATTAAATACTTGCGACAAACCATAGCATGCAGCATTTTACAGTCAGTAGAGGAAAGGGACATATTTCTTCTACAGCATAATGAACAGGATGGAACACCCAGATGTCATCTTTATTTTGTTTGGCCCAGAAAACTTAAAAAATGATCGTGATTCAATTTCTGCTGTGAAAAATAATTTTTCAGTGTATCCTTTTTTTAAGTGAAAATAGGAACAGCATAGTAATAAGTGCAGTAAAAGCTCTGTCCTAAATATCCATAAAATCAGAGCACATTAGTAAATATAAGATTTAAAAATATTTATCTATAAGGTATATAAGGTCTAGTCAGGTTGTGGATAAGGAGAACACAGATTACTTGGGGAAATGCACTGTTGAGGTGCTGTTGTGGTTGTTGGTGATGTGGTACATAAAGATCATATGGAACTGGTGGCACTGAGCATGCATTAATGGTGCCAGTGGGACTATGTACAGCCTTAGTCACCAGGGGGACCAGTGAGGATTTATGGTTGTTGATGCTTAAGGATAAGGTAGTACTGTAAAGCTGGCTTGGAGGGGGGTGGTTCTGGGATATCAGACTTCACTGTTGAGCCTTCTGGAAGAGTCGTGGGCTTAATTCAGTGAAACACTGACGAGGGCGGTGCCTACCTGATGACCCCTGTGAAGAGCTAGTGATGCAGTGGGTGGTTTGGGTACTCATGAGCTGGGCTCAATGAGTAACCGTAGATATTAAGGGTAATTGTTTGCTGATAGGATCATAAATGGCCACAGCAACCTTAGGGTGTAGCTTTAGGATTGGAGCAAGAGAAATTGTGTGTCTGCCAGTAGGAAGAGAGTGGGGTGGGCCCTATGTGAAGCTCTAATGGATTGGCATAGGATATTTTACATCTTATCTTGTGTATGATTATTATATGTAGAGTGCTGTGCAAAAGTCAGACAAGTCAAATGAACATGTCATATCAGATTTGAGTCACTTTGATGTGTGGTCCAAGATTGGATTCGTATTGGATTCATAGACAAACGGCACAAATGTGAACAGCCAGATCGGATTTCATGTGTCATTTTGCCTATATGTATGCACTTAGTGCTGTGGTCCTCACCCAGCATAGGCAGCATTGCAAAACAACAAAAGAGGAAAGACTTAACTGACTGAGAAGTGCATAAACATATCAGTGTGCACATGCATATATGTCTTTTTCACTGAATGATTTATTCACATTACACAGATTCAGGTTACATTCATGAATGTGAACAGTCAAAAAGGCCAAAAACAGATCTGAGAAAAGAAAATCGGAATAAGTGAATGTGGCTTATAATGTGAGAGCAGCCAAAACCTCAGTTAAGTCCCTTAATGGCTACCCACTACTTTTTCAGTTGGAAGTATGCATTTGTAAAAATATACAGAAGTGTTAATAAATTATTTAATTTATTGGGTTGTATTAGGGTGTCCAGTCTTTTTGTTAGACTAACTTTCAAAGAAGCAACTGAGAAGAGCAATTTTTATGAACCCCAAAGCTTAGAAGTTGGCTGAATGTTCAGCATTCTCATGATTCAAGACCCAAACATTCAGTGTTGTTGAGGTCTTGGCTGTGAGCATTCAGCCCATTTTTCTGAGAGCATCATCAAATTCATTGTTTAGTTTGCAAATGTTCGGAATTTTTGACTATTTAATTGTCTCTGGTAATGGCTTTTTCACAGATAGACTTTGAATCACACAGCCTTAACTTGTCTCAGAGTGAACGGATGGACAGAAACACTTGAATACACTTAGACCATTACTGGATGATATTTTTATACACACTCAGAATAAAGGCACAATGGTTTTAAAGTCCAGTTGCATTACCTAAAGGTACATTACATTCTCTTCTTCAGAACGAGAGGTGAATATTTTTAAGATTTCTGTATAGAACTGTGTAATATAAAAAAAAAAATAATGGAGTTGAAATGGAGCATATGAAATCAGCTCAATTTGAGTACAGTTATGCTCCCAAAGTTCAGAAATGTACATGGAGTGTACCACTGCAGTGACAGGAAAAGGTACCACCACAGTGACAGTTTTTCTGGCAGTGTACTTTAGCATTAGGACATCCCTTGTTAAAGGTTTTGGGGCATTTCACCATGTTTGTTGTCTATAAATTCTAACATTTTTGTTTTGGCTTTTTTGCTGGCATTGATTTTACAGTGTTGTCAATTTCAAAATGACATAAAAAAGTAAATGGCATTTGTACGGTTTTCATTATAATAAAAAGTGGATTTACTAATTACAACTTTCTGTATTTATTTGTGTTTTATCTACTATCATACATTTTATCTACAAATACTGACACAGCATATGTAAGCACAAGTCACCTCGAGGCATATGTCTGAAAATATTGTGACTGTGAAAAGTACTTACATTAAGGGCACCATGTCTTTAAAATGGGGCGGCACGGTGGCGCAGCAGGTAGTGTCGCAGTCACACAGCTCCAGGGGCCTGGAGGTTGTGGGTTCGATTCCCGCTCCGGGTGACTGTCTGTGAGGAGTTGGTGTGTTCTCCCTCCTCCGGGTGCTCCGGTTTCCTCCCACAGTCCAAATACACACGTTGCAGGTGGATTGGCGGCAGTGTCGTGTGTGTGAGTGAATGTGTCTGTGTTGCCCTGTGAAGGACTGGCGTCCCCTCCAGGGTGTATTCCCGCCTTGCGCCCGATGATTCCAGGTAGGCTCTGGACCCCCCGCGACCCTAAATTGGATAAGCAGTTACAGATAATGGATGTCTTTAAAATGGTTCAACTATCACCCACTTCTAATTCTCTGCGATTCATTTCATGCATTGTCCGTAACCACTTATCCAGTTCAGGGTCGCGGTGGGTCTGGAGCCTACCCAAAATCACTGGGCACAAGGCAGGAAAACGCCCTGGAGGGGGCGCCAGTCCTTCACAGGGCGACACACACTCAAATATTCACTCTCACAGACACTTTTGAGTCGCCAATCCACCTACCAATGTGTGTTTTTGGACTGTGGGGGGAAACCGGAGCACCTGGTGGAAATCCACACAGACACTGGGAGAACACACCAAACTCCTCACAGACAGTCACCCGGAACGGGACTTGAACCCACAAACTCCAGGTCCCTGTGACTGTGACACTACCTGCTACGCCACCATGCCGCCGTACTCTCTGTAATATGAAACTGAATTCAGCTGCTTATTTAGTAGCTTTTGTTTGAAATATCCATTTCCACCTTAAAAGCTGCAGTAGCTGCAGGTGCTAGAATGTAATTGCTCCACCATTTAAGGTAGAACAGGAAATTCTGAGACAGCTTCATATCACTAGGTATGTTTTATGTTTTTTATGAAATATAGTGACATAAAACATTGAAACTAAATTAAACTAAGAGAATACACAGGTTATTATAGTTTTTAAGGAGAAAAAAATGACTTGGGTGGCTTTCTTTGTTCACTTGTGTCACCATATTGCCGGTGATTCACCAGGAATTCATATCCCTTTGTTTGAAGTGTGCCCCTGAAAGAAACTCGGTTTCAAGAGAAATATCCACATCCTCTTTCCCTCTACCCTAGGTCAAAGGGGGTAGGTCTCAGGGCTGAAATGGGATTCACTTCTAAATGCATGATATTGTAATTGCTAAGAACTGATATATAATAAAGTCCTAATCCAATAAGGGAAATGGGCCAAAACATTAGTGAGGCATGCTTGCCATGCTTGGCGCCACATGATCTTGGAGCAGCAGGTAAAGATATTGCACATTCTCCTCTCTCAACCTTTACAACTGAGCCACCTGTGAGTAAGGAACCTACCCCCCAACTACTCTGGGGGCTTCCTGCTGCTCCACTCCAACTAAAGGCATTAGGTGATGATCCATCACCCCATAGAACAGTTCTCTGCTCAAAAGATAGGAATGATAAGAAGGTTCTTTACACTTCCAGATCTTGCTTGGCATTGACCTCATATAGGATTATATTATATTGGTATAATTTTTTTATTTATTTATTTGTTTGTTTACCCAATTGAGTACTGGTCCAAGCAATGGATGTACCCAAAAGTAGCTGAATTCACTAAACAGAAGGAAAGATCAGAAATGTTGTTTGAATAATATATGTGTTAATGTACTGTCAATTTTAAATGCCAGTTGTCTCAAACTAGCTGCCATTGAGCACTCATTAGTCACATACCGCATGTTGTTAGTCAGCTATGATGCATGATTTTAGTGTCTGTCTCACACCTCTACATGTCAGCTCAGAATAACAATTACACAACCTCACCTTCTGTCTCTCATGCTCTCTCTCTGTCTCTCTCTTATACACACACACACACACACACACACTCACACAATGTGTCAGACAAATGAACACAGGGCTACTAAGGTTCAAGAAAGAGAAGAAAAACAGCCTCTTCTTTCAGAATATTGATCAGCCTTAGTTCACATATTCTACTGCATACAGAGTATATGCGCACACACACACACACACACACAAGCACATAAATTAGACTCTGGTAAGTAGAATACATCTAATTGCGGCTATTGGCATTCATTCAGTAACTTCTTCATGCCCTTGATTAACCTGTCTGCACATATGTGTGTCTGTGTGTGTGTGTGTGTGTGTGTGCAACAGTGTATTAAGTATCTGTGCGGACCCTAAACAATACAGAAAGTAATAGCAATAGCAGAAATTTATGGGGGGTCTCTTATAAAATGCTTAAATAAGAAAACGTGTCCATGTTATGAATGTGTTATTACATTTTTTACACTTTTTGTTCAGTAATTTAACAATTTTGATCATATCAAATTCCATATTGTCATGCTAACTCACTTACATAATACATAAACATAATACACTTAGCAGTTATAATATAAAATGTATTACATGACAGGACAATTAACAGTAATGGTAATATAACCATGCTATATTACTGCCCATAATCTCTAATGACAGATCCTCTGGCATATGGCATTTTTATGTCAGGGTTATATTAATAACTTCCTACATGTCCCAAAGTGTAGCGACTACTATTTGGTGAATTCAGCTACTTTAAGTGGAGCTATTGCTGACAGAGATGATCGCTCTCCATAATCTCCATAGAAAAGTAGTAAGCAATGGAATGAAATGCTCTCTCCCTGCTGGGTAGTGACTAAGTGGAATCTAAAGTCTAGGTGAGTCTAAGAAATGCATTATAAAAAGGTGAAATTTTGCTAAACACACTGTAAAAAAAATCTGTAAACTTTTCAGTAAAAAACTGACAGCTATGGTTGCTAGAATTTCACCATAAAATATTTTTGTGCCATCATAAATTTTACATTTAAGAACTGTTTTATTTACAGTATGTTTCTGTTAAAATAAAAAGAAAAAAAAGAACAAAAAATATACACAGTAAAAAAGAAACCATAGTGTTTACATAAATATAACAAAGAACCATTGTTTTGCCATAAAATTAACATGTGAATTGTGTGAAAAATGAGAGAATGGAGACTGAGATATTGCCATATTTAGATACAGCCAAACAGCATCTTATATTCAGCCCTTAAAAGGAGATATTGTAGAAAGGACCAAAGAAATGTGTGATATGAGTGCCACACTCCAGCACTTGGAACACAGGCACAGAAAGTTAACACAGGTTAAGTTTCCTGACCAACACACATCTCATTATAACATGCACAGAAACACAAACACACACACACACACACAAATACACAAAATAATCGCTCCAATGCAACCCAAAATCAAAAGTCTCAAAGACAGAAAAAAAAACAAAGAAACTCTGAAAATCACAGAAAATATGGAGAAGCAAGGCATGCCGTGAGCTCCCTAATGAGCCTCAGCTCCTCCCAGTCATTGGACACTTATACCGGCCCTAATGGTTTGTGCATTTAATGTGAATTTTTTTTTTTTTTTTTTTTTTACAGTAAAGCTTTTAGGTGTAAAAATTTGTGTTTTGGCTGATAAAAGTATTTATGGTATTTAACTGTTACAGAAAATATTCTCAACCTTTTTAGAGTTTACAGTTATTTACTGTCATAGTTTTACAGTTTTCCACCATAATATTCACGCAAAATTTTTACAGTCCAGTGCTCTGTAAATTATTCATTCATTCATTTATTCATTCATTCATTATCTGTAACCGCTTATCCAGTTCAGGGTCGCAGTTTGTCCAGAGCCTACCTGGAATCATTGGGTGCAAGGCAGGAAGACACTCTGGAGGGGGTGCCACACTTTCACAGGGCAACACACACACTCCCTGCTCTGTAAATTAGCTATCAGGATTAGAATCTGCAATAATACAGTGAATGCAGTAACTGCTTAAAGATACAATGTGTAATATTGAGTGTGTTTATGTGTAAAAGCCAGTGATTAAGCAATAATTGTTATAATTGTAATATTTGCACTCATAATACACTGTGACGTGACTTCTGAACAAAAAAAAAAATAGTTTAAGCACTGATTCATAATTACAGCTGCACTTTGAAGATTTAAACCACACCATTAGTCAGTCACCAATCTTAACATTTTCAATCACAAAACCGCAACATTTAACAGGACACTCAGTCTGTTTTTAAGTGCTTCACTCACCACTAATGGCTGGAATGCCTAAGGTAATGGCATGTAAAATGAATTTTCCACTTTTATCATTACTCACAAATGATGAAAGTGGCTGCAGAAAACTTCAACTTTGTAATACTCTCTAGTGCAGTATAGTTAAGGGAAAAGCTAGGAAAACCCATAGTAAAGGACTCCTGAGTGGTGCCCTCTGTCAGAGGATCACAATTTCAACAATTATGATACGGCAGCTGGCAAGTTAAGCATTTTTGCCATTGCTTTGCTTTTTTCGTAGACTCAGAAAAATGATACTAAACTGCCACTGGTGTATGAGAGAAGGAAAGCATTAAACCTAGGACAGTGGTACGCAAGAGCCATGACAGAATCGGTCTGATCAGAGTGTTGATATTGATATTAGTCATTATTGATATTAGTGTTGATATTAGTCATCTTTATCTTTGTCTATAGCATTACAGTTGAATTTATTAATTACAATTATAAGTCATTTTACACATTGTATCATTATTTTTAGCCAGATAAATAAGAATAATTAATTAATTCATTCATTCTGTAACTGCTTATCAGGTTCAGGGTCACGGTGGTCTGAGCCTTCTCAGAATCACTGGGGAGACACTCTGGACAGGGCACCAGTCCTTCGCAGGGTGACACACACTCACACATTCACTCACACCACACTTTTGAGTAGCCAATCCAATTTGATTTACTTTAATTTCCTTTGCCCTAAATTGCACCACATTTTCTACATAGTGCATTTCACAGATTATACTAAGACTACTATATATATGGAGACTTGAAGCTCAGAGCCTAATAAATTGCTTTAGAATTTTACACACAATCTACCACTTGAGTGCAGAAACTATTTTATGATTGACATTGTGCTCCACACTGGGTGATTCAGCCCATGACTTGGTTTGGGGAACTTTTTTGATTGGCCAACATTATTTAGATTTGACAGCAGTGCTCTTCATGTATTAATGTATTACTATGTTTAATGTATTAATATGTTTATGTATTGTTTATAGAAGTATATATTTTAACATATTTTATCATTCAAACGGCAGTACACTCTTAGGATGGTTTAAACCATGACTTGGTTTAGAACATTAGAAATGTTTCAGCCCACCTTGCACATCCAAGTCTGATGCTAGGGGGGCTCGTACCATACTATTACATGATGCAGGGCACTCTTCTCCATACTGTTCATTTTGATGAGTTAGGCATGATAATGTGTTGAAAATTACTTCAAATTTCTGTTAATGCCTATGATAATTAGCATTAGTTGGCTTAGTGGTTAGCACGTTTGCCTCTCAGCGCTGGGATCTTGGGTTCAAGTCCTATCTGGGTGGAGTTTCCATGTTCTCCCCGTGTCTGCGTGGGTTTCCTCCGGGGTCTCCGGTTTCAGAGTTCAAAAACATGGAGGTTAGGTGAACTGGATTCTGTAATAATTGTCCTAGTGTGTGAGTCAATGAATATATGTATGTGGGAGTCAGTGGCAATTGCTCTAAGACAGCAAGGGAAGCTCAACTTCCCCTAAAATGTAAAAAAATAAGTGATCAATTATATACTGTTGTGTGTACATGTCATTGAATAAATATGCACTACAACACGCTCAACTTTTGTTCAGAATCAGCTTCTTATCACTGGTAAAGACGTGGCTTTCCTCTCAATCATTCCCGCAGATTCACAGTGATTTAAACAGTGTGGACGCTGAGCGTCCACAGGGTTCAATAGCGAAGTGCAGCAAAACAAGGCGAATCATTGGATAAATGCTGGGCTTTGTCCCGTCCATCGGATGCTCAGCGTCTCTGGGGATCTATGGAGCAGTGGGCTGGCCTCGGCTGGCCCGGACGCTCAGCTTCTGCATGATGATTGGATGATCTGTCTGAGGCTGAATCCCTTTTTGATTGACAGCGAAATGAGCGAATCAGCGATCCTTTGGTGTAAAGATCCGTGGGAGCACAGGCGGACACACTTCACATGGGCCAAGGCCGTTTAAGCAGCCTAGCTCTGCTGGCCATTGAGGACACTAGTCAAGTCCCTGGAAAAGACGCCTTGTTGTTACGACAGCGTCACAGATAATTTTCTTAAAAAGGAACGGAGGGTAGAATTTACGTATAAATAAACCGACACATTTTATGATGTAGGCCGAAATTGAGCTTCCCCTCCTTGAAAGACCAGCATCCGCCACTGGTGGGAGTGTATGTGTGTGAGCCCAGATATGGATTGGCGCTCTATGCTGGGTGAAACCCTAGTGCCCGATGCAGTCCTCGAGGTGGACGGTCGTTCTTTGTTGACAGTACGCTGTGTGCATTTGGCTGCCGCTTCTCGCCAGTGTGTGTGTGGATTGAGTGTTGAATGGAATGAAGTTCTGAATGTTGATTGTAAAGCATCCTTGGATATCTAGAAAGGCGATATATAAGTGTAACGATAAATAAATAACTGCAGTTTCAAAAGGTTTTATTATGCCATGCAAAGAATCTCATTTCACCTAAAACTACTGGTCGGAGAGAGTGGAAAAACAAAATGGCTGTCCCCTCCACAATGTAATTAAACATTTTGGCAGTTCTGACACTTACTTTTAATGCATTTGTTTGTTTAATTATTTTATCTTAAAAATCTGTTTTAGGGCAAAAAATCCTCTTGCTTTCTGCTTTTTTTTTTCTCCCTCACACTCCACTGAAATCTTGGTAAGTGTGGCCTCTGTGCTGACTTCCTCGTAGGTAATTGGAATCAATAATTCATTTTCCCTCTTTGTTACAATTTCTTCATGCGTTTTAGAGAATGCTGAATGTGTGCAGTGTGTGTGGAATTGCAGAGATTCTTTTATCCCCTTCTCATTCCTTCAGTATGGGTCTCTAGAGAAGGTGTGGAGGTTTGGTACTTGTGTCAATGTAGTGGACAAGTTGTCTCACTGCATTGCACTATTAACTTGAACACACATTTTTTAACTTTTAGAATACGGTGTGTTAAACTTTACTGGAGCTACTGATTTCCTGTTCTCAAGTTTCAATATAAAATATAATGACTATCAATGGTTGTCACACTTTTGCCCTGTTTCATGTCTGTCCTGGTCTGTCCTTTTGTCTACACTGTCAAAATAAAAAGTTATGGTAGAGGTACATTATTGACACTAAAATTACAAACAGTGTAAATGGTACAGCAGTAATTTTTAAGTCCAGTTGTGTTCCCTAAGGGTAGAAATATACTTGCGGTTAACTATGCGTTCGCATCATGGCTGCCTTACATATCTTGCATTCTTTTTGCATGTCAGTTGTGCACTGTTCTTTTTCATATTCTGATTATGTATCAGACTCTTGGGGGGTCTTCCTATTTCATAGTGGAAGACTTTAAACAATGCACCTTGTAAATCAACTCCTAGGGGCAAGATCACTATCGAAAACAAAGGGTAGAGTTAAAAATGAAACTGTAAGAACAAGTTCAAGACTGAACTTGGGAGGTATGAAAATAATAAAGTAATAAAAGCAAAGGAGCATTGGATCAGTTTCATCAGTGACCCTTGCCATGTTATGAAACAGCCATTATAATAACACCTAGTGGCATGGATATATCAGGGATTCTGTACTAAACCTAATCTAAACATGACCACCCCATGTGGGGGACACACTATGTGGAGAATGAAATGGGTCTTTTAAAGACTGTAAATAAACTTTTTTTATTCATCTCGTAGGTTGCACATCGATTGCACATTGAGAGAGTGCTGCTCTTTATTTTTGGTGTCAACAATGACAGATTCTTTAAGGTTAATAGTTACATACATGTGCACAGGGGCTCTATCGTGCTTTATCTCCCTGTGGTTCATGAAGTAGGACAGGCAAATCTATGAGGTCTCCCCTAAATCTTTGTGTGTAGTGACAGTGCAGGAGTGTGGGGATGAAAGCCTAAAGGGAGTTCGATATTGGGGAAAAGAGACTGGCCTAGTTTCTGGGAGCGAGTGAAATCTTATCTCAGCCTCAGAAAGAGATGCATGATTTTCTTTCTTCTCTCATCGCTCTGTGATATAATTAGGGGTGGTTTTCTTCTCCGGCACAAAGTGTTTCACTGCTCTGCTGACTCAAGCCTGTGTCACCTCATAGTTTGTAATGACACTATATTTTTTTTTTTCATATAGCTAAATTATTATTTATTAAATATATTAAATATAACTCAAATAAGGGTGGGAAGGATTATTGTCAGAGGTAGGTAACCAGATGCCAAGTTGCATTTACTCAATTTCATGGACTTAAGGACAGATCTGAATTATTTTTATTTTCTTTAGTATTCTTTCAAATGGTACCACATTCACTTCTATCTAAGTATATTAGTGAATGTAAGAATGTATTTTTGCTACACACTCGGGTTCTCCTCTTAGGTAAAGCATTCTTTTTATACTAGACGATTTATACTAGGCCTAGAGATGGATGATATGGCCAAAATTTACATCACAAAAATATTTCTTAGTTTCAGTCAACATGCTATAATTGCGATATCGACATACACATTATAAAAGCCACAGAAAACAGCCTTGAACACCCTCAATGGGTGTCTGTACCCACAAACATCTGAAAATTCCATGCAAACTCCTTCTATAAAGCTACATAATATCTTATAGATAAATCCACCACCTTATCTCTAAATAGAGAGAAAAAATATGGCAGTGATATATATATATATATGAATTGTTCAGAGCAGGGGTAGAATGATGAGGAAGTGTGAGCAGCTGCTGTTGCTGAAAAAAAACATTCGAAAGAGAGTAGTTCCCTGTAAAGCATGTCAGTCAGCAACAGACATTGTAATTAATGTATACCAAAATATGCCAAATTAATCTGAAGAACCATTGAACCATTTCAACATTAGTTTCAGTAATTAAAGTTGCAAATAGTTCTAACTACACAGTTCTAAACAGAATCATCTTTTACTACAGAAGTAGAGTGAAGTTAAGAAGTTAAGAAGATGATTTTACTATCCAGTTGCTACTTTTGCGCTTCTACCCAAGATGTACTCAAGTCATGAGTACATCTTGGTACATTTTACCCAAGAAACAATCCTTTTTCTTGTGTATTTAGGTTACTATAGGTACCTCTAATCATTTTATTAAAGGAGTGTTTATGGTGTGTATGATATAGTTCTTAATCTGGGCTGCTGTGGAAACCTCCACACTCACTAGAATTTTTCAGTGTCATCTAAGGCCTGACTGCATCATGTGGAAAAGCATTGTGTCTTTGCCTGGAGCCGTTTCCTCAAATGTCTCAGAGAGTTTGGAAAAACCAGACGAGGCACAGGGAAATACATCCTGTCCTTTACTCTTGAGTCATTGGACATCTGAAGCACAGGGGCAGGCCATTTGCGTCCAGACAGGGTAAATGAAAGAGTTTTTTTGACTGTAGTGACTTATTATCCACTAATAGACTCTGAATTATTCAGTAACTACTGTGAAATGATTATGTAAGGTGTGTAATTGTGAGAGTTAGGCAAGGAAGATTGTTACCCACTGAAGGGTAATATATTCATGGCAATGCTAGTCCAGAATCAGAAAAAAAAATTAGGTAAATGTCATATTTTCTTTTGATATTTTCACACATTTTACTACATTTTGACAGTTAGTTAGCATTTGAATGTTTTTCTGATGGTGTTTATATGAGAAGTGGAGTCAGCACTTTTTCACACCAGTTACTGAGGTGAACGGGCTCTCAGTCTCTGGAAGAATTCACCACTTACACTGACTTGAAAGTAGATTTATCATATGTATTGACATGGTGTTATTTAGAAATTATATTTAGCTTTACACTGTGTGGCAGGTATTTACATCCCACTTAATATATCACAGTGGTCATGAGTCAACTAATAAATTCAAATGTATTCCAAATAAAGCAGCAAAAAAAACAATAAAAATAAAAAAAACACCAAAGGAACAAACAGGCAAATATGCTTTTGTGCTCCACGAAAAGCCCTAAGCAATTTATTAATTTAGATAAACTGCACAAGATAAATCTAACATGGTCAGAAGGTAAGACTCAACTGAATTACAGTCTTGGAAACCAGAATCTGTGTAGTTCTGTGGGCAGAATGCCTGAGGCTAGAACTTACTGAGATACAATCTAAAATTCACAGTACACATCTTATACTTTAACAGTATCACAACAAGACACTATCCTCTATTAGCAAGCTACACAGCAAATTCTCCAGTGTTAAATCAACACTATTAGTGTTACCTTAACACTGAGAGTGTTAAATTATTACACTAACAGTGTTAATTTAACACTAATAGTGTTGATTTAACACTGGTGAATTCGCTGGGCACAGTTTTTAGTAATGATGACTAGATGTACCTACTCAGTTACTATTTGATTTATCAGCCAGTAAAAATTAATTGCAACCCTGAGTAAATAAATAATTCCAGCAGTTTTAGACATCACTTACAATCAGTGGTGGACAAAGTACGCAGACCATGTACTTGAGTAAAAGTACAGATACTCAAGGTAAAATAGTACTCCAATCAAAGTAAAAGTCCTCATTTTAGATCTCGCCTTGAGTAAAAGTACAAAAGTATTTACCTTCAAATATACTTAAGTATCGAAATAAAAGTACCATGACGTATTATGGCTCTAATGTCCTGTTATTTCAGTAACAAGTCTGATGCTTAACACATTGTAGGTGAAAAGACTCTAGTGTCACTCTTGGTTCCCCAGTTTTTTAACTGATTGTCATTAATTTGTCTGACACTGATGAACACAGCAGGAATGGCCAAAGATTAAATACAGTAAATTATGTTATATCAATTATTATATACACCATGCTTTCCCTCCAAACCAACAGAGGTCTCTCGATCCTGAGTATTAAGCCCAATTTATGCTTCTGTGTTGGACCTATTACATAGGCAGTGCGGGCTGATGTGCATCTCTCCAGAACTGTAACTCGTCACATCTATGCAACAACTGTGATTGGTCTGCAGTTGGACGAACATCGTTCAAGTTGCTCAAGTCAAGAAGTCCAGAAACATTAAATCCTCTACACTACACTCCCTAAAAAGTGCACTTTCGTATTTCGTAAAACTAATACCACTACATCACTACACTCTGTGTAGTGAAGGTGGTGTAATTGCAGAAATTTTACAGTGGCATAAGACACTTGTGCAAGCTATGGCATACACTCTGCATTGAGTCAATGCAAAAGCATAAATTGGCCTTTAGTGTGTTCTCTGTACCAGAACATAGTTTTTCACTAATTTAGGAACATTACTAGGGTCTTGCCCTAGTGCAATTCACTTTTACAGCACTGTACTGAAATTGGGTGTCACAGTCACACAGCTCCAGGGAGGTTGTGGGTTCGAGTTCCACTCTGGGTGTGTTCTCCCCATGTTCTCCCTACCAACGTGTGTTTTTGGACTGTGGGAGGAAACCGGAGCACCCAGAGGAAACCCACACGGACACAGGGAGAACACACCAAACTCCTCACAGACAGTCACCCGGCTTGGGAATCAAACTCACAACCTCCAGGCCCCTGGAGCTGTGTGACTGCGACACCGTGCCGCCCACTAAATATCTTGCAAGTATTTATTTAAATTACTAAATATCTTGCAAAACTTGAGTAGCATTTACTAAATATCTGGAGAAAACTTGTTTCTATTTACTAATCATAGGAACTTTATATCTATTCAATAATATCACATGTCACTTTGTTACCATAATTGTTTTTATTTTTAAATGGTATGCACTCATACCAGACCAATTAGGATTCAGCATGCACCTGCAAATAGATAAATATTAGTTTTAACTTCATAAGCAAGTGTAATGTTTTATTGTTGGTTTTAGTTCATTCAGAAATGTTCATTTTGGTTTGGTGATATATGAAGTTAAAAGTAATAGCAATTCTTCTATTTGCAGGTGCATCCTGAGTCCTAATTACATTGATCGGATATAATTGTAAACAAAATATGATATCTTGATTTCAAACTACATAAAGTCTTTTTTATTAAGTGTCAGTTACTATTAGTTTTTAACTTAATATTAATTGACCCAAATCCCACTTTTTACAGTGCAACGTCAGGGGCTCTCTCCTCCCTATTACAGGTCAGTGAAGCATCAGAATGATTTTGAAGCTGGAATTTTAAAGTAAAAATATTACATAGCGTCCCTTTAAGCTCTCTGTGTTGTCTACATAGTTGCAGAGTATAGTTTGAGCCAGAACCGCATAGAGAGTTGTGTCAACACCATTGACTCCAATGAACCAGTTTTTTACAGCAATGGCGGATC
Organism: Hoplias malabaricus; assembly: GCF_029633855.1. NCBI lineage: Eukaryota > Metazoa > Chordata > Actinopteri > Characiformes > Erythrinidae > Hoplias > Hoplias malabaricus. The sequence continues at coordinate 42,065,463 of NC_089803.1, forward strand.
ATGGAGCCTCTTGACATTTCCCGGAAGTTAGCGGCAGACACCATCAGCGTGGTAGAGTTACAGCAGAACAGATGCGACTGTGATATGCATTTAAACTTTAAGACATTTAAAGAATGATATTTTATAATATCAGCACATCTATATCCAATTAACAACTGTGTTAAAGAGAGGAGGAGCCAGTTGAGGTGGTTCAGGCATCTGGTCTGGATGCCTCCTGGACACATTCCTAGTGAGGTGCTTAGGGCATGTCCAATGGGGAGGTGGCCCTGGGGAAGACCCAGAACACACTGGAGAGACTACATGTCTTGACTGTCCTGGGAACACTTCGGTATCCCCCTGGAAGAGCTAGATGAAGTGGCTAGGGAGAGGGAGGTCTGGGTTTCTTTACTCAAACTGTTTCCCCTGTGACATGAACCCAGATAAGCGGTGGACAATGGATGGATGAAAGTGTGTTAAACAGTGCTAGTGGATTTCCCATTAAATTATTAGATTTGGGAAACGTTAACAGTTAATTAGGCTACAGGACAGGAGTAAAATAAAAGCATAACAACGAACAGCCTGGAAATACCTCCTCATAATTTAATTTTATGATTTATTCCTTTTGGGAAATCAGAGAATAAATATACTAGCGTAATGTTTGGCTGGGGGAGTATTGGTGTTGGTATTGGTGAATAACTGTGTGAGTGATTGTAGAGATGAGTGGAGAAGGTTAAATGAGGATTTATTTTGCAATAGAAACTATGATAAAGTTATACAACAGTAAGGAACAGAAGTGTTTTTGTGATTATATAGGTTAGGATGTAATGCGTAAACATTTAAACAGTAAACAAAGGACACCTTGATCCTGCACCTCGAGTCTCAACACCCTGGGTTTTGCTTTGTTCCTTTTTAATAAAGCAAATCTTCCCAATGGTGTGTTCTTTGCATGAAATGCACAGCTGTTTGAACATTACTTTATATACTTAATTTGTTGTTGTAATCTTTAGTAATGTAATGGCACTTCACCACTCTACTAAATTGAAACAGCCATTATAAGAAAAAATAAATCTGTTATTGTTTTTTAGTATGTTGTTTAATTTACTTTTTTTTTATTTATTAGCTGTGATGCATGTTAATATTTTTTTTTTTGTCTTGGTTGTATGTGATATTTTAATGTACTGATTTTAATAGCAGATTTCTACACAAAGGCTCCACCTTCTGTCCAATCTGATGTCATATGTTTTACATCAGATTAGGTCCATATAGGATTACTGAAACCACCATGATGTGTTAGAAAACTAATCTTAACTGATTTATGAACATCTCTTCACCTCCCTCTAACTTATCAGAAACCATAGAGTATATTTCATACTGACTACCGTACAAGTTTAAAAAGCTGTATCATTTATTTATTTATTTTTTTGACACTGTCAACAGGAATATGCCTGTAACTGAAACATCAGTCTAAAATGCTAAAATGTACATAAGAGGCAAGTAACATGAGATTTTTACACTTATCCTAAAAAAGTGGCAAATTATTTGCATTGTTTATTTTATGCATATATGTAACCATATACATAGATCGATGTGCTGTAGAAATCAATTAATTTATTGAAGATTGACCAAAAATGCGCAATTTTTCTCCCCGACTATGCATTTAAATTGGCTGTCTAGAGCTTACTGGAACTATTTCAAGCCTGTATGAGTTACGTGACCACCAAGCATTTTGGACTTCCATTGACTCTCTTTTTATACAGCACTGATTCGAGCTATTTCTGCAATTCTGAGACACTTGTTTCTAAAACAGGCTACAGTCTTGTTTTTCAGATTTTTGCCTGATACTCGTTTTAAGTCTTTTGGACTTGTTTTGCTCTCTGTACTGACTTGTTTGAATGTTTCTTCTGGTTTTGACCTTGCTTGTGTTTAATAAATCTCCAGCTGACTCTCACCCGCATGATTTGTGACATCTACAGAACAATATATATGAATGAATAGTAGTAAATGATGACTCAAATGCAGCCAAATAGTAAACGGTACCAATAATTTTTAATTCATAAGAGGTCTGCCTTTGGTACTATTAGTTTTAGGTTTAGAAATATTTTCACTTGTTTTAGCATGGAAACTGTTCATTCTCCTAGCAACGGTGCTGCCGTTTGTCACGTGGAGAGCTGTGTGGAGCAGGGAGATTTGTTCAGACACATTACAGTTTTATTTACACATAAACAAAAATGAACGACAGATTGTCATAATGGAATGGAGTAAAAAGTATGATATTTGACTTTGAAATGTAGTGGAGTTAAAGTAAAATGTTGCCCAAAATGGAAATACTTCAGAAAAGTACAGATACACATATAACTACTTACAGTAACGAATTACATCTATTTAGTCACTGTCCACCACTGCTTACAATTGACTTCAGATGTTCAGTTCTGTACCCATAGCTTGTATTAACTCTGTAGACAAGCAAGAAACAAATATAGATGCTCTGATATTTTGATGCTCTGAAAATGGGCATTAAGCATAAATGTAAGGTCTCCATGCTAAATGCCAGCTGTTAGCTAGAGGGGTATAAAGACCCCCAGCACTGGGTAAGACTCAATAATTGGAACAGATTAACTAATCAAAACTAATCACAGATCATCTGTACTTGATCCTACTAATGCACTTGTGGGTGAATACCATCAAATGCTCACAGCAATGTTCCAACAGCTAGTGCAGAAACTGCCAGTGGTGTGAAAGGGGACAGACTACTAAAAAGTATCCTTGATTCAAAAGAAAAATTTGATGTATACGAGATGTGTGAGTGTGAAGAACCTTTTAAAGGTTTAAAAATATCACATCAGTTTTTGCCCATTTAAATATATTAGCAAAAACGATTCTTTTTATGGAACCAAAACAGGTTCTTCTATGGCATTGCTAAAAGAACATTTTGTAGCACCTTTATTTTTAAGTGAATGCTTTTTTTACAGTGTTATGGCTATTCAGTGGATGGGTGTGTTCATGTGATTATATGTTTGAGCTTGATGAGTTTTTACTTTCTTTTTGTCTGCCTTTCTTTCCCTTTCTTCTTCATTCTAGACAGCTCTGTCTTTCACTCTCTATACAGCTTTTTATTTTTCCTCCTTTTATTATCTGTTTTTAAGAGTCTCCTTTTAGGAGTCTGTCTCTCACTAACATTTCCTGGCTTTATGTCTCTCTCTCTCTCTCACTCTCTCTCTCCAACATCTCCACTGTGAACTGATAGCAGCAGCAGATAACACCCCCTACACTGATTCGCTACAGAAAGCTCTTGTATGCTTCTCAATATGTTCCCCAAAAAGAGAAAAAAAGATCCACTTAGTCAAAAGCAGTTTTTGGTATGTTGTTTTGATGCTGTGGAAAATTGGCACACATATGTTATACTATGTGAGAGTAGGCTTGCAGATATATACAGTACTTCAAGAATTAAATAGAAAAACCATAGGGCCCCATGGCAGAAAACACAGTGAACAAACAAAATGTACAAAAAACAAAAATTATTTTCAGTCAGTTATAAAACTCTGAAGCATCTATTACTTGCTAGCCATTTATGCCTGAGGCAAATCTGTCAATCATGTAACTGCTCAGTGTTGTAGCTGTGCTTATTTGATACATGAAGGCTGTAACAAACCAGAAAACTTATAGACTTTGATACACTGTCATAAACTTGATTTCTGAATAACAAACATAAATTGGTGTCATATATAAGCATCATATGAATTGCTTTACATCACTCTGACAACCCTAATTAATAATATGCTGGTACTAAATCAAATATTTTTGCTGAGTGCATTTACATGCAATTAATAATCCATTCTTAATCAGATTTCTGCAGTTGCAAAATCTGATTATTCAAGTGGTCATATATCCTCTGATTTCTGAGATTGGAGTAAAATCTAAAAATCAGATAAAGAAATCTGTTTAAAAGAGTTGGATTTTAGCTCAGTAATCTCTATGCCTTTTGTATTTCTCTTTCTGCGTATGCATGCAAAAGTAATCGTCCTCTCACCACTCTCATTAAGTACTCCTCACACTCCACAGTCCTTACCGCCAATATGAGCAGCAGCTTGGGTCTCTAACAGAGGGATACGCTGCATCTAGAACAGGCGCTTGTTTTAAAAAAAAGCTCATCTCCATCTCAGCAGCAGTGTAAAGAATGGTGTGAGAAGGGCAGTACTGTGGAATATTAGAAATCATTAAAAAAAATAATAATAAATAAATAAATAATAAGATCCATGTTTACAGGTAGTAAGTGGATCCATATTTACAAAAACCCACAGCAGGAACTTTATGTTGCATATATCAGTGAAATGACTGGCTGTTGCAAAGCAGAAATCAGGTTATTGACAGACTGTAAACTCAGAGTTTTCACATATTGTTATAAAAACACAAAATAGCACAATGCATACATTTACTTGTCATCAGTTCTTCTGGCAGCAGGTTTAAACAAGTTTAGTGGGCACTGCCAAATTCTCTAAATGAATCATCCCTAAGACCTTTGCTTTGGTAGTGCTAGCTGCATCAGCATTGTAACCTCATTAGCTCTATTGTCAAACTGAAGAAGTAAGATTCATTCGTCAACATTTCTTCTTTGAATGTGTGAATTTATGAGGTAAAAAAGAATTTTATATTTTTTTCTCGGATTTGATTTTATTCCAGAATTGAGTTATTCTGAAGTCTAGTACCGGTGGGAATTCTATGGAGTTAAAGAAATCCACAACTATTCCATCCAAGCTCCAGTGGGAACAGCAGCCTTGCATTAACCTCCACACACTTAACATCGCTGCAGTGGTTTTGATATTATGATGGTGCGAGTTGTGCACAGCTATAGCACCAGCTGTGTGATTCTGTATGTTAATGTACTCATAATTAATGTCCCCTGTACCAAGTACTCATACCTTAACGGTAAGAGTGGTTGGCACTGAAGCACTGACATGACCCTCATCATTAGATCTCATGTGGAGATCCTTTTATAGGCACTCTGAGTCAAGCCTGTGACAACAGTAGAGAAATATGAATTAATTGGTTTATGAGAACCTGCACTGAGGCTGTAAAAGGGCTATGATATATTTACACAAATCTAAGGACACAAATTCTCCCCTTTGCACAAATTAACACAGAAAATTGTGCTTTTGTCAAAACACCACAAAGCTCGAACAACAGAACTGTTTTTACATCATTTAATCAGCCCTGTTCAACTTTGTTCTCAATCTTTCCATACTTGTTTCTATCATATTTAAGCAGTACTCTTATTCCTTTGTGCTTGTTGTTTTTGTTTTGCCACTCTTTTGGCACTCACTTACCTAAAACAGAAATTATGCAAACATTATTTTGTACACATTGCACGATGGCAAACTATAATTGGTACACAGTTTACGAATCCCGGGAGTAATCTTTTAGTAGTACATTTACAATCTCATGTTGAGACCAGGCTGACACAGTAGCCAGTTCTAAGCTTTGGAGAGCCCTAAATAGGATTTTCTGGAGGCTCCCTCATTTGCTTAGGTTTTCTCTAAGGTGATCTTTAGTTAAAAGTCAACAAATGAAAGAATAGGCTTTGCTCTTCTGGGTGGGTAAGATGACCCTCTTTCTCTCATTCACTCATTACAAAGCTAGCAAACTGGCAAGTCAACATAACAGAACTGTAGTGAGCATACTGTGCTGTCTAATGATGCTGCACTTATCGTAGAGAGTTATTTCCCTGGGTTGACTGGAGAAGAAAAAACAATGCCACAAACATTCCTTTCATCATTAAGCATTTTCATATCAGATTTACTTCACTTTTTCCACCTATCAGCTACAGATATGTGCAATTGTTTTTGAGACAGGACTAACCAGTCACTTTGTTGCTTTTGGTCCCCTTACCTAAATGTAGATAACATGAAGGTATAACAATGATCTAAAGTTTATGATCTTTATGGTCTTCTTTATGAAGTAATGCTAACAGCTGTCACAGCCAAAATCAAAGAAAAGAAAGAGCATAATATAGAATTAGTGATATAGAGAAATAGACTCTCATACATATCTAGCTTTTAAATCCAATTTTTTATTGGTTAGATAGAGAATTGCCTTGTACAGTGTAATCTATAAGTAATTTGATAGGGATATTTTCCCTGAATACCAGCACATTAGATCTTGAATTGAAAACATAATTTTGAGGTTAAGTGCAGATTGCCAGCATCCATTTGAAGATATTCACATGTTTATTGGACGATCCATACAGAAATTACAACCAGTCTTTCTAAAGTATCATTTTCTTAAAATGACGATGAGAAACAACATGACATGAAATAATATTTACTATTTTGCTCAAGCACCACCAGATATTCCCTGGTGGTGCTCCTCTGGTCTAGTAATGCAGTAATTTTCAGAATTACTTTCCTATCGTTTCTACTTTTCTTTCAATCACACATTGATACATGTTCGTCTTCATCTCATCTATCCTTAAATTTATCTTAGAATTGGAATGAGGAGTATTAACGCTTTCTATCATGTTGTAAAGCTGTTGAGCTCATGTTAATGTTTTCTTCTCTTCACTGTGCTCTGCAAGACATTCATGCTACCATTCGATGTTACATCATATTCATTATAACTCATACTCCCCTCCAATAATTACATTGAAAAATACTTGGCAATAAAAGATGAGAAACATGTAGGATTTTCGTTATAACAAATTAAATCAATGTAAACGTGAATGCCCTTGGGTGTTTACCCATCTCTTGTTTACAGATTTAAATAATATCATAAGCTGTATAAATGTTATTCTTTGTACTGACAGTGAATTACATTGCTAATCAAAACACTGCTGTTACTGTGCTGTTAATGTGTCACTAAATAGGTATAAGACACTATATAAATTGGTACTGTAGCTTTACATTGCTTCAATATGCATATTAATTTGTATATGCCTGCTTTGACTGAATCTATCCTGTACATAATCAATAGATACAAACTGAAAGCAGAAAAGTGTGGTGAAAAATGTGTGTTTGTGTGTATGTGTTTGTGTGTATGTGTGTGTGTGTGTGTGTGTGAGTGTGTGTGAGTGTGTGTGTGTGTGTCTGTGTGTGTGTGTGAGAGAGAGAGAGAGAGAGAGAGAGAGAGAGAGAAATTGGGATGGGGCATGCGTATATGAGGTGGTGCATTTGTAGATTTTTGTGCTGTAGAAGGCTATTAGTGAGATCTTTGAGTTGAGAGGTGACCAGCAGTGCAGTATTTGAGGCTGAAAGTTATGCTTTTAGGCAGTCTGTCCCTGAGGTGTCTTGAGTGGCCTCTGATGTCACGGCTGACATTGAGGCTTTTGGACAGGATGAACACAAGTGTCATCCAGCAGCTCCATCATATCACTCTCTTTCAGTGCCATCACACACACACAAACACACACACACACACACACACAGAGAGAGAGAGAGAGAGAGAGAGAGAGAGAGAGAGTCAGCTAATTTAAATACATGTTGCTCAAATGGATATTTCCACCTAGAGCCAAAACTTCAGAAATTGACTTTTAATAGGATCTCTGTCCCTCTTTGCTCCTGGAAAGATCAAGATTTTAAAAGATTTCTGTAAGGATTTGCATTAAGCCACATAGAAATCACTGTGTGTTTTTCCACACAGTTCCATTGCTTTACAGCCAAAGGCTGGGGGTGTATACCTCTCCAGATGATGCAGTCAATAAAACATAAAATATAATAGGTGCCATGTGATTTTTTTGTTACACATATCTCACATCTATACACAGAAACACACCCCACTGTCCTGGAGCTTGTGGGTTCAAGCCCTGCTCCAGGTGAGCAGTGTCTGTGAGGAGTTTGGTGTGTTCTCTATGTGTCCGCGTTGGTTTCCTCTGGGTGCTCCTGTTTCTTCCCACGGTCCAAAAACACACCTTGGTAGGTGGGTTGGCGACTCAAAAGTGTCAGTCGGTGTGAGTGTGTGAATGAATGTGTGAATGTGTGTTGCCCTGTGAAGGACTGTCACCTCCTTCAGTGTGTGTTCTGCCTTGTGCCCAGTGATTCCAGATAGGCTCTGGACCCTGAACTGGGTATGCAGTTACAGACAATGAATAAATAAATTAATATATTTACATTATTAATGTACTTTACTGTACACTACCATATATTTCTGCCCATCATGTATTGCTTTACTACACATTACAGTACATACGCCATACCACTATGAATTATTATGCATTTATGTACACTACTTTGCATTACTATGTATTACCAGACATACACATGAATGTGCTCTTCTGTATATTGTTGTACGTTTGTGTACACTACTACACATTACCATATAATACTGCCCAATATTGCAAACTACTATATGCATTCTTATATACATTTACCTTACTATAACAGTATGTTGCATTTGGTATTTCATTGTGATATAAATTTTTTGAGTACAGCATTGCATTCCCCAGTTCCCCTGGTAAATGTGCTGTTTCTCAGATAATATTTTTGTCCGAATATCTATCTATCACAAGAAATGTGGAATCTATTATTATTTAATTGATCAGTCAATTCACTAGTCTCATCAAGCACAGACAGTGCAACTGAAGGAAACAATCTGCTGATGTCTTCCAACCATGGCGTTGTCTTGCAACTTGGGATCTTTAATACTTCCAAATGTAAGTATCAATGCAGTACATCAACTCTGTGTCTGCAGCCTAGAAAACCAATGGGCATACTGAATGGGTGGAGAAACTCTCAATCATATCTTGCATCATCCAATCATATAGCACATATGAACTGTCAATCAGAAATTGCACTATCCAATCAAAAGTCTGAAGCAATTGTCTATCATTGTGTGCATCAGCCAAGGAAAGGGTTTAAGTAAAGTGCAGTACAGGCGAAATCTTGGTTTTGTAATGTATACTTTGTTCACCTACTCTTATTGTGTTGTCATAACTCACATTAACAGAAGGCTTACCAATTAACCACATACATTATAGGTAAGATATTACAAGGTAAGAAATGATTTTAAGACAGAAGCAAGCACCACGACATTCAAAATCCACTTTAGAAATTTTTGCAAAGTGACGTCTTCACACTGACAACAAACCTTTTCCACATCATGCTCTAACACATAAACAAACCTATTAGATTGGCTGATGCACAAAAATGACAGACAGTTCATTCTAATCTGGCAAATGCAGAATGTGATTGACGGCCAAGAGCAGTTTTAAGTGGCTGATGCAAAAAAAAAAAGAAAGAAAAAAAAAAGATTGACAGGCTCCTCCTCTCAAGAACTCATCTCCTCTTTGTCTCCAGTCTGCAGCATTACCTTTTTCAAGAAAATGACTGGTTGCCCCTTTACATGACTGAGAGGTGATTTCACTGGATTTCATACTAATATGAAGCTGCAAGGGAATAAAAAATAAATAAATAAACCTTTGAAGGCCATTCCCACCCCGAGGCCTAATTTTAACCATTTGTAACTTGTTATGCAATGCTGGTTGGTGAGAATTCTGACTAATTTGCAATTATCTAAGGATATGCATCCTAGGCAGGCTGTCTTGGTGAATTTGCTTCTTGCTTAACTGTTGCGAATTTCTCTAAAGGAATGCAGTTTGCCAAGCACACATGGGTTTGATGCCATCTGAAAAAGCAATAAGACACTCAAATTTGTCTTTTGGAACTGAAGAGAGAGGCCAGTAACACTGTTTTAAGCCCTATGAGAGACCCTGATTAAGTGCAAAAGTGGCAGCTCAAAAACTACTCAGACAGAGCCGTACGCAGGCTGCCAGGAGTTATTGAGTAATTATGAATGGCTTAAATGTGTGGTGGTTCCTTTATCCACTACATAACACCACCACATCAGTGTCAGTGCATCACTGAGGATAATCCACAACCCAAATCATATCTGCCCTACAGTGGTCCTGATCCTTGAAGAACAGTGAGAAAGTGGGATAAAAAAAAAGTATGCAGAGCAACCATGGACTTCAATCTGTAATTGCAGAAATACAAAGTGCTTCTGTATGGTCAGTGGAGCTGATAAAATTGACCAGGAGTGTAGAAGCAGTTAACCTCTTCTGCAGCAGTTCTGAGAATAATGGAAGGATCTCCTGACATTGTTAGGTCTCACCTATTTCCTACTGTTTTAATTATTGCATACTGAGTCCATTCAACCCTAGAGAGCCTCTACTGCAGAGCAAGGCAGCCAGTCAATTAGAGTACACACCTTTTATTTTAGACAAAGAAAATCAGCCTTAAATTCATACAGTGTGCACCATGTGAGATTCCTTCAGCAATGATACAGTCAAAGCTTGTGAATAAACAGTGTGATTATATTCCTTTACAATTTTCATTCACAAGCTTTACTGAACGCTGTATACAGTTCATACTGAGTTTCTTTGTCTGAATTAATAGTAATTAAAAAATGCATATTAATTAAAGTATCTGTTCCAACTGGCTGGCTGCCTTGCTCTGCACATTGAGCTCTTAAAGGTGACATCATTAATGTCAATCAAAAACACTAAAATTCTGAGGATGTTTGTTTACAATTACATTTGTTTGCATGCTCAAAACCAGTCGAATGTGTTCACAAAGCCCCAGTGTCTGTAAATGGGTAAAAAAGAACAAACTGTCTTGTTACAGTACATTAGGCTTTCACTCTCTGTTCATCGCAGAAAAACTGCATTTTGAAGTATTTTAAACAATGGAGAGCCCAAACATTGAAAAGCAGGGACCAAGGTGAGGATATTTACAAAGTTTCTTCATCATTTGCTAGCTCTCCAGTCATTTATGTACTAGAAAAAGGTCAGGTGTTTGTAAGCAGCCCTGGCCCTGGGAAACAAAGAAATTGTCTAGTTCTGAAATGGCCCAGGAGTTCTCTCCCTCAACCACAGCTGAGACACAGCATCTGGAAACATTGGATGGTGAAAAGACCTCAGAACATTGAAAGGTTGAAAGAGATGAAGCTGTTGCTCTATTTCTTCTCCATATCCGACTTATTCTTGCTGTCACATTTACATTGCTTAATGAAGTAAATAAATACATCACAAACGGAACAGCTCCAGTTACAGTTGAGTTCCGTGCTAACTGAAACAGTAAATAAAAGGTTACAGATGATTTGAACTTCAACCACAATCAAGCCACAGTCGGCTTCTTGCTCAAACTTATTTCTAAATAAACACTGTGGGAACAGTATTTCTCCAGAACAATCTGCAAGATTTCCTTTGGGGATTATGAAAGCTGGGTGCCCTCCACTTAGTTTTTGTGTCCATAGTGTGTGCAAATTAAAGTGGTTGAACATTCACTAATTATAAAGGCTGTCTAGAAGTTTTTGGACATATAGTGAACGTTGTGTTGGAGTTTTGTTTCCTCTCAGTTGCTGATACTGAGGTTGGTGTGCTCATTAGGGATCTGGACCAGGATTTATGTAAAGCTGCTTTGTGATATTTGTTCTATTGTAAAACCAACAGCAGTAAAACTGAATTAAACCAAATAAAATCAGATGCAATCAGACCGTGTTCGCAAGCTAAAACTAGCGCCCATATCCGCTGCCTTTCCCTGCTTGTAATCCCATTTACAGTGGTTATATTTCAGCTGTTGTGCAGCAGACTGAGAATATTTAAATCAGATCTCCTTTAATACCTGCCTTTTCTGCTAAAAAGATTCAATTATGGCACCTCCATAGAGAGCTTACATCCTCTTTTGTGCGTCTTTTGTGAACTCGATGTGCAAAGAGGAAGTGCAGGCAGATGGGCCTCTGTGTGTGTGTGTGAGACACAGCAAAGGAGGGGAGTTGAGTGGTATACATGTATATTGGTGTGCTTTTTTCTTTTTCATTTTTTCTTTTTTTTTTTTTTTGCAAGTGAATAGATTCTGTTATTTTCAGCAAGTTGTGTGTGTGTGTGTGTGTGTGTGTGTGTGTGTGCAATACATCACAGTGTAAAAACTAGTTTACATCCATTGGGTGGTTTGTTATTCAGTAACAGGGACCTCAATGCAAACAGTTGGGGCTAATCTTAGGTTAAGGCAAGGCAAGGGAATATTTTTTTCTCGAGCATACACAAGGGAAATTCAAAATGCTTTACAGTCGAAACAAACATAGAAGCTAAACTCCACTTCATGTTTAGCTTTCATCTGAGGTAGGACTAACTGATTAGTTCTTAAAGATCTGAGAGTTCTGCTCGGCTCATATCTCTGTAGCAGATTTGATAAATACACTGGTCATCATGAAGACATTTATAGACCAGTAATAACACCTTAAAGTCTATTCTATAACAGGCTGGTATCTAGTGTAAGGATTTAAGAATGGCGCCGATGTGATCTCTTATTTTGCTCCTAGTAAGAAATCTGGCAACTACATTTTGTATCAGCTGAAGCAGTTGAAAGTGCAGTTAAGAGACCATTACAGTAATCAACCCTGCTAGAAATAAAAGCATGAATAAGTTTCTCCAGCTCTGAGTTAAATGTGTCCATGGCCATAAGGGGTTAAGGTTATGGTAAGGTTAGTAAGGTTAATTTTATGCTAGTAGTACTTAAGGCTAAAATCAATGTAAGTGTCCTTAACATTTACAGAAGTGTAGCTAATGGCCTCGCAATCCACGACTTGGGCTATTTGGTTATACTTTATTGTAAGGTAGTGTCAATAAGGATAAGTGGAACCTAAAGTTTCAAAACAACTGTTATAGAGCTACATATAATACTGGGTGATATGACTGCAAACCAATATCATGATTGATTGTGATTTATTATTATTATTAGTTGGCTCCCACATTTCACTGACAAGGCTTGTATGTAAATATGTTCAAGGATTAAAGCAAGGATATTTTTTCTAATATTTCTCTGAGTTTGTCAGTTTCCTATTTTGAGCCATGCACTGTTCATATTTGGTGTGTGATTGTGCTTCAAGTGCTGAAACAGACTGGTGGGATTAACTTTACTGTAACTGCTGAAACTGTTTTGTCTCAGTGTTTACAAAAGTAAAACACGTCCAAATGTGAGAGGCAGCAATTTTCTGTGATACAAGCTGCTCGAGTTGCTCGGTTGGCCTCAGTTTTTAGGCTGTTGCTTCCAAGTGGCATGGGGCAGAGTCATGTGACTACATGTGTTGTAGCGTGGTTTTAAGAGGACAGTACATCCACCAGTTGGGGGACAACAACACCCAGTTGGGGTGGGGGCACTAAAAGAATTACAACAATTACAAGAACAATCTATGGATATATAGGCAAGATTACATTGATTTGAAGTTCTGAATGACAACTTAGTTGCCCAGCCCTAGCTACACACACATTCAGTTCCATGGCAGCCATTTGTCATGACATTTTCAGTTGGCTTTGCAGTGAAATCTAGCTTTCATTCATTCATTCATTCATTTATTCTCGGTGACTGCTTCTGTCTGTATCACACACTCACCCAGTCCCTCACACACTCATACCTATGGACACTTTGCACAGCCAGTCTACTTCCCACCATGCATTTTTGGATTTCCTCCAAAAAACCTGGAGAAAACCCACCTAGACACAGGGAGAATACATGAAACCTCTCACAAACAGTGACAGTTGCACCACTGGCCTACCTCTGAATACTGTCAGTAGCAAATAAATTAAAGATATATTAGCTTCTGATACCAATCAGCATATTGATCGTCCCTTCCCCACCATACTGTAAAATGATATTTTTATTTTATGGCACTTTCTGCCAATATATTTTGAATTATTTTGTCACAATTAAAAAAAATAATAATAACTGGTCCAATAGTCCAAACAGTAAGAAAGTGTAGTAGACAACACTTAATTTGCACTTTAAAATAAAATCTGATCATAGATTGAGTGCTGTGGACAATACTGGGCCTGAGTATCATTTTCTAGTGCACAGATTTTAGACAATGACAATATTACCAGCCATTTTATGTTCCTTCATTGAGATATCACACATGCTGCATCCAGGTGTGATACTAGATTTTGCAAAATACAGGACGCAGCAGTCTTGTTGACACATAGCTCCTCAGCTGTGCAGGGAAATAATGCAGCTGCAGGCGAGTAAGGTAAAGCAGGCAGGCGGCTCAGCGGAGGTGGGGAAATCAGTTAGAGCAGCGTGAGCACGGCAGTATGTGTGGCGCGTCGCTTCCAAGGTCTTGATTGGTTTGTTCCGGATTCTTGTTTTCAAACCCACTGTCGTGAGCACGGTGGAGAATATTCTGGGAATTTATTTATTTATTTATGTTTTGCACTGCCTTTAAGCCATTTGGACCCCGCAGGCCTATAGTGTAAAAAAGTGTTTGGAACATCATGAAAAAAGTGTGAAACAATAGCAGTCAGCAGGAATGTGCGTGGCACTTCAGTGGAGTACAGCCTCATTTTCCTCCTAGTGAGTGGTGATGCCTGGGGAGAAAGGAGCTGCCAAATTTTAGTGCACTCCAAAAACAAAGAAAAAAAAAAACCAACAACAAAAAAAGCAAAAACAAAAACCCGGGAAGGGACTGAGCCAAGCTCAGCGACATGCCTCAGAAGAGGAACGCAACATAAAAGGAATGTTTGCTTTTAATCGCCTGCTGTCAGGGTCAGGGATGAGGGAAGCTGCCCTCTCAGCTACCTGCTCTGGGGAAGGTGTGTGTGTGTGTGTGTGTGTGTGCATGCTAATGTGTTTAATATTCTGGAAATAAATGAATGAACACTGTGCAAATTGATTTATTCTGGATCTGGATCTTTATCTCTACTGAGATAGCTAGTCTCTGGGGCTTTGTAAAGCGATGTGTTTTGGTGGGTGTTGGGCTGTCCATGGATTCAAGTAGTACAAAGTTTCTGCCTTATTTTGCATGTGACTTCTAGACTCACCGAACAGTTCTTAATTCAGACGCTTCTTTCATTCATTAATAATTAAAGACTAGTTTTACATACACTGCCTGCAGCAATGCATCTGGCATTCTGACATCCTTCCAGTGACACCCCACTCTCTCTCATACACAGACACAAACACACACACACACACACACACACACACACACACACACACATACACACACACACACACATCCTCTTGGTCACAGTCTATTAGGAGAATGAGAGTCTCATTCTCATTTTAAAATGAAAATGCTGTTAAATGTGGCAATTAATACAAAAAAAAAAAGAAGAAGAACTGCAAATAGAAATCTTCCTATTTGCCAGTTTCTTGCTTGAATTTTACTCCCCCTTAAATCATACACCTGGAAAAATCCAAAAGGAACCAGAATACAACTACTATACCTTTTAAAGTGGAATGGGAAATTTTAATTACTAGACTTTTCACGCCAGTGTCTGACTACTGTGTGGTTTGAAGGTGGACTGAGAAATCTTAAAATATGAGCAGTTATTTCAATGCCCTGCAGGCTTCTTTCTTTCCAAAGCTTTTACACATTGAGTCCCATGGGTCAATCCACAAAGTTATAGTCTTGACCATTAATGTTGTATTCTAAGATCAACAATATGGTCACGCATGCTAGCTAAATACATTAGCAGGATATCTATTTATGATTATGAGCACTTTGTAGCAAGAAACAAGAAATATATTGTTTAAAAATAAAGTTAACATAGCTAATTGAGTAAGTAGCCATCTAAACATCCAAACACAAATCTTGGCCCAGTACAGTACAACACTTAGCTTCATGACTTTTTGCTAACTAGTTTAATAGATGTGTTTCAAGGGATAATGTTAGATCTATTACAGGTTCATCCTTGCATACATAGTTGAAGTACAAATAACTACAATGTATGTTCCCTGGTGCAAACAGTTAGGGTGAGCTTGTAATTGTAGCAGATTAAATGAAAGAACAAAGATGAATTAAAACTGCTTTAACAACAAAACTTTACCTGGATTCCTTGAACGTGAGTTAAAGCCAAGTTGGTAAGGGTTTCAGGAATTTAACAAAAGGTTTAACAAAAAGTATTGTTTAAAGGAAGGAACAGGTGCGGTAGAAAAAGGTGCACAAGCAGCAGAGATAACAACAGCCTTAAAAGGATGGTCAAGAAAAGGCCATTCAAAACTTTGGGGGAGACTCACAAGAACTGGGCTGCGGCTGGAGTCAGTGCTTCAGGAGCCCCACACACAGACGTATCCAGGACATGGGCCACAACTGTCACATTCCTTGTGTCAAGCCACTTATGACACAGAGAAAATGCCAGAAGTGTCTTACCTGGGCCAAGGAGAAAAAGGACTGGACTGTTTATCAGTGTCTAAAGTCTTGTTTTCAGATGAAAAATTTGCATTTCATTTGGAAATCAATCAACAAATTACTTCAGATTAGTTGTATTTCATAGTGCAACAAAGATTCTTTGTTAGCTTGAGATGCAAAAAATACCAAATAAAACCTGCCAATGGAGAGTGGTAGCTTCATTACTGAAGCCAAAATTGACCATTGAGGCAATCTGTTCTTGGAAGTAAACAGCACTAAGAACCGATTATTGATCTGGAAGTTTCTGTAAATCAAAGTCATGGATTCGAGCAATTAGTGAAAAGGAAGACAAAGAGATGACTACTTTTGTACTAATGTAAACACGTTAGGATTTTCAGGTCTGAATTGACTGCCTGGCCTCTCTAGCAAACTACTGCATGTCAGAGGATTATAAATAGGACAGGTTAAACAAAGCAAAGGTGAAGCTCATCACTAATTACCTGATTGCTCAGCAAGTCCTCCCTCTCCTCTGCAGAGGACACTCCTTGTAATGACAAGCTTGCCACAGGACTCGGGGTAAATAAACCCTAATACAATAATGCATATATGATTTCTTAACCATCTGTAAATGTAAGCCACGCAGTGTTTTTCTTTTGTAAGAAAAATATATTAGATAAATATATTACAAACCAAGAAATGACACATAATCCCTTGACTTAACACTGTAGGATAAAAGACTGGCTTCAGAGACCATTAATCATGTTGTTAGGACTAGGTTTATCAGGATATGTGCACAATTTCCAGGCAAAAACATCTAAATGTTGGAGTTTAATTGAATTTATTGTGTGTGTGTTGTGTGTATTTTTTCTGTTATGAAAATGTGGCTATATTTAGCTTTCTTCTGTAAAGCAATATGTACCTTCAAGATACAAAACTGGATCTTAAAACCAATGCTGTACATTTGTCTGTACCCTGTCTACTTTTAGCGAACAACAATGTGCCCTTTTTGTGACAATGTAGCCATCTCCACAGAAAGTCATGAAAAAACAGGATTCTCTGGAGCAGCTCATATGAGCCTAATCTCACCATGCCCAGAACCAAGTCTCAGTCAAAAGGGATCTATTAATTATCTTTGGTAATAATAAATAAATAGGGCTTGGAAAAGGCATCAAAAATATCCTTGCTCCAACTTTTTATTTTGTTGATGAAAAGTCAGTATACAACAGAACAGAAAATCCCCACCCTAAATTCTTGGCTTGGATACAACAGACCCCATCGAAGAAGTGCCATAAATTGCTTGGGAAAGGTGCCAACAGATTAAGAGTGTCCCCACTGTACCATGTTATTTGCAGCTAATCAGACTCCTGAACTATCAGCACTGAAAGATCAGTTGAAAAATGTTGTAATAGCAGATAGAATTCTCTACAGGTATGTGAGGTTCCTGTTATAAGTTCCCTTTCAAAACTAGTGAACACAGTAAACTATGTGATGAAAAGTGTCACAGACTTCAAGACCCTGAGAAAATGCTCAGATAATTAAAAGAGTTTTGGCAGATTATTATGTATCCTGAGCATTATACGTTATTTTAGGTAGAGAGAGGTAAAATAGAAAGTGTAGTATAGTATGATGAATGTGTGTTAATTTCTAATAAAAGAAACTTGACTTTTTGGGACTTTAATACTTCTAGATGGTCAACTTCAGAGACATCTCCAATTCCCCCAACTCAGATTGGAATCTGAGAAAACACCCAGAGAGGGTCATAAACCAACACTCCAGGCATGTTTATGACCCAAGGTCAAGAGAGGAATTTTTGGTGATGGCAGAGACACTATTAAGTATCAACTTGCTCTCTGTAAAAACTCCTTAATCAAGAACTTCTCAAACCATGGAATTAAACCTTAATTTCCATTGGTTTAAAACAGTTTGAAGTTGCATATGGGATATGACTGTGTAAAATTAATTTCAGTTAGACAATAAACACAGATAAAACTTATGTACAAAAACCAATTTCATCACATACTCAGAGGTGTGTTGTTTGGTTAAGAATTATGTAAACCATGATTTTGTCTGAATTATATTACTTTGTGTTAACATATAACCGTTTATATTGCAAAAGCATGATTCTGAAATCTTGAATACTCTGTCAGCAGGAGTGTTTGCCTTGTCAAGTGTCGCAAACTGTATGTGATGTCACTACTAAGGGAGGTTCTAGTCTAAAAATCATCCAATCAGAGGCAAGAGATGCTCCAATACTCAATCCCTGAGTACCAGTCAGGCCTTCAAGGTGGGTTTCCTAAAACCTGTTTAAAAACCAGTGGTGCGGAAATACATAGGCTTGGCTCTCACTCTCCAGCTCTTCAACATTTCAGCCCAGGCTGAACAAACCCAGAACATAGAAAGGAAGTGTAGAGAGATAAGGAAACGGGGGGGGGGGGGGGGGGTATTCGAGCTACAAAGCTCGTGTCTGCTAAAAAGCTCCAGAAAGCCCAGCACCTCTATGAAGTCCTGCAAGTCATCTCCTCTCCAGGGACATGTAAGGTCACTGGTTAAATTATTTTAACTCTTTTAACACTAGAACTACCAAACCGCTGCCATTTGGCAATTATACCTTTAAATCCCAAAGAACTGCCATTTGACAGGTGTGAACAGCTCTTCTCACCTCCAGTGTTATGTAAATGAGGCCTTTACGTTTGAAAGGAGACACTCTACTGCACTCCACACTCTTCTCTGCAGCAAGTTGGTGAACCCCCACCCCCCAAAAAGTCAACATTACCAGACATTTAGATTCCATCCATCCATCCATTATCTGTAACCGCTTATCCAATTTAGGGTCGCGGGGGGTCCAGAGCCTACCTGGAATCATCGGGCACAAGGCGGGAATACACCCTGGAGGGGACGCCAGTCCTTCACAGGGCAACACAGACACACACATTCACTCACACACTCACACCTACGGACACTTTCGAGTCGCCAATCCACCTGCAACGTGTGTTTTTGGACTGTGGGAGTAAACCGGAGCACCCGGAGGAAACCCACGCGGACACGGGGAGAACACACCACGTTTAGATTCAAGGTAGTTTTATTGGTATATGAACAGGAAAGAAACATTTTGCTTGGTTTCCCTGTACAATGAAATAGTAATAAAGGAAGTAATAAAAGATAAAATAAGCATGCAACAATATGGTAACAAAAGTATTCATAAATAGAAATGTAAACTATACAGAAATATAAACTATGTTCTTCATGCCACACTGTGCCATCTTTCGCCGTCTCTGTCAGCCACTCGTGTGTCTCCATGCGACCTCTCTTTCCTGGAGGTGGTGAAGTCTCCTCATCTACAGGATCATATGTTTGAGAATTGATTAGTGAAAGGTTAAAATAATGTGAAATTGACACAAACATGGTATCTCAAGTATGCCTCCTTTGTGCTAATGTAGGATTGTTTTCACAGTGCAAAAAGTGGCATATTGATTAGTCAAAATAGCTCTGATATGTTGTAACCTTATTTTAAGTAGTTTTTGTCTTTTGAAAAACTGCCAATAGGTAAAGATATTTTTACATAAATTAATACAAAAAAAACAACCCTCAGCTACTTGTAAAAAAGACATTTTTACTTAAACATTTTAAAACCCAAAATAAAAGAATCGTATCAGGACATTTTCTCTTGTTTTTAGTCAAAATACAAGTCAAAATTACTCAAATTAAAATAGAATAATATTCTTGAGCAATTTTAACTTGAAGATTGTACTTTTTGCAGTGTGTCTCTTCCAAAATCACAACAGCTATAACCAGCAAACAAACATAGAAAATTTAGGAAATCTTACCAGAAGAGATTTCAGAGTCACCGCTCTGATCAATAGTAATTTCTTCTCCATCTGAGTCACAGGGGTTGACATGGTTGAGGATCATTTCCAAAGCCTGCTGTGTACTGTAAACCTTTGCCATCTTTGCTTCTTGGTCAACAGATTAAGTGAAATATGTGGTGACGTAGCTTTTTATCCACATGGAGGTGGATACATACATAATCGTTATCATCATCGTTCACGCTATCACCCACCACACCCGTCCCTGTTCACTGTTACCTGGTACTGGCATATTTCCATCTAATGGCTGCAACAACAACATTTTTAAAATAAATATAGAACCCATCTCAGTTCCCTCCATCGTGTATATTTGTAATATTGTACTATAGAGAGAAATGTTTATTCTATTTTATTTCACTCAGCATGTAGCCAGATAGGCTATTTATTTTGGTGCAGTTTATTATATAAAGTTTACACACTTTATTAACAAGTTTTCCAGTGTCTGCAGTCATCTTTCTCTTTATTCTAAAACTGACACAAAGACATTTGAACTATAATTCCAAAACATCTCAAGTCTGCCTCCTTTGTACTAATTTTGGATTGTTTTCTCACTGATGATTTGTCAAAATTGCTAAAGTTCAGATTTTTTAACCATTATTTTAAGTAAATTTGCCTTTTGAAAAACTGCCTCCTTTGTGCTAATGTAGGATTGTTTACACAGTGCAAAAAGTGGCATATTGATTAGTCAAAATACATCTGATATGTTGTAACCTTATTTTAAGTAGTTTTTGTCTTTTGAAAAACTGCCAATAGGTAAAGATATTTTTACATAAATTTATACAAAAAACAACCCTCAGCTACTTGTAAAAAGAACATTTTTACTTAAACTTTTTAAAACCCAAGTAAAAGAATATTATCAGGACATTTTTTCTTGTTTTAAGTCAAAATATCTCACCCCATTGGCAAAGTGTTTCTCTTGACAAGTAAATATGACTCAAATTAAATTTAAATACTATTTTTGAGCAATTTTTACTTAACTGATTTATTTATTTATATTTCTCAAGGTTTTTGTAGGATTCACATCAAATATCACTGCATTAGATCAACAAATATGAACTAAAAAGCTTAAATAATTCATTATTGTGTGTATTCTAAATAAACAAGTACTATTTCATCATATTTTTGAAAGATTATAATAATAATTTTTATTATCAGCAGCTGAGAAAGCTGCCAAAGTACCAAAATATTTTTTATTTGTTGAGACTGTTGCCCTGAACTAAACTCCTGAAAGTCTGTGCCTGCTGTGACTCTCAGAGCTTTGTCAGTCAACACAGTTCACACTATCACCCATCCCCCCCGTTTTAGCACCTAGTAGTGGCTTAATGTACATAACAAAAGGTGGCCTAATGGGTTGCAAATTACCCCAGCACTGCCATTTGGCAGCCTCTGGTAGAAAAAGGGGGTATATGAAAACCCTGGTAGTTCTAATGTTAACTTAAGTTCTTTTGACTCATGCTGAACGCTTTGCTGGGATAAACTATAGCCTTTTTAGAATTTAGGTTAGTTATCACAAAGAAATTCCCTCGTACCTCATGTAGCGCTATACCACATTTCATTATATGAATGTATAATCAATATTCATTATTTGATATAACATATATAAACCAGTTGTATGATAAAACCAGTCCTTGGTTATTTGTTTTTGTGTGCACATTTCATGTACAGAATTATTACTTTTGGGTCAGATTAAATTTCAGAGCCAAGAACCTACAGCGGGTCAATGAGCATAATAATTAATTAATAATAATTAATTCCAGCTAATTCTACTATATTATGTGTAATGTCACGTTGCATTATAGCCTACCTGTCCAAAGTGAGACCGGACAGGTAAAGACACTACATATTACTTAATGTATTCCATCCAAAGAGCTTAACAAAATGAATTAAATAATTCATTATTAATCAAATAGTTATTAATTATCACTGACTCTGCTACAAATATCACTAATTTTCACTGTGACAAATCCTCTATTTCTTGACAGAGCATTTACAATGGCAGGAAGTCATGATTCAGTTTTTACAGAAAAACACATATTCCTTGGTACCTGTGTGGCACCACTATCCAAGTACTGGCCTTAACAAGTTCAATTCCCAGTGATATCTCAACCAACCAAGGCCAATAATCAGAGACATCACAATTGGCCTCTCTCTCTGGGTGGAAAGCATAGCCTTCTGTAATCCCCATCACTCAGCATTATGCTACCCATTGTGAGCATTTGTTAGCAGACATTACAGAGCTGTGCCTGGTTGCATAAAACACCTTAGGTTTTTCCCTTAAGTATAAACCTTAAGTATAAAACCCCTCAAATATTTCACTTAATTAAGGGAGAAAGGTAAGGGATTTACTTTAGTGACTGAGGTTTGCTGCAGTAAAGTTACACTGTTTCTATGACAATAACAATAATGCCACAAACACGCTGAAAGCCTGTGTGAGGAGTTGTGCTATCTTGACGAAAAGTGCTACTATGTTGATCTGTGCATGCTCAGACCCAAAAATGTTAATGTTTTCTGGTGTTTTTTATGTGATAAATCTTTTTTTCCTCTGTTGCATTTTTTTTTTGGGTGGTTTTTTTAAGCAACTGTACATATAAAAGTACACTTCGACAAGGTAGCAAACTAGTCAGAACACCCTGGCTCTCCTGAAAAATTCTGCTTTTATAACCTCTTGCTCAACCCAGGATGGAAACTTAACTACTTTATCTAGCTGTCGGTAAAGAACGTCTGCCACTCAGTGAACAACCCCACACATGGAAAACTTGTGGATATAGAAAACTTCTCCCACCACTGACTGAAAATTCCCAGTTGCAGAAAAGCACTGGAGCGCTTTTTGGAGCTGTAAATCTGCAGATAAAGAATGATTACGCCATATAGAATGTCTGAGATCTTTTTCTAGCATGCTAATGATTTCATAAATTGAATGGCTGTCAAATTTGTACACTCTTAATAACTGTTCATTACTCAGATGGTCTAGATGATTTTCTCTATCTCAAAAAATTCTCCTAGGTACACAATCATCTTCAAAAACCTAAAAAATAAAGCCATATTCTCCATCTTCTGACTGTTAAGGTGAGGTTTTGCATCCCTTAAATAATTCTAACTGACAGTTAATGAACTTTATGCAACACTGTTTTTAAGGGATTACTTAAGGGAGATTCAGTACTTAAGGGAACATTTAAGAGGTTATGATGATTTCCCTTAAGAAAGCCCTTAAGTATCACTTAAGGTGTTTTTTCTGCAACATACTTAACTTTAAGGGATGTTAAAGAAACAGGATGTTAGAGAAACAGGTGAATTTTCACTAAAGGTGTTTTATGAAACCGGTCACTGGCCCTTTTCCTCAAAACGCTTTGAACATCCATTGTTGTTAGTAGCAGTTCAAAAAAAAAAGGAGCTGTGCCTAACAATGGATGTGTACCAACTGGTGGAATTGTGTCACAGAACCTCAATATTGCAGGAATGAGAGGTAGTCATTTATGTGTTGTCCATACTACACATCTTTCTAATTCAGAGTAATTGTCTTGTGTGTTAGAAATGGCATACAATATGTGCCACCAGGGACCTCCTGTCTGGGTCTATGACCTGGTTCACCCTAGCATCACTGACCCAGCACATGGAAATTTTACTCCCTTCATTTCTTATATTCTTATATTCTTATACACCATCAAACACATACGAACTTGCTTAATGCTTGCCATTTTATTTTCTATTAATTCTAATGCATTTTAGCTTAGATGTTTAAATGCAATAAACATATTGTGAAAATGACATTTTACTGTTACAAAAATCATTCATTGTCTGTAACCCCTTATCCAGTTGAGGGCTGCGGTTGGTCCACTTTTTATTTGAGTAACCAATCCACCTACCAATATGTGTTTTTGGACCGTGGGAGGAAACCAGAGCACCACAAAACCCACTCTGACATACGGAGAACACACCAGACTCCTCACTGACAGTCACCCAGAGTTGGACTTGAACCCACAACCTCCAGGTCCCTGGAGCTATATGACTGTGACACTACCTGCTGCACCACCGTGCCACCCCATTGTTGTACAGTTTACCATTTGGGCACTTAATTGAACATTAGTTTCCCATGTATAAAATTCTCACGGGTCATTTCAATCACTGCTGGTGGAGGAGAGCTGGATGTAATTCCAACTGAAGAGAAAAAAACTCTCACCACTAATGTGACCTCTTTCCTCATCTTCATTAGTCTGGAAGTGTTCTCAAAAGTAGATTACATCTTCACTAATTAATTACATAAAACAAGACTAGCTATTTAAATTGACTATCTCAAGATAGAGCCACACACTGATAACATGACCAATTAATAGTAGGACATTAAGTCTTAATATTGGTTGTAGACATGGCTGGCTGTAATCTTACCCTCTACCAAGGGCATAACTTTGGGCTAAACATTTGGAGAGATTTCACAGGACTTTGTTTAGTGGTACAGGGGCTAGGATAGACAACGTATGCACTACTGTTGCCTCCAATCAGCCTCTAAATACTGAGTTCCGGTTTATTCAAGGTTCTCTGACTAAGCATTGCATTCAGTGCATTGAACCATTCCGATGTTTTTCAGTTGGTACACACATTGATATTTGGTCCTTAATTTTATGGGAAATTGGTTTCAGTTTATTTATTTTTCTCAGAAGACGGTTGGAATCTCATTTCCACCAAAAGCTGAGAAACGTCTTGGAAGATCATGTCACTTTATATTCACTTTGAACTCTTGCTGGATCTGCTCATCTCAACACAATCATAAGTGATTGTTAATATAAACTCAGCTGATGACAGTTTTTGTTTCAATATTTTTCATTGTACTCAATGTATTTGCTACTTAAGACAGTGTATTATGCAGGCAAACATACATTACATATCCAAATAGTTTTCTTACAGTGAGAGAATTCAACACGCTAGAGCAGAAAAGCACACGCTAAACACTAAAATGTAACGTAATCGACTGGATTGTGTGAATCTAATATTTTCAGAAGTTACATTAAATTTAGACTTGAAATCATCACCAGACTTTGGTACCTGGTACCTGGAGTCTGGTACCTATAAAGTGGGCAAGAACTGCCTACTAATGCAGAAAAAGACATTTGACTGACCAATGACAAGTTTCCTATTTTGGCATGACATATGAAGTCTTTCATGTTGGACCAGTACCAGATGCAGTACAAAACAATACACAGATGTGTATATATGCAGATGCACAGAGAGCCAATCAGCATGCAACTGGCAGAATCCTTACAGTAACATGACACTGAGGCCAGATTTCTGCACATATCATACTTGTGTGTGGAGCATCTGTGGCTGAGACTGCACTCAATTTTGCAAATTAATTCTAAATTGATTTATCAGAGTTTGTGATTTAAATAAAAATAGTTTAAATAGAATTAGATAGATTTAATGCAACTTAAACATTTTGAGTTTGTGCAGCATGTCGTATGAAGTCATAGACTTAGAATCAGTGCACAGCAAATTTCAACCAAGATGGCAGATGATCTGAGGTTCACTGCTTCTAGTGAATTTGTTGTGGACATAGAGGATGGTTGCGGTGGCACAAAAGGTAGTGTCGGGTGGCTCTCGGGTCTCCGCCCACCGTTGGCAGGAGGACTGGCCATGCAAATAATGTTCATAGGTGTGAATGTGGTGAATTGGCATGCCATCCAGGGTCTGTTCAGCTTTGTGCCCAGTGTTTCCAGGTGGGCGCCAGATCCACTACAACCCTGAACTACAGACAATAAATGAATTAACTTATGGTTAAGTTAGAAGAACTCAGGAGCATTTCTAAACAAAATGTTGTACTCAGGGTACACAGAATTTCAAGGGGCCCTGCTGCAACCCTCTCTACACCAGTCAGTCTTAAGGGTACAAATGGCTTGAGTAAAAAGCCTGCAAAACACTAGTTTACTAAGCCATTTAACACTAAAATGGCAGTACTCTGCCATAGATAGGAAATGAAGAACAAATGAACACTATTTTTTATTAATTGCATTCATTTTGTTTATTTGAATTCTCTTATACAAAACATAGAAACATAAATTTCCTCAGTATTCTACCATTTGCCAAAACTGCATCCACATTTCAACTAACATACACATTAGAGAACAATTACTAACCTTCTGTAGCTTCTGAATTAGTATAACAATTTCTAGAATGGAACATTTCAGAAACCACAGTCTTTAAAAGAACATGTTCTTAAATATTTTTGCTGGGTTGTATTACACTCCTTTATTTTCTGTGACTGTTTACTTTAGTGGCGTATAGGTTATACGGTTACAAGTGACTATATCCAAAATATATTTCTATAAGCAATAATTACCTCATCTGTTGTGTAGCTGACTTTCTTTTAAATATTAATGAATGTCCATTACTCTGTGCCAATAAATAAATAAATAAATAAAATAAACTGGCTGTGACTGCTTTTCGAAAGGTGCTGGGGAATTATGGGAAATGTAGTAGGAAATTATTTGGCACAGTGTGTCCTGAAGTTCTGTTCAGCAATCAAGGGCAAATATTTTTAGTAAATGTAGTGGGGCCCAGCAACTACTGGGGTTTTAGCAACTACTAAGTTTATATAATCATAAATATGTAGTTAAAATACTTAAAACTGATTAGTACTAATTTTATTGAATGAAAGAAATGTATATTTTTTGTTGTATCTTGTTGTGCAAGCATTATTTCAAGCAGGAGACACAAAGTAAATGATTATGCATTATGCATTTGACCTTATGAGCTGAACAATATTAAGGCAACTCATTTTTTTAAATCTGCTTATTATATGGGTTTACAATGCATGAAATAAAACAGCATGCCCTTACTCAGCCACATATGCTCAAGGTCAGCATACCTAATTGGCAACTGTGGGTTAAATGGGCATCCCCTCATTGAGCTGGAAGCAGTGGAACTGTGGTCTCTGTAGTGATGGAGCACGTTTGCAATTTTGCAATACCTAACATCAATACCTGACCTCACTAGTGTTCTCATGCCTGAAACCATCAAATCCTTATTGAAATAAATGGCAGAAAACAGATGCTTGATAATACAATGTAGTGTACTTTCAAAATTTTTATAAACCCAAATCTTACCTAGTGTTCTTTTAAGTAATTGTCATTAACAAGGTATCACTCTCACGGTAAAAAGTAAAAGTGAAACAGGCTTTATTGTCATTGTACAGCAATACAAAATCATGTGATCTCCACATTTGACCCATATGTGGACAGTGAAAACACACACACACACACACACACACACACACACACACACACACACACACACAATGTTCTGTGGTTCAACACACTTATGTTTAGATCCTTCACGAAATGAACACACCTGCTTCCCAGTTCTTCTACATTATTTCCCAACACTGGTCATCCTGTACATTCACTTCATACCCTTGTTGAATGACTGAAGCCCTTGGCTCCTGTGTCAGTTTCTGTGCATTCAGTCGATCAAATCCTGATGACACTTGTGAAACGGAGGCTTAACTTAGTCATGGCAGGTCTACCATGTCGTTTTCAGAATTGTCACAGGATTTGGCAGGCAAGATAACAGGACTATGGATAGACATAATGGCCGGGCATTGTAAAAAGTCTATTGCTATGGTTACTGACTGAGGGAAATTACCTCTTCAAACATGTTGCAAATGGTGAAGCAGACATTCCTTAAGACCACTTGCATCATTCATTGTTCACAGAGTGCGCTGAGGAGATATGGATATGACTCCTACTGTAATTACTCCGACAATAATAACTATGCTTTGAAGAATATTAAATGTCTTGATGAAATAGCTCCTTGTAGATTATCAGTCAAAATTAATGCCTGTGGTGCCATCTCCAATTTATAGCATTATGTACTATGTACTATGTACTAGTACCATGGGTTCCTGTTATTTACAGCCAGTAGTTCTGAAGTTATGAATTGTGAATACACTAACAGAAAAACTACCTTTGATTTCCTGCTCACCTGTGATGAGGTCCACTGTATATTCAGAACTTGGGAGAGACCTCTTCTAACAAGTTTTTCTAGTACTTTAAGGTTCACCTATTGCTGACACCGGCATTGAACTGTGCACATGTTTATACAACGACATAGAAAGTTATTGCCAGTAGACTAGGAAACTATGGAGCTGCCAAACATGAGCCTAAAGTCACCACGCTCAATGCCAGTTGTTTGCCAGTTGGCTATAACCACTATCCAACAAATGGACTGAGGAACAGTAGCACTACATTCTTTGCCGTGATGAAACATTATAACCAATAGCTTGTGAAAAACTGGAGTGGGGTTTATGATTCATAACTTTTCATTCCGCATCATTACTTGGCCTCGCTAAAGTGTTGATAGCTGAATGCAATCAAATCTTCACAGCAATGCTCCCACATCTAAAGTCTTCTCAAATGAGTAAAAGAGCAAAGAGGAGCAAACTCCTTAATTCCCCTTGATTTTTGAATGGTGCTCAAATCTGAACATAGTAGGTATGTTTTACATAACATATTTTACATATATGTATCACATTTTAACAATACTGCAATATACTGATAACAGTGATAATTTTGGCGACCATAATTGTGATATTAAATTCATTCTGCATTATGTCTAGAACATAGATAAAATAAATGCATTTATTTGAAGCCAACTGGATAATTTGTGAAAGTGCCTTGTATACTATAAGAATAGGTTCTTAAAGAATCATTTATTAAATCTAGTGGCTCTATTTAGAACCAGGCGTACTGTAAAAAACATTCACATATTAAAATGGTTTATTGAAAGTTCAGGATTCTATATAAAACCACTTTCTTTACTAAAAAACCTTGAAGAACCATCTTATTCAATGGTGTAATAGAAGAATGCCAGAAGGCTTAGAGAATTTCTTTAGAAGTCCACTCTCACCCAGACACAGTCTGGTCTACTGATTTTTAAAGGAACACCTATTTGGATAATTCAGTGGCATTATAAAAAGTCCCTGCAGTTGGACACAGTCATAAGGAGCATTTGGATAGGTATAATAACTCTCGGCATTGTGTAGCATCAATAGTTCAATGACACTAAAATGGCTGAATCAGGAAAACTGGACAATCAATTTTCAGGTTCCTTGTGACTTCACCTTGCAGTCAGTGGACCACCCATAAACACGTCTGCATTTATTCAATATAATTTTGCATTCAACCTGTTTTACTGCCAAATAATATTTTAAAAAATATGACACCCCAAGTCCTGTGGCGTAAGTCCTCTGATGCAGGCTAGAGGACCATTGTTCGCTTTTAAATAAATGTAAATATCTGCTTTTCTGAAATTTGAATTTGGCAGTGAAAATACACACACACACACACCAGATTGGTGGGCAACTACGTCAGCAAATAGGAAGTAGTTGGGGGTTTGGCGCCTTGCTGAAGAGAACTACAATGGAAGTAGGAGGCCGGAGATACACTATCACAAGGTTGATTCTACATTATGTACGGACTGTGAATTTTGACTTATTTACCTAACTACCTGTATCATTCTAGACTGGCAGAAATGGAACTCTGTGACCACTGTGAACAGAATTATATTTGATACATTCATTTATTCATTTTGTGTAAAAGCATGTTCATGTTCTCTGTGGGTCCAGATCTGATTTGGAAGCATAGGCACAAAGAAGGAACACATCCTGGACAGTGTGCCAGTCCATCACAGGGCATTACACATGCACTCTTGGACACTTTCACACAGCCAATCCACCTACCATCATGTTTGTTTGGACTGTGTGGGTTTCCTCTGGGTGCTCTGGTTTCCTCCCAAAGACACAGGAAAAACACACCAAAATCCTCACAGACAGTGACCCAAGGTGAGGATTGAGCCCACAAGCCCAAGCACAAGAAGGAACTGTTAGTTCAGCCATATTTTACAGAGAGAATTTAAGGTGGCACTACTACACTGTCTGTTGTTAGTTCAGCTATATTTCACATTCTATTTTTTGAACTAAATTTGGAACCGTTCAGCACATTTCAACCAACATAAACTGATTCGCAAATGAGAAAAATGTGTTGCCAGCAGGAACCAAAGAACAGTAGGTTCTTCAGCATAAACTGTAACTGAATAATAGGAAATAAGTCAGGAAAACGCTCCATTTGTGTTTCTGCGGATGTGTTTGGTGCAAAACTATGCTCATTGGTCAAAACCTTGGCTTAGCGTTGGTCAGTTCACAAGCTCAGCAGGATGGCTCGGAACTCTGAAACTTTTACACACGTATTACATCTCACAGAGAGAGGAGGACTGCTGAATTTGTCTTATTTCAGGTGAGTGTGTGTCTATGTGTTGGGCAGACATTTTGTGGCATTAGTGTGCTTATAAATCTCCATATAGCTGTGCACAAACTCCTTAAACTTCACGTGTTTTACTCTAACCCGTTACATTGAATAAATAAGTAACTGTAATTCTTAAAATCAACAAAATGTTCTTGGCCTTTGCTCTTTGGCGGTAGATCATCTAGTACTTATTTTTAAATAAGAGGAACAAGAAAATCACAGATGCCAGTGTTGGAGTTGTTGGAGATGAATAGCACTCTCCAACAAGAAACAAAGTTATATATATATATAACAAATCTTTGTGCTCCTTTTTTTTATTTCTGCATTCATTAGTCCTGCCCTCCATATTTTCTGTACAACACATTCACATAAAAACCACATGTAAACAAAAGCACCAAAGCCTTTTCAGACCTTCAAATGACAAGGGGATGTATTTTGGGCGTTCTTGTGTTTGAAATGCCAGAACTTTGTGACAATGGCTATATGGCTATATGGCTAATGGTGGTCCAGCATTCATTGTCTGTAACCACTTATCCAGTTCAGGGTTGCAGTGGGTCCAGAGCACACTGCAGGGTGACACACACACACTCACTCACACCTATGGACACATTGGAGTAGCTAATCCACCTATCAGTGTGTATATTTCAGAAAACTGAAGCACTATAATAATCAATTAATACACCCGGAGGAAACCCACGTTGACACAGGGAGAACACACCAAATTCCTCACAGACAGTCACCCCGTGTGGGACTTAAACCCACAACCTCCAGGTCCCTCGAGCTGTGTGACTGTGACACTACTTGCTGCAGCACTGTGCAGCCCTACACTGATTATTCCCCGTAATTCCCCATTCATTATGCAAGCAAATTCAAGACCCATATGACTTTCCATACTCCACCCTCACCATATATAACTATTTAGTTCCTGGAAACCATACTTATGATTATCAATTCATTTGTAAGTGTCTTGAATTGTAGCCTGTTTCATTACAAATGGCTAAAAGAAGCTAGAAAGTGAAATTTATGGCAATTACTGAGACCAGCTGAGCGATAACAATGAGACTTTTGCACTGAGTATTAAAGGAAATTGTGAACACACAGGTTTTAGAAGAATCTCAGTGGAAATTGCACTCTGAAAACTCACATAAACTTCATTAGATTTCATCCTGCCACAAAGGATCCTTTGAGCAATGCCAGGGCAGTACACTTAAAAAATAATCACATTTAACAAAAATAAATGAATAAAATGCATGTGTAAGAACCATGTTAAGGCTAAAATTGTAATGTATAGCCCGGTCTAGTATGTTCCTGCTGTCTGTCTCATTTGTCTCCACCTTTGCTCCTCCCTCTTGTGCCTCCTTTGTGTTCCTGCCCCCTCGTTATCTGTCCCAGGTGTTTCTTGTTTGTGTAGTCTTTTTATAGTCCATGTCAGTGTTTTCTGGTTGTGGGACATTGTGATTGCATGTATGCTTGTGGTGCATGTCTGTGTGTAAGATTCTAAGATGCTATGTTTAGCCTTCTTGTTTAGCCTTGTGTAGTGTTTATCTTATGGTTTAGTGTCTTGCCCCTTTAGATCTGTTCGTGTTTAGTGTTTAGCCCAATGTTCAATGTTTAGCTCTTGTGTTTAGCCCTTGTGTATAATGTCCTAGCCTTTGTGTTTAGCCTTGTGTATAGTTAACCTCTGTTTTGTGTTCATCATCTGTTAAGTGTTAAGCCTGTTCTGTTTTGTTCTTGTTTAGTATTAGTCCCTTTGTGTTTAGTTTCTGTTTAGTGTCTAGCCTTGTTTAGTGTTCTTTGTTTTTGTTTCAAGATCTTTGTATTGTTTTTGTTCTATGAGTTATATGACTGGATGTATG
Organism: Hoplias malabaricus; assembly: GCF_029633855.1. NCBI lineage: Eukaryota > Metazoa > Chordata > Actinopteri > Characiformes > Erythrinidae > Hoplias > Hoplias malabaricus. The sequence goes on from NC_089803.1 coordinate 42,097,557, forward strand.
CTCTACATACATGTCTCACATCCAGATCACAAAACTCAAGGATACTCCTTCATCAGGCTTTGATTTGATCTTTAAGGTACCATCAGCTTTTTAATAAGTAGTTAGTGTTATGATGGGTTTGATTCCTTAATGTTAATGTTCAAAGTTTTGTCTGGTATCTGATGGTAATAGGAAGGTAGGCAACCTATTCAGTAGTCTGGAATGGGTGACAGGCTTTTGAACAGTGCAGCCTTTCTCAACCGAGATATCATGGCACCCTGGTGTGCTGTCTGGTATCTTCATGAGTGCCATCTAAAATATTCTGACATATAAATAAAATCATGAAAATGTAGCTTTGACATCAGAACAGTGGCAAGAATTTAAAAAGGCTTGGCTAGAATAATATAATTTTCTACTAGTGTAGAATTTATTTTGTTTGTTTATGGTGGGGCAGTTTACTTTCACTTTGAACATCAAGTTGGGGCTTGGACCTGTGGGCATGCCCCTGTGTCAGAACTTCTGAGAATTCTGTTTTAAATATTATGTTTGCTTACAGCTGCCGAGCTGTTAAAAACAGTCTGTATTTAGTCAGACTCACCCCAAACCATATTTCTGAATCTAAATATGACCAAATCTTTTTTTGTACTCCTCCCGACCTAACCCGGGTTGACATACAAAACTAGTCCAAATTCTAACTAACACTAAATGGACAATTATCACCAAGTTAAACCCTTTTTTTAATCATACCACCAATAATAACTGTCCAAATGGTCTTGTGGGATGTTTCCAATATGCAGTAGTTGGTACCTACTGAAAAAACTGGTAAGGAAGGATAACCAGTAAACCAGTGTACTGTATATAAACTAATCAACCATAACTTTATGCTTGCTTCCTTTTTTCTATGCTCACTGTCCATTCTCTCAGCTCTAATGACCATCCATGAGCACTTTGTAGTTCTACAATTACAGACTGTATTGGATATGTAGCTCTGCATACTTTGTTCACTTTCAATCTGGTCTTTAATTATCAGGACCCCCACAGAACAGGTATTTGGTGAAGGTGTCATAGTGTGTCTTGTGCTGGTATGAGTGGCTCAGACACAGCAGTGCTACTGGAATTGTTTAACCCCACAGAGTCACTGCTAGACTGAGCATAGTGAACAAACCAACAATAACCAGTCGACAGCGTACTGTGGGCACGGTCCTGTGTCCACTGATGAAGACCAACACAAACTGTGCAACAACAGATGAGCTACTCTCTCTGACTTTACATCTACAAGGTGGACCAATGAAGTAAGTGTGTCTAAAAGAGTGGACAGTAAGAGGACACACTGTTTAAAAACAAGGTAAAAGGGGTGAACAAAGTATGCAGGGCAACAGATGGATTACAGTCTCCAACTGTAGAACTACAAATTGTTTCTGTATGGTCAGTTAATGTAAAAACAAGAATGTGGTCATAATGCCATGGCATATATATATATATATATATATATATATATAATAATGTCACAGAATAAAAAAATGTGAATATGGAAATATGTATTTTATATAATTTTGAGCCAGTTCTATAATTTTATCAATCTGGCATAATAGCATTTAAAGCATTTAGGTATTTACAACTTAGGTTAAAACTAAAAAAGCATATACAATGAAGATAAAATGTTTTGCGTCAACAGTGACGATACACTGATAAAAGGGTCATGCTGTCTATATAAAGCCCAACTGAAAGAGGTCATAAAAGGGGAGTCGTTGATCGTAAGCCCTTAAAAAATCACTTGCAAATCCTCTACTATTCTGACTTTGACAAACCTGTGCTGTAATTGTTCCTTTTATACCATATCCCTGGGGAAGGACACTTTCTGACCCACTTTACATAAAAGGATCTTCTTCTGTGTTTCATACCCAACAGACACACTTATCTGAACAAGTAGTACTTGACCTCTCTCTCCCTGAGACACTGAGATAGCTAAAACACAACAATTGCTGACGTATATCTTATCTACTGCTGCTGAGGGGTATCTCACCTTTGTCTTGAGGTTTATAAAGGATATTATTTGGTATTCATGCTTCAGTCACGTTGTAACTGGACCGACTTTCCCTGAAGTGTATATACCATCTCTCTCTGCCTCAAAACTACTTTCACTTCTACACATTTGAATAACATTTTTCAAACCTTGTAAATTCATGTTTTGTTTCAGATATGTTTTATAAAGCACATGTTTTTTAAGCTTGTGAATAACATTTTAACGGTAGCTAATTTAAGGCTAATTTAAAATTTTAAGGCAAAATACATTAGCCTATTCTCTGTGTGGTTTTAAAAATTTTGACAAAGCCTTTGTCCATTTAACTATGTGGAATATAGTTTGTCTATCAGGACTGTACCCTAGAAACACATTTTCAGGAAAAAGTATGCATTTACATTTAACTTTAGTCATGTGATAGATTCATCACATTAATACACAACTCTATTTCCACATTTAAATCCAAATTTAAAACCTACTGCTTCTCTCGCTTTCAGTTAAGTTAGAATTTTGCGATTCTATAATTCCATTTTTTTTGTCCTCATTTCTGCCTTTTCTCTACGTTTGTTTTGAAAACTGTAAGCAACTGTGAGTACTTGAACAGTGCTATAAAAATATAATGTATTGTTATTATTACTATTACAAGCATAAACAAGCAAAAAAACAGGGAAGCGTATTTTAAACCTTGGCAAAAAAAAAAAAAAGTGTGGAACATGGGTAATTCCCTTCACGAAAGTATCATCTGATGCAGATTTATTAGGTGTAAATTAAAAAATTTGGGCCTTATAAACAGCCTTATAGTCATAGGTAAGCACGCACAAACAAGGGGTGTGAGGGTGCATAGGTGATTGGTGTCTGTAATCAGGAGATTGAGAGCAACGGAAGGCTCTCTGATTGGAAGTGTTACTCAAAGTCATGTGGAAGTCAGAGGTATTTTGGGAATTAGAGTCTTTGCAAATGAGGAAACCTGCACTGGCTAGGAAAATTCCAACTCTCCCACTTTGGGGTAGCCACCAGAATTCTAGGTGATATAATAAGAGCCCCCACCCCTTTTCGTTTTCATACTATGTGATCTTGGATTGTGGGTATTACAAAACTGAACAATGGACTTGTACAGGTTTAAGACATATTGTGGTATATATATATAGTCTCCATATTCTTATGGTTTGTAAAGACTAGGCAAAGATGAATAGCACTCTCCAACAAGAATCACCACGTCACAAAGTCAAGCTTAACTGCGGGTAACTCTCAGTCTCCAATGCCAAAGTATATTTCTGCTCGTGTAAGGTTATTGTAGTAAATTGCCACAGGATGCAGTTTTTCGGTTCCCCAGAATGTTGAGACAATACAGCTCCAAACCCAACCTTAACCCTTTAAAGCCTGACATTTGAAATGATAATACAATAAAACATTTGTTTGAAAATCACACATTATGTGGCCCTTTAACTAAAAATCTTAATGTAGTTAATTTTTTTTTTTATTTAAATTTTTGGGTCATATAAATTATGAATGCATCATATTTAGGCATTTAACAATATCTTTTTTTCTTAAATAGGTCTTTCATTTAGTTCATTGCATCAGGTAATACTGTTCTTTAGACTTCTTTACAATTTTTTCTTAATTTTAATTTATTTTAATTGAACAATGAATAGCAAATGATTGTCTGTGTTATTCAGAACTTTTCAGGAAACATACCATTGAGCCGATATGAAACACCGCTCCAGATGTCCTTGACCTATGAGTACTATGTTCTTAATTCTGACCTTTTTACATTTCATATACTGGTGATAATAAAAACACCAAAATCACAAAGGCTCTTTTTTGTTGACCTGCACAACCGTGTTTCCATATTTAGAACATTTGCAGTTGTTCTGTTACTGTCCGAACCTTGGCTTGAGGTATGAGATCCTCCGAGACCTCCCATACTCACCTGTATCACCATCATCTTCTTCCTGTGAATCTGCCTCACAATATCTATGTCAACACCTGGCACAGCAGGTAGTGTTACAGTCACATAGCTCCAGGACACCCCAAAAGGATGGATGTTTGTTTCTGTATTTGTCTTCATTAGATGATGAAAAAGCAACCTCCAAATATCATGTATCATATTTGATACATTTGACTTTATAGGGTTAAAGGGATAAGCCTCCACTAAGAAAGGCTCAGAAGGGCCTGAATGTTTTTAAACTGGAGCTGATATAAAGACTTCTTTAGCCTGAAGAGACCAGTTTAACCTTCTAGGGGTACCCTTAAGCAGGGAAGAGAAGACACAATAGCACTGAAATAATGGATAAAACCTCTAAAAAAAAGTTAGCAAAGCTCAAAATCTGTTGTAGCTCTCTTATTGCAGTATCTCTTAGGATCTCGTCATCCATAACTACACCAGCCTCATTAATGATATTAGAAAGACAACAGAGCTGGTATGAAATTCACATTGGCTTTCAAAAACTTGACATACTTGAGAAGCATGTGTGCGACAATCCAAAGCATACATCAAAAAGCATTCTAGGTAAATTAAAATAAATTGACCTATCCCTTAGAACACCAAGTGTAAATACATAAAACACTGGGGAGGCACTAGAGAGTCCAAAGGGTATCACTTGACATTCCTAGTTTTCCTAGCTTTCAAAAAGGCAGTATTCCATCTGTCTCTCTCAGGTTATATGCACTTCTTTGTTCCAACTTAGTTAAATATGTTGCTCTGAGGCTTTTGGAGAAAGTGGAAAGGATAAGTACACTTTATGAATATAAACCCAATACTGTTTGAGAAGTGCACAAATGAATACATCTCAACTGAACAGATTCCTTAATGTAATTTAAGATTCTTTAATGAATCAGCCCTATCTTCCACTTGAATAAAGGGGTAAACATGAGACTTTGGAAATGTAGCACCATCAATAAGATCAACAGATTAATCATAGGAACAGTGAGCGGGTTTATTGTTTAGTGTTAGTGTTACTTTTAAATGCTATACATTTACCTGAGATATGTTGACTAGAATTTGGATTCTCAATATTAGTGGAAGTAAGAGAGAAGCTTTGATATTTTAAACAGTTTTCTAAATGGAATGATGACCACTTAAACATTTCTTTGTCAGATCAGGAATACAGAGTATTGTGCTGCTTTTACCAAGGTAGCCCTGTAAGATTAATGAAAACTCACCAGAACTCAAAATCAGAAATGAGGTCTTCTCACTGTGTAGGGTGCTGGTCCTAACAGGATAGGAGTAGTGGCACACCTGATGGCATCTGGTCCTGTTGGGGCTTCATTCAAAGTTGTCACCTGAGTTTCTGAATGGGTCTATAGGGGATACTTGATATACCAATTTTTATTGGTACCTGAGTTGGTCAGTGCTACAACAAGAGAGAGATCAAGCTCATGACATTTTATTCAACAGGTAAAAGAATAAAATTACAAACCAAAACCTCCCTACTCACCTCTGTAACGTGTGAATCCTGAATCCATGTTTTTTTACGTGCTGGCAGCATACAGGACACTCTTAAAGATCATGAGATGAAATCCCATAGTATATGCACAAAAATTCTCTTGTCCTATGTGGATAAAGAGAGGAGTCACATGGCATATAGGGTCTGTTCCTTTTCAGAGGCCCTGCATTGTCCTTTTGATCAATGAATTAACAAAATGTGATTATCTGGTGCTCTGGGTTATGTAGAAGTTGGTCCAGGCAGAAAGATAGGTGGATGGGTTAGTTAAAATAATGTTTATCCTCCTCACATGCCAGTTCAATAATATTGTACACATTACATTACAGTCCATTACAGAACTCTAAAATCAAGGCAGGCTTGTTCCAGCCACTACAGTCTAGAACTCTAAAGTGAATTATAAAATAGATCTTTTAACCTCAGGGAATTTAGTTAAGGGTTCCCCGTTAGTTCATGTGCCCTGGTGAGAGGATCCTATACGGCCTTAAACTCAGATAAAAGCTGGTCATAATGGAGAACTGAATTTGATTTCAAACAGCAAAATCTGAACTTTTTCAGTCAGGTGGGAGAAAATGAAAGCTATTTTACTCTGATCAGAGTTAGGAGAAGAGTTATAGAAAACTGCAATAGAAATCCAAGACATTTACTGGGGTCGGCATTAAACTTATCTGGCTTACTCACTGGAAAATTGCTGACATGCAAAACAAGAGAAGTAACCAGAGCAAGAGAAGGAGCAGAAATGCTGATATTATCGAGTGACTGGAGCAGGCAAGTTAAATCTTTAACACTGTTGATGAGTTGAGACAGCTGTTCCTGTTGGGCAGCTTGTTGTTTTGTCATAGATCCCACAGAGCACTAAAAGTTCTCCAACAGATGTTGATGTTGGCTCAGCAGTACTTCTTGGGAACTAACAGCGTTATTAACAGCTTCTAAATCTGTTTCCTGCATACTAGAGAAGTATTCTGTGTTGCTAGTGTCCAAGACATGTATGTGGATTAATCTCAACAGAGAAAACTTTATTACAAAAGGAGAATCCAAAAACTAGAAATGGTAAACAAGCCAAGGTCAAACATGGAGGATATGAAAGAACAAACAAGATGAAAAGACAAATGCAAAAATGTAGAAAGACAACAGAGATATCAAAACTTGGGAAAATGATATGAAAGAATAACGTTCATTACATACTTCAGACACAGTGGCAAAACTTCACAATGACTTAAAGAGAAACACACTCTGCTACACAAATGAATAGTGCCAGTAATCAGGAGACTGAGAGAATCGAAATGCACTCTGACTGGGAGCTGGATCGTCACTCAAAATGATTTGATAGTCAGAGTAGAGCTGGACAATATGTATATCACAATATATTTCTTAATTTCTGTCCAGACTATAATCCCAATATTGATATAAGCAATATAAAAGTCACAGAAAGATTTGCTAAGAATGCCCACAACAAATATCTGTACCTACAGGGCTCTGAAATAGCTAAATATATGAAACCTCCCCGTAAAATATGTTATGTTATATATATATATAAAAAAAAAACGTTTGTATTTTAAGTAATGCCATTAAGAGGGCTTTTAATTTGAAACATTCCAGAATCCACATTCACAGCAGTCACATGACCGGTTTTGGGCATGGCTTCTAAAATTATTAAAACATTTTCTATTCTGATATTATTCCTGGACTATACAGCATTTTGAATTGTGATAATTCATTTAAAGGATGATATAGTTTAGGACAACATTTAATCCCTGTCTGGGAAAACACCAATATGAGACATAAATGAATTCATTAATTCATTATCTGTAACCGTTTATGAAGTTCAGAGTTGTGGTGAGTCCGGAGCCTACCTGGAATCATTGGGCGCAAGGCAGGAATACACCCTGAAGGGGGCGCCAGTCCTTCACAGGGCAACACAGACACTCACTCATTCACACCTACGGACACTTTTGAGTCGCCAATCAACCTACCAACGTGTATTTTTGGACTGTGGGAAGAAACCGGAGCACCCGGAGGAAACCCACGCAGACACAGGAAGAACAAACCAACTCCTCACAGACAGTCACCCAGAGTGTGAATCAAACCCACAACCCCTAGGTCCCTGGAGCTGTGTGACTGCAACACTACCTGCTGCGACACCATGCCGCCCTATAAATTAATTTCATTCACTAAAAATATATCTACATAACTTGTTATATCTATAAATATATCTACATAAGGTTGTGTAAAATAATGGGATAATAAAAGGTCTCCCCTTTGCTGCAGTAGCAGCCTATATTCTTCCAGGAAATGTTTATACTAGATATTAGATGTTTGCTGTGAGAATTTGATTGCACTGAGGTATGAAATCTTGAGTGACTGATATTTCATGATTGTTTCTAGATCATAAAAACCACCCAGCTCTTCCCAGATATTGAATATTGCTCTGTCACCCCAGGGAACACAGTATCACAGCCCTTTACTGAGGGACTTTTTACCACTCTTGTCCATGCTTGGCACTGTTCATATTGACTTAAGGTTCACATGAAGCTGCTTCAGACCATTCTATTTTATTGACAGCACTTTTCTATGGAGATTATACAAGCAGTATGTGCACAGTTGAATTGGTTTATAAGAAGTTTTGTCAATAACCAATCTGCGCACATCATTAAAACAACCACTAATGGCACAATGATCTGAAGGAAATGCTCTGAGGCAGTCTTTCAAAATGAGGTATAAGATATATTTATAGAGTCATTATCCAGTGTCCAAGGGAGCACCTATACATTTTTACATGGTTTGACCTTTCCAGCACTCCAGATCTTTTTTTTTTCTAATTTGTGTTTTAATTGGTGCTTTGTGATGTGGGATGAATGTATTACAGATGTAATGCTTATATGAATATGTCTTAAGGTTCGCAATAATTAGAAATATTTGAGTCAGTTATAGTGTTAAGAATAATTTTCTTCCCCATAAGAGTCCCTACTATTCTATTTTTGAATATTGGTGTGACGATTTGAATTTATTTCTATGGAGACTACTGGATGTAAAGTTGAATACTAAGTGTTAGGAGTTGTATAATCTTTTCGCTGATGCTTGGCATTTGATACCATGGAGTTAAATACCAAGTTCAAACAAATATATGACATAGGCAAGATTAAATCCATTAGAAGTTCTGAAATTCTATTTAGATTATATTTGGATTTATTGCCCAACCATATTGTGTATGTATATTTAAATATTTGCCACACATTTGGGCATCTTAAAGTAGTGGAATTCACTAAATAAAAGCGATCATATATATTTGGACATGTATCATATGTTTTGTGAATGGCCACATTACTGACATTTTTAGCTGTAGACCAAAAGCATCCCATAGCCAATGCTTCTCTTTGGAGAATGCTGTGTGCCTACAGTTGAATTGGTTTATAAGAAGTTTTGTCAATAACCAATCTTCAAACGTCATTAAAACTACCACTGGTGGTACAATAATCTGGAGCAAATGCTCTAAGGCAGTCTTTCAAAATGAGGTATATAATATATTTATAGAGTCATTATCTAGTGTCCCAGGAGCACCTACATGGCTTTACATGGCTTGACCTTTCCTGCACTCCAGACTAGTTTAGATAGGAAACACCTCATGGACCTGACCTGAACTCACAAGCTCATATACATACTTCGTAACATTTAGGAACTGTTCCAAGGGGGGTGCTATTGAAGGCATTACATCAAAGACACTCTGTTTCTAATTACTGATATGGGATGAAAATATTATAGATGTCAGGCTCATATAGATAAGTATTTCCAGTCCTATTAAAACGTTACTGTTTGTAAACCGTAACAATATTAATTTATAAATGTGTTATTAATACATTTGTCCTTTTTTTCTCTCATAATAACAGCCTACACTTCCAGTTTTTGCAACATTGGTGTGAAGATTTATTGCATTCAGCCACATAAACATTAATGAGGTCAAGTGTTGGTGTTGGATGATTAGCTCTGGAGCACAAACTCTGCTCCAACTCATCTGAAATATACTGAAGTGTACTTCATCACCCCAGAGAACACAGCTCTGCTGTTCCACAGCTCACTGGGCATGATGGTTTTGGCTCATGTGCAGCTGCTTCAAGTGTACCTTAAAGAAGTTGACCAATTGAAAGAAGTGTCAAGATTCTTTTAAGTGACCTTTAATTTGCACTTGGTAGTTCTACAATTAAAGAGTGAGGTACATATATGTAAAACAAAAATGTAACTGTGCATACCTTGTTAGCCCCTGATCTTCCATGGTCAAGAACCTAACCGGACCACCACATAGTGGGTATTATTATTTGGGTGATGGATCATTCTTAATGTTGGCAGTGTCTGTTAAACTAGTGTGAGTGGATCAGACACGGCAGTGTTGCTGAGACCACTGATGAAGGAATAGAGAGCAACCAACACAAACTGTGCAGAAGCAGGTGAGCTGCTGTTTCTGAATTTCAGTAGTAAAGATAATGCAGATACAACTATATGGCTATGTGTTCTGTTTTCACTCATGTTACTATGTAAATTGATTACTGTGTAGTAAATGGGTTAATACACCTCTACATTTACATGTTAGATATTATTGCAACATTGAATGTATCACAAGTAACTACGTTTTATTGTATTTTTAATGTATAACTACATAATTCAAAACCATTATAAAGTGGGACCTAAAAGTCCCTTGATAACACATGGTGTGTAGTAAAAACGCTAAATTTAGATTTGAATATGGATTTTCTCACTGAATTACTGAATTCCAGAGCCAGAAATATGTGATTGCTACTGAAACTGTGATGAATTCAACCAGCTCTGTAGAGGGAACAGAATGACTTTTGTCATATCAGATATGTCTGGTGAGAATGGAGACTCCCTTCAGCTTCAACTGAGACCAGAATGCATCATGCAGACCACGGTATTTAGGTAAGAATATGCTGAATTATGCATTCAGCTGCGTCCTTTCATCTTCAAAATATATCCTCCCCTACTAAATTATATGCATATGGGGGTAACTCTAGCCAGGCAATCAGAATGCAGTGATTGGTATTCTCGTGTGCGGCCTGGGCTGTACATCAAAGCCAGCAGGCCTACTACAATAAGCTTTTTGATCTCACTACATAGAGTTAAGCTGACAGGCTCAAGTCAGAGACCCCCTCATGCACAACTGGATAACTATACGCACCAAAAGTAGACGCCCAACCCCCCCCCCCCCATATTAGCCAGTTGCTGGAACAAATGAAGATAGCCCACTGTGCCACACAAACCTTAACACTGCCAGGGATTTCACACCTGAGCAGAATATTCTGGAACTGATTTCATTTCAGCTTGGAGTGGCTCACTGGAAGAATCCCTTTTCTTATATCCCACATCACCTCCTGTTGTGTACACTGAAAAAAACAGTAATACACTAATTTCAAACAGACACCAAAACACTGTAAATTTTACAAAGTAAAAAAACTAAATAAAGGGATAAATAAATTACATAAATTAAATATTTTTTATATGAGTGTTTTCTTATTTTGGGACACCCTGTAGATTATTTAATATCCAACACCTCAGCAGTGGTTAAAAGCAGCTGATGTGCCATGGTGTATCTATGTCTGTGTGCCTTGGTGTTCTGGTTATATCTTCAGAACATGGCTTTTGTCACTGTTAAGTAAATACTTTTTTTTTATAAACCAGCTTCTCTTTGCTTTATTCATTCATCTGACTACTCTGTGTAGGCTACTGGTAACAATTGGAATCTCCTACCCATATAAAATTGGAGTGGCGTAGTCGCTAACAGCCAGTGGCGCATGCTGTCATGTTCGCTTTGCCACATAACTTTATTCCCTGTGTTGAACAGCTTTCTCAGTCATTTTAGAGTCTTCAGCTCTGTTCATCATTCAGGACACATCCAGCTTTTTATTCAACATCTAATAAATTTTAAATAAATCTCAGCTCAACCAAGTTTTTGGGGGGAAAAATAAAGAAAAGAAAAGAAACTAAAGGAATTAAATACACATATTTTAAACCAATGAAATTAGTGATTCCAAACATTTGAAAATCAATCCCAAAGTTCACAAACTGCTGATATACACCTTGCTAGCTAACACCATGAGAACAGATAGGGTGGAGGGCCATTTTACCTACCCAGAAAATGAGGCCAGTTGTACGTTCTAGGACTCTAGGATTATTATTATTATTATAATTATTATTATTATTACTACCCACTTATTACCATATTACCAGCTCTAGTTTGTCTCATAGAATACAAAGTATTTGAACTCAAGGAAATGACACAGCAAGCAGAATGATATTTGAAATGAGAAACTAGAAGAAATCAGTGGCTTTGGCTTGTGTTGCATTGCAAACAGTTTAGAGTAAGCTTGGCGTGTGCTAATATAGCTGATGTTTATTCCATCAGTGCCACTGACAGTGTGATTATCAGAGTGCTCTGCCAGCACTAACTCAGGGACGAGAGTCTTTTACACAAGTATCTCTTTCTGCCACTCTCTCTCTCTCTCTCTCTCTCTCTCTCTCTCTCCATCTCACTCTCTCTCTCTTTCCGTCTCACTCTCTCTCTCTCTCTCTCTCTCTGAAGAATGATTATTCTCCTTAAGAATCAATTATACCTTAAACCAAATGCCAGGCAATGGGAGGGAAAGAAAAGGCCAAGTGGGAATGGGAGCAAATAAAGACTGGGGCAGCATTGATTCATTACGTAACAGCCATTGTGACATTTCACAATATCTCTATGTGTTTATAAGTGTGATTCTCTCCAAAGGGCACTGGGATCCATCAACACAGCAACACCAAACCAAAGAGAGTGGTGGCTTCACTGCTTTGTTCTATACCTATGAGTTCTGTGGACTCACTCTGAACACATGTATACGCTGAGCTCTCTCAGAGAATCTTTCACCCACCACTCACCCATCAGCTTAGTCGGCAGCTATCGATTTCTGTGCCCAGTTCCCTTTTGTTCCATCTCTTTTTTAGATGGAGTCTACACCTAGAGTCTGACATCTTACCACGGCAGATAGGAGAATGTTCAGAAAGACCAGCCCATAAGATGCGTTGATTTCAAATATTAAGTAAAATATCAATGACTTCTTAAGTTTTACTGGTGACCGTTAATGTAAAGCCCAGCAGTCATTTGATTTTAACAGAACAATAAAATAAACAAAGTATATTGGTGAATATAGCAAGGGGGAAGCAGGGAGCTGAAGGGGCTTCTTGCCTGAAGGTTTAACACATTCACATCAAAAGAAAAAATTATCTTTTTTCTTTATAAATGAATTATTCAAAAGAAAATATAAATTAAAAAAATCCTTTTATCTTCTTATAAAATAAGAGATCTATGTCTTCATCCTATATAGTTCCAGTAAAGCACTGAAATATTCCTTAAACCACATTATCAACTATTTGTGTTCTTTTAGAAACAATGACAGTTGTTGAAAGTAATTTTAAAGAACAACCTACATTGGAAATGTATTTATTGTTTCGAAAATATTGTACACGCACCACACATCCATCAACTCAGTCAGCACTAATGATTTCTGTGCTCAGTTCCCTTCTGTTCTTTTTTGTTTTACATGGACCTTGAGCCTGACAGCATGGAGAAAATGGAAAAAGAACACTACATAAGAATAAAATTAAATCATATTTATAATCTCATATATTTGAGGAAAAAGATTTATTTGTTCTTAACAATATGTGTAAATGTCAGACCAAGAAATAAATTAACTTCCACTGAACTTCTCATTTCTCAATTTTATTTATATATAAAATAATTATTTTGCGGATAAGCATCAAGCTGTGACGGACTGGCTCCCTGTCCATGAAGTGTTCCTGCCTTGCACACAAAGTGCACCCACTGTGACCCTGATCAGTATGAATGAGTGAAGGAAGGAAAGAAGGAAGGAAGGAACATAGGCAGACATTTCTCTGTGTATTTATCTTTGAAAAATGTAGTTTCTTTCACGTGATAAGATCAAAATGAATAAAACTATGATGGATATTCGAGTCAATGTGTCCAAACTTTTGACTGGGAGTGTACGGACATTGATCTCTGTTATCCAATCATGGGAAATGCAATCAAGTGACCTCGGAAAGTTTCTGGGGCAATATATTTTCGGGAACGGCAGCATCCAGATGAAGTTTCAGTATCACACAGAGAATAACCTTCAGAAAAATGCTGTGCTGAGATTAGATCAGGGCCCTTCATTTTGTCAGGGGAGGAATTAAATGTAGGAGACATTCCCTCATTTCAAACTATGGTTGATCAATTTTTGATGCCTCGGTTTCTTGTTTTTTTTTTTTTGTTTTTTTTTTTTTGTGGGGGGTGGGGTTTTGGACACATTTATGCATTTGGCACTCATAAAGAAGGTTCTAAAACTGTCAGTAATGGTGGTCTCTTCAAGTCTTCAGAATCTGTAGTTTGGAAACACAACATGGTCCCACTAAGTGCAACAACAGTGTAAGAATGTTAATGTATCCTCTATTACAAATAGATTACAGTAGTAGGGCTTATAGAATTGCACTAGCATAACTGTGGGAAGTAAGGCTGCTGCAGGTGCTGCAGCAGCCCCCCTGTTGGCACTGAGAGTATACTGTTAAAAATCATAATAATAATAATCACTTTTTAAAAAGCCAATAACAACTGAAAAATGACAAAAAATATTTTAATAAATATTCAGAAAAATGCTGTGCTGTAATTAGATCAGGGCGGCACGGTGGCTCAGCAGGTAGTGTCGCAGTCACACAGCTCCAGGGACCTGAAGGTTGTGAGTTCGATTCCCACTCCGGGTGACTGTCTGTGAGGAGTTGGTGTTTCCTCCGGGTGCTCCGGTTTCCTCCCACAGTCCAAAAACACACGTTGCAGGTGGATTGGCGACTCAAAAGTGTCCGTAGGTGTGAGTCTGTGAGTTATCCAGTTCAGGGTCGCGGTGGGTCCAGAGCTTAACTGGAATCATTGGGCGCAAGGCGGGAATACACCCTGGAGGGGGCGCCAGTCCTTCAGAGGGCAATACAGACACACACATTCACTCACACCAACCTACCAACGTGTGTTTTTGGACTGTGGGAGGAAACCGGAGCACCCAGAACAAACCCACGCGGACACAGGGAGAACACAACAAACTACTCACAGACAGTCACCCGGAGCGGGAATCAAACCCACAACCTCCAGGCCCCTGGAGCTCTGTGACTGCGACACTACCTGCTGCATCACCATACCACCCATCTAGATGTTATATTAACCTTAAACATGACCATGAAACCTTCAAAAAGGTCTAACCTCAATTGTTAGACAAAGTGTTTTCCAACAAGCTGAACACTTTTAAAAGAAAGTCTGTAATTGAGTCTGCCTCTGCATTACAGTCCAAACCACTAGTGGACAGCAGACAGGAATAATGTAATATTACGCCGATAAATCGCCTGGCAGAATGTCAGCTCTTTCAAAAGGTTTTAATGGGGGTTTGAGAGCAGGGGGGGATATGTGAGCGTATTTAGCAGATGCAAGTGTAGTTTCACATTGTGAATGACAGCAAATGCAGCCAAAAAATCCTCTCATTCTCATGTAAATTATTCGGTAAAAATCTTCTGCTCTAGTCACAATTTTATTTCCTACAGAGAATGATTAAAAAATGAATAAACTTATTTAAAAAATGCACACAGTGCCTATAGGACAAGCCCGGTGTCATTGCCAGCCACTTAATATGAAAGAACATTCTCTACCCTGCACCATTCTAAAACAAAGTTACAACATTGCAGAAGAGAATAACACTGTGAGTGGCACAATGTCTTGGTGGTTATCATGCTCACCTCTCGCATTGGGATCTTTAGTGGAATTTCCATGTTCTCCCACTGTCAGAGTGGGTTTCCTCCAGAGTCTCCGGTTTACTCCTACAGTCCAAAAATGTTGAGATTAGATGAACTGGCTTCTCTAATAACTGTCCTGGTGTGAGTGAATGAGTGTGTATGCAAATGAATGTTTGTATGTGTATATGATCAGATATAGATAATCTATAATATAATAGATAATCTAATCTGGTAATCTACCCTGGGGGAACCCCTTAGTGCCCGATGCAGTGCTTCAGGGTGTTGGTTGTTCCGGGTTGAGAGTACACTGCTGTCATGTTGGGTTTGGTCAAGTGATCAAGGACAAGGTACAAGGAGTAGGATAGAGGTAGGTGCAGAAGATTAATTTAATGTTTAGTCTCTCAGTTCAGTATTTAGGTTCCATGATCAGTGTTTAGCCTCCTAGTCCTGTTTTATGTTCTCATCTCTGCTTTTTAAACAAAGAAGCTAAATGCTGAACATAGAAGGTAAACTCTAAACAGAGAGCAAAGCAGAACACAGCAGAAATCAGAAACCAGGACAAGAAGCACAGACCACAAACATACAAGAATCCACACACACAACCACAATGACCCACAACCAGGAACCACAGACATGGACTATAAGACGACAACTCAAACAAGAAACACCTGGACAATAATTAAAACACATGACACTAGAAACACAAGGGAAGGGTATCACATGACCACGGGGAAGCAGACACAAGACAGGGGGAACAGCCACATGACATGAGGAGCACAAACAAGAAACCGTACAAATCAAAATACAAGAGTATGTACGTTACGACTGTGTGCATTTGGCTGCCACTTCACACCAGTGTGTGTTTATTGAATGTTGAATGAAATGCAGAGTGTACATTTATATTAGCTACATTACTAGGCGTAAGTGACAGTATATACGTAACTAGTTCATTATGAATAAATGTATTGCTAACTTATAACTACAGTGTTATTAGAGACCGTTTACCGTTGGGACCAACATAATTGTAACAGATCACATTTCAACTACAAATTTTTCGGTGGCATTTTTTGCCTTGACTCCAGGCTATTTAGTAGGGTTTTAAATTTCAATATAAGCGATGGTGCAAAAATCATTGTATTTAATGTTGTACAAAATAGTTATTGTACACTGTTTGTCTGATTTATGATCTCCTACTCCTCTGTCTGATTCTCTTTTGTGTTTAAGGGGACATATTTAGTGGTGGTGGTTAGGGGGTGGGTTGGGAGAGAGCAACATTTTTGCACATTACTTTGGTGATCTGGAACTCATACCAACCCACAAAATGTTGAAATAAAACAACCGCAGTGAAATTGCATTTGTGAGAGTGCAAAGATGAGGTTAAAAGAGCAAAACAAACAACGAGCGTGAAGAAATATGTTTACTAATGAAATATATAGAAATATGTGAATGGAGAACCAAGTAAAAATGTCTGAAAACAGCATTTCGGCTTCTCATGCCTCATTCACGTGTACCTTGCATCTGAAGTGAACAGAATCTTGTTTTCAGCAGGTGCTGAAACCAATCATTCTGAACAAAGCTTTTTAGACAGGGTGAGAATGGTGCTGAAGAGTTTGATCCTTGTGGTGTTTTTGTTAAGTTTGTTTGGGAAATAAAATTATGTCATCTGTTCATTTATAATTTCTTCTCTACCGAGCAGGTTTTACAGTAGATATAAGAAAGTGTGATGGCATGGCTGTTTTTGGATGATTAGTTTTGCACCGCTAAGGCCACTCCAGCTCATTCCAACAGTATTGGAGGGAAGTTCAGAGACCACAGTGTCAGTTATACCCTTCTAGCAGATTGCTGGGATTGGGAATTGTGTCTTCAGGCTCTCCTGCATTCAGTGCTTTCCAGTGGAGATTTTAAAAGTTATCCACAATAGAACATCTGTGTCTACAATGAGACCTTAAAGTAACAGAAATCACTCATTTGAAGTACCATGGATTTATAGTGTACACTTTGTTCTGTGCTGAGCACATCTGTGGTAAGGGGAATGGTGATAAAGTTGGATTAACTTTTACTCTGTGGTATTTACATTTCTTGTTCCTTTGATTAACAGAAAGTACCTGTACAGCACATTTTTCTCAGTGTGTGTGTGTAGGCTGTGGAGCAGTATGAGGTGTGAAGGTTGGTACACACTGTCTCTGCTCTCAAAGTTTGGAGCGGAGAAGTACTTCCATATTACATTTGTCTGCAAGCTCTCAGAACTGTCTAGAAAGCAAATGGTATACAGTAAATAGCCTTTGCAGCTCAACAGGCAGATAATTAATGGATGGGAAACAACATGGCTGGAAGCAATCTGCATGACTTTTGATCATCTGGAGGAGAGCAAACACTCAATGCAAATTCAATACAGCCAGTGCAGGTTCCCAATTTGCTTTATTCAGAGTGATGATCAGAATTCATAACCTAAGTGCAATTTATGCAGTGATAAACACTCAAGTAGATGAAAAAAAGACTCTGCATATCTTAACTTCCTCTGCATTGCCTTACATCCTCCAAAAATATTCCAAAATGCCTGCGCTCCTGCTGTCTTCATTTGCGAAGAAAAATCAGCGTAACAAAACAGGGAAATGAGTTTGGGACTGGCTACTGCAGATGTGCCTTTATAATTCAGTACACTGCAGGATGCATTACAGGGATTATTATAATTATTAGTGGTAATTATTTTACCACCTGCACTGCACAGCCTTGGGTGTTGTGTCACTTTTATTAAACAATGACAATTAATTTCATGCATTTATTTAATCAATGTGCGTATTACTTTATTATTAAAGGGCACATGTTCCCGCATAATTTTCCCCAAGCCTCTCCTTATTACTTTAGAAATAATAAAAAAAAATTTAGGCAAAATATGAGTGAAGGGTTTATAGAATATTATGCTGTGTTCCACCAATGCACACTTATAAACAGTGGACTTCTAAGTATGGTTATGATAGATATTATTGTCCAACAGTCTGATGGGAAAACAGAAAAGGAGGAATATCTCACATGTGGAAAGTGTCTGTCCCAAACAGTATCCTACTCCCTATAGAGTGCAGCACTTCACAGATTACAAAACGAATGCTCCCACACAGTGTACTACATGTTGGACAGGAGGATGTGGAGCTCATAGCTAAATATAAATTGTTTTATTGTCTTTCAAACATTGCACTGTTATAGTAAAGAAAGTTATTTTGTGACCTACACTATGCACTCTGCAGTGTGGAGGGATATATTTGGGGAGTTTTAGCCTTAACAACAACAACAACAACAACAAAATATGCATTGTCATGGCAACAGTTAATCACCTGTTAGTAAGAAACTTTCTAGTGTGTTCATATTTTGTGTACTAGCATGCCAAACTCTGTATACTGTTAAGATTTACATTGTTTTGAAACAAAGATACCAAAACATAGGTAGTGGGTCAACACATTGTCTCAAACTTGCCACAGAATTTTCAAAGACAATAATAATATTTCTATACACAAGACTGCAGACTATTGACATATTTCACCATCTAATGACTACTGTGTACTGAAAACAAAAGGGATCATCCAGACTGTTTTTCAGAGATAGGTGAAAAAGTCAAATACTCTCAGGGTTTGTTGGTGCTGTAGTGCCCACACCATGTGTGAACATTGAAGGCACCATTAACGTGGAGCCGTATAGTGTGTCCTTGACTGACCTTCCTGCAGTCCTGATCCATGTCCTGTGGTGCATCATAAAGAGAAAAATCAGACAATGGTGAGCACAGAATATTGAGCCAGAATTGCATCAATTTGTATCATCACGTATTTTTGTTTTTAATCCGTTGTACATAAATTCCCATTATTTCTTGAACCAGGATTTGTAATTTATAAGCTATATTCTGGGGAGTGAATATTATGTCTGAAATCTTTAACCATGTTTTCAAAGCAATGAAAAATAACTGTATACAATATAGCTCTAGAAGTATAATTAAAACCAATTGTTTTACAATCAAGCTATGCAAAGGCTATTGTTGCCAAGCAACACAACAGTTTCGATTGTAATACTGTAATCCATTAATACAGGATTGGGTTAATGTATGCATTGTGTGTGAGTATTTAAAAGTGGTTTTGAATGTAGATCAACCAGTCAAATGTTAGTACTTGAAACCCAGATGACATAAGTTTTCCATACCACTGGGTTCTGTACAGCTTTCAGATTGATGTTATGGACTCAGCCTGAAGCTCAGCACACCACATTAAGGGAATGTAGATAGTACATTCTAACTTGCTTTGACTTTGTTATTGTTTGATTTACTTAAGCTAAATCTGCATTTCACCAAAATTTTATTTCACTGTTCATTCTGGCAATTACATCACCTGGAAATTGAGGTTAGCAGAATGTTAATGTGAGTACTTTTGGGCAGAGCCTTGGAGAAATGACAAAAGCACAGAATATTCCCATAGCACATAACACTGCATTTTAGCAATGTGCTACTGATGACAATTCAGAAAAGATAACATTTATTATAAATGTCAAAGATATCCTGATTGATTGCTTATTAATCGATAAGATTGATTGATTTGCTGTTCCTCCAGCACCAGTCAGTGAACTCTATCAGAAACAGTTTTTTGTCATCAACACGTGTGTTGGTGTGCACTGTCAGACTGACAGTACACCCCCCACACCCAACCCCTCTCCATGTGATAATATTTTAAGACAGTATAATGGTATGAAAAATGTGGATACCACCCATCCCTAATAGACACCTTATAGTTTATGAATTCAACTGATAAAAGAGTATGAAGCCTCCCAGTACTGGACAGTGGAGCAGTGGAATTGTCTTCTCTAACCTGATTGCGCATCATTCAATATCTTTGAGATGAGTTGGAGTGGGTTGTGATCCAGAGCTAATCAAACAACATCAACACTTGACTTCACTATGCTTTCATGGCTGAATGCAATCACATTCTCACAGAAATGTTTAAAAAAAGAGTGCAGCCACCCCAAATGTTTACTACAGGGAAAGGTGACAAATTTCATGTTAATAACATCTTGTATTGAGAAAGAGCAAACGATACATTAACGCAATGCCAAGTAAGGAACAGGAAGAGACAGGAACCTGTACAGACACAAAACTAGAAACATTTGGGAACACTGTAAATAAGTTACTAGAGTTAAATGTAAACAAGGGAAATGAGACTATATACAATATATATAGATGTTATTACTGTCAAAACAAAGCCTGCATGTATTTCGCATAATATTAAAATGCTAGCTGTCAACATTTCATGACGAACGGATGAATATAAAAAGTGTAAATGACATAAATTGACATATTATATCCCTTACTCAAAAGTTATCACAGTTCTGGGCTCCTAATTATCATGTTTTGATCACAATACCACACTCTGCACTGTTCTTAAACTAAACCCAAGAAATTTAGTTATGTAAAGTTTTTTCCCCCATTTTTAAGGGATATTTTTTTTATCCAACAGTGAACCTTACCAGTACAGCACTCATTAACTGAAACTAGTGAAGCACACAATTATAATAACTCAAATGTATTAGGGCGCAAAAAGGGTTACTGAGAAAAATAATAGTAATTAAATAACTGAACTTTAACAGGCATATAAACACGCGTACACTTGTTTTCGAGTGTCACCCTTGGAATGGAGTTACATAGTATAGTGTTTATCATCTTGCCCTACTAAATGCACTCTCAGAAAAAAAGGTACATTACATTTTCTTCTACAGAAGGAGAGGTGAATATTAGTAATCTTTTATTATAGAACTCTGTACAATAAAAGAATATAAGTCCTGAAGATGAAATGGGATGTATGAACTCAACCATACTATATGGCAGAATAATATAGAATATGGCACAAATGTTCCTTAACTAAAGGTACTGGAATGTACCCTTGAGGGTACTACCACAGTGAGAGTTCTGAGAGTGTGGTATGACCCTTCTAGCGCCTGATTCATCATCAGAACATACATGGAAAAAAAATAGCAGGGCTCCATTTGCAGACTACTTGCAATGCTTTTAGCTGTGCAGTAATAGCAGATGAGCACACCAGGCTTTAGGTAAATTTAAGGCATCGGTCTGGCACGATATTAATTTTATTTTATTTTATTTTATTTTATTTTATTTTATTTTGTTTTATTTTATTTTATTTCATATTTTATTTATTTATTTATGATGTCCCAGAAATAATTGCAACAAATAATGTTGTTGTCATGTCAAGACCAATTTGTGCCACTGATATAATGAAAATAGCATAACAATGCAATTACAACCCTTCATTAGAAGTAGAATATAAAAATGTTTAAATATTCTAAATAAAAAAGAAAGCAGAAAATAACTGGTAACAAAAGACAGGGGGGGTTATGTTATATATAGGTTATGTTCATTTTTATGCTTTTTTTTATTATTATTATTACTATGTAAACAAAATGCATTCAAACACAAAGGGGTGATATATGAAGTTAACCAACACTTAAGAAATATTGGTTATATTTTTTGACATGCTGATAATTTAATTATTGTGACAGAGTTTAATTAAAGAGTTAATTAAAACTGTATTAAACTAAGATAACACTATTTTTACCATAGTTTTTAAAGGAGAAAATACTGACATTTCTGGGTTTATTCCCAACACGAACTGAGAACCCTACCACTACGCAAGAGAGCAAAGTGGGGAAATGTTGGAAAACTCTTCTGTGGAACATACACATAGCCATCAGTTCCTTGAGCTCCACACATGGCTCCTAGAGCAGTCAATCCATGTGAATACAAAGTGGATTGGACTTGTGCTGCCCCACACTGAGCCATGCAAGCTGACAATCATTGAATCTAATCCATAAGCTACATGCTCAAAGCAAAAGTGTGTTTGAACATATGGAGAATGGTGTATCCATCTCTCTCCCTCCCTCTCCCTGGTTGGATTTCACCAAAGCAGCTGCGTCCACAGGCTCTGATTGATAACATTTTGCCTGCTCTCGACAGGGGACTGCTTGGGGACAATCATGTCTCAAATTGGCTAAAATGGGCAGTGTTTATGCACGGGCATGCCGAGGGAGAATGGGGACTGTGCGGTGGGCTCACAGCACACACAGGCAGTCTGCCAGCAGGGTACAGGACAACCCGGCAGACTGGTGCCGGAGCTCCCTGCCATCCATCTGACCAGAGAACGTGATTCAGCTGATTTAACTCCAAGAGTCTGCATGTGTCCACACTTCAGTTCCTATCTCCCACAAGTACATGACTTACATAGTAGTTCAGTTATAGAGTCATTACAAAATCATTCATAGTATTAACGTCCAGTAGCAATTTACATCAGCAAAGTTCAATAAGTAGACAATATAATAACAATTATATTTTATTATAAAAAACTGTGGCAATATAATCATAACAAGCTGCATTAAATCAAACTGAATGACAGTTTTATATATATCATTAAATGACTGTGACAAGTGCAGTTAGTTTACTGAAATGATGAGTTATTAAAGCTGTAAAATATTCACTGGATTCTCCTTTATTTCTGTATTGTTTAGTCTCTAATTGGTCACATACAATATGATAAAGAGATGCACCACACATCTGCTGATAACATGAGTTCTTCCTGACCTGTGCTATACACGAGCAATAAATATAACCTGAGTAATCCATTTTGACCCCTGGTCTTCATTCATTCATTCATTCATTATCTGTAACCGCTTATCCAATTCAGGGTCGCAGTGGGTCCAGATCCTACCTGGAATCATCGGGCGCAAGGCGGGAATACACCCTGGAGGGGACGCCAGTCCTTCAGAGGGCAACACAGACACACACACACGTTCACACCTATGGACACTTTTGGACTTTTTTGGACTGTGGGAGGAAACCGGAGCACCCGGAGGAAACCCACGCAGACACGGGGAGAACACACCAACTCCTCACAGACAGTCACCTGGAGCGGGAATCGAACCCACAACATCCAGGCCCCTGGAGCTGTGTGACTGCGACACTACCTGCTGCGCCACCGTGCCCCCCCCCCAAGGTCTTCAGTTCTTGCTAATCTGTAAAGTTTAAATAAAGACCCCCTTTGGTCATTGATTAAACCTCTAAAAAGCCATTTATGTTCAACCTAGAAAAGTGGTTTAGATATAACTCTAGAACTTCACCCTCATTCTGTAAATGAATATCTGATTATATGATTAGTCCTTTCCTCTGACTACACATACCCCTTTGTTACTCAATCCTCTGCAGCTCAAAAGGCCCGGCCTGTAAATTGATGGTATTGGTTCTTTAGATCAGTGACATAAGAAACCTTGGCTGACTAAATACTGTGTTGTGAACACTGCCATTTTAAAATGAAACATGCAAGACTGTTTATTTCACACATTATAATGGTTCTAGCATAACACCACATGGGCATTTTAACAAACTAAACAACTTGGTTTTCACTGGAAGATGCCTTAATTTCACAACAATAGTGTCTGAAATAAGCCTGTAAAGCATTCAGGATGGGATATTTTCATAGACCCGAATCATTCAGGTGCACTTTTGAACAGCAGTAGCTAGTGTTCCATGAAGCAATAAAATTAACATGTGATTTAAATTGCTTACACATTTTACTGTCCAAAACAACATATTTCCCTCAGACCAATTAGAAATGTTTTATACCCTTATGTAATTCTCTAGCAAAAAACGGTTTGCTTGAGTCATTTACACTACTTTCTAATGCTGATTCTACAATAGAGATGTAATTGTATCTTGCTGATTCTGGATGTAGCACTCTGCCTTAATGTGCCTTTCCCTGCCATTTTTCTTTGTTTTTGTTGCTTTGTTTGATTTGGTTTGTTTTGGAGGAAAAAAGGGATAATGAGTTTGCAGCATCATGTATGCAGCAATATTTTTCTGTATAAAACCCTTTAGCTGACTATTGGCATGTGTTATAGAATATTTGACTGGTCCTCAACGTGCTCTACATTTTTAATGAGATTTTGTAGCTGCACAGATATGGAGTGCGGTAAAATATGACAGAATGTGGACAGTGGCTCTATCTTAGGAACAAGTGTGTGTCGATACATGTGATAATAAACTGTGTTTAACAAAACCCCCCTTTATCCGCTTCACAAAGACAGGGCTTAGCAAGACTTTTAATAAGCCCCATATCCATGTATTGTCACTGGGCCTTATCAGTCTCCTAATAGGAAATATCCACTCACCATCCAACTGCCTGTAAATTACGAACCAACTGCATTTCACGAGCTTAGCCTTGTTCAGATCTCTGCACTTTCATTATATTTCTTCTTGCCTTGCGCTCTCTCCCTCCCCTATTTATGTTCTGTCTTCTCTGCCGTCATTCTTCCTCCCCTCCCTCATTTTCTTTTTTTCTGTCTTCCTTCTCTTCTCTTTTCATTGTGGCATTAAAGCTAAGAGAGGCTCTGGGCAACAATGCAGGATGCTGTGATCCCTATCTGTGAAGGAAAAGAGGTTAATAATGTCTTTGAGAAAAGGCACTGCCAGCACAGCCTTTGATTTTTATCAAGAGGGGTGGTGTGGATGGGGGTGATTTTAAACGCCGCCCCAGTTCCAAACAGTGGTGTGGGTCCGGCAGCACATTTCTAATAGCAAAAAACAGCCAAAGTGGAGCATTCCATTATTCTGCCTTGTTTCTAAGCTGAAAAAATAGGGTGTGGGGAGACTAAACATATTTCATACTTGGACATAATGCGAAATGGGCATAATCACCATGTTATCATTCAAACCATGGACTACTCCTTTAGAACGATTATGTAAGTGCACAGCCAAAATTATGCGCATACAAATGCCACCTATTTGCAGCAAGGCCATAGTCATGATTTTGTTTTCATCCACTTCATTACTTTTGAATGAAGATAGAGGCCACAGTGACAGCAAGAAGCATTCCTAGGACCAACACATAAAGGTTCTTCTGTCATTCCTAAACAGAAGATATTGTAAACAAAGTACTTCAATTCCAGTCTTCCATCTGCTCGCTGTCTACTCCTCTGTCCATTTGCGACATGGATGGTTTCAAAGGCAATGGCACATTACCAAACCTTCAGCTTTGTAGTAGATGAAGTGGCAGGGTGACCACTTTGTTATTCCGAAATCACACACTTCTTCCGTTATGAATATATATGCTGATAAATAAACATGCTCTCCAACCCCCTACCTACCCCGGCCTTGGGTGTTTGTAGCTAGGGAAAAAAATGGGATGATGAGGATAGTTCATATCACCTTGTCATCTGAGGCAGGCTTTTAGAATTGTAATTGCTCTTATTATCATTCAAATAATGGCCTATATTATTCTCATAGGCCTGTCCAAGCTTGGTGTTATTAACAGCTGGCTTTAGTCACATGAGTAATAACTTCCACAACAGATTAACTTAGTACTGAGTTGTAGGGTATACCCTCATTTTATTAGGTACACCTACCTCCCTGGTGTCTACATTCCCTGTACATTTTATCAACTCCATTTACCATATAGCAGTTCTAGTAGTTCCACATTCACACTGTAGTCCATCCATTGCTCTGCATGCATTGCTCACCACCTTTACCTGAATCTTTAGTGATCAGGACTCCCACAAAGCAGGCATGACTTGGGTGGTGGATCATGCTCAGAGCTACAGTGACCCTAACATATCACTGGTACTTCTGGATCAGACACGGCAGTGCTCCTGGAGTTTTTAAACCCATCATGGTCACTGTTAGACTGAGAATAGTCCACTAACCACAGTGTTCAGCAACCACAGATGAAGGACTAGAAGACAACCAACACAAAATGTGCAGCAACAGATGAGCTACTGTCTCTGACCTTACATCTATAAGGAGGACCAATGAGAAAGGTGTGTAACAGTTGACAGTGAGTGGAGACAAAGTTAATAAACTGCAGAGGCACTGCTGTGTCCTATCTACTCATACCATCACAACACATTAAAATGCCACCACCAGAATGCTGGGGGCTTTGATCCCTTTTGCTGACAGTTAACTCAGCATAGTTACATTAGGTTCATGTGAAGCTGCTCCAAATTACTGGCTTTTACTTTCATACAAGTATCATTACAAACTTCGGTGTCCACAAAGGTTGCATATTACAGCCTCATTCATTCATTCATTCATTCATTATCTGTAACGCGGTGGGTCCAGAGCCTACCTGGAATCATTGGGCGCAAGGCAGGAATACACCCTGGAGGGAGCGCCAGTCCTTCAGAGGGCAACACAGACACACATTCACTCTCACACTCACACCTACGGACACACTTTTGAGTCACCAATCCACCTGCAACGTGTGTTTTTGGACTGTGGGAGGAAACCGGAGCACCCGGAGGAAACACCAACTCCTCACAGACAGTCACCTGGAGCAGGAACCGAACCCACAACCTCCAGCCCCCTGGAGCTGTGTGAATGCGACACTACCTGCTGCGCCACCGCTTTAATAATAAATATATGCAAAGGAATCAGCACATAACAATCAATATGTATTTACATCAAACAGCCATAACAACTTGTTTTTGCACTCATAGTCCATGTCCACATACCATATAGGTGCACTTTGTTATTCTAATGTTACAGTGGCCAGTGAGTGTTCAATGTTTAAAACTCCAGAAGCACTGCTCTGTTTGACACACTCATACCAGTGCAACATGCCCAGACATGCCACAGCAACATGACTGTCACTGCAGCGTTGAGTATACTCCAGCACCCAATTAACACTCACTCTGTGATGGTTCTTCAGGGGTCCTGACAATTGAAGATCAGGGTGAAAAGAGTCTTACACACTATGCACTGCAAGTCCAATTGTCTGTGGTATTATAACACAGTGTAAAGCGATTGGGAATGACAGCAAACTCACAATGTGGTAAGCCACATAAAAATGACAGAACAGGTTCAGCGGATGCTGATGCGCATAGTGTGCAGAGGACACCAACTTTCTGCAGAGTCAGTTGTTACAGACCTCCAAACTTCATGTAGCCTTCAGATTAGCTCAAGAACAGTGCATACAGAGCTTCATGGAATGGGTTTCCATGGTTGAGCAGCTACATCCAAGCTTTACATCACCAAGTTCAATGCAAAGAGTGTCAGATGCAGTGGTGTAAAGCAATGGAGACATGTTATCTGGAGTGACGAAACACATTTCTCTAGCAATCGGATGGATGAGCTTGAGATATATTAGAGCGGAGACTGTGATCCAGGCTTTCTCGTCCAACTTCAGTGTCTGACCACACAAATTAACTTCTGGTCATCAAATTCCCATAAACACACTTGTAAACCATGTGGAAAGCCTACCAAGAAGAGTTGAAGCTGTTATAGCTGCAAACGGTGGGCCAAAATCATATTAAACCCTATTCATATGCGTGTGAAGGCAAAAGAGTGAATACTTACATATATATATATATATATATATATATATATATATATATATATATATATATATATATATATATATATATATATATATTTTTTTTTTTTTTTCCCTTAACATAACTAAGCCCACATCATTATTCCTGCCACACGGCAAGGCAAATTAATCATACAAATAGATACATTTTATGCAATATATATTGAAGGTAGGTAAAACCTACAAGCGCTTTGGAGCAAATATTTGAAGGTGAGCAGCTTGATTCTACCAACACCTCTACATTATATTTGTTCCTAATGATGGACTTTTTGTGCTATTCATTTTGGGTACTGTAGTGAGTAAACAGGAATGGACAAGATACTGAATTTGATGATACTACAGAATATGAAGAAGCACATCAGCAACCACATGCTATGCTAGCTGTAGGCCAAAATGGCCCTTGGAGGAATACAATAATGTTTTTCTTAGCATCTGAACCCAATATAGACCGTTTATCCGTTTTATCTGACATATGAAAGTGGGCTAGTGAGGTGTTCTGTAAAAGGGGCAAGGTCTAAATCTGAACTTTCTGGAACTCCACCTCCCCACCTCATTGCCCTCTTCTTTTTGGTAATGACGCCTGCAGGAAATCGCTGACAGAGCTCAGTGTGCCGCAGAAGACCTCCAGTCTCCGCAGGTCTCGTTTAAGCAATGGGCCGAAAGTAATCTCTTTAAAAACTCACATTTAGCATGGTGCCTGGCTTTTGTTTCCAAAGCAAATGGGGCTTATGGGAGTTGCCAGTTTAGGACATTACTGCTATGCATTTTCAGAAAATGTGACTTTAGTGTTCCATAAATTTGGAGGACAAACGGATTGCTGTGAAGGCCACTCACAAAAGTCTAAGGCCATCTCAGAATATTAACTACATGGGTTTCCTATTCTTTGAGTAAATAAAGGAGAGCTCATCAAAATAGTTGCTTTTGGTAATTGATCATACACTACAGATGCTAGAGATAGAGATTATTTATAAACATGCTGGAGGAGATACATAAATTTAGTAAACAAGGAAAGCATTCTACACAGAGATAAACACTGTTTTCCAGTGATTTGCAGTGGATTATACCTGACGGGAAAGCAAAAAGAGAGTGGAATGTGAGGAAGGTTCTGAGGTGTGTTTATGTATTCTAGAGGAGAGGTGTTCAGTACTGGTGGCCAAGAACCCAAATTACTTACACATCTAGTCACACTGGGCCTGGGACCCTATGTGTGGGGTCTCGTTGCTCTGGACAAAGACTCAGGAAGCAGTACCCACAGTTTCAGAGTTTGGGAAGAGCATAAGTCTCTCACTAGATTTGAAGTATGCATGTAAGTAGGAAAGGAGGCTTGCACAGCATTACAGCATGTAAACACGAGTGAAATTCAGATTCATGAAATGGAATATTTCAACAGAGGAAGGCTTTTTATGTACTCAAGATAAGGTAAGCTCATGTGCACTGCATTGCAGCTACCTGCTCATCCAACAGTCCTTCTGAAAAAGGTATTATATGGAATTTGCCTCCTGTAGTACCAACTTCTACTCTTCTAAGAAAGCTTTAAAAAGCTTTTTTGGTTACATTCAGCCTGAGAGCATTAGTGAGGTCAGGCACTTGTCTCAGTAATGACTTCTAGATGGCAAACACCACACCAAGTAATCCAAGAGCTACAAGATAGAGTTCCTATAGAGTTTTACTCTTTCACAAGGAAATGTTGAGAGGCTTTATACACCTCAGACCATTGGCACTGGACATAGGGACATTAGGCTTATATGCGTTTGCACTGGATTACATTTCAATATAAATTATGAAATGCATATGCTCATTTGAAAGCCTGTGTGAATTCACAAATGAGACGAGGTGTTTAGAAACGTTTCGGCATATAAAGTAGATCTTCTATATTGAATTCTAGATTAAAATGATCTCATTTGTCAATTGTCATTTTTAATATTAAGAAACAAATACCATAAAATGACAAAGGCATGGGAGAATGTTTGAATTAAGATTATATGTCACAAATGTGGTAAAACATAATTGTACTCTTTTTAACAGAGGGAAAACCACCACAAACACAAGTATAGACACAATGGAGGGGCACTGTTTATGCATAGTGTAGTAGATACGTAACCCATCAGAGATTCCGATGGTTCCCTGCAGTCTTAAACAATTTCAATGCACTCAACTGGGATGATGGTCTTGGCCAGTTGCTCCAAGTTTTAATAGTTCAAGGCAGCAGGGAGGCCACATAATGACAGGTGAGTGAACGAAGCACAGCAAGACAGTAGTGATGTACGGCTGCAGTGTTTCGGTGGCCCAATGGTGATGATGAAGCTTTGGGACCAGTTCAGCTAGGCCTGAGGGTCCTGCCCCTAAAACATTGTTTCTCAAAGTGTGGGGCATGAGGAATCTGAAGAAATAAGCATTTCTTTACTAATGAGCCTGTCTTTATTAATCCCTTTCTGTTTGGCCTATAAAGTTTACTCAATAAAAAGCACCCACTAACAATGGATTTATTAATATCCCTTAAAACATAATAAAATTACATTAGATAGGATACCAGAAAAATGTAGCTTGCCTGGAATCAAAATATGCTTTTATTTGCAAACTTTTATTTTGAAAATGAGCCACAGAGTTTAACGTAATTTGGCAGCGAGTCAGACACAGGGTGGGTCTTTTTTTTGTCTTCATTAAGGCACCTGTTCAAATATAAGCTGCTCCAAACATCAGCTTCACTGGCCTCTGCTTCACCATCAGAGATAGTTTTTACCAGTTGCGAGCTTGAGGTCAGTAATGAGAGCACATCAGATAACAATGACGACTAATTACAGTTATAAAAGCGGCTTGCATATAATGGTTAGGGAAACAGAAGAGGATCTGAGAGTTAGTAAACTTTAATATTAGCTGTGTTCAGGTTGTGAGAAAGTGCTCTAAACATGCAGCAATTTAAATTTAGTCTCTCTCTATATATATATATATATATATATATATATATATATATATATATATATACACACCACCCTTATCAGTATTTCTGTAGTATGGTATGTAATGTTCCATAGTGTGTTGTTTGGGACACAGTCTCACTCTCTAACATTAATGTTAATCAAAAGCAGTTCCACATCATTATAAATGCAGTATTTTACTGCCTTATCTACAGGAATCAGCTTATAGCTATTTAATAATTTGGTTATGGGCTGGGATTTTACTCAGCAAATATGTCCACCCAATATAAACTCACTCTGACATCCAGTGAGAAACTGAAGCAGTTTAATCAGTAGGCCAATATTCTGTATTTTTGAATTTTGAACATTGATATTAATGTTGTATCTGGTGTTATAATGTTAAGCTACTGATTAAGAGATAACTGTTGATGTTACTTAAATAAATTAGAAAATTTTAAACTTGCATGTATATTTTAAGACCATTTTATGGTGGGCGATATGGGAAAGGTGGGGAGTAGAAATACCCCTTCGTCTGAGGTGAGGAATGATAGAAAAAGTTTGAGAACCACTGCCCTAAAACAAGACAGTGCAGCAGACACAGGCAAGCCACAGATTGCAGGTGGGTCAGTGGCATTGTTTCCTGATGGCAGCAGGGTCATCAGGATCTATGGCACATACCTGGAGTGCTCCTTTTTTAATGGAATCAAGAGCAGTATGTGTTGTTTTAATGTCTTGAGCATGGCTGATTGTGAGGACCTTTGTCTTCATAGCACTGAATAATATAGACCAAGACTTGGCCCATTCAGCAGCTCTCTTAGACAGGTCATCATTCAGTAGGTCAGCAACTTCACCACGGGCAGTCTTGATCTCGGGATCACTTGGTGCAATGCAGCAAAAAGATCAAGCCAGCGCTTGACTTTAATACTTTGTCATTTCTACCTATCACCACCATTTAATGGATTAAGCGGAAAAAAAAAGATGATAATGTTGATGTCTACTAATCATGACAAAAACAAACAAAAAAGCACCTTAATTAAATCTAATCTTAAAAGGTGCACTATCTTAGATTTTACTCATTAGCAGCAAATAATTCACTAATATGTAAAAGGGTATTGTAGAGGCACTCTGAACAGAGAAAGAAGCCACACACTGCTCTGTTTTGCTGTTCTCAAGGCTGTATGTCCCCCATTCAAGACAACAGATAGCCTCGCCCTCTGAAAACTTGAACCCTGCCCAATGACACCTACACAACTGTCTCTAAGCAGGATGGTGACTCTGCCATCAAATATTCATAACAATCCATATATTGTTCTACTGAAAAAAAAACATGTTCTTCAGCAAAAACAGCCACTAATACAGAGTTAGACAAGACAAGGATCAATGCTGGACTGACTTTTCTGATATGGAGAACACTAGGTTCTATTGAAAAGCTTCAACCAGATAATAAACTCACTGTTATTCTCCTAGAAGTGCTCTCCCAGGCCTCTCTCTGCTAATGTGGGGTGATATCACAACAGGAAATGCTGCTTTCTTTTCTCTAATAGCTTTTTTCCACCAATGAGGAACAGGAACGGTTCCAGTTTGCGAACTAAATTTGAAACCATTTGTGGCGTTTCCACAGACATAAAATGGTGGGCGAACAAGAAAAGTTAGTTCCCAGCTGGAACCAAAAAGGGTTGGTTATTCAGAGTGAACCATGACGTAGTCCGTGGGCATGTCGAGGTTCAGTTACTCAAGAAAGAGCTCAGAGCCTCAAATACAACGTCGCGCAGTGTAGCTGGTGAACAGGAACCAGGAGCATGCTTCATTTGTGTGTGTTTCTGGGTCTGTGTCAGACGACACCAAGCACATTGTTCAGAGCTGGGGCTCTGAGTTGGTTACTTTTCTGCGCTGATGACAAGCTCAGCAGGATAGCTTGGAACTCGGCAACATTTACACACATTTTTTATCTCAAACTAATCTGACTCTATGGTAAACAAAAAATAAACCTTGTCATGACTCTTACAGTTTATCTGTTGCTCTGGCACTTTATTCAGTCACAGTGACAACCCCCCACTGATGACGTATCCTTGGCTCACCTCTAAACTTGTATCCCCTCTTAACAATAATCAGGAACGGAAATGGTTCAAGAACCAGAGTTAGTGGAAAAGTGCTATAACTCTATAACTCTAATTTAAAATGTGCTCTAAATGAAACATATGCATTTGCCCGGTATGGTTTATTTGCCATTCAGGGCCTTTACACATTGTTTCATTTACACACACCTTTCTCAGGGAGTTTGAGGTTATATTTCTTTGTTCATATTTCTAATTCCATCTTA
The DNA here is from genome assembly GCF_029633855.1 of Hoplias malabaricus. Lineage (NCBI taxonomy): Eukaryota > Metazoa > Chordata > Actinopteri > Characiformes > Erythrinidae > Hoplias > Hoplias malabaricus. The sequence goes on from NC_089803.1 coordinate 42,130,436, forward strand.
ATGCTCTAAATAAAGTCTGTAACTTTCCATCACACTGTGTTGCTTCTTTTCCATTCAAGGTATGTATACAGCACTTTATTCACCCTTCTCAGTGTTATTTACCTTTATCTGTGTTAAAACACAATATTAACTGGCACCATTTAAGGTTGAAAGGGAAATTTGAATGAGACACTAACTACTGCAAAAACTGCTGCTGCTCGGCTCGTCACAATATAGCTGTGGAATTTTTAAAAATGCACATATTTGAATCTTTTATGTGTCTCTGAAGTCAACACATACACACACACACACACACACACACACATATATATGTTTCACACAATCCACCTACTAATGCATTTCTGGTCTGTGGGGAGAACCAGATCACCTGGTGGACACCCATGCAGACTCGGAGAGAAAAACTAATTGCCTCCCAGACAGTAACCCAAGGCAGAAATTGTACCCAGGATCCAGAGATACTGAAACTGTGTGTCAGCAACATTACCTGCAGCACCAATGTGCCACTGTAAGTATTGGAGTAACAAAAACTACACCACATTACACCATTTTGGTACAGCAGTAATAATCATATTACTGTAATGTTACTCTGCATAACTCCAGCACTGCAGTGCTGCACAGAAAACTGTACCTACACGCACGCAAAATTAACTTACAATGAACCGCCCAGGTAATACTATGCTTGAAGGGATAATTTCAATTGAAAAGTTAAGATTGTCTGTATGAGTATCGTACCTCTGTGTGCTAGTTCTTGGCAAAAATTCTGTTTGTTTTTTTTGGCTTTGTTAAACTGTGCTGTTTCCATGACATTGTTAGCAAAACGACAGTATTCTCAGAGCTCCAGAATTTGGAAGCAGCAATTTGGGGTTAAGAAAATAAAGCAGTCAAAGCACTTTTAGCTCATGCCAGTCTTGTCTCATTAGTACATTTAATGATAACCTTGTGTGTGTGTGTGTGTGTGTGTGTGTGTGTAGGGTTTGTTTCTTCTCCACTGGCAGTTGGTATAGTGTGTTTAAGTGAAAGGCATGATGATGATGTGTGTGTGTGTGTGGGTGTGTGTGTAGGGTTTGTTTCTTCTCCACAGGCAGTTGGTATAGTGTGTTTAAGTGAAAGGGATGGTGATGATGATGATGATGATGTGTGTGTGTGTGTGTGTGTGTGTGTGTGTGTCTGAAATGTGTGTCACATAGCATCAGGCTCATTAGCCTCTAGCCATCTCCTCATCAGCATGTCAGCACTCTCATACTCACTCATCTCCAAACAGTTGATGGCCATTTTGCCCCTGCAGGAACAGCCTATATCAGCAGGTCAGCATTTCCATGTCCACTGACCCTGGGACGAGGAAAGAGCTTGATAACCCAAGCTAAGACTTTTCAATGACTTTCAGTGGGATCCAGTGAAGCCTTAAAACAATGATCTGCTGAAAAACCTCACTCTTTTTTCCTTGTACCAATGGTAAATGATCAGTGTCCGGTAACACATTTTGGACACAGTTATGTATTGCATTTTTTTCCAAGTCACTATTAAATACAATTTCTGCCTGTTAGCCAACAGCATCCTATATCCACTGTTGAGGGACTAGAGAACGGCCAACACAAACTAGGCAGCAACAGATGAGATACAGTCTCTGACTTTGGTGGACCAACGATGTAGGTGTGTCTAACAGAGTGTTTGGTGAGTGTACAGTGTCTAAAAACTCAAGCAGCACTTCTGCATCTGATCCATTCCAGTGCTACATACACCAACACACCATCGGTTTCACTACAGCGCTGGGAATAATCCACCACCCATATCATACAATCAGAAATGAAAAAAAAAACAGGTGATGTAATGGCCCGATGATTCCGGGTAGGCTCCAGACCCACCGTGACCCTGAACTGGATAAGCGGTTACAGATGATAAATGAATGAATGAATGAATGAATGAAAGAAAGGTGATAATGATACTTGGGTATAAACATTGGGTATAAATCACAATCTAGGAAAGCTCTAAAACTGTAGAACTTCTGAAATGGCAAAAAATGCACCTTCCAAAACTGTATCTACCAGTGTCAGTCCTCAAATGATTATGGAGTGTTCATGAGAGGAAAGGTGCAGGTAAACATGATCCTGTCATATTTTTTTGGAATGTGTTTCAAGATGCATCATGTAGCATAGCATTAACCTCTAGAATAAAATTTGGAAAAAACACATTAACAAACAAACAAACAAATCATCCAGTATCATGTTATTAAAAAGGATTTTAAATATATCTGCTTTGAAATTGGATCTGTTCATATATTTTCTACACTAGTGTAAAACTACAGTTTGTAACAGCCATGCCACTCTGGCACGTGTTGTAAAAAAGTGCCTCGTCTGACAGCTCGTGTTGTATTTGTGTTTTTCTCTGTGCGGGCTATTGCTTTAATAAGCTGATGCTGCATTCGACTCGACATGGGGGAGGAGGAGGCAGCTCGGAGGGAAAATACACAGCAACTGTAGCAGATGCTTTTCTTTCTCCCTTTAAAAAAACAGCTCTTTTCCTCCGTCTGTTTTTTTATTTCCTTTTTTTTTTTAGTCAGCCTTTTTTGCAAGTCGACAGTTTGTGTGACATTTGTGCGATCTTGTTTCTTGCCCATTCCCTCGCCTTCCTCTTTAAATATTCATTTTGACATTGTTATTCCTCCCTTGAACTTCTTGGTAACTTTTTCTCTCTCTCTGTTAGGAAGAAGAGAAGTGTTTCTTCCTCTCAATCTTTTATCCCCCCACACCCCTTCACCCCTCCGTTTTCTTTTTGGCCGTCCCCTCTGGAGAAGTTCGCTAGCGTTTTGGCTGTATCTGGGTCAGTCCAAGAGCATTACTCCACTGCTCTTCCTAACAAAGTGGGGGCTGGGGCTATTCTTAGCCATAACAGTCCTGTCCTCCTTTTGTTGTCTTGATATGAACACTCCAGATGGAATACTTTCTGTCGCAGATGAATGAGAGCAGTTTTTCAACATGAAAGCATCCAGTATTTATTGTGACACTTAAGGGAGTGCTGCATGTGTTTTTCTCTCTCCCTCTCTGGCATCATCGCTAAAGAAGTGAGATATACTAAACTTCAGGAGTTTAGCTGTTGTACAGTTTTCTTCATAAATGACAACACAGCCTGTTGTTTTATGAATAAAGAAAGCACTGGTTGCACATAAATAATATTCTTACAAATGACTGTGACGTTTATTTTGTATCTACAAACAAAATAGACAGAATAATAATAGCTTTTAAATTTGGCCAGTAAAGTCAGATGTGCATTAACATTTATAAAGCATTTTAAAATAGTTAGACGTATAGACAGAGTGATTTAAAAAGTATTCAGTTAGTTCATGTTACATTTATTGCTGGGATGATTAGAAGCAGCTACACATAAATGCTACATTTTGGCTGGAGGGGCATAGAACCTCCCTAGGTACTATTTGTGTCTACACTCATTCTCTCCATTCTCTCAGCTCCACTGTGATGGATTATTTTCAGCTCTACCGTGGCACAGACATGGCGGTGGTGTTGTGCTGGTGAGAGTGGATCAGACACAGCAGTTGCTGCTGGAGTTTCTAAACCTCTGTGTCACTGATGGACTGAGAACAGTCCAGCAACTAAAAACATCCCATGAACAGCGTCTTATGATCACTGATGTAGGACTAGGAGGTGACCAACTCAAACAGATAAGTTAGACTACTCTCTCTGACTTTACATCTACAAGGTGGACCAATGAGTTAGACGTGTCTAACAGACCGGACAGTGACTAGGGCTGCAATGTTTAGCCAATATCGTGGACGTAGCATTAAACACATTTGTGGATAATCAACGGGCTTTCTGCAGGGTATTAAACGTCATTAAAAGTATTTTGTGAAAATTAAGGCTGTAAATGGCATTAAAATCATTACATTTGATTCGGGCATGCATTAAAACATTTTTATATAGTTTCGATTGAAAAATACAAGGGTTCAGGTTCTTCATCGCTTTAACGGATTTCCATCACAGCAAGCATTTACCCAGTCATGCTTTTAAGGTGCTGAGGAGGTGCTGTTCTGTTCAGCATTGTGTCTGAAACTGTGCCCTATTCACTGTATAGCGCACTATGTTAGGGATCTGCAGTTTTGTATTTGTGTCTGAAAACATATTGGATCATTTTCAGTGCATTCAAACGATCCCACAATGCAATAATAAAAAAAAATACAGTAGTATACAACCCATTTACACTAGCAGATTGCAGATTACCCATAATCCACTATGTAGTTTGGTAAAAAACCTGCATGAGGTCCGAAATCATTCACTACTCTCCTGAATTCAGTTACATATAACTGTATCAGGTTAAATCAGATTTAGCAAAGCTTTAGGCTCATGTTTTCACTCTCCAAAAAACAGGAAGGTTAATAAATCATTTGCAGTTCGCAGAAATTAAACCTATTAAATGCTGCTGATGTTAGGAGAGTTTTGAGGCTTTACTTTCATGTCTGGTTTTATAATAAGATGAAATAAACCCTGCACTGAAAATATATCTTGACTTTTTGTGAAGCAAATTTTATGTTATAGACTAAAATATTAAAATGTCATATAGGAAAATAACAGAAAAACAATAGAAAAAAAAACCCTTAAATCCCTTAAATCACTGTACTCGACTATTTAAATAAAGTCTAGGTTAAAGCCTTTTTTGCCGATACAATGACAAATTCAATGAAGTGTAAAAGGTTAGTGAACTAAAGCCCAGGCATTAATTCTAGTACCAGCCTTTAAATTTAGTGTTTCAGAGTTTTTCTTTCATTGTATAGACTTAAACAATTTAGAATTTGTGTAGAACTGTCTTTTTTTGGCTCTTACATTATTGTCAAATTGAATGGTTACAGTACAGATGTTAGGACATGATTATGGAAATGTATCATGTATATATGTAAGTATTCATAAACACACACACACACACACACACACATATATATATATATATATATATATATATATATATATATATATATATATATATATATATATATATATATATCATGGTTTGCCATGACTTGTCACTTGCTGGGTTTGGCTGCGGGAGAGAGAGAGCACCAGTCAAGAGTTAAACCTCTCCAGGGGCTAAGAATAAACCCCATCGGAGCCAAAACTTCTTAATTTACATCTACTTAATTTATCACTGAAAATAATAATTAAAAAAAATTAAAAAAATAATTAAAAAAAAGTATTTTGGGCACAAATTAGAAAAGCCTGAATAAGTCCAGAATGTTGTAGCAATGTGTTGGTTCGTGTGTTGTTTCATTTCATTTTTAATGACAAATCAAACGTATTATGAAAAAAAAAGTTCTTGCCAGAATTACAAACTTGCTGAGCCATTCCACATTAAATGGTGCAGTAGCTTGCCTCCCTCTTCCAAATTATATATTTATATTTAAGCTTTAGTTGCTGATTAATCAAATAATCATAAAAATATTTGACCTATTATTCAGGTATCAAATTCATTGTTAGATATATACCTAACAGTGAGTCCATCACCAACACTGTCCAAAAACTCCAGCAGCAATGCTGTGTATGATCCACTTTTACTAGAAAAAACACATACACCACCAGCATGTCGGTGTCACTGAAGAGCTGATAATGACCTACCAGCCAAACTATATCTGCCTCTATATCTATCTCTGATCATTGATAAAGTGGCTAACAAAGGGGCTAACAAAATATGCAGAATTGTAGAACTACAAAGTGCTCCAGTACAGAAAGTGAAGCTGAGAGAATGGAAAATGGTTCTTGGAATAAGCAGGTTATTTTAATCTTATTGCTGATTTGTGTTTTAATCCCTGTTGTTACCTTTAAATTCTGAGGAAATATTTTTGTGTGTCAATATTGTTGGTGTTTGTATAGTCAAGTATTTTTGGCACATTTTTCTAAAGACTGTTTTACATATTAATTGTTTGTATATTTTTAATATGAACTACATTATTTAATTAATTCCTCTTGGTCATATTCTTAAAGGGAGTAGTGTCAGGCATGAACTTCACAGATATACATATTTTAGTCAATCATGTCTGTTTAAAATTCTGTTTCTGGAGTGCTGGACTCTGTAAGCTCATTTACCAATTTCATGTAGCTTTAAGTCTACAATAAACACCAGGCTTATTGACTGTTTTGTAGGTTCTCAGCATGAGGTTGGCGGCACGGTGGTGCAGCAGGTAGTGTCGGAGTCACAACTCCAGGGACCTGGAGATTGTGGGTTTGATTCCTGCTCCGGGTGACTGTCTGTGAGGAGGTGAGGAGTTTGGTGTGTTCTCCCCGTGTCCGCGTGGGTTTCCTCTGGGTGCTCTGGTTTCCTCCCACAGTCCAAAAACACATGTTGGTAGGTGGACTGGCGACTCAAAAGTGTCCGTAGGTGTGAGTGAATGTGCATGGGTGTGTGTTGCCCTATGAAGGACTGGTGCCCCCTCCAGGGTGTATTCATGCCCAGTGATTCCACGTAGGCTCTGGGCCCACCGCGACCCTGAACTAGATAAGCGGTTACAGATAATGAATGAATGAGGTTGAGTGACAAAAAATAAACACTCTTCCCACAAGATGTTAAATCATTCATTCATTCATACATTCAAAACATTTTCTGTTATGTAGATGTATTGGGGGCTGGCCCTCTAGAGCTTTGTTTGAAAACTATGAAATAAACTACATAATGTGTTAAATAGTTAGGGGTTTGCGTTTAAACATTTAGAAGTCAATGAAGACACCACATTATTTTTCGATGTGGGTGTGTTCGATGTGCAAGGAATCCAAGCAGACTTCTTTTAGAGGCTATAGCTCTATGCTTAGGAACCAGTTTCAAACATACGATAATAATTTTCAGGTATAATAAAAAGACTGTGAACTATGATACTCATATTTTCAACTGTGTATGTGCAAACATTTGATAGGAGTGTGGCTCAAGGCTTATAGTGGTTGCATAGGTAGGGAATTAAACTCGAATTTGCTATACGAAGAGCAGCCATGTTACACAATATGCTATACCAACCACTGATAATGACACTGAGAGAATGTGATGTGTTTTTATTAACCACAAATAAACATCTGTTATTTCTGAACAAAAAAAAAAAAACAAAAAAAGCACTGTTAATCTGAACTACTTTTCCCTGTCTCTTAACATCTTCCACCTTTCTCTAAAAACTCAGTAAACGAGGATGAACTCTTTAGCCAAGGATGAATCGGTCAAATTGATTGTGCTTATCTTTGTTGCTTTACTTTCCACACCCACTGCCTCCTTGTTACACCAATTTTTCTCATAAACGTGATTGCTTTTAGTTTGCTTGGTGAGTGCTCTGTATTCCATCAATGTTTGTAGTCAGAGATTAATTTCAGTGTGGAATTTTGAAGCAGCGGGAAGCTCTTAGAAATCAGATAACATTTATATAGAAAGGGAGGTAGATGGTGAGGGCAAGTGAGAAAGAAAGAGAGCGAGAGAGAGAGAGAGAGAGAGAGAGAGAGAGAGAGAGAGAGAGAGATATCAAGAGAGAGGGAGAGCAAGCGAATGCACAAGAATGCATTATCGAGCCAAGGCTCATCAAATTCACCTCAGAGTTGGCTGGCCTAATGGACTCCTCATCCCATTGTTCAACAGAAGCCTTCTCTCCTCCATGCGCTCATTACCAACAAATTGTGCGGCTCAACTCTTATTGAGCCGCCCTAATAGTTTACCCTCCCTCTCCTGTAGCTGGAGCTAAACAGGGCCCTGCCTGGCGGCTGGCATCTACGCTAAGCTGGCGTTCAGGCCTAATCCTCTTCACGAAGGTGCTATATGGTCAATCCCTGGCAGAACCAGATGTGCTGAAGGTGACCCATGCAGTGGATTAACCTCCCGCACCTCCTCGTTTGATCCCATTTGCCGAGCCGCCCCATCATTTCACATTTATCTAAGGAAAATCGTTTGGCTAATGAAAGCAATTATGCATAGCTACACTCCCCCACTCGTTTCCTCGGCAAACATAATCTTCGCTTTTATGCATGGAGGATTTAATATATGAATGTATTAAGGATCCAAAAATAAATAAATAAAAAAATCTACATCATCCTAGGCGAGGGGCTGGCATTTGCTTCACATTGCACATATAACATATAGGTTATTTTCAAATGTCTCCAATGACATCAGCGCAATCTTTGCTACACAGAACTCATCAAAGTGTGCTTATACCACTTTGTCAATAGCAATTGGAAATCCTCAGTTGGGCCACCTCTAACAAGTCCTAGAAAGCTAATGGACTGCCTGATCAATAAGGCCCCGGGAGATTAAACAGCTCTCGTAAGAGAGCATCCCCCCATCTATTTGAACTGTATTCAATCTGATTTGTGTCGATCGGATTTACATACAGCTGCTGTGTATGGAATGCTCTTTACATGGCTTGAAGAACAAAGCGATGGAATGCAGTGTGTCTAGACACATGTTCTAATGCAGCTGGTGGAGTTATTGCTCCCACAGCTTTCCAGTTACACACCAACAGCTTGTCTTTGACCTCACCAATTTTCTCATGTCAGAATGCAATCCAATCCTCACGGCAATGTTTCCTAAAGTAGAGACAGAAAGGCATAATTCCATTGTAAATGTTGTTTGTCACATTATTTTGATCGCCATAAGGCGTTACATTTTCTCGTAAATTGAAATGTTTAAAATAAATTCTAGTAGCATCTATATGTGTGAGTGGGGGCTTGATAATATTATTATCAGAAAAGACGGACACTCAATTTTGATAACATATCAATATCCCAATAATTAATATAGAGCCAAACTCCCTATAAATACCTTTAAATACCCTTAAGTTTAGAAGGAGCACTGAATGAGTGTATTAACAAATCCTCCTGACATATATAAAATATTTCCTGCAGTTTGCCAGAGCAACATCAGGCTATTTATGTAATGTTAGTATGATTGGACACTTATTTTCAAGACTTAATACAAAAATTAAAATCACCATGAGGATGATATTTAATCCACTGCTTATATGAGTGATACAGTCTATGCTCTGTGTAACTTGTTTGGCTGGAACATGCTTAGGACCTGAGCCTTGAAGAGAAAGCTACATCTCTCATGTTTTTTTCTAGCTGTAACATCTTTGCTATTAGCAACTTTGTGTGTGTGTCAATGTGGGTGTGTGCACGCTCTCCCAAATGCGTGTGATTGATCGTCACACGTTGTAAAGCTAAAAGTCCTCTGTGCTGTTTAGCCTGGAAACAGATGGGCAAAATTAGATTGTAAATTGATGTGATTTAGACAGTTGTCAACATGCGGCTGCTTCCAAACATCAGAGACCATTCCAACTAAATTTTGATATTCTTATGGAAATTGTATCCTTTATTAACATAATGGAATAAACATATCAGGGGTTTGGGCCTCTGCCAATGCCTGAGCCAGCAGAGTTAAGGACATCTGCATGTGTCTCATAGTGAGAAAGGGAGAGAGAATGCCGGTAGACACAAACCCTTATTGGAGAAATGAGATCAACACCGAAAATGTAACAAGCAATACATTAGGAACATAAAAACAACTCCGGCTCAATACAATATGCATTTCTTTCAAGTGTTGGGTCCACATGAGTTGTCCACATCTATTGAGCACAAGCGTTAGAATAATTACGCCACAAAAACACTGCCACACAAAATATTAACTATACTTTCACATTGTTATGCAGGTGTTCCCAAATTTTTTTAGGTAAATGACCCCAAATGGATGACAGCAAACATTTTATACCATATTTATTTTCTTATTCCATACACAGAAGAGAATAGAACAATACAGAACAGACCAATGTTTAAGATGTGTTTTGTAAATTCTATGTCATAGTATTTGTAGACACTTATTCTGTTGTGTGCGCAAAGCTTTGGACACACTGGAGCAGCTGCACATGAACATAAAATCACCATGGTCAAAGGCTAGTGTTAGAAGGAAAAGTAAAAAAAAAAATGCTGCTGAAATTGCTGTAATTTCTCACTCCTGTGTCCCATTCAGATCTATAATCTTTTCAGTACTTCACCTAAAAAAAAAGCCCAGCACTGTAAACATCATTTAAAGTGCATGTTACTATCCCAGTTAAAAGCGGTAGAAACCTTTCCGAAAGAACTGCTTTTAAATAAAATGTTCCTGACTAAAATGTGGCACAGCAGGTAGTGTCACAGTCACACAGCTCCAGGGACCTGGAGGTTGTGGGTTTGATTCCCGCTCCGGGTGACTTTCTGTGAGGAGTTTGGTGTTTTCTCCCCGTGTCCGCGTGGGTTTCCTCCGGGTGCTCCGGTTTCCTCCCACAGTCCAAAAACACACGTTGGTAGGTTGATTGACGACTCAAAAATAAAAGTGTCCGTAGGTGTGAGTGTGTGAGTGAATATGTGTGTGTGTCTGTGTTGCCCTGTGAAGGATTGGCGCCCCCTCCAGGGTGTATTCCCGCCTTGTGCCCAATGATTCCAGGTAGGCTCTGGACCCACCGCGACCCTGAACTGGATAAGCGGTTACAGATAATGAATGAATGAATGAATGAATGAATGAATGACTAAAATGTAAAGTTTACAGAGAGCCATTTCTAATTGGAACTCGAGCCTGTCCTGTTTTGTTGAAAATAACAGCTTCAGTTGGGGATCACTGCAGATCATGAAGTTCAAACTGCCATTATTAGATGCCTCGGAAGATGACTTGCTAAGTTTACAGTCCTTTCTTCATTCTGTGCTGGTCACATTCAGTTGACGCTGTGCTCATAGCTGTAAAAGGTAGCACAAATGCACATAAAGTTATCTATATAAAGGCAATCTAATAGAAGAAATGGCCCAAATTAATATTGTTGTCTTAAATAATTTACTGCAAAGGTAATCCAATTACTATTGTAAAAAAAAATATGAAAAGTTGTAACTCAACTAAAACATAACCTGTAACATTTACAGTAATTTATTGGCAGCTCTAAATGTACTGTATGGTACTGTAAAGAATTTTAGTTCTATAACATTCAACTCACAGTGTAAGCAGTGACTCTATGAGAGGCTGAGGATCAGTTCCCCCAGCAACACTGACCCAGCTTTAGCTTCAGCCACAACAACTTATTGATTCCATCACTCCACCCCTTTTATAAACACCATCAGAAACACATTAATCATTTGAATAGCCACTATCTAATTTTTCGGTTCTTCAATTAGACTCCATTTTCTTTTGGTGGACTCTTGCATGCTTTGTGCTCTTGTTGTGGAGTTTGAAATGACACTCTTCCCATTTCATTTTGGTAGAGATTGCCTGGAATTCTGGGGTAGTTCCTTTTTACACAGCCTTACAGTAAAATATTGAGAAAAGATGAGGGCTTTCAGAATTCATAGCAAATTACAATAAAACCCTGTAAGTAAAGAGGACCTATTTTGAAAATAATGAGTGCATGTGCCCATCAATTTGAGGATCTGGAGAACCTACTAAACCACTAAATATGAAACTAGATGAAAAATGATGAAAATCCAGAACTTCTGCTCTTAACTCCTGGACTCTTGCGGTGAACTGAGCTGTGGCTCGTTCTTGTTTAAAGGAACAGGCACTGAATCCGGTCATTTAAAACAAGGCTGTTCAGACAGGGGGAGAGAGTGCAGCTGTGGTGTTTTATTCTTGTGTTATTTTGACAAAAGCTTGTCATAAATGTTTCCTTAGGACGCCAGGGAACTTTGGGAAAACTCTGTAACTGTCTCTAGTAACATTTTAATCAACAAATGCTTTTGATTGGTTATTTAGTAGGGTCCATGTTGTATGTGTATGTGAGTGACTGTGTGAATGTGTGATATTGTTAACAGGTGAGTGTATGAGTGAATGTATAATGTGTGATGAGTAAGTGTGTTCCTGCCTTGTGCCCAGTGATTCTGGGTAGGCGCCAGACCCATTGAAACCCTAAACATGATGTAGAGGTTACAGAAATTGAATTAATAAACTAATTAATGCTTTTCTTCATGTTCTGTCGAGCTTGCAGTTACAGTGTGTTTAATTCCAGTGAGTGTATTTCATATGAAATAAGCAATGCTAATTCAGTGACAGTCATTGTTATTAATTACCCTAATGTTGCATATGATGAGTGATTATTGGTAAAAGCTCATAAAATTTTCTGCTTACAATAAAGCAAAGTTGGGTTCCTGATAAGATTAAATAAAAATGCCCCATTCACTTTCTAAAACCAACAATATCTTACAAAGCACTGGCATCACTACGCAGGTAATAAAGGTTAAATCATGGATGAGCACAGTGCTCTGTGGCTTTATGATCTTTAAAGAGAACCTTTTATCTATCCAAGTCCAAAAGGCATAAAGACTGTTTTAGTCTTTCTTTCAGTATAGAACAAAAGGCTAAGGCGCTTTGCCATATTTGCTTCTCTGTAATTAGATAATGTCTTTTGCAAGCAAAAAACATGCAGCTGAGGAGTTTGTGCAAATGTATCAAACTGTGCTAGTGGCATATTGGCCTGAGCTTCGAAACATTTCAGTGTATCAGCTAAGCTGGACAGCGCCCAAAATCCTTAAGCTCTACTTAATCCATCTAAATCCTCATCCGTGGAAATGAATAGACTAAAAAAATTAGCCCAGTAAACTTTCAATGATGATAATACTAAGGCAACAGAACACTTTTTGGATATGTATTTTTTTTTTAAACTAAAGTTAATTTCGGTTTTATTCCCTGAGCCAGGGTGTTGTGGCGTATACATAAGGTTATGTGACAAAGTATTGGCACCCCTGAATGAAGACCATTTGTTTGTTCATTCAGTGATTTTCTGTAACAGCTTCATCCTCTTGCTGTGACAGGGAGTGTCTCTTACAGACAAGACAGCGATGATGCAGTGCACAGATACAGTTTTTTTTTTACATATTTAAAAAGTATAATGCAGCCTGTTCACACATTTTCATGTCAGTCTCAGTAGATTAATATCTCTTTTCCACTTCATGGTACTTACTCAAGTTGGCTCGGTTTGACTGAATGCTGAAAGAGAGTAGAGTAAAAAGGAGCATTGAGTAGGTACCAGGCTTTGGAAAAGTATCAAAAAAAAAAAAAAGCTTCCAACTCTGAATTTAGCAGAACATTTCCCTTGTAGATGATTTCTGGGGCTTATTTTCACACAGAAACTAATATCTTTAGAATTTATCTTCAACCAGAGGTGCCAAAATATTTTGCACATGACTGTTTTTCTATTCTTTGCGTAGGATTACACCCTGCAGCTGTTAGAGATTGTCCAAAGCCAGCTGCCTCACTCACCAGCCCCTGTTCTGTGTTTGTTTATTTATTTATTTATTTATTTTTGATGTGAAGTCACCATAGCATGAAATGTGGCTGAATGAGGTGACCCAATCAGTGATCTGTACTTGAGGCTAATGCATGACCGGTGGCATTAAAAACTTGCTAATTTCCTAGGTGGGGACTGGTTCTGTTTTTGCACTCATGTGGATGTAATGGGCATCCTCCTGGAAATTAGGCATTGAGCTGTTTTGGAAGAGCTCTGCTGTGATTTCAGATGCAGATATGATGTACCCCATGAGCTCTTCACTCCAAACAGCATGGTTTTTTGGGAGTGTAGATAGAGCTGTGTGCACTGGCTTATGTCTGTGAGAGTGGCTAGAGGATGGGAGAGAATATTTTGAGGGTCTTTGCTGATGGATTGCCCACTGTAAGCACTGGGCAAAGCCGAGGCCATTAAGATCGGGGAAAATGATATATGCTGCAAAGCGAGCAGATCTGGGCTTTTGATTAGAGTGAGGAGTCCTTTGTCTGACAGCAGTGTTGTCACGGAGCTGGGGCAGTGATTGCATGCCTGTCTGACACATTTCTTTGATCAAAGCACACAGTGGGTGAATGAAAACAGAAAGTTGACAGCATAAGTGAAAGTAAGATTAGCATCTTGTTTTCTCCTAAGCAAGGGATATTCAGGTAGACCTCTTCATAAGAAGTTAAACTCACTGTCTGGTCAGACAAGGATATGACTTTATATTTACAAGAAGCATGAGGTACAGAAGGGATAGACATGGATAAGGCATTTTCCCTAGGAAATGGCAGCATATGTCACTCTAAAATCCCAAAACAGATATCAGAGTAGAATAGAGTAGAGTAGGGTATAGTACATTAAAACACAATAAGTAGACTAGAGGCAGAGTATATCTAAATAGTATAAGTGGAATTATATTATTAGTAAAAGTATAATTCTAAGAACAAACTTGAGCAAGAGAACAAATGTATCTATCTACATAAGTACTGAATTTAAACACAAAAAATAATCATTATGTTTGAATAAAAGTGGAGCTGACTTAAAAGTAGATGTCTTTCCTTACTGAAGCTAGCAAGGCTGAAAATATCAAAAAGAATTTGCTACTGTGCTAAAGGTACTGGGCAATAGGAATCAATATATTTTTATTTGAAAGTTTTCAGCAAAACACAAATTAAATCAACTGAGTATACTACACAAGTAAATTAAACCACCCACTTCTGGACTTCCTGACCAACTAAAGGTGTAGTTGCTTAATCAGTCTTTTTTTTTTTCTTTAATGAAATTTACATTCCTTTATTATATAATTACCAATATTTCAAGAAGCATCTGGACTTTAGCCCAGTCAGCAAAAATATACCATCAGTCCAAGCAATCCCAGTAAAAGTGAATATTAAAAGCTCACTTCAATACCACATCTGTAGAGTAACAACATAATATATAGATACTAATGCTGACATGATGGCTAAGATTCACAGATAGAAGAATATGTATATGCAGGTTGTAAAACAGGTGTGAATGTGTATAGAGCATTAATTCATTCATTCATTCACCTTCTGTAACTGCTTCCTCCAGACCAGGGTCACTAGTGGAGTCTACTAGAGTCTACTTGAAATCACTGGCTGCCAGGCAGGAATGCTAGCCCATAACTGTGCATCACACAATCACACATTCACTCACACTCACATCAATGAATGATTTCACACAACCAATCCACCAATCACTAAGTGTTTATGGACTGAGAGAGGAAACTAGAGCACTCAGAAGAAAAACACACAGACACGGAGATATACCTCCAAACTTATTAGACATGCTACACTACCAGCAGTGCCACCATATATGTGCATAGATGTAGTTTTAAGAAAGATATTTGATTTGTGATGTTGACATT
This sequence comes from Hoplias malabaricus, assembly GCF_029633855.1. Lineage (NCBI taxonomy): Eukaryota > Metazoa > Chordata > Actinopteri > Characiformes > Erythrinidae > Hoplias > Hoplias malabaricus. Next base: position 42,145,558 of record NC_089803.1, read on the forward strand.
TCTCAAACATTTGTTTACTTTTGAATGTGTCATTGTACATTGTTTTAATCAATTTGAAATTTGCATTTATTATATTGTTGTGCACAAGTAAACCTATGCAATCTGGTTGGCAAGAACTGTCTGTTGTGTTTGTGTGTGTGTGTGTGTGGGGGGGGGGGTTACCCATGATACTACATTATAAAACACTCTTCTCCTAGAGATTTAACCAAATATGTTGTTAGCATAATTAAAAAAAATGTTATTACCTGCTTTATGGTTGCCATTCCTTCAAAACTCCCCCAGCTGTATTACTGCTTCCAGAATCTCTTACTTTCAATGCTATGTTGTTCCAGTCCTGCAAAGAACCCTTGAGACAGTTTGTCATCTTTAGGAGATTACATCTAGAAATCCCATAAAGAACTCTATAAGTACCCATGCAGAATGCACTCTCTCCTTCCCACCACCTTTCTAGCCACCAAGGTGGAGTCATTTTTCTACTGGATTCAAGTACTTACATGAGTAAAGGGGAAGGAAGATCAGATTTGTTAATTAGACAGAATTGAGCTTGTTAATTCTAATCCCCGTGGTTCAGGGAAGCCTCCTCATCCATCTGCTAAATGACTTAGGAGAAGGTGCGGTATTAATTCTGATCTTGCTTCTATATGTCTTAATTAGCTTCAAAAGCCACCTTCTTCTATCTACTTTTTTACATTCCACTGGATCCCTTGACAACAGTATATATGGAATATGTTATGCATTCCTGGACAGATCTGACAGAGTTGGCCATATCTGAAAGACTGTTATGGAGCTAGATCAAAATTACATGTCTTTTAAGTTGCATATTTCAAATGTGGGTAAACTGACATGGACTGGACAAAGGGCAAGTTTGTCACACTTATCAAGCCTTATGTTCTCAACTGGGCATCAGCTCAAAAATCTTCATCTCAACTAAGCTATTTCTGTTTGTAAACAGAGATAAACAAAACATCGATTTAAGTTTTCTTAAGAAATATAAACAAGTCTCTAACATCTGTTGTATGAACTGTATATGCTCCTCTAAAACTGAACGCATTTCACACTGAGTACCTTATAAAAGAACAGCATGAGGATGAGTGAGTTGCAAAGATCCTACATCAATACATTATTTTCCTGAGAACAGAGCTAGGTAAAAGCATATGAAATCTAATCAACCACACTGAAGATTCATGAAGGCTTGCCACTGGTCACAAGCCACTTGAAACATGTTCAAAATACACATAATACATTTCAATTGTTTGCCATGGTACCTCACCCCAAAAATACAACATAGTCGCGTTAGCCTTATAATCAATTAAAAAAGAGAATAGAGCTGGGTGGTCCTTGATATGAATCAGAACAAATGTACACTATATGGACATCAGTATTGGGACATACCTACTTTACTATATCATTAAATTCAGATGTTTAATTTAGTCAACCCGTTACATAATCAAGCACTTATCCATGCAGTCTGCTTTTACAAACATTTGGGAAAAATCTGTAATTTCTAAGAGTATACTGAGAACTGAAAGCATTTGTGAACCACTGCAAATCAGCCACAAAGTGTCAAGCCACCTAAAGTTACAGAGAGGACTTACTGAGTGCTAATGCGCCCAGGTACATAAAATCATCCAAACCTCCTCTAGCATTAACATCAGCACAAAAACTGTGTTTTCCAAGGCATGGCTTTCCATAGCCAAGCAGCTGCATGCAAGCCTTTTATCACCCAGAACAATGACATGCATTGGACTGCGTAGTGTAAAGCATGCTGCTATTGGACCCTGGGGCAGTAAATACATATTCTAAAGGGTGAGAAATCACAATTCTATACCTGGCAGTCTGATATGAGTAATGAGTCTGAGTTAGGCAAATGACAGGAGGCTACCTGCCTGATTGCATTGTGCCAAGTTTGATGGAGGAGGGATACATACAGTAGGCTTTTTTTTCAGGGGTTATGCATAGTTATGAGCACATGTCCCTTAGTTCCATTAAAGACAGTTTACCATGATTGCATGCTTTCAGCATTGTGGGAACAGTTTGGGGAAGATCCTTTATCTGTTCCAGCATGACTGTGCCCCAGTGCACAAAGCAAGATCCATAAAAGTATGGTTGGGTAAGAACTTGACTAGCCCACACAGAGCCCTGACCTCAACCTCATGAATTAGAATGGAGATGGCAAGCCAGGCACAATGGGGATCAACTCTGTATTAATGGATTTAGAATGGAATGTTATAAAATTCCCTGTAGGTGTAAATGGGAGGTGTTTCAATATTTATGACCATATGGTGTTTTTGTATTGAAGAGCAGAACAGGTTATGCTTACAGTATACAGCATAACAGAGTACACTTTGTTTCAAGTTTACTTGACTGATTGTAAAATAAAAACAATTAATTATTTGTAGAAAAAATTGATTAAGGCCATTGAATATAAAAACACCCAGAGGCACTGACTCATCTGTTCTTCAGCAAACCAAATAGTGTATTAAGGTGCTTTGTCATCTTTCCAGGACAGCTGCTGTACCTACGGTTAATGGAAATGTAGCTCTTGTGATAGTTCCTATAGCTGCTCAGTTTCCCAACTCCATCAGGTGTCAAAACTCATCAGACAATTCCCTACTGTGTGGAGCCATGATGGATTACTCTTAAGAGAGTAACTCTAATGGAATTCAGGGTTTACGAGTTTGGTGTTGTCTTTCAAATGAAGAGACAAGCAAGCAGCCATACATTGCAGTACTAAAGTAACTGAAAACAAATTTTGTGATGGAATTCTACTCCAGCATATTGGATATTAAATCAAATATAAAAGATTAGTATCAAACATTAGTGCATAATGCCAAATTCCCTGCTTCAGATTTCACATCTATATGGACCAAGTAATATAATCACAAATTAACTAAACTGGCAAGTTTCATACATAGATCCATATCTTTTGTAGTTACAGTCTACAACTAATAGACTTAATGTCCCAATAGGTACAGACCCAATGTGATATATATATATATATATATATATATATATATATATATATATATATATATATATATATATATATATATATATATATATATATATATATATATATATATATAAGTGCAGAAGTCACTTATATGGAAGGCAACTAAGACAATATTATACAGGGGTTGGACAATGAAACTGAAACACCTGTCATTTTAGTGTGGGAGGTTTCATGGCTAAATTGGAGCAGCCTGGTGGCCAATCTTTATTAACTGCACATTGCACCAGTAAAACCATGTGCATCCAATGGTTCAGACATTGCATCCTGAAGGCGGTGCCGTGTATCAGGATGACAATGCACCAATACACACAGTAAGACTGGTGAAAGATTGGTTTGATGAACATGAAAGTGAAGTTGAACATCTCCCATGGCCTGCACAGTCACCAGATCTAAATATTATTGAGCCACTTTGGGGTGTTTTGGAGGAGCGAGTCAGGAAACCTTTCCCTCCACCAGCATCACGTAGTGACCTGGCCACTATCCTGCAAGAAGAATGGCTTAAAATCCCTCTGACCGCTGTGCAGGACTTGTATATGTCATTCCCAAGACGAACTGATGCTGTATTGGCCGCAAAAGGAGGCCCTACACCATACTAATAAATTATCGTTGTCTAAAACCAGGTTTTTCAGTTTCATTATCCAACACCTGTATATTTAAACTAATGCCTTCTCAGTAAGCATGTTGCTTGTATAAAGTTATGTATAATCACAGTTCTCAGCTCGCACCTTAAAACAAAAAATCGACCAAGAGATGGCTCGTACCTCGGAAGTTGATTCACTTGTAAGTCAATTTTCACTGTATACTGAATGATCAGTGGATTACGAACACCAACCTTGTATCTCCATTCATTGTCGATAATATCAGCTCCACTGAACATACATGAGCACTATGTAGTTCTACAATTAAATACTGCAGTTCACCTGTCTCTCTGCATACTTAATTATCCCCATTTCACCCTTTTCTTCAATGGTCAGGACCACCAAAAAGTCTGGGAGGTGGATCATTCTCAATGCTGCAGTGACACTGACATGGTGGTGGTGTGTTAGTGGTTGTGTTGCACAGATTGAATAATCATTCAGTGTATATGTAAAAAAGTCCTGCTTTCAGTTAGTGAGAACACATTCAATGAAGTACAGTAGATTGGATAGACATAACCATTCCACATTCTGGCTCAGAAACCTCTGTGGCAGCAGTATGTTTCAGGCAAATTTCCTACAGCAAAGTGAAGCAACATCTGTAGAGATTAGAGGTATTTGGCTGGTTGTATGCTGTTCAGATGCTTCTGTTCATGTCAGAATTCATCCTGCTGCTGTCTGGAGTAACATCACCACTGAAGACAAGTTAACAAGTATCACTGGCAGCCTGTCTCTCACAGAGGTGGTCATATGCTGTGGAACACCTGCAGTACCTCTCCCCCCACCCCATTTTTATCTCATTTAATTTTATTTAGGGCATCTGGCAGACACTGGTATGTGGAGGACATAAAATTTTAAACATGTTATAGAAGAGGACTTGTTCATATTTAGAAAACCTGGCCAAGAACGTGTGTGCTTGCCATACCTGGAACTCAAACCATAGCCTACTCTTTTGAGGGCAGTTGAGGACTACTATGCTAAACGAACCACTCTTAAAGGTCTGCTGTGACCTGGAGTATAGAAAAACTCTTCTCGTGTATCCATAAGAACTTGTCCCAGAGCATTTTGTAGCAGATTGTATTTGAGTTTTATTGTTCTCAAAGTTTAGCAGTGATCTGCATTTTGTAGTTATCTCCCTGGGCTCATACAGCTGTAGTCTATAATAGCACACATTTTGAAATAAACCATATGCTCAATTTCTCTCAGATTACATTATATGATCAAAAGCTTTGGACATCAGTTTATTAAATTATTTATAAAGATTGTCTGCAGCTTCTACCCTTTTCAGAAGGATTGTTTCTAGCTGATGAAACATTTCTGCAAGAATCTGATGGCATTTAGAAACAAGAGGAATGAGGTTGATTGAATGAATGTATACTTTTCCATAAGAGGTAAATGGAGGACCTGGAGGACTTGGTTTGAGTCCCGCTCCGGGTGACTGTCTGTGAGGAGTTTGGTGTGTTATCCCCATGTCCGCGTAGATTTCCTCCAGGTGTTCCGGTATCCTCCCACGGTCCAAAAACACACATTGGTAGGTGGATCGGCGACTCAAAAGTGTATGTAGGTGTGAGTGTATGAAGCAACCCTGAACTGGATAAGAGGTTACAGATAACAAATGAATGAATGAATATTTAAAATATGCTATATAAACAAAGCTTTTGATAGTGTCACAGATCAAAAGTCAGTACAGCACCCAGCCATATCTGTTAGCACTCTGTGTTATGTAATTACTGTGATATTATTACTGAGGGAACTCTGGGTTCTGCCAATTACAGAAAGTAATTCACTCCATATGTGTCAGTAAAAATATGCACATTGCTGGTTTATACCACAATTAAGACTCATCAGCAATTACTTAAATCACTTACAGGATAGTACGTCCCCAGATAAATATATATCCAGCTCCAAGTGCATCTTGGAAAACATTTTTTCTCCCTCCTAGCAAGATTCTTAAGTGTCTACATCTATGTTTCCTGCAATAAAACTCACCTGTATCATCATGCATTCATTATCTTTTACCACTTGTCCAGTTCAGGGTCATGGTGGGTCTGGAGCCTACCAAGAATCATTTAGACCATTAAAGCAGTACGCTCTTTCAGTATGCGAGCGTGCAGTTTCCATGCAACATTGGACACACTACATCCGCCATCTTACCAATGTCCTTTGACCAATGACGTCACACCACCAATGACAAAAGTCCCACTAGTCACTAAAAAAAGCCCTGTTCACCAAATATATTGTTTTCATTTTGTACTTTTTGCTTGGAGAAGACACACTATGAGGAATTTATTGATTCTTTACATCAGGAGAAATGTAAATAGCTAGCCTTCAGATATAACAGCTTAAGAAACTCTCAAGTTGTGTTAATACCACTTTAAACAACAAGCGAAATGGGTTTGTTGTTTTCCACAGAGTTACTTATAACATTACTCAATGTTGTAAAAAAATAATAAAAATAAAATAAAAAATAATCATAATATTGTTTAATTTGTATTGTTAAATCATAAACTTGTAAAAAGCCGGCTCCCCACTTTCCAACATATTTCTTTCTAAGTGCCACAGCTCCAGTGGAATCATGGGATAGGACAGTGTGCTGGGGTTGCATACTTCAAAATTTCTCCTGATGAAGTACGTCATATGGGGACTTTTCACGTACTGCTCAATGAATACCATGAATTCGGACATCCTATTCATTCTCACATACTGCTTTTAAGTACTGCTCAGTATGGAAGTACATGATTTTGGACGCAACCATGGATTGGCACTCCATCATGAGTGAACACCTTACTTGATGCAGTCCTCCACGTTGATTGTAGTTCCTGTTTGAGAGTACGCTGTTTGTGTTTGGCTGCCGCTTCTCACCAGTGTGTGTGTGGATTGAATGTTGAATGGAAAGACTTTATGTGCAGGTATATAAAAATATACTATATATCTGTAATAATAAGTAATAGTTAAATAAATAAATTTCTTGTTTACTGCTATTCACAATGGGTAATAACATCAGTTCTTCACAATAATGTGTGTAACTGCTGTTTGGCTTGTTAGGGAAAATAATACCATATTCTATATTAATTGTAGATTTTAAAAGTTGTGTTGATTTGATTTGCCCAAATTCATCATCAGACTTATAATATGTTCTTTTATTGTACCCAGTTCTCCAATGAAATATTATGGAGAAGAGAATGTAACGGACCTTTAGGGACTAAACCGGACGTTAAAACCACTGTTGTACTTTTAAATGTACATTTACACTATTTGTACCTTTAGTGACCAATAATGTACCTCTACTGTACCTTTTTTTCTGAACGTGTAGGATAAAATTTCACACTCTGTATCAAAAGCAGCATCGCCAACAGTACCACACTGAGCACTGGGGCCCCTCTGGGCTGTGGACTCAGTGAACTCTTGTTCACTTTGCTGACTCACGAATGTGCAGCAATGCACAGCTCCAATCACATCATTAAGTTTGCTGATGACATGATCATGGTGGGTCTCATCAGCAAGGATGCAAGTCAGCATCCATAGAGGAAGTGCAGTAACTAATGGATGTAAAGTCAGGAAAATGTCTTAAAGGCAAGAAAACCCAGCAATGATTCTACTTCTAGCAGAAGCTGTGGAACATCCACAGCCCCCTTACCATTCTAACCACTTTCCACAGAGGGACTATAGAGAACATCCTGGGCAGATGCATCAGTGTATTGCATTGGTTTGTGTACTGCATTATTTCACACTGCAAGATCTTGCACAGCTGAGAAGACCATGAGGTTTTCTGCCTCCTCTATTACATACATTTTAATAACACGCTGCATCTGCAAAAGCCTCCAGCACTGTGAATGAACCCAATGCAACCCTCACAGAAAACTGTTTTCTGTCCTGGTGTCTAAAAGAAGGTACCATAGAATATGGCCTCAGTCTCCAGATTGCAAGAGTTTTTTTATTTGCTTCTCCAAGCACAGTAAGTATGATTGGGGTGGTGGACAATTCTCAGCACCGCAGTGACACTGCTGTGGTGGGGATGTGTTAGTGTGTATTGTGCTGGTATGAGTGGATCACACACAGCAGTGCTCCTAGAGTTTATAAAGCCCTCCTACCCTCCTTTAAAAGTTACATAGTTTAATTTCTGCAGTGTCGAGCCCATAGTAGCAATGACAGCGAAATGAGGCTATGTTCTTCATATTATAGGTCAGTGAAGCATCACAATGTTTTGAAGCAGTAATTTTGAGGTATAATTAGGTAAAATTATGTAGCAGCCCTGCTGTGTCTGATCCACTTGTACCAGTGCAACACACACTAACATCACAACTCCTCAGTGCCATTTTAGTGATGAGAATAATCTACCACCCAAATCATACCTGCTCTGTGCTGGTCCTGTGGGTTTCCTGGACTACTTTGGAGTGATTATATGTTCCTCTGAGGTTTCAGATACAATGTTTTCGAGCATGGACGAAATAACAAAAATACAGAAACTGTCCAGTTGTATTATGGACATGATTGCGCATGTTTAACTCCACTGCCCTGTGATTGTGGCATTAGTGTGGTACGGGGCTTTGTTGGTACTGCAGACTCACTCTCTAACTGGCTTTCTGAGTGGCGCTAATTGCATGTGACTGTGTCAGCTGAAGCATGGAGCTGCTCCAGAGGATGAAAGGAGGGCCTGGCTGAGCCTGGCCATGCCGTCAAATACAGAATCCTCCTCCACAGCCACCACTAATGCGTTCCGATGCCCAGCGTGGACAACCCAAGGGGTCATTTTGCAAAGGGACAGGCCGGAGGGCCAAGGAAACGTTTACTTATTTAAATGGAAAGGTCATTAGTGTGGAGATACAGAGGGCCTTTGACAAATGGAGTCAAAGCCACTTAGTGTTGGCTTCCCCCAGCAAGGCTGCATTTAGTACATAAGACCAGAGCTCTCCACTGCCCAATCCTCTTTCCAGTGAGGGTAGAGCTGGAAGGTTATGTCCTTAAAAGGCTGCAGAAATTGATAATGACATAATGTGTCTGCCCATTCAATTACTGAAGAAAAAACAAACTCTTATATTTATGAGATTTTTAAATTTGAGTTATCAGAAAGAAAAGCAGTTATTTGCTCTCCCAAGGCACATAATGCTTTCTCACCTCAAAACCATTGTAAACACACACATCCATGCACAACACTCCGCTACTGATCACAGCTGTCTGTATGAATGAGCACAAACAAGCAAAGTGGATAAAGCAGTGACATAATTCATCTTCCCTTCCTCTGTATGTTTTTCCTAGGGGCATGATTGCACAGCTGTCACATGGGACCATTCCACCAGCTCCTTGCCATGCGTAAACACACACCAGAGTGCACACACTCAGACCATGTTGTTTGAGGCCACGTGTTAGGGAACTTATGGCCCAGCTGGGCCCATTTATTGTGAGAGGGTGTGTTTTGGGACACTGCAAAGATCTAATCTAGGAGCATTCTGAGAAAGTATAGCACTGTTAAGAATAATGGGACCAATATAGGTTCTGGAAGCTGTGCCCTTGAAGAACCACTTTTTGGTTCCCCTAAAGAACTTTGCAGAAGTTTCAGCTGAGCATCATCTGAATCACTGTTTGAATTCTTGAATATTATCATTATAGTTATGCACTTACCAGGGAAGAATTTTATTGTTAACAAGTTGCTCTTTTGGCTCAAGAAACTTTATAGTGATTCTTCTAAAATCCCTTAGGAGAAATTCATCAGCGTCAGACAAAAGGAGACACAAATTGACCACAGGCACTACGTTTCCCATAATGCTACAGCACATTTTCAAAAGCATAAAGCCAATGTTCACAATTGTAATCAAAAACCCCTTTTTTTTTAATAAATGATATTCTGATTTTCAGAATCAGAATCAAGGTTTATTGGCCATGTATGCTCATACATACAAGGATTTTGGTTTAGGTAACAGTAGCTGACAGTGCACATAGACTGACAACATTTCACGGCAGTACAAAAAAAACTGCCAAAATATACTATCACATACACACACTCAAAACTGTAAACTTTACATCGTTCATTCATTCATCCATTATCTGTAACCGCTTATCCAGTTCAGGGTCGCGGCGTGGGTCCAAAGCTTACCTGGAATCTTTGGGCGCAAGACAGGAATACACCCTGGAGGGGTGCCAGTCCTTCACAGGGCAACACACACACACTCACACCTACAGACACTTTGAGTCGCCAATCCACCTACCAATGTGTGTTTTTGGACCGTGGGAGGAAACCAGAGCACCCGGAGGAAACCCACGCGGACACGGGGAGAACACACCAACTACTCACAGACAGTCACCCGGAGCGGGACTCGAACCCACAACCTCCAGGTCCCAGGAGCTGTGTGACTACAACACTACCTGTGACTGCAACACTACCTGCTGCACCACTTTATGTCGTGCATGTTTTATATTAAACTGCTGGATGCAGCATTTTCCTCGCCATTTCCTAGCTCTCCAGTTTGTTTTTGTGTTGGCCTAATGTGTTTATGGAACCCCGGTGTCTGTAAATGAGCAACAAAACAAACTGTCTTGGTCTGGCATGCTAGGCTCTCTCTCTCTTTCTTTCTCTCTCTCTCTTTCTTTCTCTCTCTCTCTCTCTCTCTCTCTCTCTGCTTATGTCAGAGGCACCTGGAGTGTATTTATACAAAGAAGAGAACTAAAAACTTTGAAAATGCATGAACGAAGATGAGGATATCGCTCTATTCCTGCTCTATAGGTGCATAATATTCACTTATTTTTGCTGTTTTGAATCACTTGTTCACAAGTTGAAAAGGTCTCCAAACTCGGGAGACGACTAACTGCATTACCAAAAGTGCAACAAAACTAAACAACTTGAGTTACAAATGAGATGCCGTGGTAATTCAAACAGTGAATTAAGACTTACAGACAACAGAGTACTGGGTTTACCCACAATCATAGATATTCCCTTTAAATAGCCAAGGCCTTCAGTCAGAGACAGATTATTTAATACATTTTATTTTATTAATTTTGCATGGATGAATGGACATTATTATATATTGACATGCCTTTTTTAGATGCATGTTAGTTTTCAATTATTCCTGGATAATAAACCTTAAGATAAATATTTGACTAAAAAGCCATTCCCAGGATTCCTACAACTAACCCAACTCTAGCCCAATGCCTAAACTTAAGCCTAACATAGGCTCAGAAAAAATGACAAACTCCAACAAAATGTTACAGCACAATTTCTTTAATTTTTCGAGTACATCATTTTCACACCATATGGATTTAGTGAAACATTGCCACCAGTGGATAGGAGCTCACATAGTGATTGTAAAATAACTCCAAATCCAACATTGTCTTGGAACTAATATTATAAATATAAGCAGCATTTCTGTTTATTTTGTATATTACTGTTTCTCGTACATCCCATTAATATTCACAATTCAAATATCAGCTGTTGGAGGTAGCATAGGCTGTGCTCAGATCACACACAAGGACAAGAATTGGTAATCTATACAGAGGATGTCTTAAATGTACTAATGCTAATACATTAACCAATTCCTGTCCTTGTAATCTAATGTAATGTAATCTGAGCACAGCTTATGCCACCTCCAACAGCTGACATGTGAACTGTGAATGTTAATGTGATGTATAAGAAACTCAGCTGTCAATCTGTTGATGTAATTTAGTCACACTAATACAAGACTGACTGACAATGAATGCTGAAGATGAATAAAAACCAACCACACCTCCACAGACCAGGCTTGATTTTCATTAAATAAACATAGCCCTGAAAAACATTCCATCCTAAAAGGCTTTCTTTTTGAGATTTGAAATGCACTTTGCAGTTTTTGGCTTGTTTCTAGCAGCTAGTTCAAAGAGTGTCAGCCCTTCATGAAAATGTATATTAAACAATTATAGCGACTGATATGCATTTAAATGAAGTTTAGCATGATTGCCTATTTTTTTTTCTAAATAAGGATGTACTAAGCACTCAAAGTCTAAGTAATTAATAGCCAGATTGCTTTCTTCCAGGTAGGTAATAAGTAGCATTAATCCATCAGTGTGAGATAAGAAATGCGTAATTGCATCATAAGAGTCTTTTATTATTTTGATTAAATAGCCCAGCATGGATGGAATTCTTAAGGAAACAAAATGTGGTTATTCATTGACCCATTTATTAGTAAGAAATTTGAAAGACATGGGAGTTGAGAGCAGGCTTAAAGTGGTGTAATATTCTTTTCTGCCGCAAAGGAGAAAGGAAGGCCAACAGGGACCAAAGAGGAGGCATATTTCTCAAGCTGTGACAACACTCAGCAAAGAAATAGCAATATAGGTCAACTGCGTTAGTCTTTGCTATTGTCTGCTCAAGGGCTAAGTGGGATAATGTGTGCTTTTTTATGCAACTAGAGCTATATTGCGCATTGATGCCTTTGTACTTCTGCCAAAAGTACATTTACTTTTAATGTAATTCAGGCTTCATCATTTTGTCTCATGTGCTCGTGTCACGTGTTCAGCTCATATGAGGGCTGTAACATCTGTGCAAAAAGATTAGCCTCTATGTCATCTACATTTATGATTACCAATGTTATTCAATCTACTTTGGCAGCGTGTAGGTTAAAGCTATTGAAAGTAAGACTCCAGGCTTTTAGTGAGAAGAACAAATGCATAAACACCAGCTGCCTTAATAGAGTGAGTTCAGAGAGGGGTCAGATATTACTCTGCAGTACTCCCAGTCTTGGCTTCTGATTGCTCCAGGAACTATGAGCTGTGACAGAGAGTGGTGGGGCTGCGGTGTTTGGAACGCATCCTGGCCTTCCTCTGGAGGAGGAGTAGATTTGTAGAGGTTAGAGTAAGTACTCTCAGCGCTCGCTCCACATTAGGACCTGTCGGCTGTGAGAGCCACTCCCCTAAGGCTGAACATCAATGTGACATTGGCAATGGGAGTGGAACTGGAAGGCCACTAGTGCAGCAGTTACCAAACCAGTCCTCAGGGTCCGCCAGCCGGTCAGCATTTTAGCTCTATTCCAATTTCCAGCTGTCAGATAAAAAGGTATTATGTGAGCATATTTTTGTAAAAACAGTGTAAAAGGTAAAAACGGGTACCTTCTTATGGTACACAGGTATTTTTTTATGTCCATTTGTATTCTATAAAGGTTCAATGCATCTACTTCTTCAGAGAAAATGCATACATGTACACTGTTTATAACATGCACAATGTTTATAACATTTTTTTAAATATTAACATTGTGCCTATCATCAGGAGATCATAAGTTTGTTCCCTGGCGATAGTATTTGAGACTGGGAATCCATGAGAGGACAATTGGCATCACTCTCTCTTAGGCTGGCCCCCAATCTCCACATGACTCAGCATAATGCTTTGCATCAATTAACTGGCTTGAGCATTTAGTGTTCTCCTCTAGGCATGTTCAACTATTCAAGGAGCTGTGTTTGCATTCACATGTCTCAGAGAAGGCATATATTTGTCTTCACTCTCCAAGCTTGGCAGCATTGTATGATTAAATGAGAATTAATTCATGGGTTGAATTTAGCAACAACTAAAATTTGGGGATAAACCTGCTTTAAAAATACCTGAGGTAAACACAAAATGATTAAAAACAGAATAAATATAACTCCTATTTGGTTTGGTATAATTTTGTACCTTAAATAAAGGTACTGAATACATACCACACCAGTTAACCCTTTCCCACCAACATGGAAACATTTCCGTTCCCATCTGCAAACCTAATTTGAAACTGTTTGGCATGTTTCCACCAACATAAGTTGGCTCCTGAACTAGAAAATTTAGTTCCCAGCTGGAACCCAACACAGTCTCTTTGTGACAATATCCATGCATGTGTAGAGAAGCTCCAGAAAGAGCACAGAGCCTCAAATAAAGCATTTTTGCACAGTGGAGTTGGTCAAAGTCATTTACAGTGTGTTATACTTTTGTCAATGATGTGGTGGGTAAAAAAAAACAGAACCAGAGAGGTCTTCGTAATGTTTCACTCTGAAATGGGAAAATGAGAAATAATCCATCATATTATTTCTGATTTGGAAAGAATACCGGGAAATATAAGGTTATTAAAATGCCACAGTCTGTGTGATTTCTTGACTTGCAATGGCTACTTTTCTCCAATGTTCTCAGCTCAGAACTCAGGAGACAAACATGTCTTTATTCACTTTCTCTGGCTCCGGCATTGAATGCGGTCACAGCCATGCCCCCCTCTGATAATGTATACTTGGTTCCCAGCTAAACTGGTCGAAACATGGTGGCAACGTGAGCTGGTTCGCTGGATAGCACCAAGGTTCCAGAAATCCTAAATGGAACTGGTTCGAGAACCAGAGTTATTTTGGTGGAAAAGGGCTAAGTGAGCATTTAGTACCTACTTTTCTTAAAGATTAGTTTCTGAGGACAGGATTTAGATCCACTGCACTTGTACCCGGCCTCAAAAACATGGGCCCAAAGGTAAATGTCAGAGGGTCAGTACCTGGAAGCTTTTGGAACAAATGAACAAGAATAGAACCATCCCATTAACCTTACTCACATAGAGTGATCCTCAGGGTTGGAAGCTCAAACTGAACTGTTATGTTTTACTAGGGCTGTTATGGTTTGGCATATGCAAATAACACTTTATGCATGTTTAGCATTTAGGCAGTGAAGATTCTAATTGCTGAAGTATAAGCTTTTTCACAATTCATCTCCAGGATTTGAGCCACTGACTGAAATGAGCAATTGGTATAATTTATTACCATTGAGTATCATTTCTTGCTCCATTTTTTTCTGATAGCTGCTGACTAATTACTGTGTCCCCATCTGGTGAATGACGTAAAGAGCAAAATGGTAGTGGCTTGAATGAGTTGAATTGATGAACCACATTTCCAGAACCCATTTGCCAAGATCAGAAATGACTAATATCCTATGTAAGGAGCTGTAGGTTGCTGGGGCATAAAGGGTCCTACAAACCGGATTCCAAAAAATTTGGGACACTAAACAAATTGTGAATAAAAACTGAATGCAATGATGTGGAGGTGCCAACATCTAATATTTTATTCAGAATAGAACACAAATCACAGATCAAAAGTTTAAACTGAGAGAATGTATCATTTCAAGGGAAAATTATGTTGTTTCAAATTTTCATTGCGTCAACAAATCCCAAAAAAGTTGGGACAAGACCATATTTTACCACTGTGTTGCATCCACCCTTCTTACAACACTCAGACGTCTGGGGACAAGTTTAGAAATAGGAATGCTCTCCCATTCATGTCTAATACAGGCCTCTAACTGTTCAATCGTCTTGGGCCTTCTTTGTCGCACCTTCCTCTTTATGATGCGCCAAATGTTCTCTACAGGTGAAAGATCTGGACTGCAGGCTGCCATTTCAGTCCCCGGATCCTTCTCCTACGTAGCCATGATGTTGTGATTGCTGCAGAATGTGGTCTGGCATTATCTTGTTGAAAAATGCAGGGTCTTCCCTGAAAGAGATGACATCTAGATGGGAGCATATGTTGTTCTAGAACCTGAACATAGTTCTCTGCATTAATGGTGCCTTTCCAGACATGCAAGCTGCCCATGCCACAAGCACTCATGCAACCTCATACCATCAGTGACGCAGGCTTCTGAACGGAGAGTTGATAACAACTTGGGTTATCCTTGTCCTCTCTGGTCCGGATGACATGGCGTCCCAGTGTTCCATAAAGAACTTCAAATCGTGAATCATCTGACCACAGAACAGTCTTCCATTTTTCCACACTCCATTTTAAAAGACCCCTGGCCCAGTGCAAACGTCTGAGCTTGTGGAGCATGCTTGGAAATGGCTTCCTCTTTGCACTGTAGAGTTTCAGCTGGCAACGGCAGATGGCACGGTGGATTGTGTTCACTGACAATGCTTTCTGGAAGTATTCCTGAGCCCATTCTGTTATTTCCTTGACAGTGGCATTCCTGTTTGAGGTGCAGTGATGTTTAAGGGCCCGGAGATCACGAGCATCCAGTAGAGTTTTACGGCCTTGACCCTTACGCACAGCAATTGTTCCAGATTCTCTGAATCTTTTGATGATGTTATGCACGGTTGATGATGATTACTTAAAAGTCTTTGCTATTTTACACTGGGTAACACCACTCTGGTATTGCTGCACTATCTTTCTGCACGACAATGGTGGAATTGGTGATCTTCTTACCATCTTGGCTTCAGAGAGACACTGACACTCTGAGAAGCTCTTTTTATACCCAATCATGTTGTCAATTGACCTAATTAGTGTTAATTGGTCTTCCAGCTGTTCGTTATATGCTCAATATCCATTTCCCATTTTCCAGCCACTTACTGCTACCTGTCCCAACTTTTTTGGGATTTGTTGACACTGTGAAATTTTGAATCAACATATTTTTCCTTTAAAATGTTACATTTACTCAGATTAAACTTTTGATCTGTCATCTATGTTCTATTACGAATAAAATATTGACATTTGCCATCTCCACATCATTGCATTCAGTTTTTATTCACAATTTGTTTAGTGTCCCAACTTTTTTGGAATCCGGTTTGTAATTAGAGTGCCTCTAATTTCAAGAAATTGATTGTAAGTTCAGAATTACACCCTGAGTTTTCCACCCCATCCCCCCCCACCCCAGATTTATCCTCGATCCCGATCCTCAGTTGGACTGAGTCCTAGGTGGCAGATTTTGTGTGAAAAGCAAGTGTGGGGAGCACAGATTTTTTGGCTTCCCAATCAGGATTCAGAACAATGTATGACTATATATAAACAAACTGATTGTTGTTTTTTTGTTTATTTAGACTTTGGAAATGTACACTGGTCTGCAACTCATGTTTGAACAGGTACAGTCAAAGGAAAAACATAAGTAGAGTAAGTGAATAATTATTAGAGTAAGTGAATAATAATATGGACACCAAATTCGACATGATTTAATGTTGAATGGAAATATGAATCAAATCCAAAATCCAAAGTCAGCCTCATGTTTGCATAGTCTGCAGTCTGTACAGATTATGAAGACTATGGGTGAATCCCATTTCGACTCTTAACCCCAACCCTCAATTTGCCTGTGGGTGTCTCAGTTGTTGGGAAAGATGTCAAACTGACATTTTTCAGGGCAAATAAATGAATGACTATGAACACTTTTTGAATCTGCAGCAAGATGGTGGCACAAGTGACCAAAGAAAGCCACAAATATCAGTATTTACTCCTTTAATAAAATATGATAACCATTGTATTAATTAGTTTAATGAAGTTTAAATGCATTATGTCCCTTTACTTCATGTCAAGCATATAACATTGCTAATATTTTGCAGATGTCTCTGAATTTCTCGGATGTCTCTGATAGGAGTGGATAATAATATGATTTTAGAATGCTTTTGAAGGCATTATGCCCTAAATTTAACTACATTAAATACAGAAGCTCTGATATCACTGCAGACCAGCAGCAGTGCACGGGTCAAATGCTCTTTTTGTGTTCTGATGATGTACAATGCTCTTGAAAAGTTGTCCCGTTTTGTAGGGGAAGATGTTAAACACTAATTTTTGTAACTCAGTTCCAAGGGGTAAGATAACACTCAAAGACAAGGGGTAGAGATGAAATAAATAAATGGGATTCACCCTTAGTCTTCACACCCTGAACTTCAACTATAGATTTTTTTTCTTCGTGGTTCGGGGCAAATAGAGGGACAAGCAATGACAGTGGCATGCAGCCATATTTCAGTGCAAAAATCAATTGAGAAGATGATGCCAAGTCTATTTAATATGTGTTTTCACCTTAAAATCATGTGATGTACACAAGGTTTTATATATGGTGTGCTCTTGAATGGAGTGAAAGCTTACAGCCGCTCTGGACACTGGTGAATGAGCTTGGTGACCTTTACTGTTTGGTAATGGTCCAAAAAGCCTTTAGGTCATCTCTATTATTGTAAGAGTGGAATGCTGTGGCCATACTGTGTCTGTTGGACTGTCGCCGTTGACTTCATTGGGAGTTCTCTGAACTCTCACCCAACAAAGCATAGACAGAATGTGCTCTTTCCAGTAGCACATTGGGAAAGGTCATGAGGGTAGGAGTTACAAAGAGGCAAAAGCTTGATTTAGGGGTTAAACTCAGGTAATCTTTGTAATTGCTCGGTGACCCCAAGCACTCTCAGGCCATCCCACCTCCAAGCCCTTTGTCCCAGAGTTCAAAGGAAGCAGGCTGCTTGTGTCAGCCATTAGCTCATGAGGAGAGAGAGTGGCTTTTCACTGCTGAGACTCTCCATCACAAGAGATTAAGGAATGCTTTCCCTGCTATTGACATGAGCTGCCAGCAGTAATGACTCTGGAGGTCTTGGCTGGGTGTGTGCGGGGGGGCTCCTTTGATGACAAAATTACGGCAAGCACATTGATGATGTCACTGCTGTAGAGAAAAGAGGCTTTGATGGCTTTGATTATTGGGAATCGTTTGTACTCATCATTATGCAGTGGACCTTCACATGGTCAATGGTTAGCCATGATTGCCAGATAAAAGGTAATTTTTTAGTCATGAATTACTAAGTCACCTTAATATCCACATAGCACAGATTTCTAGGCTTAGAAAGAATCTCTCCTGCAAAGTCAGGACATGGTATTGATTATTTTTCCATATAAAATAAAGAACTGTGTGGAAAGGGGAAACTTTAGTTTTGCTCATCTGTGCGGACATTATTTTCCACTTTACCACAGAAAAAGATGCTGTCAAATCATTTCAAAGGCTCTTATTATGGAATGTGGAATAAAATGGATTTAGCATATGTAAACACTGTTCAAATGGACATTTAAAAAAATAATAATAATAACTTTTTTTCAGAGCATATGCACCTTCATTTAAAAATCTAGAGCTTCCAACCAACCCACAAATTTTGAAAAGAAACAACCCAGTCATTTTTTGTGGGCTCAATGTCCCAAGTATGAAAACATTGGTTAACACAAGCCGCTGTGATTATGTAACCATTATATAATAACAAGGGGAATCATTACAATTATACCATCGCCACACCTGAGTATTTTCAGTCACAAAGAAGGACCAGCTTCCATGTGAGTGTGCAAAGCTCGGGTTAAACTGCACAAAACAGACTTAGTATGTGCATAAACACAGAAACAGGGGGAAAAAAGAGAGATATTCTATGCTTTGCTTCTTGCACCTGCTCACTCTGGGGTATGGTGAGAGGTGTGTGGCTCATTCTCAATGAAATGAACAGGTACTCAATTTGGTCATACTGAGTAGGGCTATTCTGATAGGGATAAAAACTGTGATGCTAAATTCTTGATTGTTTTTTGACCAAAGCATGTCACAGACATTCCACAAAGACCCCATGGAATTGTCATTGTTTTAACTGTAATAAAAAAGGGCTGCCTAATAATTACCCAATATCCCACAAAATATTCCTACAGGCAGTGGACACTCCTGAGAATGCAGTCCCTCTACTCAACAGTGCTAGGCCATGCTTTGTAAGTTTCTTGCTATGTTAGGCAAGGGCATGATGAACCTGAGCTCATGTTCAGCTGCTCCAGAGCATCCCAATTTGCTTTATGCTTTTCTATGGGGATAAGGCCAGCTGTATGTTAAAACATACAACTTTTTTTTTTTTTTTAGCTTGTGTTCTTCTCCTTTTATTAGCCTAATGGCTAATAAACATCAAATGGTCCATCACTGAGCATGATAATACTAAGTGTCAAAGGTATGATTATTCAGTCAAGGTTTAGCAGCTGTTTAGTCAATCCCTAGTCAAGTAGATCTCAAAAGACAGCAGGGTTTAAACCCTCAACTAACGCTTTCCACTGCTAATGGCTTTCATTTCGATTCATTGGCGATGCTTGGCTCAAGTGACCCCTCCATCAGCGCACATATGCACACCCCTCGCTGCAGGAGAAATCACTGTCTGTCTGTCTGTCTGACATCACTGTGGCTGCTCTCTCTCTGGTGATCAGACTAAATGGCATCTGCTAACGGCAGACTGACACCCCGACCCCCGTGATGGGCAGAGGGAGGCTTCTTGTTGGCAGATTGGAAGGGAATTGGGGAGACAGTATCGGCTAACCCCCCCACTCCCCAAGTCTACCACTACATTACATTACTGTCGTCTGATGAGCCGGAAGATGTGATTTCCATATAAATAGATGATGCTCCATAAAGCCGAGTATGCATGTTGGCAAACCGAGCATTCCACTTCGGTGTGTAGGAGAGAGTCGTGTATTTAAAGCCAGCTGTTGCCCTTTGCCAGTATGAGAGAAATGAATGAAATGAATGAATGAATGAATGAAAAATGAAGGAGGAATGTAAAGAATATTATGGGGACAATGTGTGTGCGGTTGGTAGAAGACCTAGCTAGCGCTCGCGCTCTTGCTCTCTCTCTCTCTCTCTCTCTCTCTCTCTCTCTCTCTCTCTTCTCTGGCAGGTCTGCGGAGATAAGAGCAGACGCCGAGCGACAGTTGGTTGTCAAAAGCAGCCATGCATGACCCGACACAGCGCATCAGCCACAACCAAATAGCTTCGCTTATCTCCCGACACTGCCGTCTGGAGAACCACCACGAGCCTACGCTTCCATTTTTCTCTCTTGCTCTCTTTCTCTCTCCCTCTCTCTCACTCCTTCTCCCTTTCTCAACATCCACAGAGAGCTCTGCCTGTCTTTCAGCGCCGCACAAGGCCCAGGTCGTCGTTCTTTATGCTATCGCCTTTTTAACGCCGCCTCTGTTTGCGCTTATCTCACGCGCAGCCTTTTTAACAGTTACACTGTGGCAACTTTTAAAAGGGCTATCTCATGTCACTCCTGCTCCCTTTCAAAAAACAGGGTGTAATTATTCACAGCACTTTTCTTCATGCTTGTTTTTTT
Source organism: Hoplias malabaricus (assembly GCF_029633855.1). Classification (NCBI taxonomy): domain Eukaryota; kingdom Metazoa; phylum Chordata; class Actinopteri; order Characiformes; family Erythrinidae; genus Hoplias; species Hoplias malabaricus. The sequence continues at coordinate 42,166,011 of NC_089803.1, forward strand.
TTTTTTTTTATACAGCAGTTACCTATGGAAAAGGCCCACTGAAAAGGAGCTCATTAAGAAAGTCTAAATGAGGAACAGGTGGATGTTGATAGCAATGGATGGAAAAACCTTTGATTGCACTTCTCTTTCTTTTACAACCCTCTCTCCCCAACCCCCCACACCCACCACAACCCTCCTCCTTTTTGTGAATTACTCATTCAAGGACCCTTTCAAGGACTCTTCAACACCTATTTAATCCAAAAGCTGTTTGAATAAGCTCCTATTCCTCATTATCAATCTGTCTCTGTTTACCTTATTGCTGTGTTTTTCTCAGCAGACCAAAACAAAACACCATCAATGCAAGAAGCTTATTTAACAGCCACAGCACAATGGGAAGTGTTGTCTAGATTATTTAGTGCTTTATAGCTATTTTTCTTCCAGTATGGCATTGTGTTATAGTCAGATAAACTGTCATAAAAGCTTAGCAAAACTTTCTAACATCAGGGCATGTTGCCATGTATACTATATGGATTAAAATATTGGGACACATTCAGTCCCATTGTCACTACAAATGCTCCTTCCACAAGTATTAGTCTGATACTTTCAGTGCGTTAAGTTGACCTCACTGTCACAATTCTGCCAAACCAATCTGTTAATGGTTCAACATGATCAGGTAAAAATAGCTACTAAAAATAGACTTGTGTTTGGTTCTTTTGCATGTCACTCAAATGTTTTCCTGCCTTAGTACGTGGTTCTTAGTCATGTTAAGTGCCAAAAGATACTAGACCAGCCATGCAGTCTACCTTTACAAATGTTTGCGAAATAATAGTTCTTTCTAAAAAACTCACAAAATTCAAGTGTGGTCCTCTTGTAGGTTGCCACCATTGCAACAAGCAATTTGTGAAATATCTTAAATATGCCATGATAAACTGTAAGTGGTATTACTGAAAATGCTAGCATTTAAGAACCACAGCAACTCAGCTACAAAGTGACAGACCACAAAGTTACCGAGTTGGGGTCACAGAATGCTGAGGGGCACAATGCGTAAAAGACACCAGTGATCTGCTGTTATAGCTGCAAAGAAGGTACCAACTACATATTACTGCCTGTGGGTTTATAATGGGATGAAATAAATGCTATTAAAATAAATAAAATCTACAGTAAAAACTTATGGTTCTGTATTAACCAAGCTCTGCCAGACAGTTTGTCCTAGCCCTAAGTATCAAAGTCCAATCAGCGTTAGGTTTTGTTCTGTACAGCCCCCCACCTCCTGTAAACAAAGCTGTAAAGAACAACTTTTAGATTATAGAACCTGGGGGATACACAGCATTAAAAAATAATACACACTATATGTATAACCATTTAGTGAATTCAGTTACTTGAAAGTGCAAGGCAAGTTTATTTTTAGATCAGCTTTCATACACAAGGGCAATTCAAAATGCTTTACAGATTCAAAAGAAACAGTAAAAAGCAGTAAAAAAAAAAGTGTGCCTGTTGCTTACTCACAAATACAAAGCCTGTATAACCTCCATATAAACCATATAACTGCCATAATTTGTATAATCTCCAAAAGCATTGCCAATAGCATCAGACGCTCTGGAGCAGCAGCACCCGCAGCTCAGTGCAATGTGTGTACTAAAGTTGTTTAAAATGCCCTAGCCAACTGTGGGCTGAGTGCCCTTGAGTGATAGAGCCTTAACAATACTTTTAGAAAGAGCTGGGTTGTCTGACGCTTATAATGTTCTCATGGTTGAATGCAATTAAACCCTGCCTACAATTTTACAACATCTAGTGTAAAAGAGTTTATCACTACAACAAGGGGACAAAAGCTGGTTTCTGTTGAAACCCATGATGAGCAGGAGTCTAGAAACCTTTGCGCTAAATTAAAAGAACCCTTTGAAATACCTTGACGCAATAAATCAAGCTCCAGGAGTAACTTCAATGCTGTGAAGGTTTAAATGTCAACAGTGTGGGCGAAAGTCATTAGGACAACAGTCTCACAAGCTGCCTCATTTAGTACTACCACGAAGTCTAAACTAAATTATAGCTCACTAAGTGGAAAGAAAAAGATCTCTGAGTATCAAATTCCTAAAGTCCAAGAAGAAAGAATGAAGTGAAAAGGTGATGTGTGGTTTGATGCTTGTGGTATTTTGACTAAATCATGTCACAGATGTTTCATTAAAATGCTAGAACTATGTTAACTTCTGGAAGAAAAATGGATATAATATGTCCTTTTTATGGCTAATGTGGTCTGTGGTAAGTTGTGTAACAGTTTCAGGGTCTTCCTCCAAATTAATGTGGCACAAATGACATTTAAATCTTTAATTTTTTTTGTAGATTTCATGGGAAGCATAACGAAAAGGTAATTAATCAGTGGTACAAAGTTCGTTTTAATGACTGAGTTTCTGCCCTGAAGAGCACAAATTAACGAAAACCAATCCGTCAAGTCTGATTTATCTTCCCCACGGGCCAAAGCAAATTGTCCTTAACTGCCAAATGGATAAAAAGGTCACAGTGGTATTTGTAGATAAGTAAAGCTGAAAAGTGAACTAGAAGGAGGGAAATATGCTTATTTGGCAGCAGTAGGGACACTGAAACAGTTTTACTCCACTTACATAAAGAAAACAAGCAGGAGTCTTCAAACACTAGGACCTTTGAGGCATGGTTTGATAAAGAAATCCTTGGAGGTGAGGTAAAATGTAGTTGACTTACAATCATTCTACTTTTATCTTTTTCTTTTGCCCAATTTTCTCCTCAATTATAAATCATCTCCACTTTCAAACTTTCAGCTGTCCCCCACTCTCACACAGTGCCACCTGTCTCAGGAGGGTGGAAGAAAACATGTGCTTTCTCCAAGACGTGAGGCCACCCTGCTTTGTTTTTATATGCTATTACCAGACTGAAAACTGTGCAGATATATCAGGTGAGAGATGCCCATGGTGATGGAGGGAACCACCATACCCACCCAGAGAGCAATGTCAACTATGCTCTCTTAGACTCCTGGCTTGATGGATGAGGCATCATCTGGTTCTAAACCATTGATCTTCAGGCGATGGGGACAAAATCGGAATTGGCATAACTTGTTAAATTTCTAATTGCAATTAAGGGAAAATCAATTATTGAATTTTACCTTTTTCTGTAAACATTATGTTATATTGATTTGATCTGATGTCGGAATGTTTTGACTGAATTTTAAAGTTTTATTTAAAATGGCTCCCTACACACTGAAAACTGCATTTTGGACACCACTGCAAAATGACGAATCCCCAAATTAGTGCCCTACAAAATGAAAAGGGCACAGTATTAGTTTGTGAAAAAAATTGAATTAAAAAAAAAGTGTAAAATCACCATGTCAGAATGTGGGCAACAAGGTGAGAACAGATGAGAAATTCTACTCTAGAGGATGTGCTGTTTCACACTGAAAAACACCATTTCATTAGTCCTGCCTTGTCCAAACATGACAAAGTTGATGTTGCACTGCTCAGGTCACTGTCTGTATGGTGTTCTCCCTATGTCTTGCACTGCAGTGTATGCCCTTAATCCCAAGCATAGGTAGAATGGTAGGGTTATCTTATATGTTGTACTTGTATAATGTGCATCCTTGTATACTTATTGCTCTTTGTTTACTTTATTTACTTATTTTGTATACTATGGTGCTGTAACAATGTGAATTTCCCTCTGTGGGATAATAAAAGGCTATCCTATCCTTTACTATCCTTGTGTCAAGAAGGGCATACAGTATGAAACCTGTGCCAGTTTGTTGTTTGGAGCAGCAGAGAAAGGCATAACCACTATCATTATTCATCACTGCTGAAATAAGCTTGAGGGAAGGCCTTTGTCAAAGAGTATTCCAAGAGTGCCACCAATATGGGAGACAACGAGCACCCCTGTCAACCCCAAGTGAAGTGGCCAGTTTGTAGAGAAGTCAACTATTCATACACTACAAAAAAGGGGAGATTCATCATATTGTGGAGGAATCTTAAAGTTTCTAATGAGAGTTCCCCCTTAATGAATACAATCTGTGCCAAAATACATTAAGCCTGAAATTGGTTATAAATGATGATCTAACATCTATTCAGAAATCAAGGGAATTAATAAATAGTTTTCCACATTGCTACAGTAACAGCTTCTCTGCTGGATTTTAGAATATTTCTATGAGGATTTTATGTCATGAAACTTTGAGAATATTTGGGGGGTCAGGAACTGATGACTAATAAATATTTGGGAATCACAAAATCCACTCCAACTCATCCCAAAAGTACAGAGAACACAGCTCCACTGCTCCACAGACAAATGGTTGGGAGTTTTAAACCCATTTAGCCTGTACTTGACGATAAGCATGGTGACTGTAAGCCCAGATGTCATTGCTCCAGTGTGTCCTGTGTCCAGTGTTCTTCCATGCTTTTCAATGAAGTGTCTACAATGGGTGCACCTGAAAAGTTGTTTTGTTCACTAATTATAAGCTTATTTTTTATTCCAGCCACCTATTGTGACAGAATAAAAATCTTTGCAGACAGTAAATAACTGATATCTGAGCTCAGCAGAAACAGGACCCATTTGCCTTGTCAGTTTATGACACATTCCAATTGTCAGAGAATGATTAATTGAATCAAGCATGAGTGGTCTTACCATTTCCCACAGAGTCAACAACAACAATCCTTGGTGGAATGTCATTCAAATCAAGTAATTATGCTTTGGCATACAAATGCTGCATCTTTCAACTCCTCTAAAGTGCTAGGCAAGTAATAATTGACAAATTCACACTGTTGCTGGGACAGGGATGACAGGTCCAAAATATTTATACAGCCATCTTGTCGATGTTGCAGTAGGATTTGAGAGGGAAAAAATACTGTGAACTGTTAAGTTATTTATGAATTTATAAGAACAAGGATGCACTGAAGTTTCATTGCATGAGTAGACACTAAGCACTCAAGCTCAAGGCCATAAGACCTCTTTCTATATTCCTTATACATCTGTCTGGCTCACAAATGCATGAAGTCTCCCTTCAAGCTAGTACAACATTTATGATTGGTTTTTATAGTAGTAGTCTCTTTCTCTGCTCCAGACAACTCCATTTTTTCAATGTGCCAGGGAGGTGTAGTGGCTTCTGATTCTTTTTCTGACATTGTTGTTTTTGTTTATTCCCAAGCTTTTGTTGAATTTTCTTCCCTGTTATTATTCATAGCCAATTCCACCCTCCCACCCACAGAGTGAGGGTAAGTTTGTTTTCCTCTGAGACATGTAAGGCCAACCACTTTTTTCAAACTGTTGCTAATGCAAAACACTGAATGGTTTAACATAACAGAGGATAATACAAACTATCCAGATATTTCAACCAAGTTAACAGACAGGGGGACCATTCAACCTACACAGAGAGTCAGGACAATTGTGCTCTCTAGTTCTCCTGGTCTAGATGACCGAGACATCACAAGGGATCAAACCAGTGATCTAGCAATGATAGGACCCGCACTTAGACTGCTAAACCACTCAGGAATCCATGTCTTCTGACTCTAAATTAGTACTGGGCTCCCACTACAGTTGCAGAGTGTAATTCACCTTTACAGCACTGTCCTGAAATCAAGGGGGTGTGGGTAGGAAGCAGGGATGGTTCCCTATCTTCCCCCATTATTTACAGAGTGTAGTTTAATAGTATACAGAGTGTAGTATAATATTCAATTATACAGCTTAGGTAAAGCACTGATCTGTGAACTCTACAGATGTCTGTGAAGTTTTAAAAGACTGTACTTGGTAAGATGTCCATTTATAGTTACAAAGAGGACAAAAACTGACAAAAAAGTTATAAGACTTCAGCACTCAAGATTCTGCCTGAAATAGAAAATTAAAAGCTCAAGTAAATAAAATATATAAGCAAGGTTTGGAAATGCACTGGAAATGGCAATGATAAAAGACGGGGTAGAAGACTAATGGAATCTGATAAAATGATTTCTGAGTAACCAAGGGTTGACCACATTTACATCATCAGGAAACCCTTTGAAATATCTTTATGCAATAAATCATGCTGCTGGTGTAACCTGAATACTATGGCGCTGTCATAAATAGGAGCAAGCAAGGAGGCATGAAACAGGTGAAAGGTATACTTCATTAAACACAAAGACAGAACATAGAAAAAAGAAATAAAGGAAATAAAAATTAGAACAAAACGGAACATAAAATGGATCACTGACTTAAAGAGAACATCTCAGATTGTGGGGAAATGCAATGTTTGCTCTTTGTTTACATTTAAAGCTTTAAAGGTGGAACAAGAACTTTGTTGTCGTTTGTACATGGCTGAGCTGTTTAGTTTTGCAGCACTTTCGGTAATGAATTTAGTCGTCTTTCGGAGTTTTAAGACATTTCCACCTTTAGTGATTGGAAACAGTAAAATGTGAGAGAGAAAGCCTAGCATAGCAAACCGAGACAGTTTGCTTATTTACTCATTTACAGACATTGGGGCTTTGTAAACATATTAGACTGGTGTTGAGCAAATGGTAAAGAAACATTAATTCATTAATTCATTAATTCATTGTCTGTAACTGCTTATCCAGTTCAGGGTCGCGGTGGGTCCAGAGCCTACTTGGAATCACTGGGCGCAGGGTGGGAACACACCCTGGAGGGGGTGCCAGTCCTTCTCAAGGCGACACACTCACACATTCACTCACACCTATGGACACATTTGAGTCCTGGGAGGAAACCGGAGCATCTGGAGGAAACCCATGCGTACAGGGAGAACACACCAAACTCCTCACAGTAAAAAACATTTTATAAAAAGTGTTACTTTTATTACAATCTTGAATGTCCCTTTTAAGGCTGAAGAAACAGACACAGCACAAGTATATCAGGAACTAGAAAAAGCACAGGGGCAGAAAAAAAATCATAACACGGGTAAAATATGGCATAAGGTTAGATCTCAAGAAAGTGTGGCCAAAAGTCATAGCTACAACTTCATAACTTACATAACTTTCAAATCATATGGTCGTTTGAATGATAACCAAAATTACCAAATCTCACAACCATTCCAAAAAGGACCAATTATGAACATTCCAAAATGAACAATCACAAATATTTAAAATTATAGCACAGTCAGTTCCAACTCTGCAATGTGAGAGACGTTCCAGGAGTCCCAGTATTACATGATAATGGCACACTTCAGGTATTACTCCGCAAAATACATGTAACCTAGCAACTACCCAATGGGGAATTGTTCATTTTCACTTCACACACATTAAACATACAGAGTAATACAGAGTAAAGAGTTATGATGCAGTGGAACGTTATGTGCTTTCTAATTTGTAATTTAATCAAAATAAAAATTTTAAATAAATAAATAAATAAATCTTCCCAGTAAATTACTATGTCTATTTGTGCTTTTCCACTGCATGGAACCTACACGACTCTACTTAACTCGGCACAGCTCTTTAGCTTTTCCACAGGCCAAACCTGGTACCTGGTCCCTGGATCTAGGTACGTTTTCTGTCCCAGCCCACTTAGGGTTCCAACCATGCTGAGTAGGTACTACATTGTGATGTGTAAACCCTGCAGAGTGCTGATTGGCCAGAGAGACATGTCTATCACAACGAAATGCAGAGCTCATTTCAATCCAGCACAAACTCGCCACTTGTAACATCTCTTAAGTTACAGCAGCTTTATGTGGTTTCTGTGATTGTGTTTGAGAAGAGGCATGTCTTTTTTCTCTGCTGCTCTTGTTCACCAGCATGGCTCTAGAGCAATATTACAAAATACTCACTTTTAACTTAAACAGAGGGAACTTGGCATCGTTTACTATATGATATATATCCCTAAGACCTGAATCCGCTGTAAACCATGACATTTTATTGACTTGATGTGTTTATCTTTGCTTCTGTCGTGATTTAGAGAGAGAGCAGTTCTGAATAATGCAGCCTTCTTTCCTAACAAATTTGGTGTGAATATTGACTGGCTCCTGAAGAGAACCAAAGATCAGAAAAATCTGATCTATCTCACAAGTTAAAAATCCAGAGTTTGTTGAAAAGAGCAAAAAGGAATGTGTGACAGAATGGAACTATTCTGCCTCACAGAAGGTTGTTAAACAAATGAATAACTTTTCATAATCCTAAAACCTAAACAGCAATAACTAACTGTGGTATAATCACAATAATACAGCCGAGTTTCATGCTATAACATGAGATATTGGCATTGGTGTACTGATCTTCATGCCATGTGCCAATATCTCACGTTATAGTACTCCCATTCGCATATTGCTAAAATGACCAATTCGTAAACATTTCACAAGTCTTCTATTTTGACCAATCACACACATTTTAAAAAGACTAATCATAAATATCTCAAATTTACCAGTCACAAACCAGTCTAATCCAAAAATGAATAAATTACAAACATGTCAAAATCACAGTGATCAATAACAAATATTCCATATTGACCAATCACAAACAATTATAGAAGACTACTCATAAACATTTCAAATTGACCACATCACATGAATTCCCATAAATTGACCAAATCAGAAACATTCCAAAATGTCCAATCACAGACAAACTGTCAGAATGGTGCTTCAACAGCAACAGTCCTGTATGTGGATGTCTCTGTTAGCTACTTTCTGCTTTAAATAAATTTCTTAAAGACCGTCCACATTTCTGGGATGTAACTGAAGACAGTTTTTATTACCATGAATGATAAATATTTCATTACATATGAACACAAAGGATAAAATCTTGAAGGTCACTAGAGACTAGATCAGCACACAAGATTACAGTGATAAAACAGGTAAAAGCTCAACACTGATGAATGGAATAGAGTGTCACACAACAGACTACACATTAGATGTTCAACTGTGTACTGCAGCTAAAAGCTTTGGGATCTCACAGAGTGTATGATAGTGGAAGCAAGAGGTTTGTGTTTTTAATTCAGTAGATATTTTATTCATTTATATAAAAATGCTACTCTAGGCAAGGGGGTTGTCAAAATTTCTGCTGGGAGACACTGAAGTTTTGGTGTGGTTTCAGGGTGAAACAACTCCAGTTCTCAGAGGTGTGAGACTGCCTGAAGGTGTAGGGATCCTCCAGAGAGTCAGAACAGAGGTGCTGTGATGTGTAAGAGACAATTTCTTCTCCAAAGTTTCAGTGATTCTGAACACAAGCTTGCACAGTTATAAGCACAAACAAATGCACAAACTGTAGCAAACACGCAACTTTGAGAGACATCTAAATCTGCACTCATAAGTTAAACTGCATGTCCAAAAGTCTCCAGACACCCTTGTCATTTCTACAGTTCATAAGTGCACCCAATGCTGTCAACTGTGTTCAAATGCACACCCAAAGCAACTTGTACACCCAAAATACAAAAGCACTACCAATGGTATAGGGCAGTATTGAGCAGCAGTACATGAGCCTAAATCACTATGCCCAGTGCAAAATGTCAGCCAGAGGGGTCTAAAGCCTTCACCACTGGGAAGTGTAGAAATGGGACTGTGGTTGGAGCTTTCAAAAATATTTTGGGGTGGTTTTAGCATAGAGTCTGTAATCCAAAATATTCCATTACTTTATTTCACTAATGTTTTCATGGCTAACTTCAATCAATTTATGCTGCAATTTTCTAACATTAAGTATTAAGTGCTTTCTAATGCAGTGGCAGTTAATGAACCAAATAAGGAGATAAACTCCTTATTAATCCAGTATTTTTGGAAGAAATGTTGGACATCAGTAGTTTTCAAACATTACTGTGTTGATTACATGCCCCCACATGCTCTTTTCTTCCATCTTTGCTCAGCTTTCTAATTATGTATCTCCATTAACTGCTCTGCAACACAGTCTCTGAACACCAAGTACACATTTCCTAAAAGTAGTGCTCTGTTCATGGGAAGCACAGCTGATGAAAGCATAAAGTGTCATTAGTGTTTTGAAAGACAACACCACTGTCATCTCAAATTGTTGGATGCACATGATGCAAGATCAGAAACAGGCATTCTTAATTTTTCTAGACCTTTTTTTTACACCTTAGCAAGAGCATGGAAAGAGACTTTAATTTCATTTTGTCTTTTCTTCTTGCTCCTAATCCTAATGTGCTCTTTGTTTGGAAAGTATTAACATACTGCCTCAATTCACAGTGGGCATCCAAAATGGGTAGATAGTAATTAAATTATACATTTTCATGTACATATACTTGATATATACTCCAAAGTTTGATGGATCTCTACTTTCTATGATATTTTTAAATCTGGATACCTTTTTTTTTTTTTTTTTACACAATTATACTAGTTTAATCACCACCTTGGGTAATGTGTGTCTGTGTGTGTTCTCCCTGTATCTGTGTTGGTTTGACTAAATTACAGTTCTTTTATAGTTGTTACATTTGTGCTTTTTTAATTCATAATTTTACACTTTTTACAAATTTTAAAGTAGTATTATTATTATTTTAGTATTTATAATATTACTTGACAATTGATTTAAGCCACTTCAAACACATATGGTACAAGTGCAGTACAGCACAGCTACTGCAGCACAGCCCAGCAGTAGAGTTTTATATATATATATATATATATATATATATATATATGCTACAGTAAGCTCATGTGCATCTGCATGATCCATATGATGCAGCTCATACACTGATTTTCAGTGGTCTTCAATAGTTGGGTCAGAGGTGATGGGGCTGGAAATATTAGAACGTATGCACACTTCTAAGTGTCCAAGAGGGATTAATGCTGCATTCAAGAAAAACATGTTTACATTAGAATGAAATCTGACCACAAATTACCTAAAGAAAACAGTCCAACTGGGAATTCTTACTGGAGAAGTTGAGATGTCCTCAGTTCCAATATCAACATTAGATGTCATATTACAAACATGGCTGCTCACACAGTCAACAGTAAAAACGGCCAGTTCTCATATTAGTATCCGATGTAGATCAATCAATATACAACACAAAATTTTCTTCATTAATTTGTTCAATTATTAGTTAATTAATTAATCAATCTTACGTTACCGCTTCATGCTCATTCATATCACAGTGCTGTCCAGAGGCTACTGGTAATTGCTGGACACAAGACCTGAATGGGGCACTAGTCCAATTTCACAGTCCGTCCACCTATGAGCATATGTTTTTGCCCTTTTCCACCAATTAAACCAGTGTCTGGACCCAGACACTACATGTGCTAATCATTTCTGCTTTTATTTTCCATGTGTTTGAGTGTGTGACATGAAATAGCTGTAGTTCAATTATAGCTGTGTTTAATTTTCAGTGCCACTGTCAGCATAGAATATAATGCTGTTGTTTGCACTGTTAGCTGTAGTTCCTTTCTCTGTGGAACCTGCTGTGACAGACAGTGTTTTCTCCTTCATAGCTAATTGAACTCCTGATGATATATTCCCAGTTGCTAGTTATTGGCTTAATCCACAGCCTTTTCTTAGACTGATGTTTTAACATAATTTACACACTGCTTACAGGGGACTGTTTCACATGTGTGTTTTAATGCTGCTGTTGTGTTGTGGGAACCTAGGGATTTGTTATGAACAAGGACAGGACAAGACAAATTTGGCACAAGACAGGAAATCCTGGCTGTTACCAGATAGAACAGACTAGCGTAATCTGCTTGTCCATTGTGGACACAAGTTAAAATGTGCACACAGCATTTATAACATACATAGATCAACATTATCACTAGAATGGAACATTCTGGAGCACCATGCTCAATGTGAAGTGTCAGCTAAAGGAGTAAAAAAAGCGGAACTATGATGTGGATTGATGGCGCACTATTCACTACCATGATTCAATACCTCACTATGACCACACAGACTAAATGCAATCAAATTCTTACCGAAAATTTTCAACATCTATTGTAAAGAGTTCCCAGAATAGTAGGCTCTGTTATGGCATGAAAATGGGTAAAGGCTCCCTAGTAATGGTGGCAATGTTTGTGGGGAAACACAGTTCTCTCTGGTTGTTTACATTCAGAAGCTCTGCATCTTTTAATATGGAACGATGCATTAGAGAGTTGGGATTCATAAACACATTAGACCAGTTTTGAGCATGCAAACAGTAATCTTCTGAATTTTAGAAGCGTTTTTTTAATCACAACCGTCAATGTCACCCTTAATACCATCCAAGTTAGATGAGTAGATCCACACAAACTTGTGGACTAGTGCAGTAGCCTTTGTTGTTTCATACATTTCATGTAGCTTGCACTGGCATTGCGTTATAAATTTTCAGGTGATACATATTAGAACATAAAGTGTGAAACTGATTCTGTGAAGCTCAAAGCCTTTGTGTACTGTGGTGTGTTTCTGGCGTTTGTTGCTTCATGATGCAAGTGTCACTCCCCTAAAAAACAAGAGGGAAGAAAAGTGTGGCGACACTCGTTGCAAGGGATTGTTTTGCCTCTCGCTGTGGCTCATACTGAGAGAATAAAAACCGGCCAGTAGCTTGGTTAATGAGATTGATGGGTGGCCTCTCAAGTGGGCAGACTGCTTGGTGAAATAACATCATGTTTCAATTGAGAAACGCCTCCTTCAACACCTTCTCTTGTGGGGTGTGTTTTGGAAAACACAAAGGCACATTCATGGGGAATTACACTCAATCAATTTTCCAAACACTGATTGTGTCTCGTTTTGGTCTGAATAACACTGTGAACACAGCTACCCCACTGAAAACCATTTGAGGTGGAAAACCAGCTTAGGGGGGTTTTGGTGGTAGAGTGGGACTTGTTTACCACATGTAAACAAACACATTTGATTACAAATGAGGCAGTATGAGTATGTATATGAAAACTGGATTTAGCATCATGATTAAATGTTTATAAGCCTATTTTACAATGTTCCACAGGCTTAACCTCTAACAATACTCTGCATTGCTCTCTCTCTCTCTCTCTCTCATATATATATATATATATATATAATTTTTTTTTTACTTATTTATTTTTAAACAACTGATGAGGACAAAGTACTCTTTAATGTTTTCAGATACTAAAAAAAAGCACAATTGTGAGTTTGAATATTACATTTAAAACTCACTATCACATATTAGGTAATTCACATTTTTATTAGAATATACTCACAATTGTTGCATGATCACATGCATTATATATATATATATATATATATATATATATATATGCACATGGAAATATATATATATGTGTGTATATATATATATATATATATATATATATATATATATATATATATATATATATATATACACACACACACATTCATGCCATGTAATTGTGGAGCCCCCATATAAACAGCTGAACAAAAAGCAGTGGTTAACTTGATCCAAGAACATGCTAATGAGATTTGGATTTTTAAAAAAATGGTATTTATATTAATCTCATATTGACCACTTCACAGTGTAATTAACTGAGTGCCTAAATAAATACAGAAATAATCCCTATATCTGTCTCCAAGCTGATTTGTTGAGGTGAGCTCAATCAGAGGCATTTCACTGCCAAGGAACAGCATGCACCACCAGGAATCTGTTGTGGGAAGATAATGTATTACTGCCACAATGCAAGAACACACAAGGACATGGAGCTAGATATAGACATGCATTCATTAACTGCCTTCCACACTCACTTCATTACTGCACCAATCCCACAGTTCACAGCACACTTCCAGAAATGTTACCTATTAATGCTCATGAAAATAAAGTCACCACCCCCCCGACTCCCTACCCCCACCCTCCCAACACACCGCACACACATACACAGACGGTTTCCATTATGTCAGTCATTATCTCTTCATATGATGTCCTCTTCTGGAAATGGAGGCTACAGACTAAAGCCTGCAATACAGAGTGATAACAGTGGTCTTGTATGATTACAGCATGTCACACTACATGACATACTGCAGCTGAAATCTTGATCAAACTGTACGACAGACGTGTTCTGAAGTCAAACTCTACAATAAAGCTTTCTGGCGATAAAGCCTCAATGTGAGAAAATGACAGTTCTGTTTGCATCATTCCAATCTGCTGCCAACTGGTTGCATTCAGGTCTTGTTCAGTAAGGCAGTTTAAATCTGATTTCTCATGTTTGATTTGAGCAGGACAGAGCTCCTGAAGTGCCCCCCCCCCCCCCCCCCCCAAAAAAAAAGCCAATTGTTCCAATTAGGTTCCAGCCACATCCATTATTTCAAATATGAATCAGATTTAATCTCTGATCATGAGAATCAATAGTGGATTTCATGTTGGATTTTTTTTTTTTGCTTCGTACTTTGGAGCCTTCTTGTTCTCGCTGTACTCAGACCTGTCTTGTTAGCAAATGTATCTAGAGTCTGACCATACAAATGAGATCAGGCCATTTCTTACTGGCAATGTGGGTACATTTGAAAATTCAGATTTGAAAAGCAATGGGATTTTTTCCCCCTGCAGTTGAAACAGATCATTAGGTGCACATTGTGAAGTAAGCCACATTACACAGTCATAGAGCACTGATTTTCTCACATAATTAAATAATTATTTCACGATTTGTGGTTTTTGTCTGACAGCATTATCATGACTAATATTTGCACCTGCAGATAAATTAAACCCAATTTCAAGGATCAATCAGTCATTTTCTCCAATGACTCTCCTTCATGTTATGAATCAGCCATTATACCTAGCAGCCAGGGTGTATATAAAATTTGGTATTAAACTATTACAATCATGGCTGCTTTTCCCACTTTTAACATGGTTCAAGAGGTACAAAGCAATTTGGATTATGTTGTTAAAAATAATAAATAAATAAAAAAGAAACACATTATGATAATCACAGTCATAGGGTAGCACAGTGTAGTGTCGCACTGTTCCAGGTTGCTGGAGTTGTGGGTTTGAACCTCACCACAGGAGATTTTGGTGTCTTGTCCCCATGTCTGTGTGGGTTTGCTCCCACAGTCTATATGTGTGAGTGTGTGAGTATGTGCTGCCCTGTGTTGGACTGGCCAGGGTCCAGGGTGTGTTCCTGCTTTGTGCCCAGTGATTCGGTGTAGGCTCATGACCCTGAACTAGATAAGCCACTACAGGCAATGAATGAATTAATAATCATAGTCATGGATGCTACCGTGACTAAATTTGCTGCGCTTAGAACAATCAGAACTATGCCTCAGAAAACCCCCAATTCAGAAAACCCTGACTCCAAGCTCATGTTGAAGTAATGAGCTGCTGACATTTACAGCATAATAAAAGAATGGGAAGCTTGTGAAGAGAGTCTCTGCAGTCCATTACACTGCGATTGCCCAGGCAAACCCGATCAAATAGGGAAAGCCTGCTTTTCCAATGGAAGCCATGGCAATGAAAACTACTTTCTTGCCATAATACCAGACAGCTGCCCATCTGAGTTCCCTGCATTTATTCCAGCTAAAACTGTAATCCAGAAGAACAAACAGAATGTGGGCACTTGGTACACACTTGGTACAGCATCCATTTGAAAATATATTTTAAGAGCAAGCCAATTTGTGAAAGGGTCAGAGATGAAGGGGGGTGATCAATCAGGTAAATGCTCAGATAGAGCAGAAGTAACTGAGAAAATGTGAAATTTACAGATATTCTGACAGTTCATTTTTAGAAAGATAGGGCCAGATGAGGTAAGATGAGTCCACTGTTTACATGGTCGTCCTTCTTTGGTTAAGGAAAATGAGACAGAAGTTATTTACTTGGGGTGGTTTATCCATTTAAGCAACATAATATGTGTTTAATGAAAAGTAAAAATAAAATCTTAAAAAATATATTGGACTTTTTACTTTTTTTCTGTGTTTTACAGTCATATATTACACCACTCTTCAATAGTGCATGAAGCACAGTGCATACATTTGCTTCCATAAAGTACATACTAAGAAGGCAATATGATTAAACAGCTGACTCCTTAGATCTTCTTATGTTAAATCCTAATTAAGTTTTTTAAACAAATTATGATAACAAGAAATATTTCACTGCATACACACAACAATTTGGTGGTGTGCCTGCCAGCTCAGTTCAGTTTTGCTAGTAGTCTTGATAAAAGGCTTCTCATATCAAAGATCTCCCACTCAGCTCAACATAGCACAGATTAGCTTGTGTTTGCTCATCAGAAGGAACAGGCTCTGTAATTGAAAAACCTTCTAACCTGACAAAACCTACTGCATACAAGCATGGTTTAAATTTATTCAATAACATTAATGCAATAACATAAAATCTAATGTCTAATCCCTCTGTTGATTAGTGGCACAATGTAAACCATTATTTCAGTTCTTTTTGAGAAAAAACATACACATTCATTCTTTTGGATTTAAGTGTGTGAGTTACGCTTAATATTATTTCTTTGTAATTCTGAAAATTGGAATGCTGAATAATGTAAAATGAATGGGCCTGGCTCTTTATTTTTATTGTGTTGAATAAACAAAATTGCCTTAACTTCCACACTGTTCTGTTAAGAAAGTTTTAAATTATGAAAGAAGGGTAAATGAGGACATAAATATTTTAATTTCTCACCAATCAGATTCAATATTTGTTTTTGTTAATCCAGTGAAAATCTGCAGATAATGATGTGATCACAGAATTCTCCTGGAAATGGCACGTATTATTATAATCTATGTTTTAATTTTTCCCTAATGTTCTAGAGGATTTCTCTCACTTTACTTTCCTCTTTGTAACTCCTTGGAGGATTTTAAGCCCCAGACTGATTTTCTCATATAGATATATTCATAAAATATTACCAACATGAAAATATATGTCAGTTGTGCACTATTACCAGTGCAGGGTAAAGATCCTCTGGTGTCTTTGGCCAGTGGTGTTTTGGTTCCTCATTCCTACAAAGTCTGCAAATGTAACACTCAATGTCAAATGTTACACAAACACCACTTACCAACTCATAATAACTCAAAATCTTTGCAACAGTTCCCAAAATACACATACAATTCCAAAAATGTTGAAGTTGTATGTGAAGTACCAATTAAAAATTATAAAGATCATATAAAAAATCAAATGCAATCAAAACCATGTTGGCCATGGTTATTTTATTAACACTCTTAATAACAATTTGGGTACTGCAGAAACCATGTTTAGAATGCAGAATAGTTATTTATTCTTCTGTAATATCTACTAAACGTGGGGACTTCATTGACCTATTTTACATACTTTCAATAGGATCTATTGTTTTCCAATACAGCTTGGAAAGCAGAACGACCAGTGTAACACCTGTGTTCTAATTACACAGCCACAGTGTTTTGAAATGATCATTTGGGGATGCAGCATCAGAATGTAGATATTAACAACAGTAAGTCAAAATATTCATCAGCTCGTGGTGGTATTCATAACAGAAATGGGTTGGTTATTAAATCGGGCGGCATCTGAGGAATCTAAACTCACTTTCATACTCACTGAATCTGCCCTGTAATGGATCAAATACTAAGTCTTGTAATCATTCACTGAAGATCCTTCATTTCCCCTGGTATAATTTTGTTATATATATGTTGCAGGCATAAATTAAATGAAAGTGAAATTGATAGAAAATCATATATATATTTTTTTTATTTTGACTCTTTTACTTTAAATACAAAGTGTATTTCCAAATAACTTTCTTTTTAGCATTTTACAAGCTTTTCCCAATTATTTGGAATTAACAGAGCAATCTGTAATATAAACTCAATCATAAAATGACCAGGGTGTGCCATTACAGATTCAGGAAACTAAGTAGAAGCACTGGTGTGTGTATCTGTGAGCAGTGTTTCAGCAGTAAAGGCTCCTTTGAGAAGTGCCCATTCGAAAAAGAAGCTATATTTTTGTTTTGGCCTAAGATCTCACACTCTGCCCAATCACAATACCATGTGACACAGTGAACAAAGATAATGTTAGATTCTACCAGATCTAAAAACCTTGGCATACTTCTAAAAGGAGAGGAAATACTGTGCCTCAAAGATGGAGGCAGCTTAAGACAGATCCAGAGATGGCTCATTTTCTCCTGAACAGGTAAGCCATTTCCAAAATAATTAGTAAAGGACAAAAGTCTATATATGGTGTGTTTTATATGAAGAAAATGAGAGATAGCGACGATACATGATTAAAAGGATTAAACACTTTAATTTTTGTGATTTAAGTCAATTGAGGCATATTAAGGTGTATAAACTCTATTGTGTGTGCTTTAAAGAAATTAAGGAATAAGTTTTGCATTTGGAAAGCCTTGCATATTAAACTATTTAAGGTGGAATGGAGAATTAACGCTGGCCATTAACACTAATAGTTTAGTTGCATGGTATTTACTTTGTGTGTTTTAAACTGATGAAATGTGGAAGGAAAAAATACTTTACAAAATAATTTCAGCAGCTAGCTCTTAAGGTGGAGAGGAAACTGGTGAATACACCAATTAGACATGTCCAGGGGCCCATTAAATGTGGCAATAAATGCTTGAATATAAAATTTGTAAATAAGGAGCAAAGATTTAAAATGACATTTATGGTGGAAGGGCAAATCGATAAGTAATATAACACAAGCCTTGTCCAGTGCAGATATTTAATGTGGATTAAAACATTAAAAGCTTTTTCATGCAAGGAAAACGATGGGCGATCGTTTACTTTTTGCCTTTCGAGAGACAAGCAACACAATCTAGTGTGCCATGGTGCCACTCTGACGATGATCATGATGTTATAATTCTAATTTTAGTATGGTTGCTCATGGACACTTATCAAGGCCACTGAAATGTTAAATTCAACCATGATTGTTAACATTTTTACAGCTAAATTGAACCAACTCTCATATTTCTGAAATTGGAACAATGACCTGGCAAAAAACTCATGTGAAAAATACACAATCCTTCGATGTAATTCCACCCAAAAAGTAAACAACAGATCCCTAGTAACAAGGGGAAGTCCTACGAACTTCGATTACTAACTTAAACAGCACTAGATACAGCATTTTTGAAAACATGATCAGAAGATTGGTATATGCATGAACATCCAACACTTGACAATAGTGAACAGACTACACTTTTAAGTGATTAAATAACAGCTGCTGCATTCAGTGTACACAATCAGACTTTGCTGAAAAGCCTTTCCTTGGTCATGTCTTTGTTTCATCTGCCTATACACACTGTTGTTTGGACCTAATAATGTACCGTGCTACTCGATTCTAATGTCATTATTCCACTGTCCATCAACAGCAGCCTATGAAACAGAATTAAGTTTTGCAAACTTACTGGTCTAAAGAAAACAGCAGCAAATCAACACCAGCATTAACACACAGATCCCTACATTCCCTCCAGCAGAAAATTCTTCACCAAATTAACAAAAATCTGTGACACAAAAAAGGTCATTAGGAAGATGAAAACGTCCATTTGGTGGATAAAACTGCAACATTTTGGAATACAAGCACTCTAATATCTAACAAAGAGCTCCCAAGTGAATGCAATGTGAGTTATACAGCTTCAGATTAAACATACCCTGTACTTCCAAAAGTTTGTACACAAATACTTGCACAAGTTTCTTTCAAACTGAAAGGGAAAGAAAGGGAGCTGCTGTGACAGCTCTTGCTCTTCTGAGAATGGTTTATACTAGATTAGTTCATTGCATTGGTGATTTGACTGCATTCATGTAAATCAACATTAGTGAGGTCAAGTGCTGATGTGGGGGCACTGCAGGTAATGTCACTGCCACACTGCTCCAAGGTCTCTGGGTCCTGGGTTCAATACCCACCTTGAGTCACTGCCTGTAAGGGCACCCTGTCCAAGCTGTGGTCTTGCCTTGCACTCATTGATTCTGGGGGCTTTGGACCACAAACCTGAGTGGGATGAAGCAGTTACAGAATATCTGTGTTCATATTCAAAAACCTTGGTCAGGAACCTTAAATTAGCTGAAATCACTCTTTATGAGGTGCATCAACAAACTTTTTGTTTCTATAAACATTTTATAGCTACAAGATTTTAAAAGCTAACAGGTGAGTGTTTTTATTCAGAGAACATTAGCCTGTGTGCGAAATGTCAGTAGGACACTCCTGAGTGGGAGTATGAAATGACAGGCATTAGTTGAGGCAGGGTGGGGGGGGCATCCTCCTTCATTTTCTGCGTTAATAGTCCATGGTAAATAGAACAATCCATAAGCCAATTTGTCATGTTTGTTCTCAATTTTCCGCCTACTGTCTGATATTTTATTTCCATTTTCAGAAACCTATTTGTGGCATGCCATTCAAAAAATCAAGGCTTTTATTCTGTACAATAAGCTGAGTTCCCTTATTGTCCACAAATGAAAACCTTTATAAGTCACAGGTATCATTATATTATTACAAAATAATAAGAATTTAGCAACCAACACTGTCAGAAAAACACTGTGGTGGTACTTTTTGCTGTCACTGTGGTGGCACCCTCAAGGGTACATTTCTGTACCTTCAGTTAGGGAACATAATTTTATAATGTTCTATAGTAATTGATGTAGACCCCAGGCATCCGCTAGCCTTCCTTTCATTTACACAGTTCTATAACGGCAGATTACAAATATTCACCTCTTTTGAAGAAGAGAATGTAATGAACCTTTAGAGAAAACAACAGGACTCTAACTTTACTTTCAGCTATGTTTTTGTCACATGATGTCCTCAGAAGAAAAGGACAAACATAAATGTGAATCCCTCCATCTTTTAAGTTGGAATGGTATGTTTATTGAAAAGCATGAGTGACGTGCCTGAAATTTAAGTTGTTAGATTTTATTCATTGTTTAAAATACCACAGAAACTTATCTGGAATTCAAGCCAATCTGCAGCACTTTTGGTTTGTGTTTACGTTCATTCAGTTAGTGGTCTCCTGAATTTGGAGTCAGTTCTACCATAGGCAATCTGTAAAAAATAGTCAGTAAAAATAATTGTTATATAATAAGTGTTACCAACCTATGGAGCAGAAATAGACCAACATCTTCATCTCATTTCAGAGAGAGAAAGAGAGAGAGTCTGAGCCAGTCTGGACCGAGACGCATTGTTTATTCATTTACAGATATCCAGGACTGCATACAAACACTGGAGCTTTTTCCAGCACACAAACAGAGCAGAGTGTTACCAAATGGTGAGGAAATATATTTTTGTTTAAAGTCACAAACATCACCTTTAGTATTCCTTTTCCCCCTTTTAAGTTTGCTTATTTTGAGTGATATTGTGTTAGAATCCATTTGAAAAGAAGCATTGGTTGGTTTCACATATCTTGGAAGAAGTATGTTCAGTGTTAACACTTTCAGCTTGGTGCCATCATGTGATCAGAGTCTTAAAGCAACATTAGATAGTATATTTTTAACCTTAAAAAAGGTAGGGAGGAGGAAGGTAGGGAGCCACCCATTCACCCCTCCCCTTGATTTCAGGACAGTGCTGTTAAAGTGAATTCTACTTTGCAACTGTAGTTGGAACCCATGAACAATACCTTATCTAGTGTTGCTTTAACAAGTGGGTGACATTCTTTTAAATGCAATACTACATATGTAATCACATCACTATATATAAATAGCAACAGCTCTCAATTTCAAAGGGTTATTTTGCACATTTATTATGCAACATATTCCCCACCCACACACATCCACAAGGGACCTGGCCCATACTTCACAGAGGACAATCTACGTCTTACGGCCCTAGTCTGTCACTCAGCCATGCAGAACAATGCAATTGAGGGGGCGGGACGGGACTGTACACACGTGCACAATACACAAATACACACTGACTTGTGCACACTACATGCTTCATGTATATTTAAAAGTCTGAGTACTCTGATGTATATTTCAAACCATGTGGGTCTCAGTGGTGGCTCTCAAAGCTGTGCAGTTAAAGCAAATCTACACAGCACATCCTTCAGTCTCAGAGGAGTGTTCACTCTCTGGACACTTTCAGCAGGAAAATCCAGAAAGTTCCTAGAAACTGAGAACATACTGCAGTCATTATGTATAAAACATGACATCAACCTCTGTTAGGATGCCTGACATGACTTCAAGAGGCTTTTGCTATCGCTGTGGAAATGTTAGTACTTGCACATGTTATCCATGTTTATTATCCATGCTGTGCTCTCGTTGGTGCAAGAGTGAGAAAAAGAAAGAGCAAGAGAGATCCTTCTTGGCAGTGAAGATGGATGTCTCACTCAGGACGCTTCAACAGCTCAGTGGGCCGAACAGTCGAGGCACATCAGCAAGAAGCATCAGGCCAATCATTCAGAACAGCTCTGCGGCTAAAGGTGCGGAGGGAAAAGAATCAGCAGAAAGAAAGACCGAAAGAATTAACAGCACAAGGAAACAGCGACAATTCCACCCAGGACTATGATCTACTTTCTTCTATTTCTGTATCTGTTTCACACATTTACATAACAAAAGCATCCACTATAATAGACGGTTATGTGAGCTTACATGAGTTTCTATTCTAATTTTTTTTTTTTTTTTTGCAAGTCATTGTTAGAGCACAATGCGAGAATATACATATGTGCACAGTAGGTGATCACACAAAGTGATAAAAGTATACAACATTACAAACAGTGAGAAGCCTTTTACAAAGCCAAGCTGGCAGCTGAGTACTAAAGGGAGACCTGTCATGGCATAGCAGCAAGATATTCAGTAATTAATCCTCAGAAGTCAAGGAGTTAAAGAGGGCTCTTGAGTAGAGCAACTGTCTAAGCCTGGGTTCTTCTGATCTGGTCCTGGAGACCTGGTGTCCAACAAAATTTGGTGAACTCACCTAGTTCATCTGTTTACTGCCAAGTTTAGTGAGCGTGTCTGAAAAGGAAAAATCAGCCAATTGTGCTGAGGGTCTTGGGGACATGAATTGCAGAATCCAGGTCTAGGCGCTCAGTCCTAGAGCGCATAATTGGCTTTGCTCTTCCTGGGTGGAAAGGACAGCCCTTCCTCTCTCTCAAACACTCTGCTAGCAAGCATGGATGACAGTTAGCTGATGTAAAAGTACTGGCATGAATGATCTCCCTGCTGTGTTTCTTTACTGGTGTACATTAGATTTACAATATTTGAGTTTCCAGAATTTCCAGAATGTCGGGGTGCTGTGCAAAATGTAACTAAAACTAGAATGCAATGATGTGCAAATTATTTAAATGTTGATGAATACACAACATTTCTAATATTGAAACCGAGAACGTTTGTTTGTTTGTTTGACCATTCTGAAAATAATGCCAGCAGCAAGATCCAAAAAAGTTGGGACAGGGACAGGTTTACCACAGTGTTACATTACCTCTACTTTTAACAACACTCCATAAATCTGTACAAACTGTGGAGACCAATTGCTGTACTTTTGAAAGTGAAATGCATGTGCATTCTTGCGTGATGCAGAATTTCACCTGCTCAACATTTTGGGTCTCCTTTATAGTGATTTTTGTCTAATAACACACCAGTTATTTTCAGAGGGTGACACGTCTGGAAGAGATTAGCATGTGGGCTCTTTAACTAAGGAGCCACTGTGTTGTAATTTATACAAAATGTGGATGGGCCTTGTCTTACTGAAATAATCTAAACCTTGCCTGAAAAAGATGTTATTTGGAGGGCAGAATTTTGCCCCAAAACCCAAACATATCGTTCAGCATTAACGGTGCTTTCAGAGATGTGCAAGTCACCCATGCCATATGCACTAATGCCCCATCATACCATGACAGATGCTGGATTTTTAACTGTGCGGTTATTGTGCGGTCATTTTTCCACTTCATCTCAGTTCGTCTTAAATGAGTGGTAAACACTTCCTCTTCTTTAAAACCTCAGCCTCTTTGAGATGCTACTCTTTATGAAAATTCCAGCTAATCTGGACATAGGCTTTGTAACTCAAGGTGCACCCACTGTGCATGCCAATGTTTGTTTGTGCACACATAACTTGTATAATCTCTATTGAGTAGCATGGAATGAAAGGGGATGCTCTGGAGCAGCTACACGTGAGCTTAAGCATTAACTAGGCAGGTATAATCAACCAACATCAGTACCTGACCTCACTAATGTCCTTGTGGCTGAATGCCATCAAATTCTCTAAGAAATCATTCAGTGTCCAGTGTAATGTAGAAGCTGTTAGTGCAGGAAGAGAGGAGCACTCTCCAATACCGTTCTCTCCACGTCATTTCGTGCATGTTTTTGTCTTGATTATGGGAAGAGTACTGAGAGGCCGGTATGAAGCAAACAGCTTGAGACTGACCTCTTCGTGTTGTGGGTCATGGACAGTGACCCGTGAGCAGAGCACGGCTCCAACGCTGCAGCAGGTGAGGAGCTTTCAGGCGGGGCCGTGACAGACGGCACATTCCTCTGTGGACTTTGACTCGAGCACAAAAACGCGGCGTCAAGGCTTGTGTTTTCCTTCGTTTTCTCTCAGCAGTGAGCATTCAGCAGCTCGCTCTCCTCTGAGATCCCGGCTCTCGCTCGCCCACACCCAGGGCTGCTGGCGTCCTTGACTCTCCAGCGGCAGTGAATAGGATTCTGTACTTTCTTTTGAAAGCCTAGCACATTCGCTAAAGGCGCCGCATAGGAAGGAAAGAATTCGGCCGGATTGAAAAGATTTTTAAAAACCTCCGGAGCACGGGGGCCTGAATACCGAGAGGAAACAAGGGAGCGTTAGCGACATGCCGGAGCAACAGTCAAAGCACGGTGACATTGGGAAGATAATACCAACAAGGCAACAACAGTGTGCTCGATTCTGTGGTCTGTACAGAAAAATACAGACTTCATCATGACTCGCACACAGTATGAAATACTTACCCTTTTGTATTAATAAGTAACTGAATTGATACACTCACAAAAGGAGATGGCGGATGGAGGGAGAAGGAACAAACAGCCAGAACAGATGCAAGAAAAATCCATCTGTTTCAACAACACAAAATTACCACTGTTTAATAAAATAAAAAAAGAGCCAAATTGGTTCAAAGTGATTAGGCCCTGTGTTTACTATAAGCAACATTCTGTACACAAGATAAAGGCACCTCATTTGCATATGCTAATTAGCCCAATTAGTTACACTCCACAGAGTTCTTTCCAATCAGCCGACCTACGGGCATTTTTATTTATTTATTTATTTATTTATTTGGGGGAGGTTTGGGGAAAGGGACGAGATTAACAAAAATAATGAAATAATCCAATCAATCAAATAAAGGCTAATATATGCGCAACCAATGGCAAGGGGCAGTCCACACCACACAGTTAATGTCACAAATTAGTCCTGGACCAGTTAGCATCAGCTCGCCTTTTCCATAAAGAAAAAGAAGGAGAAATTTAAGGGGATTTCTCCCTTGATGGTTACACAGACCTAGTGGCTGTGGATCTCCTCCAAACGGATGAGGAAAACTGATCAGGAATGCTGCTACACAGCTACATGCTGCCCTTTTACTGCTCTGCTGTGACGGCGTTTCTTTTAAGAAGAAGCAGAAAAAGAGGCTTCCATTTTTTACTGCTGGTTGCACAGAAACACTCGGCTGGTGAGAGAGAGACAGAGGGAGAGAGAGAGAGAGAGCGCGTGTGTCTGGTGCTTTGCTTTTAATGTGGCCCATGTTTAGCTTGGTGCTTTTATTCAGGTGATTAAAAGCATGATAAACTGTAGACTTCATTAAGTCCTGCTTTTCTCTGGTGGTGTTATTAGAGTTGCACAGCAGAGCCGCAAGGAGCGAAGTAGAATCAAGCACTAATGGAGGCAGAGAGCATTTCTGAGATTACTTTTACTTAACAGACAAGCACAGGAATGTGTATAAGTGTGTGCGTGTTGGGGGGAGGGGGGCTTTGCTCAAATGTTCTAAATATTTGAACACGTCTTCTACAGAGATTACATATAGTCAATATTTATTTTCTTAATTGAAATAATATATCTTGTGCAAATATGTAACATTTTATATGTAATCCAACCCCCTTATATTGAAACCAACCACTAAATACAACAAATATCATAACATTACAGTGACTGCCTTGTATATACACTCACTGTTCACTTTATCTGTTCCACTGACCATACAGGAGCACTTTGGTGTTCTGCAGTTACAGACTGTAGTTTCTGTAGTTTGCTCTGCCTACACTGTTAGTCCCCTTTCACATTGTTCTTTATTGGTAGGGACCAATAAATGTATTGCTTGTACAAGTTAGTCAGACACAGCAGTGCTGGTCAAGTTTTCAAACCCCGTGTTCGCTCACTGTCCACTCTATAAGACATTCCTACCTTGTTCCAACTTGTAAATATAAAGTCAGAGACAGTAGATAATCTGTTGCTGCACAGTTTGTGTTGGTCATTCTCTAGTCCTTCACCACTGGACACTGTATAAATAGAGAGTGAGGCCATTTTACTTATGTGGCAGATGCAATGTTTATGGACATGTCTTCGGATGAGTGAATGCAGTTAGTGCATCCACATGCTAAACCTCCATAGAAATGCATAAATGTCAGTATGCACAATGCCAAGAGTGGGCTAGAGAAGTATAAAATCCCCACAGCTTTTGACTGTGGAGCAGTGGAAGCTGGCATGGGATTGCATTCTCTGGAGTGATGCAGCTCCATCCAGTACCTTGGATTGGAGCTGTAGTTCCAACATAAAGATTGTAACAGTGTAACTTCAGTCATTTAATCCACATAGCAACTGGCAAAAAGCACTTATTACCAAAAATGGCTATGTGCCTTTAAGCATTACCCATTTCTCGTGAGAGTCCTCTGCCCTGTGATTCAGAAGTTGCTTAGTGCAGAAAACAAACAGAGGACCCAGCACAGCCACAACAGTGCCTCTATTCCCCCATTACAGCTCAGTGGAACATTACAATCATTTAGAAGCTGTAAAGGAATACTACATAGAGTTCCTTTAAATGGATCATTTTAAGGGTTTACCTGAAGTCATACTAAACTCTAAGACAAGTGTTAAGAAAATAATAAAAAGTAATATATTTAAAGGATAGTAATTGTTCCTAATTGATAAGCCAAGACAATTCTTAAGAATTTTTTAAGAATAAGTATTTATTTTAAGTTTTATCTTAAGTTTGAAGTTAAGAAGAATTTCCTTCCTAAGTTTGCTAATCCCGTCCCAGCACCTAACTTAATTGATGTGGTTGTGGTTGAATACCACCAAAATCTCACAGCAAATTTCCAAGTTTAAAAGCATTCCCGAGGGGTAACCTACATAACAGTACCCTTTATTTCAGAGGGAGCTTTGGATAAGCAGATATCCACAAATATTTATCTATGTAGTGTACCTAGTTGCATATTCAGAGTGAATTCCATTACACTCTAAGCTCTTGGTTCAGCTTATACTGCATCTCACTCACTTTGCAGCATCACTGTTTTATTGTAGCCCAAAAGTATAGCAAAGAGGAAAATAAGAAACTTCAGTTTTCTATGCTGATAGATGCTGGATCCACTAAGAAGTTTTGCTGCAGTTTGTGAGAAAACTCAATATTGCAAGATTTTTTTTTAACAGACCTGAAACTTTTTTCACTCCTACTCAACTTGTTTTTCATTGCCCCCCACCCCCCATTCCTTTATAACTTATATCTTTTTGAAGTAACATGGTTACTTGAAAATGGTTTTAGGCTACTGTACCCACCTCTGAGGAAGGGGTATAGCCTAGATATTAAATCAGGCAACCACTGCTATTCAGGGAGGAGACATCCCAGTTGGGTCTATTTTCTTCTCATATGGACACATTTTGTTTGTGAGTGTATGTGTTTTTACTGAAAATGTTTGTGCATGTAAGGCTAAGAAACTGTCTTGGGTGTTATGCTCATTTTGCATCTATGAGAATGGAAAAGACACAGTTTAAGACAGCAGTAGGAGCCATAACTGAATTTTCCATATTGCCACCGTTGGATTAAAAGCATGCATCTGCAAAATCTTTACAGAAGAATCGAAAGCTTTCATAAGTTTCAATGTACATTCTGATAAAAACATTTTATTTAGAGTCAAGGGACCATTTCTGCTGGCATGTAAGTCATGAAATTTGACTAATTTGAGTTTAAATTTGAGCTCAAGCCATCTCCAGATTTTCCATCTCATCAAAAATAAATAGATAAAAATAAAACATAAAAGTACATAAATATTGTCAAAATCTAATGTCTAATTTTTAGATTGTTGTAAGAAAATTAAAAGGTAAAAATAAATTGGGTTTATTTAATGATTCCTAGTGAAATTATTTTCTACCATTGGCAAATAATTCAAGCTCTGTGCCTTAATTAACTAATACTTGAAAAGAAGTATTTAGATATTAAAGATTACGTTTCTACATTGCAACAGCTTTTACTCCATCAGGACCAGTCTTCTGGTGGAGTTGGACTTTTCAGCTAATCAGCTATTCATTTGATTTGTAGTCAACATGGCATTAAGCCACTTAAAGCAGAATTAACTTCTTATTAGCAGAGTTAGCCCACCATGATGTTTGGAGTGAGCAGCTAATTCACAAATACAGCAAGAACAAGAACACACTGGTTCACTGATGCACAACACCACTGCTATGAAGCTCCAGAGGCATACTTGAGTACTAATAATGGCAGTGGTGTGTTCAGACTCATTTCAGAAAGGGCAGGGGCGGGGTAGTGGGGAGTAGGATATTAATTAAGTATTGTATTAATTTATTAATTTGACTTTGTTCTTAATAAACATGCATTTGTCGTCAATTATACAACTTAAAGGAAAACTAGGCAGGAATTGGATCTTTTGGCTCCTGGGCTCCCCTCTATAGTTGTTAAGTGTAAGTCTTTTTTACAGTAGTGTTGTGAAATCAAGTCAAACGCACCCCACACCATATCTCTCTCTCTCTCTCTCTCTCTCTCACACACACACACACACACACATTTGTACATCAGTGTTTTCTAAGCCTGAGACTGTCGATCCTGGAGAATGTGTGTTATCAAATAAAGTGTTTTTGATTACATGATATAAGCTCTATATTCTTCAATCTACACTGATCTGTTTTTCAATGAGCTAACTGAGATAAAGTTGTAAGGTTGCAAACTCGCAAGGCTTTTTAGTGTGCAATTTATGAAACCAATAAGATTACAGTTTACATTGCAGCCCTTCATGAATAACATTGGCTGGGATGTTCATCTTGAAATAAACATGCATGTTTAGTCTGTTTGGCTACTGAGCAACCAAGCTAACAGAACCTGAGCTAAAACCTGAATATAAACACAGGTTGTAGTTAACAATTTCAATTCCACAGGCACAAACTGTCACTTAGATGGCAGTCTAGCCAACAACCACACAGCAACACACAAAGAAACACTTATTACCAGAAACAATGTTCAAATATAACACAGACGTTTGCTAACCTGGCTAAAGTTATAACAAAAAGAAAGCGTATCGATGTTAAGCCTGTACTAATCCAACATGGATGCCAATGAGTAAAAGTCATCTGTACTGTGTGAGACATGTACCATAAGGCATTATGCAGCTCTGCTCCTGGCTAATGAAGTTACATAGTGTGGTTTCTACTGTGCTAAGTTGTTATAGGTCAGTGAAGTATCACAATCCTTTTGAAGATATAATCCTAAGGTAAAAATATTCATGTTCCTTTAAAACTTTACTACATGCAGCAGTGCAGATTTACTCCAGTGTCCACCCCAACACCTTTGTGGTCAGTCTAGCTAGAGTTAGAGAAAGGATTAGGGTTAGAGAGTAGAAACAAGAAATGTAGCTTCATTTAACCACTGCGGGTGGTTCAAGTCCCGCTCCGGGTGACTGTCTGTGAGGAGTTTGGTGTGTTCTCACTGTGTCTGTATGGGTTTCCTCCGGGTGCTCTGGCTTCTTCCCACAGACCAAAGACACATGTTGGTAGGTGGATTGTCGACTCAAAAGTGTCCGTAGGTGTGAGTGAATGTGTGAGTGTGTGTCACCCTGACAGGGAAATCTGAGTTAACTGAATGTATTTGTTAGGTTCTGTGAAACTCAGTATGGGACCATAACTAAGTTCCATGCCTTTTGTGAGAGAGACCCTGGAGCATCTGTAAACCCGTAATTAGAGAGAGTTGACAATGTACACATGTATACACTCATTTCTAGTGCAGCTTCTGACAGACCACCTTCCCTCAAGCCTCTTCCATCATCCTTAATTTTCAGTAAGTTCTTTAGCAAATATTACAAGTAGGAGCT
This sequence comes from Hoplias malabaricus, assembly GCF_029633855.1. NCBI lineage: Eukaryota > Metazoa > Chordata > Actinopteri > Characiformes > Erythrinidae > Hoplias > Hoplias malabaricus. The sequence continues at coordinate 42,195,962 of NC_089803.1, forward strand.
GCTGCTGTTGTGTATAATTTAAAAATACAAAAATGCAAGGAAAAAAAAATCACACACACACCATAGTGTCCCACCAAAGAATACCTAGGCAAAGTTTCCTTGGATTCCATCATCTTCCTTTGCTGATCTTGCACATGGATGGACATGGGCACGCACACACACATACTAAAGCCTTCTGGGCATCTGGAGGTCATCAGGTTACTGCTGAAGACATGTAGGCTCAAGGGAGATTTAAAAGAAGGAGTAGAAATGAATTCTGAAGGGGAAAAAAAGGAAAGCACTGGCACAAAACTGGAAATGCCTGGGGAATAATAGAAGAGAGAGAGACGGAGAAAGCAGTGTGTGAGAGAGATAGAGGCAAAGGGAGAATGGGGGAGGACGGGGGGGGGGTTGGGTGGAGGAAAAATAAAAGAGAAAGAGAGAAAGAGAGAGAGAGAGAGAGAGAGAGAGAGAGAGAGAAATAGAAAGGGGGATTCCATGTTGTGCTACACTCACCACTACCTACTGTGGAGTCACGTGGGAGTTGAGTGTGCAGGGTTTTTCTAAGAAGTCAGCAGGAGAGGAGAGGACAGGACTGCTGGGTGCTTGTCCTGTGTCCTCTCACTCCTTTCTGCAGAGAAGAGGTAAGATGTCATCCATCTCAAACCGAAGGTGCGCTCTCTCTGAGATAAGTCACCTTTCTTAACCAGTAACACCCATGGGAATGTTATTCTGCTTAAAAAAGCAATAACCTCATCGGAAGTTTGGGAATTAGATTTTCTCTGATGCTGCGGCCATCCAAGCCCCAGAGTCCAGGAGAGCATAACTGGCCTTGATCACTTTGTGGTGGCAATGCTAGCCAGTGCAGGGAAATGTTAGCTAAAATTAAAGGACTGCGTACTCTGTCGCCCCCTCCTGGTGTGTCAAGCTGCGCATTGGTATTGTGTTGGTGGCAGCCTTCGCTAACCGAAGGAAATGTGAAATTTATGAGTAAAGAGACACGAGAACTGGGACAAATGAATGAAGAAACCAAAAATCGTATTTACCTTTTACTCCAAATGTAAAACAACTTGTACAATTTTTTACATATTTTCTTGTTGTTTTTCAAGATTTGTACTGAAAATATACTATAGTAGCTAAGCCATGCTAATGAACACTAGCTTAGCATCTAACTGAACACCTAATCTCAAATTTGAGCCGTAACAATCTCAAACAGATTTAACTATGCAGTTTAGAAGCAGTGCTCCAAACAGGTTTGAGAAATAAAAAAGTAACCAACTAAAGTACTGTTGCAAAGAACAAAACTGCATATATATTAGTAGTTAGGAGTGAGTAGTTTATATAAGTTTTTTTGTTTTGTTTTCCTTTGGGCCATCTTGCGCTCCTGTGATATATAAATGAGCCTGGAAGGTGGAAAAGCTGAGAATCCTTGGTGTAGACCATAGCTTAAGAAGAATTTGAATATTTTTATTAATTATGTACAAGTCCCAGTGTACTTTGGGTCAACAACGTACTTAACAGTATTTCTACAGACCTCATTCCAATGAAGTATAGCTTCAGACAGCCACACAGACTTGTTGTTTGCTCTGATAACATAGGTTGCATCACAAATGAAGCATAACAGTGCACTCATTAGCTACGCCATCATAACAACCTCTGATGAACGTGCATATTTCATCAGGGAGCTGTAGGTTAGAACAATTTACTGATCCACAAACAATAAAATTCAGTTGGTGAATACAGAAATACAAAGGCCACAAACTACATTAAATTATATACTACTTCATAAAGTTTTTGTTTACTTATTCATCTGACTTCTGTAACCACATCATCCTGATCAGGGTTGCAGTGGGTCTGGAACCTACCTGAAATTATATGACATCAGTCCATCACAGATATAGAGCTTCTGAAAATCTGAATTAATCTGATGCTCTTAACATTTCAGGGATTTCATTTACGTTATTATAGAGAAGTATGGAAAAGTTAAAATGTGTCATTTGCTAAGAAATAACTTTTATTTTGTAGCCATTAAAGTGGACATGATTTGCCATTTGATTTACTTGAATATATTACAGTGTCACCGCGACCCTGAAATGGAGAAGCGGAGAAGAAAATGATGATGATGATGATGATATGACAGTGTGTCAGTGTCAAAACCACAAAAGTCTGAGGTTAATGTGAGGCTAGAGTGAGGTGGATTAGGAATGTGGTTTGCCCAGTGCTCATCACATCAGTTACCTTGTCCAGTGAGAAACCTGAGGAGACTGAGGACAAACGTGAAAGGAGCAGTGCACGGCACAGTGTAATGAAGAGGTGACGTAGTTATAGCTCCAGTATAAAGAAGTCAATAAACAGGCTTTAGCTGTATGTGTAGGGTGATTGAGTGGTTCAAGGTGAAAAAAATGCATTGGTTTGGATTTAGATCCAATTTATGACTTTATTTTGATTGATTTATACCTTCCTTTATTCGTTGTGGACCTGTGTACTGACACTACAGTTCTCAGATGAATCCCCTGGAATAAAACGAAATAGGATGCTCTGGAATTGCTACATCAAGTTCACCATGCCCAAAGGGGTGAGTGGGCAGTAGAACAACTGTTCTCTGAAGTGAGGGGGCACCATACAATATGCGAATTGGGAAGAGTGGGAGTGGTGTTCTTGACCCAGAAATACTTATTAACAACACTAGCTCATCCCAAATGCTCTCCTTGCTGAATGCAATAAAATGCTTGCACACCAACTCAACACACACTAACTACAGCAAAAGTTAGCAAGCTCTTATGAGGTCTATATTTGAATATTCGTATAACAGTGGAACGTCAGAGCCGTGATATATATCCAAGTTCTTGTAATGTGCTTATATCGATTGCGGTCATAAACCTAGACAGCAGAGCAGAAAATATGGAGCCGCTATTTGCAGAAACGGGAGGGAGTAGGCGTGATCCCGGGACGCTTTGCTAATGGCAGCGCTGCCTTTCTGCTCTTTTCCTGAACGAGAGGAGGGGGAAGAAAAAGCACTGCCGTTGTGATGGACTGAAATTATGCGAGCGTTCCTCCCCGCTGTCACCGAGTGACGTGAGTGACGGAGGCTGAATCCTTAACACCAGGTTTTTCATGGCAGGTGTAATGAGCTCTGGCCTAACTCACTCCCTTTCCCCTCCTTTTTCCATCCGAGTGGAAAAAATAGTGTCGGTGACAAGGGCAAAATGATGATTGCGAGAAACCCTGTTAGGTGTTCACAGGTTTGGCTTTTTGGCCATTTAAAAAATGAGGATAAAAAAACCAAATGAAGATAATGCACAGATTTCCCCAATGAGGGGCCTCTAGACTATTTTAGAATATAGTTATCCTAAAAGCTTCTATCTCACTCTGTTCGTCCTCTTTCTACCCCCTCCAAACCATGATACACTGGGCACAGCTCAGAGTAGACATCTGTACTTTTAAATGTATGGTTCTGAGGTTTCAAAAGTGCTTCTTTCTATTGATTAAAGTGAGAGCACAGTAAGGTATAGGTGTGTCTTCCATTAAGAGCCTGGATAGCAGCAGCAGTGCATAACACAGCAAGTCAGCTCAGCAATGTAATGTGGGCCTTGAGGAGGTGAAAAGATGAATAGATGGCAGGAAGAAAAGATACAAATACGCCTCATCGCACACCGTGTGGCCAAAAGTTTGTGGACAATTGCTCATCCAACATTTTCTTGTGAAATCATGGATAATAGGGACTCTTCATTTCTAGTTGCAGTGACTGCTTCCACACTTCTAAAATGACTTTGGACATTCCAGAACTTTTCTGTGTGGAATTAATGGCACTCAGCCATGACAGCATTAATTTAGACATTAGTTTTGGATCATTTCTGGTTCATGAATGCCTCTCACGCTCATCACAAAGCTAGTGGATGGTGCCTGCATCACTCCAGAGGACACCCTTCCACTTCTTCATGATCTAGTCGAAGGGAGCTCCACTGCAGTTTACAGCCTAGTGTTGGGGGACGTTATACCCTTCTATCCAATGACTGGCGTTGAGCATGGTGACCTTATTTTCATATGTGGCTGCTCTAGAACATCCCTTTTTTTTGTGGAGAAAAATTTATAGCTGACCTAAATTTTGGAAAGCATTGGATCTCACACTCTATTGGTTACAGCATCTTTGACCATATCAATATGAAAATGCAAAGAAAAAGACCTCTATAAATAGTTCAGCGCTGCATGAGCTGTGACCAAAAATGTGTTGATTTCCGGTGTACCATTTGAAAGCAATCTCATAATCACTACACGGATATTAAATGTAAAAACCTTGCCCAGAAAGACACTCATTCAACAGATATTTATTTCTGTATATAGGAACGGGAAAATGGCTATTAGTTTCAAGCCCTCTCCAAATGGTCTATGATTATGTAATGTACATTTGGTTAATTAGAGGAGATTATCTTTCACTGCTTGTTAATGTCGACCACAGAGCTCCAGCGCAACGCTAAGCCCACCGAAACAGCAAATCAGTTGAAACAGTTTCACATTCCGCACAGTGAAATGGTGACATCATAACTTGTGTTAAAGGAGTTTTTTTTTTTCTTGAGACTAAGGAGCTGTAGGAGGCATTTAGTGTTAAAAATGTATGTCTCATTCAAGAAAGAGGCTAAAAACTTCATTTACTGACGCACCACACTCAAATAAAAAGACCACCTAAAGGACTATTCAGAGGGAACTCTTCACAAAAGGTGCTACAAAAACATTCTTTGAACAACTAAGAACCATGTTTTTTTTAAATAGATGTGTGACTGTGAAGAATCTTTTAAAGGTTAAAATTCCATCACCCAATTTAAAAGTTCTTTACGGCATCACAAAGAACCTTTATATTTAAGAGTATAGGGAAGTTTTGGACACAGAACCAGTGTACATATAAGTTAATGTGTATCCTATTCAAAGCTACTACAATTAAACATTTTATAATAGCAGTTATGAGAATTATGTAAAGGATTAGTACAGCATTTTGCCATGTTCTCACCGATGAGCTGTTATGAAGGTCTAGAAGAAAGGTTATTGAGGGCTGAATATTTTGGTGGGAGGGCTGTTCTCAAGAACTGTGTATGATTCACTCTGCGATAACAATGTGTACATGGAGTATCAGCTCCCATCTGTTTTCATTAAGGATCCTTATGCAATTCACCATAAATATTACTGAGGTCCTGTGGCAAAATTACATTACCCCACGTAAACCACTCCCATCTGATTAGGGCTTTAGGCCGACCACATAAAATTTTATTTAACAGTTTTGTTATTTATTTATTTTTTTTAAACATGTCATCTTTAACATGTTTCTCTGTGCACACTATTTACTGCTGCTCTCTGTGGACTGGAGTAAATAGTTCTCACCCTTCCCTTTTAACACCGCATTTCTTCTTAGCATCACAACACAGAACCACAAGCTCTTATACACAGAGACTGAACAGTGTTCTAATAAAGTCTTAAATGGAGCCTCTGGATTTAACATAAGGTATGACATAAAATTGCACTCTGCAATGCATGAGCCTAAGAACCACATAAGAACTGCAATATGTCTGTGTTCTGTGGAAAGAAGGGGCACTATCCAAGAACATTGGGATGAGTGATGAGTTGGAGTGGAGTTTGTGATCCAGAACTAATGATCCAACACCAGCACCTGCCCTCTCTAATGCTGTCATAGATAAACGTAATTAAATCCTCCCAAAGTAAAGGCTGTAACTACAGCAAAAGGTGGCAAACTTGTGGACATAGCACGTATATAACATTTGTACATGTGTACATTTGTAACATTTTGGACAGGTGACCATCGGATCTGTGATGTATCCTTGAGCTTCTATTCATGCAAGTAGGAGAGAGTAGACAAAGAGAGATCTGAATGTTTGCAAAGCTAGGCTAACTCATTTAGCGATTGATTCATCTGGTCCTAAGACCCATGTCCTAATAGCTGTCTTTGATCAGGTTCTTGGGACAGAACTGATCAAAACAGAACATAATTAACAAAATGACTACCTTGTGTTGACACTCCACCGACCACACAAGAGCACTTTGTAGTTCTGTAGTCCACCTGTTTCACATTTCACCTTGTTCTTCAATGGTCATGACCTGCACAGGACCACCACAGAGCATGTATGATTTGGGTGATGGATCATTCTGTGCTGCAATGACGTTGACATGTTGGTGGTGTGTTAGTGTGTGTTGTGCTGGTACGAGTGGATCAGACACAGCAGTGCTGCTGGAGGTTTTAAACACTGTCCACTCTGTTAGACACTCCTTCCTCGTTGATCCACCTTGTAGGTGTAAAGTCTGAGACAGAGGACACTGTCGGATGGAGATTTTTGGTTGATGGATTATTCTCAGTCCAGCAGTGACAATGAGGGGTTTAAAATCCCAAGCAGCACTGATGTGAGTGATCCAGCCTTACCAGCCCAACACACACTCTAACATCACCATGTCAGTGTCAATGCAGCACTGAGAATGATCCACCACCCAAATTATAACTGCTCTGTGGTGGTCCTGTAGGGCTTCTGAGTCCTGACCATTGAAAAGTGCGTTGAAATGCTTTTTATTCATTTATATTAATGTTAAATTCCACTAATGAAAAAGCGAAACTGTAATTGAGGTAGGAAAACTGAACTGGGGCTCATCTAACAGCAGCACTTTAGGCAGAACATTTTAATACAAAACTCATTTCTTTCTGTAGAATTACATCATGAGCCAGCAGAGGAACAGCAAGGAGGAATTTTCTGCTGTCGGTCAAAGCAAAAAAAGGACCCGAGAGAGACCCTTTCTACATCTGAAAAAGGACATGCATTAAACTCAAAGCTGTTTCTCATTGGTTGAGACTGTTTAGTCAGCCAAAGCATCAAATACAGGAGATCACACAAGTATAGTTTAGACACAGAGCAATTGGGTGACCACACAAACATTTGTTAGGCCAGAGATGCTGACAGATATTCTTTTGGCTAAAGCTTCTATTGTAATTGATCCAAGTGTATCGGACTTGGTCGTCTGCAGTCCTTCGGTGGCTCCGTGGCGAGAGATACTGCACTCACCAGTGCGCCACTGAGGACTTGCCTTTCATTAGCCCAAAACCCAAATGTGATTTGAAACATATTTGGCAGTCTGAATTATTGAGTGTGTTTCATTTTGCCTCCAAACGCCTTAAAGGGGAAACATGCTCCGGCCTCATGAAAAATAGATCCTTCAATTCTCTTGCCTCAGTTTCTCACACACAAACAGGCCACAGGAACGCACACAGAAAGACAGACACACTGCCTTCTTTTCTCTGTTTGATCTAGTTGCACCATGTCTGAGAGAATTAGTGGGTGGAAAACCCTCATCATCTCTCTTAACAGGCACACCAGCAAGTACACACACACTTTCTTGTTGCATGGTTAATCAGTTCTAATTTGGAGTCCCATTCCACGCAGGATGACAAATCGTGATCATCACCCAGGGTACACTAGGCATGTCCTTCTTTGTCCTATTAGTGAAATATAATCTGAGAAAAGAATTAGAGAAGTGGATATATTTGATATTTGGTATTACACAATCAAATTATCCAGGCGAGGCGACGTTAATAGGGAATTAGCCATCCATTCTTTCTCACAGTGAGACACAGAGAAGAAGACTTTGCTCATTTTTATTTAGCAGATTTAAATACAATGACATGGTCTACCTTGGAAGGAAATTAATTCAAACACTGTTGTTTCTGCTATGGCAGGAGAGAGACAGAGGAGAAGACGAAGAAACGACCGTTATATGTAAACATCCCAGAGGTGTAGAACGAATGCTTGTCAAGGCGTTGGCAGCTTTTCTTTGTGCCACCAAAAAAACAAACAAAAAAAAAAATAGTAATAAAATAAAATAAGAGAAAACACACTCCTTACACAAAAGTCCAGAAAGTTCGAACACTCATACATTAAAAAATACACTCCTTAGTTTCACTTTGAGTGCACTTATCTAGCATCAAAATAATATCCATATACATTTAAATATAGAATAATTTTGTCTCATGATTAAGGAAGCGTGTTCTCAGGAAGCTGTTGAGTTCATGATGCCTCTGTGCAAACCCCGCCCTTCTGAAAGCCACACCCTGTGAAGTAGAGCTCGGAGCAGAACTGCATAGAGTTCAGCTGTGGGGAGGGGGTTAACAATATGGTGATTGGATAAAAATGAACATGTAAATGATAGTTGGCTAAAATGTCAAAATGGCATGGAACATTGGTCCTATTTTAAGTTTCTACAAGAGTATTCACCTGTAGTCCTGCTCTCTTTAGAAAGAAAAAAAAATCCTTGGGCAGAAGAGGGGAAATGCACAGAGTGTGAAAGTAGACCGAGAGGGAGATGAATGTTGCAATATTACCGAAAAAATAAGAGAGCATATTAACGCTTTGATGTGATTTTGTTTTCCTCTTCCTCTCTACGGATGCATCTTATCTTCCACAAGGTCTTTGGAATGGCAGGACTTAGCGATTGTACCCAAACTCATCTGCGTCATCGGCACGGAAGTCTCCATAGCGCCAAATGTTGAGCTGAAACAAGAGGAGAGAAAGCGGATTTAAATAAGAAAAATAATTAAATAATAAAAGGGGATTAGTATGAGATTTTTTTTGGCAGGCTTACAACTGATTATAGCCCATAAAACACATTATACAGCAACAAAAACATCACAACCGTTTGTGTTACAGAAGTGAGGATGGCAGGTACAGGAATTCATTTTTGGTTAAATCTTTGTGGCATTGATTTCTCCTCTGTCATGAGGAACACAGACAGCTCGAGCGAACAGAAACTGCAAGTCGATCACTACATCATCGCTTCTTACTAAGAACAAAAAAGAACAGTCGTTTAAAACAGTCTTTTACAGCAACCAATTTAGGTCCAGTCATGTGTGGACACTTCCTCATTCACTTCTATTCCATCGATTTCGACCAGGCTTCACCTCATAAAACAGTAGAAGCGCTTTTTGCTGTTCAACGTTCCATTTCCAAGCAGTGGAATGGCTTTAGATTTAGAGTAGCTTCGGAAAGAGGATAAGAAAGGAGTCATACAGGCTTCACTCTTTCACAGAATACTCCCCCTTCTCTCATCATCATCTCTGTGTGTGTGTGTGTGTGTGTGTGTTCAGCTGTTAAGTCGGAGAGAATCGCAGCTAATTAGCGGCTATGATAATTAGCGCCGTTGTTAGGAGAGACATCATCATCAGCTCCTCGCATGGCTCCGTTTGCAGGAGAGCTTGCCACTTGTGTCTTGTTAAACAGCCATTGGCCTCTGAAGGGGAGCCGTGTGAAATGTAGGGACTTTGCTCCTTGTGGTGGCACCCAGAAAACTAGCCTGTGCTGCTAAACCAGGCCCAATGGGTCAGTAAACAGCTGAAGAGTTGCCCAGTGCCAGCACTCATGCTGAATGACTTAATGATGATAAAATGTAGCTTGGGGATATAGATGTATGACATCATTTTAGGGCCACTTGTTTTTATATACGTGTGTGTATATATATATGTATATATATATATATATATATATATATATATATATATATATATATATATATATATATGTATATATATATGTATATATATATATATATATATATATATATATATATATATATATATATATATATATATGAGAGAGAGAGAGAGAGAGAGAGAGAGGGTGAATATTAGACAGAAAATAGAAAGTGCAAAGACAGAGGTGATAGAGGAGGACAACAGTGCAGAGGAGGACAAGCAAAAGGTGAAGAAAGATGGACAAGGGTTGGTGAAAGGACTTACTCTGGCACTCTTCGCAGACTCCTGGCCATTGAGATACTCGGTCACCTGGAAAACAAGCACAGTGCTTAGGCTCAGAAATGGGATTAGTGTCACATGGCAGAGCTGACTGAGGATTAGTAGCCTTAAAGAAAAAAAGAGTAAGAGTAAACAACAATAAAGATGACAGCATGATTCATCCACCCCCAGAGTAACGCAGCAAATGCATACAATCGGCTTTAGAGCGGGTGGGCTTTCCCCACTAGTTGTCTATGGCATACCTTAATGCATTCCTGCATCTTGCCAGCTCACTCCCAAAATCGCTCTAATCCTGTGATAAGTGAGACACTGTACTCTAAGAGGCCTTCAACGAAATCAGGATCTTTAGTCACGGAGATGCTGGAGTCACGTGAGCAGCGGAGGGGTTGTATTTGATGTTGGATTTGGTCGGAAAGTGAAAGTGCGGGGGCTCACATGCAGCACTTGGGCTGATATCACTGGTTCCATCTCTATCACTCTCTCTCTCTCTCTCCCTCCCCCCCTCCTACTAGTGAGCAACAGCATGAGCAGGCCTGCACAAACAGCGACCATATTGACCGTTTCTGCCAGAGTGGCCATTTAGAATCATCGACTGAACCACGGATGAGTCACGCAGGGAGAAGTGAGAGAGAGAAAGAAGGTGAGCATGAGAGAGGGAGGGAGAGAGAGAGAGGGAGGGAGAGGGAGAGAGAGAGAGAGAGAGAGAGAGAAAAAGGGGCAAAGAAGGAAAAAAAAGGCATGGATAATCTGTTCAGCTCAAGGTGCAAACCTCTCAGAGGCTGCCATTGTGATAGATGGCTTCAGAAGGAAAGGGAGGGAAGGGAAGCGGCATATTACGCTGGACCCATATTTCCAAGCTTATTAGGAACAGCTGAGATCACAGCCAAGAAATTAACACAAATCTGCAAAGATGCCAGATGTTGAAAACTGCAACGTGTGAGTTCTTTCAAGAGTGTGTTCGAGTGTGTGTTGGAGGATGTGGGGGCGTATTTAGGTCTTAATTGCTTAGTTGGCGAGCTGATTCTGCAGAGCTGCGGAACACATGGGAAGAGAGAGAGAGAGAAACAGAAAGTGTGAGAGAGAGAGAGAGACGAGTCCTGTCTGGAGGCTCCAGCTGCAGACTGCGTGGAAAAGTGCAGCCAGCGCACAGGCCATCCATCAAACCTGCGCCCTACACGAATCACACAAATGTATGCGACACAACCTTGCACCATATCGTCTACCAGCCGCGTATGCCACCAGCTATAACCATCAGTGCCTTCGCACTTTCATATTAGTTTGTGCTCTCCTAGATATGTGGAGCCAGCATTTCCCCAAATGCAGCTCAACTTAGGCTAGACAACGGTCTCTTTTTCCACTGCAGGGCCAAACAATTCTTAAGGCCGTTCTGTACAATTCCATGCCATTTACCCATGTATTTATTTATTTATTTATTTATTAATTTATTAATTCACCATTGCTAAATCAGGAGCAGGAGCAATTATGAGAGTTAGCATGCTAAATAAATGGAGAACAATGGCCTTTTTTGGATTGTTTTTCATACTTTGACTACACTTCCGCAAGATATGTGCCCCACAGGAGGACTCGTGTTAACAATATAGAGAGAGGTTGCATTTTTCAGTCAACTGTAAAAAAAAAAAAATAAGTGCTGCAGAATACCTTCATATTTGAGCTGCAAAAAGCTTAAAAGAGCCAATCAGCGGATCTCTACCTCATTTAAGTCCTCCCACAGAACAGCTGTGGCCCTGAGTATGGTTAGCTAACTGTGCTGTGCCAGGTTTTCTCAGCACAGCTAGCTAACCTTACACAGGGCTACACAAATCTCTGTAAGTGTTCTGTGTTGAACCTGACCATGTATAAAAAGCCACTGGAATGGTTACCCTCCATGCTCAGGACTGTTTGGACCTGCAGTGGAAAAAAGGCCAATGAGTATATGTAAAAATCTTAGTCAAAATATCCAAATATTTACATTTCTTTTTTTTCCCACCCACACTGAGTTCAATATACATATGGATTTGCACTGATAGAGTACTATATTACTCTAGATCAGTGGTTCCAAAAGTGGGGGCAGGGATACAGCAAGGCAAATGAATGTCGATTCATGTTTCGCTCAAGAATTTGCTGTTTTATATAAGTACAATGTTGAAAATAAATTCCAGTGGAGTCTGGAGGCAATAGATGATACATTTGTGGCTTGAAAATATAGTCACCTACAAAAGGAGGGCCCTGCAGAAGTAGTTTGGGAACCACTGCTCTAGAGATTCTTTGATGGTTTTCGTTTTCTACTTTTGAACACTGAGAATCTTACCAAAGCTCTAAAAAGAAACTAAAGCTTAGAGTCAAAAAGCAGTTTTTTAACCCTCCTTCACAAAGCTTTGCACTGAAACAGACAAAACCCCAAACAGCACATCGATATGTTGCACAGTGATTGAAAATCAAACTGCGCACCCCCTACACCACAAACATTCAAAGTGTGGCTTTCTCAATCTCCACACTGAAATGAACTGAAATGGCCCGAGTGTGTCTCTCTCAGCCTCTAGGTCATCCTGCCTGGGGAGTGTCAGAGTGAAATAGGTTTTGGTCAGTGGCGCGTGTCATTTGGGATGTGTCTCATGCTTTAACTGCGACTGCAGTGGGGGGAGGTGAGGGTGACACTATGCAAGAAGAAATGAGAATGTTCATTACAAACTAGACACTAACACTCTTCCTGGTTAATGAGGAGTAGGGCTGTCAGCAGAAAGTGTCTTGCCTTCCCACAAACATTACCACACTGAGGGCTGGGGTTGGAGTGGGGGATGATGGAACATGACAGAGGGCGATGGGGAGGTGGCCAGTCAAGTTCATGAAAGTGTGTGCGAGGAAGAGAGGGGAAAAATAAGACTTGTCAATGCTTTAGTGTGCCTCAAACATCGGTTTAGTGAGTGTGAATATGGAGTGTGTAAACTGATCAAAAACTACACAAGCAGCAAGGACATTTCTTAACTACCCATCACTCTTCTGTCCTTGTCTTACAAATTACAAAAAGATTTTTTCTATAAAGTAGTATGTGTGAGTGAGTTTGAAGAACAATGTTTTGTTCAGATTCTCCTTGATTGTTTTAATTGGTAAAATCAACAGCACACATTATTTATATTCATTATTTATTAACCTGTAAAACTAGATATTGGATAATAACCTCATAATTTGGAAAAGTTAAACCAACACATTCACACACAGAATATTGCACATACTGGAATAATGCTTTTCGGTTTTATTGTAATGCTTAGAATTTTTTTATTTGCTGTTTGTTTGTTTTTTAGCATATAAACACTTGCTGCTCAGATAAATAGCTTTTTAATCTTTGTTGCCTAAATCTTTTGCACAGTACTGTGTATATATTAAAAATGAGATTTTTATTTTTTATATATTTTAGATTAGAAATTATTTAACTACAAAAGCAGCAAAAGTGTATGCCATGAATACCATATTGTACCAGTTGTTGGACACAAACATGTAAGACAAATCTTAAGCTGACTGACATGGTATATAAACAAACTTTGAAAGTTTTAGATAAGAAGTCATATCATCATATTCATTTTTTTAATGTTTTTTTTTTTTTAATACTGAATTCATTCATTATCTGTAACGCTTATCCAGTTCAGGGTCGCGGTGGGTCCAGATCCTACCTGGAATCATTGGGCGCAAGGCGGGAATGGAGGGAGGAGCCACTCCTTCACAGGGCAACACACATACTCACACCTACGGATGCTTTTGAGTCGCCAATCCACCTACCAACGTGGACATGGGGAGAACACACCAACTCCTCACAGACAGTCACCCGGAGCGGGAATCGAACCCACAACCTCCAGGTCCCTGTAGCTGTGTGACTGCGACACTACCGTGCCGCCCCAACACTACCACGAGGTGACTGCACTATACCACTAAGGGAGGGTGTTTTTGGCCAGATTGTATTTTCCTTCTGTGCATCACATGACCGCAATTCTCTTCCAGCTGAAGTAAAAGGGTTGACAGCTGTTCGCTTGTTCTCTAGAAGTTTGAAGGCATGGTTAGTGAGCACACAGATTTATCAGCATGATTTTTTATTATGTTTTATGCTGTATTACATATAACTTGTGTGTTTATTATTGTTTTTTGTGACATTGTTCTGTTATAACATCAACCTGCCCAGGGACTGCAGATGAAAATGGCATCTTTTACATTTACATTTTGAAATTATGGTGTTGTTTAATATGTACTGTCCCTGTTATTTAAATAAATACATGAAAAATAACAAATGCTGTCATTATTACATTCACCTTGACCTCATTATACTGTCCCAATATTACTCAACATGGAATTAAATGGATGTTTACAACGTATCAAAACAAATCAAACTATGAAACTATGACATACTCAAACAGCTACCTTTAGCACAACTGTGTTGTCTACCTGTCTACAAAGGCATGGACTAGGGCACCAATGTCTATATTCTGGATTATTAAATACATATGTATTAATGAGTACAATTAAAAGGATATCATGATGACCATACTGAGATCCCTTTGTTGGCAATCACATATTTATTTTGCAAACAGCAAAAATGTTGTTAAAAAAATTATTTTGAGAACAAACAACCACCCAAACTGGAAAGGCACACCTTTGAATTCCATGCTTTCCCCAGACATTCACACCTGCACAAAACCCCTCTATACACTTTCACGATTGTATTAACCAGGCCTATTATGTTAGCAGTTTAGTGAAGCAGCAGCTTGCAAATAATGACAAATTATGGAGGTGTGAATGAACAAGTACAACCAAAAGCTGTTAGAAATCACATTCCGGTGTCAGGTTTGCTTTTCCCTTTTTTAAACACAGATTACAGTTAGCAGTAGGGATTTTTTCTATGATTATAATTGGTTGTAATTAGTGAGTGGGCAATGATCTGCATGTTAAGTTAATGAACTTCAAATGGCACCAGTGTCACTTAGGCAAGCAGATGGTGTCAACGGAGAAATCTCCAGCTCGCACACATTCAAACTCCCTTTAAAGACTTTGGCAAACACTAAGAGATTGTCTTGAAGTACAGATCTATAGCAAAGCAAGAGAAAGCAATTCAAGCGACATACGACTAAAGACAAGCAGCTTACTACATTGACTGAACACAAAGAAAGAGCTGAAGTGAAACTCCAACTTCTTATATTTAAGTAAGTCCTTATAGATAACACTGACCTCAATAACAAAAGCTAAACAAATGTCTTTAAGCATGATTTCATCACCTATTTAAAATGATTTTTGAACATTTCAATACCTTGTTAGGCACCAGTTTAATTTAAATTATGTATTTCAGCACTCTTAACCAGACAATTTGTAGTTTAAAGGCGAAATTATCAGCAAAGACCCCGATTATATTACAGGGCAGTAAATATGTTCTTATAGGAAATTAAATGAACACAAGGAAAGATTTGGTATTTTTGCCCCTGGTCTCCCCCTAGAGATGCAGAGTGTAAATCACCTTTACTGCACTGTACAGAAATCAAGCAGAGGATAAGAGAGGGGGTTGGGGGTGGTTTCCTACCCTCATCCAAAACTTACATAGTGCAGTTTCTGCAGTGCTGTTCCCAGAGTGGCAATGACAGAGGCTCTATTCTCCCTATTACAGGTCAGTGGAGCATCACAACGAATTTTAAGCTGTAAAATTTAGGTAAAATTACTACGAAATGACATCTGTGATTTTGTTCAAATGCAACTTAATACGGAAAAGTAAGAAAAGTGGGATCTTGAAAAATAAATCACCCTTTAAATGGACATAATTTGGTCTTTACCAGACACTCAGAAGTTAAAATCCTGGCAGTTTGAAAATCTTTTGTACACCACAAGCCTTCACTATAAAAACATTTAAATTAAGACAATTGGTATCAGTGATGAATTGATTGTGTCATAGCTGCAAAGGCCACTTGCATTGATGAAAATATTGTATGCATGTAAGAGCAAGCACAAAAAAAAATCCCCACCAGTACAAACTTATTTGCAAAATGTCAAGAAAGTCTGCATCTGCTGATGCTACCATCATGATTCTAGAAGTGAACATCCGCAAAAGCAACTGCCAGCTTTATCTCAGGCTAATGCGCAGCCATCAGCCTTAAAACCAGCTCATAAGTCTTAGCCTCTTATCAGAGCACCTGCATTAACAGCACTGGGGTGGGGAGGGGAAGAGAACAAACTGTCTTATCTAACACCCACTCTCTATCTAACACCCCCCCCCCCATCTCTCTCTCTCTCCGTACTAGACTACAGTGAAAGTGTCTTGTTTGCTCTCAGATGTGTCGACTCTAGTCTGTGGGCTTTAGGAGGGCTCAGATTTGCTGATAGACAGGAAAGCAGGTGTCAAGCACTGCTGATATCCTACGAGAAGAGTGGAGGACAGGCGAAAGGAGAAGATTTCACGGCTTTTCACCTCCCAGTTCCCCTGACTCGCCACGTGGGCTATATAAAAGGAATAAAATATCAAAGGGAGCGAGATGTGGGAGGGAGAAATAGCAAAGAGCCATAGTTAAACTATGAGGAGTGGGGATGGCTACTATAACTGTGAAATCAGGATATATAATTACTGCATATTAATTGCATTTCTAATCACATCTCATTTAGCATGGAATGAAATATTTGATCCAGTTTATTTCCTTTCTTTCTACATATTATTCGCTTTTCAAGGCAAGCAACTTGTAGCCTACTGTACTAGAAATGCAGTACAGGTTGAGTGAGATAATGAAAGGCACAGGAAAATAGAGAGAGAGAGAGAGAGAGAGAGAGAGTGAGCGAGAGAACTATCATGTGACTGAAGTCACATGGGAACAAGGCAAATTTTCCTAAACAAGTGACATCTTTTGATCTGAGGGCTTTTATTAATGTCAAAAAAACAGACAGGATATACCAGTTAAGACACCCCCAAAGTTAGCCATGGCAGATCTCAAGAGACCTTCCTGGCCTTGGCAACTTATTAGTTGAGCTGCATTGGCTAGGTCAGTCGAAGCTATTCTCATCTCTGGTACCACGCTTGTGGAACGAGCTTCCAAGCACTATCAGAGCAACAGAAACCCTCTCTGCATTCAAGAAATCATTGAAAACCCAGCTCTTCCGAGAGTATATTTTGCACTGAATGTCTTTCTTTAATGCACTTATTACTTCCTGGCATATTGCACTTAATGTAAGATATTTTGTATAATTTGTGCTGTAGTTCGAATGTTAGATCCTCTTTTGTAAGTCGCTTTGGATAAAAGCGTCTGCCAAATGCATAAATGTAAATGTAACTTGCACAATAATGGCACTCTTTTACTACACCTACCCTACTTGACTCTGCTCTATTTAATTTTTGATGCGTGGTAGCTAGCACAGCAATGGCAACGGTAACGTTAAGCACTGTTTACTTTCATTGTGTATTTGTTTTTTGTTTGTTTTTTTTGGTTTGTTTCAAATTTTTGTGACAGAACACAGTTTTGACCAGCACAGGTTCAGACACGTCAGTAGTTTTTACGTTCCTTGGTGCGCCGCCCGGCTCTTGCTGGAGTCTACTGTCGGCCACCAATTGAAGGAACATTTGAACGTCTTCAAAAGACCAGGGTATAATTTAATGAGCTCGTGTTGTGAGTCAGATAGATTAAAAAAGTGATCTCAAATGTAGCTTGGAGATTTTACAAAATGGCGAGTTTGTGCTGGATGTCTATTTCATTGGATTGATGAGTCTCTCTAGCCAGACAGCACTCTGCATGGT
Source organism: Hoplias malabaricus (assembly GCF_029633855.1). NCBI lineage: Eukaryota > Metazoa > Chordata > Actinopteri > Characiformes > Erythrinidae > Hoplias > Hoplias malabaricus. Next base: position 42,213,475 of record NC_089803.1, read on the forward strand.
TTAGTCCTTGCTTGAAACCAAGAAGCAAGCAGGAAAAAAAAAAAAAAAAAAAAAAAAAAAAAAAAAAAACAAACAAGACAAAAAATACCTGGTTTGTTTTATCCAAATCAAACAGACAGAATATGTCCACATTCAAACTGAACAGGCATGGCTCTAGCTGCCTGCTACAGAAAACACCTTATTAAACTGTACTGGTCAACACGCAGACTTTGCTAACCATGGCAGGAGATATTAGAAATTAGCTTTGCTTGTATCATTTTCAATTCAGTCCATGTCCTGTTTATGGTACTAAACAGTAATGCAGACCACACATATGCTGACAACCTGTAGTTACCCAGCATATTACTGTTGAATTAAACTTTAATCTGTGGATTTAATTATAATGAATTGTGTCTGGTCAGGTATAAATACAGTTTATGAAGGTTTTGTGAAACTGCAGTGTCTGTCGCTGCTCCAACATGGGTCTGTGCTACAGGCAGCAGCTGGACCGATCCGCCATGATTAGCCTCATCTCATCCAGCGGTCAGCATGGCCATGGTCCATCTGCTTAGCTACATATACACACACACCCAAGTGCAGCCTCCCAAAAATACCTGCAGAGGATAAGCGCTTTATAATCATCTGATGACTGAAGTGCTTGGCTAGCCTTCAAAAGCAGCACAGCAGCTCACTATCGCAAAGACACACACACACAGATACACACAGCATCTATAGAAGCCCAAGAAAGCAGGCAGGGATGCGGCAGATGCGCACATGCTGCAGATTACACGGGTGCGTGTGTGTGAGCTCTCAAAGGGATGGGGGGTTGATGTCTTTGCAGTAATTCACAGCAAGGCCCAGCCACAAGGAAATCAGCTTGCCAGCGAAACAAGGCATGAGGGTGAACGTGACCCAGAACGATAGCGCTCCTTTGGGAATTGTGGTGCAGCAGACCAGACAGAGCCCATCTCAATCAGGTTCCATATGGTGCCAGGATGCAGGTCCACCCACTGAGTTTACACAGCAGTTGATCAGGAGGGCTCTCTAGAGAGCCACAGCAGAAGGCTTGCCATTTCAACAGAGCATTAACTGATGCAAAATGTTAAAGAATATGTCAAAGGACGCAGGTCAAAGGTGGAAGAGCAAGCGAGCAAAAACAATTTAAATAAAACACAAGTGAACACACTCACTGGTCAAGGAATTCTTTGACGTGATGATCAGTATTTTAATTAATAAAAAGAACCCTAAAGTGTCAGTCTGGTATTCTAGGCTTTCTCCATCTCTGGTCACGGCAGAGAAATAGCAGAGAATAGCATGAACTGAAATGAGGATATTGCTCTATTCCTGCTCCAAAGGTGGGTAATATTGACTTCTTTTTGCTTTAGATAGACCTGACTAAATTCGTGAGTGCAGATCGCAAGTGCCACAAAAATAAACAAAAAGTCAGACAAGTTAAACCTCAGCCACACACAAACAGCCTATTTTCCCCCAATCAAAAAAGCAGAGCTTCTGAACTTAAACAAACCAGAGAGAACAGCACTTTCCAAAAATTGTTGCCTTTAAATACAGCTTGAGTCACTTTAAAACAGATGCATTTATATGTAGATTGTGAAGGGGGGGTGGCAGTATTTCGGGGTAGCGTTCAGTGCCCTGCTGTGTAATTAAGAGAACTAGTGACAGTATAAAATTAACAGCAGCATGAAAACACCTCAACATTGCCGAGGCGTTAACTTGTGATATGACCATGAGAGATATTCAGATAAAAGACAGCAGTCTCCAAACATGGTACAAATGAAAGTACACTACCAACTGTATGACATCTATGTTTCCAAAAATGTTTCATCCCAAAACTATGGAATAAGAGCAGAAGTTATATTCTCGAGCAGAACATTCTGTTCATCTCTGTGATGCAGTACTAAAAATCACTAAAAGTCATTGGCAGTGACAATTTTCTGTCCCTGGTGTAGTTAAAGCAAGGAACATGCATCAGCTGTCACAATGCTAATGTAGAGTAAGACCATGAACAAATGCACATAGCACATCATTTCACAGCTTCATAGCTTTAGCCTCATTGATTTCAGTTAGCTAGGAATATGATCTCTCATGCAAACTACACTAAAATTGTGGGATTAAATGAGATCAAGCACTTGCTCGCTTGTTAACAGCTAACTAATTAACAGTGCTCAGGCAGGCTCGTAATGCTTAGAAAACAGATCTCTGTTCCTTTATGGTTTCATCTGTAATGAATGAAATGTTGCTCCACATCACAGCCTCTCTAGAGTTGTGTTAAATCTTACAGTATGGAAAGTGTGTCACCAAGAGTTGTGTTGTGCTCAGAGTCCAAAAAGAAGAGCGTGCAGCGTTTTATAATGGTAGAAAATGGCCTGTGAGAGGGAACCTGCTGAGGGCTCAGTGAAGAGCTGATGGTGAAACAGCAAGGTGCACAAGCCCATTCAATATGTTATAGTAGACCACATGCAGACCTAATGCTTACTCACTCTACAGAGCACAAGACATGCGGGGCTGACCAGAACGATTAAGTTTGTCTATTGCTGTGCTCTATGGATCAATGCAAAACAGCTCTCTGGAGTACAAGGCGTGAAGGCCATTGCATTTATTACACCCTCAACAATGAGCTACACACAAGACTATACACATTTATGACAGAAAAAAAACAATGAAAATAAATAACAATGATTAAAAAGACATGCATATGAAACGTTATAGTAGTATTGCCTATATTAAAAAGGGGGGAAATTACTACAATATTTACACAGAAAATTACAGGTAATACAAAAAAATAAAACTTTAATGCATAGGCAAATCATTCAGACCTACTACTATTTGTGTGAGATCCTGACTAAAAAATGTGCCTTCTAATGTAATAACACCTTGATCTGTGTGAGGGATGAGAGATTTCAGTGAAGTCTCTAGCAGAGGTGTGTGTATATTTATTTGAGGACAGTCTTGCACTCACCATTTTCTGCAGATGTTTCTCCTTACGTACATCCACCATCACAAACCCCTCTTTAACCAGTCCCAGACCCACATCATCTTTGGAGTCAGTAAACTGGAGGGTGACATGTGGGCAGGTAGCGCCTCCGTACTCCACGTTCAGCAGACACTGTGTGTTTTGAATGTCCCTCACTATGCAGTCTACAGCGTCAGCTCGTGCGTCCTCCTGAGGAACAAGCACACAGCCACAAATTACACATAGCCAGTCTACTGTAAAACACTAATGATGCATGTATTCATCCTGGGCCTCATTTACTCAGATCAGAGACCTTCATTTGGACCATAAAAATAGATTCCCTCAAATTTGAATCTAGTCTGTCCATTGCTGCACTGCTCACACACATCCGGCACAATAGTCCCCATAGATCTTACACACATGCAAGTATTATACAGTTGTGTTTTCATTCTGGAGAAGACACTTCATGGGAGAAGGATAATCAGCTTGCTTAAAAAATAGGAAAACCAGGAGTTTCTGAAACTAGTTTTAAAAGATAAACAAAAAATAAAACTCTTACCCCTGATAAACAGTACCTAAAGCTACACTCTTACGTTTTTTATATATATATGTATATATATGTATGTATGTATCTATGTGTATGTGTGTGTGTGTGAGATGTAAGAGTGTAGATTTAGGTACTGTTAAATATATATATATATATAAAATAGTAACTTTACAAGTGAAGGGAAGAAAAAATCCTTCACTATAAATGGAAATCACATTGGTGAGCACAAACCTGGAAATGTTGAAAATATATTTCATTTTTAAGGCACCTGTGTCTTTTTTTTTTTTTTTTTTTTGATAAACATTCAGACTTTTCCCCCGTTCCAGAAATAATTTATACATTTTACTTCTGAAATTGAAATATGATCCCTGAATATTCAGACTACCATGCTTCTCTCTGTCCTTAACACACACACACCCAAGCTAGGCTATGATCACATTACAGCTGACCCAGTCTCCATGGCAACTGTGAAGCATGCTACCCTTGGGGGTGTTAGGAGGAGAGTTGGTGAGGGACAGATTTGAAGGGGAAAACTCAGGAGTCATTTTGATTTTGCTTTCCCTCCGGTCAGTCAGTTTCAGTCGCTATGGGCAAGCCCAGGGCACAGAGAGAGAGATAAAAAAGGTGGTGGGAGGAGGGGGTGGGTGGAGAAAGAGGAAAGAAAGAAGGGAAGACGGGGAGAAGGCATTAGGGAAGAAAACAAATAATAAATTCCTCTTATTAGACTGCAGGATGAGAGATGTCTAACACGGACATTTTTTCTACGTGAGTGGAGAACAATTTTTCTAGTGTGTGAGTGTTATGCTAAGAGTGTACAAGGCTGGGTGAGGCACTAGCAGTGGACGTGGTCAGAAAGAGTTAGTGTCATCTGGTGGGGAGACATACTGCTTTTAGACAAAAGAAGGGGGGAGAGAGAGAGAGAGAGAGAGAAATGGTCAGCTGAGAGACAACTGAGGTGACTGCAGTGACTCCACTAACCAATAGATCACACTAGAGCAGAGGCCCTCATATCCAGACCTTAGATCCAGAATCCAGACTGTGATTTTAAAGTGGCCAGCCCATATGACACTGTGGGATGGTTTCCCAGACAGGGATTAATCCTAGTCCTGGACTACACAGAATTGTGATTTTCCACTGAAAGAGGATATAGACCAGGACTAAGCTTAATCCCTGTCTGGGAAACCAACCCTATAACTTGCATCTGATAACGTACCTGCCTGGCTAGGTGTAGTGTCATATCACCTGGCCATTTAAAAACCCAGGCCTGGAATGAGGATCCAAGATCCTAATGAAAGACCTCTGCACTATACGGAAGGAACACTTATAGGCCACATGCCCTTTTTAATCACACTTTACAAATTCACTCTGCTTTCTTTAGAATAGAGCTGGGCGATGTGGCCATACAAATGTTATCGCAATACAGTTTTCTATATTGATCTCAAAATTTAAAAGTATATAAAAGTCTATAACACGCTTACAATTTATAAAAGGACACCCTGCTAAAATACAGACATAATGCAGCAAATTTTCATAAAGATAAAATATTTAAATTTGTATTAGCACAACTCTGCTGATCACAAACTCACCTGATCACGCAGCACACCGTTAGTCAATTATGGTAAATTACTTATGTGCAGACAAAATACAACCCAAACATGAGAGAAAAGGAGAGATAATATTAAGTTCATATATGTGAATTCACACACACAAAGCACTTGAATTAAACATTTTCTTGTTTACGTTGTCAGGTAAATACCGACTCATACGTTCATTAACTGTATAATTAATTAATGTAATTAATACACCTGTTAATGTGCTGAATGATCAGGATGCTTCTGTTGGCCAATTCTAACAAGGAATAGAACTCTACTGCCCAAAGTTTATCATCGTTATAGAGCATAACATCATTGGGGAAAAAACGGAGGCCATTTTATTGCCAAGCACTATTTTAGATTCCAATAATTTATACTATAATTTCTCCCATGTGTTCTCTAGAGCTACAATTATTTCAAGGTAAAAGGCAAGCATATGATTTCTTAAAGAGACAAAGCACTAGTGCATGATGCTAGGGACTGAACTTGCAAAATCTCAAATGATTCCCATTTATTCATTCATTCATGATGAATATGTTATATGCTTCTACACTTCTGTGAATCTTCATGTAGGCTTTTATATTTTAGAGGATACTGAATTAAAGGCCTGCTTTCTCACTGAGGTGAAGATGCATTTGGTAATGTGAGTTTTTGTGCATCAGTAGTTATCCCTCGCAGCACCTGAATCAAAATCAAATCAAAGTCTGATCTGTGTGGGGGTATACACTAGGTTTGTGTGAATCTTCAAGCCAGTGTGTTTGTGTTTGTAGCATGTGGGCCCAGGGTGAAATGAGGGTGCATTTGTGTGAAGTGTATGTGCCTGTGGCTTTCTATATAAACAAGTATTGTGTGAACCTCTAGGTCTGTTTATGTGTGAGTGTACTTACATCCTGTGGGACCTGGATGAAGGCGAAGGCATATTCAGTGGCCTGAGGAGGCAGGGTGCGAGTGCTGAAAGCAGGTGGAAGAGCCGCTAGACGCACGGAGGACACCATCTCTCTCTGCAGAATGATTAAAAAAAACACACACAGGCATTACAAAGACGACTCACTCATTTTTCATCCATCAAATGTATTGACAGAACATCCAGCAAGCAGAGAGACAATAAGCAATCCACAGGCAGGCGGAGAGTGGAACTTCCTGCTTTCATCCCATCTTCAGCGGTCTGCTCTCAAAGCGGCTGTTTAAATCCAGGAGAGAGTGCGGCAGTCTTTAATAGGCTTTTTACTCCCACTGTGCCACATTCCCAGCATGACGAGATGGGGATGGTGGCACTGCAAAAGAACAGGCCCCAGCACCTCTGTGCGGAGCTGCCACCATGCTCAACAACAAAACCTACTCCAGCATCACAAACGAGAGTGAGAAAACAGAGAGGGGGAGAGTAATAGAGAGCGAGAGAGAGAGAGAGAGAGAGGAGAATGAATAAAGCAACTGCCAACATGACTATTTTCTCCTGCACATTAAGCTTTGACTCTTTCACTGAGAAGACAGCGAGTTGGCGGACAGATAAAAACAGATCAGGATATCCAGAGGCGCTAAATGTGTGCGCGCATGTTCAGGGAATACTACAGCATTAAAAAGACAAAGGTCACTTGAATGTTGCCTGCTTTATAACTGATGTTAGGTTGTGCCAGGGCTAATGGACCTACAATACTTGTAAAGACGGAAATCATTTTATACTTTTGATGGCCCGACCCAGTCCAACAGACAATATGCTGTGTCAATCAGTGGCCATTACTCAGCTGAAGCTGACTACTGATGGTGGCAGATGACTGAAGGAACTACGTTTAAAAGATTACAGGCTCAGATGAAAGCCCAAAGCTTAGTTTGTAAAGGAGACTGATAACGCTTTGAGATGTCAAAGCCAGGAAGATGGAGACTGAGCAAAAGAGATGGGCAGGAAGATAGACGGTGACAGAGAGCAGTAGAAACACACTATAAAACTTTCAGAGGGAGAAGACTAAAGAGCAGAGAGAATGAGATATAGACTCTGAAAATAACAGCATATTTCCACATTAATTAGTGTTTGATCAGAAAAGCCAAAAGCAAGCAACGCATTCATTTCTCTCTCACTCTGGTGATATTTGTGTCTCTGTGGTGGTACCTTTAGCTGTCTCTGTGGTGTAACCCTTAAGGGTACATATTAAGTACTTTTAGTTAAGGAACATTATTGTACCATATTCGATATTGTAGATTTTTTAAATGTTTTTTTTTATCTCCAGGACCTACTTTATATATACACACAGTTCTGTTATGAAAGCTTTCAAATGTTCTGGAGAAGAGTAATGTAAGCCTAGGGAACACAAATGACCTTTAAAACCACTGTTTCTACTGTACCTTTAGTGACAATATTGTACCTGTAGAATACCTGACAGTGTTTTTCTGACAGTGTTAAGTAAAATACCCAACAACACACTGTGCTGCACTGTGCACAAAGCACCCACTCAAATCATGCTTACATAGATCCACCAAAGAGCACAGTCACAAATGGAACTGCAAAATCTACTGGTAGTGGACTTTAAGCCTTATCACAGACATCACTGCCATCAGAGTAAGTGGCGGGTGTGTGGCAAATGCTAATCTGCTACACCATTTCATCCCCTGATTTGATTGAAATGAATTTACAGTTGCTTCAAATGAGATTTCACCACCTGCTGAGCAGGGTTACTCACGTTGCCATAATCTATGTAGAACACATGGACCTTTGCTGGAGATTCAACCTTTTCCACACGAGCTCTATACCTAAAAAAAAAAAAAAGAAAAAAGACAGATGAGTAAAAAAAAAGGGAGGAAAGGGGATATAAAGCGGATGAGTAAATAATTAGTTTCTTATTTCCCAAGGGGACTGTGTGTCATGCTGATTCTGTGGATGAATGAACAAAGATGCAAGGCTATGATCTCAAACCAAATAATATTCAGAGCTCTTCATTCTTCTGGGCAGCAAAGCACAGAGGAGAGGGTGCTCTGGTTGTCTATACACATATACATGCAACAACACTGCCATGGGCCTTCAATCTGGCCTCCTGGGTAGCTTCCAGACATCCATTTTTTTTTTGACATGGCCCACTTAAAAAGTGTGAAATGTACATCTAACCTTCCTCCTCTGCGTAAAACCACCACCACACTGTTAAAGCTGCACAGCCTCTTCTGCTTAACAGCCTTAGCTTCCAAATGGAGGCATTCTGGGTTGGGATCCTGGGTCATTAAAAATGTAGACTGCACCATCAACTAAGATTGAACTGCAGTAAGATGAGAGTCTCTTGTATATTCACAAACCACCACATCAGAGATGCCCAAGGCTAAAGGGTGCTGTTCTATTTGTAAGAGTTCAAAGAGCTGCATCACAGGAGCATAGACGAAGGTCGCTGTTATAAAACCCACCTGCTCTCCTCTCCTGCCCTTAGATCCACTGCACCCCCGCCTAGATCCTTATTTCAAGCATAAAAAACAATGAGCTTTATTTAAATCCTCCCACACTGCTACTGCCATAATGCCAATCTAAAGTTTCCCTTACTTTACAAGCCGTACTGAAACTGAAATTCGTGCTTCATGACCATTTATTAAATGTACAAATTAGGTTTATTTTATCATGTGTGTGTAACAATTATGGTAAAATTTATTATACATTAATTTTTTTCATTTATACCCTTGGTCAACATCAAAATCACCATCTTTAAATCGTCTTAACACTAACTCACATGTAGTTTTGGATACAACCTCACCCACAAGAACAGAACAAATGGATGCACATGCGTTTGCAGTGATTTTTTTCCTTGACTGACCTCAAATGTAGTGACGGATAAATTCTCGCCTGCCATTTGCAAACTTCTTAATTCTTAGGTTACATTTTCTTGAATAAAACGCCATTTGTTGATTTTAATACTACACAACAATTACCATAAAATGACAAATGAGTGAAGTGTGTTTGAATTTATGAAATTATGGTTACATATTACACATCTAGTTCTTTAAAAATGACTTGAACATTTAATACAACAAGGCAGCAGGGAACTTTTGGTGCCTCATGTACTGCCCTTTATGTCTTACCTCTTCATATTCAGGATTCTAAAAGTGTGTGTGAAGCCACTTCTAGTTTAAAGAAATATGCACAAAACTTCAATGCAGATTTAATGCAGACACTAAAGGATGTAGTTTGTGACTTGGACCTTTAACAAAAAAAAAACATTCATAAAAACGTCTTCCTGAATTTTATATAAATATAAATATGAATTTCATATAATTGTCTTCATATGAGGCTTTTGATGAATCAGACCAAAGTGGCTTAGGAATAGTGTCTTTAATATCAGATGTGTGTGTTTTCACACACAGCCCAGTCCTCCAGGTAACTGCAGTTCAGCAGAGCAATCATGCCAGCTGCAGTGAGGAATACAACAAGAGTTAGTCAGTCAATCTCTCCTGACACTAGAGCACTGTGAATGCAATGAGAATCCATACGGAAGAGGGGAAAAAAACCCCAGAGATGGACAAACAGAAAGAAGAATGTTTAAAAACGATTAGGCAGTGAAGAGATAGCACGAAAGGGGGCTGAATGCACCACAGCTCGGCTCGAGCTTTTCAAATCCCTTCGCCATTCAGCAGACCTTGAAAGGACGCAAAGTCTAATTAGTATTTAATAAGGAGAGAACAAGCCGCCACAAAGAGTGCAGAAGAGGAGAAAGAGCGTAATGGGTCTCCCTACAGAGGCTGCCGTTCACTCCCAACCATGAGAGGACAAAGCAAGGTCCCTCCATCTTTCCTGAATGACAACGCTCTCTTTAGAACAGTGTGTAGATGAGGATGAGCAGAAGTCGTCTCAGGCAATTTACTAAAATATAAAATTAAATAAAGTAAAAACAAATAAATAGCCTACAACAAACAGATGGCTCTTTTAAAGTGTCTATTCATGACGACATAAAGAGGATGAAATAATGGCACTGAAGTTCATCTGCAATTACACACAGGAACGGTGCCCACCTGCTTACCATAAAATTGTTTTGGGCTCTTTTTGTTGTTGTTTATGTTGTAATAACACTGATGGTGTGATTGGTTCACCTCAAGTCAAGTACCTCTTTTAATAAGGTCAGTAAAATGCATTTTAGACAGACCTCGTCACAAAGACCTCCATCTGTCCTACCTGGGACATCTAGGCCTAACCAGCATTCACATTTACAAGGTTTTAATAACAGAAACCAACTACTCAAGCATACATACTAGTTACACTAAACATGTAATTATCCCAGCTTCACAGGGTTCAGACTAGAGGGGGGGGTGCGCTTTTATTGTCTCATTTCTATAAACAAAATTGAATTATCTCTCTAATGATAATGCAGTTGCCATCCTTCCTTGACCCTTGTGGGTAAATAAGGTATGAGCATGTGACTCCCTCTGTTTCCTCACCACGCAGCTAGGAGTGGCACCTCGCAGATAACCTTTAGGCTGTAAACGTTAAAAGTGAATGTGTAATTAATTTGTCATGAAAAAGCATTTATCACCCAAGTGGCCCTTGCCATTGGTGAATGTTACTGCAGCAGATTCAATGAAAAAAAGTGAGGGGCATTAAAAGATTAAAATAATTTCTCAAAATGAATTGCATGCCTTTGTAGTTAATCATAATAAATGGCATTTGACTTATGAAAAAGAATTATTTCAAAGCAGAACATGTTGTAAATGCTATATGTGGACAAATAATCATCAGGAACTAATTAATTTCAGTAACAACCTTTTCACTGTGTGAACAGCTCCCTAATGAGCTGCATATTGCAAATCCTCTGATGTTAGTCTCTTGCTGCCATTTCACTGTTAGAGGCAACACCAGTTTCCCACGTTACTTTGTGTTGATTTATTTGTAGCTCTTACTTGTGAGTGCTGCCGAGTGCAGTCTGCTGGACCCTCTAGTGCTGACATTACTGACATATTAATGGCATTACTAATACAGCCACATCAGTGAATGACACTACAGGGAGAAGTACGGTGTTACTCAAGTTTGCTTTGGGTTTTTATTTATTTTATTTATTTATTTATTTTTTTTAAATCTGCCATTAGTTCATAAATGATGCAGTGGTTTAATTCTGAACCGAAGCAAGAACTGCTGCACATTTTAAGGTGAAATGGCAAATTTGAAAATTGAAAATTCATAAATGACATTACTCTGTCTGCATATGTTCAGAAACAAAATGAATGAATGAACAAATAAATCCAGAAATCCCAGATAACTCATGTACTCTGGCCCTATAAAACCAGCCAGTGCATTGAGAAGTATACTTTGCTACTCAGTGTCTTGATACTGCCTTATTAGTACTAAATTTCCATCCATCCATTATCTGTAACCGCTTATCCAATTTAGGGTCGCGGGGGGTCCAGAGCCTACCTGGAATCATCGGGCGCAAGGCGGGAATACACCCTGGAGGGGACGCCAGTCCTTCACAGGGCAACGCAGACACACACACATTCACTCACACACTCACACCTACGGACACTTTCGAGTCGCCAATCCACCTACCAACGTGTGTTTTTGGACTGTGGGAGGAACCCGGAGGAAACCCACGCGGACACGGGGAGAACACACCAACTCCTCACAGACAGACACCCGGAGTGGGAATCGAACCCACAACCTCCAGGCCCCTGGAGCTGTGTGACTGCGACACTACCTGGTGCGCCACCGTGCCGCCCTAGTACTAAATTTGATTATATTAAATCATTCAAACTGACTTATTCAAGGTAATATGTAGACTGCAGACAGCTTGTTAATACACAAAGTAATTTATGCTTAATACAATTAAACTGGAGAGAGAGAGAAAAAAAAACCCCACAACTTTCATAATGCTTTTTCTTCTAAATATTGCACATTGGACCTGACTATATGACAATCCAAAGGTATGTAATAAAATCTTAAATTATTACCATATAACAGTATCTTCAACTGATTTGTAAAGCAAAGACAAAAGTGTTCTAGCCCAAGTACTCACCATTCTCCGTCAGCGAACTTGGCAATGCAGTAGTCCCCTCTGTGTGGGGTGAAAGCCCCCTCCACAGGCGGCTGAGCTGCGATCTCTGCTCGCATGGTCTCCATCAGGTTCTCCAGCTTGGCACCTGCACAAATGAAAATGTTACTTATCTGACTGTTCTCTCACAAGCACGAGGAAGGAAAGATCAACGTTAGAACTGTTGGCAAACGTGCCTGTGTTTATTGTAGCTGAAAAAGACAAATCAGCACATTTTGCTGTAGCAGACATTTAGACCATCGCCTTATCAACGTCTGTGTCCGGGAATGCCAAGGACAGCCTCACATACTGTAGAACTGTAGGTTATGCTCAACAATGATGGCCCTGAAGTGTGTGAAAAAACATCATGAATGCCAATGTTATTTTAAAGATGTACTGCCAAAGCCCAGCGACTCAAAGGACTGCAGTGATTGCCAAATGATTGGTCCGTAGTAATAACAATTTGCTGGCTTCCCAGCCTGAATGACTGTGCAGGGAGACCTGGTAGATAGCTAGTTTAGCAAAGTGGTCAGTGCAAAATTACTCTGATTTGTAGACAACCTGTTTTTATTGACTTTCTCTCAGAGGATGGCGGGAGGGTGAACATCTTCACAAACACAGAAACTAACCTCAGTCTCGAAAGCAGCATCTCGAACCGGATTAGAGGCTGGTCAGCGCGTAGGTTGTCAAATCGAGTTAAAGGTTAGTGATTAAAACACAGAAACAAATAAAGGTAGGTCTGTGTTTGCTTTTCTTTCTATTCTAATAAGGAACACATGTTGAGATATTTATTTATTTATTTTAGTGTAAAGCCTGCAGCCATTCAATCATTCCCTCCAACAACACAGCAATCAGTGTAATTGCTGAGCTGTGAGGTTTTAAGGGGTTATGGAAAAGGCTCACAAAATGGCTTCACAGCCGTGCATGACTAATATCATGGATGAGGGAATATGGATAGAGATAGAAAAAGCAAGAGGGGCAAAGGCGCACAGACACTTTTAGCAAGTTTATCAGCCAGGCACACAGCCGGCCGCCAGCCAACACAGTACCTTAATTAGCACAATGTCACTGCTAAAGTGAGTAGCACAGGGAGAGTGCCGAGTTATATTGTGTGTGTGTGTGTGTATATGTTAAGATTTCAGGCAAAGTAGGACAAGTGCAAGGAGGGTCAGGTACAAGGAGTAAATATATTAATAGCAATTCAAAAAGGTGCAGCTTAACATTCTCTTACTTAAGCAATACAGTAGCACCTCATCTACAAAAGGGAAATGAGTAAACAAGCGGATTTCCACAAAAAAAAAAAAAAAAAAAGTATATTAACACCCATCCTCATCTGCGCTCCTCACAGTAGCTCTATCAGTGGTGTTTGGACGAGGCAGCAGTTTTGGGAGGAGAGGAAAACAAATGTTAATGCCCCACTGGTGTCATTTATGATGCCACGTCTACTGACAATGCAGAACACACCCCTGATTTATTCAACTCATTAAAAAAGTTTGGAGTGCATTCTGCCAGCCAGGAGAGCGGTATCCTACCTCAGCTGTGCTCCACTTTGAGTCCTGTGAGAGCTTGTTAAATAATAAATAAGGCTTGGAGAAGGAGGCTTCTGAATGCTATATAAATCTTTACACTTAATTTAACCTAATTAATATCAGATGCTCTCATTAAGGCACGTGGACACGGCATAAGCAGGAGTTTCTAAAAGGCTGCTGCTCACGGATTAACCAGGCCGCTGTTTAGAATCTTTAGCACATTTCCACTTCTTTGAGTATATATGCAGAAAGCAGAAAATATCATGGGGTATGCATGATTTCACAACAGAATGATGGGATTTAAAGACAGGACCGACTGAAGCAAGTACAACAGTAGTTGGACAAGGTAATGTTGACCAAGTTGAATAAGGTTAATCCATTCTTTAAACAAGCTATTTGATATTGACTTGCTTTGCTTGAATATGCAAACAGCATACAAATAAAAAAGCCATTGTGTGTCAAGTTAAAGCCAATCATTGTTGGCTGACAACAGTTTACAAAGTGATGCATGGTTAAAAATATAAAAGAAGTAGGAAGATGCCCCTGTCCCAGTGATTAGCTAACACCCTAATCTCCGACAGCCATTACCTCACTACACTTTGCTGGTTAAAAGGTGTGCACTGCTTCGATATTAAACATTTATTAAAAGCAGTTTATACAGACCACTGTACTTTCATGAGTGTTCTAAATTTCATCAAGACATTGTATGGTTGTCTACTTTGGTCCAGAGGATTTTTTTCTCTGCTTATATCTAAACGCTGGTAAATAACTATAGGATATAAAACACACCACAAATCCAACAAGATCAAAGCTTTAGTAAATGCTATAAATCCTAAGCACTACAACTATTAACGCAGGTGCCGAGCACAAAAACTCTCACACTGTGGAAAAAGGTTGGTGAGGGGTTTCATCTTTAAGATGAAGTAAATCTTTAGGTCCCATTGATTCTTGAGGGCACTCTGTGCTCTCTTCAGAAACACCTTAGAGACACCTCTGTCCTCTTAACAACACAGTGCTTTGGAGTCTGCACACCTACATATCCGACTGCAGTTAGCCTACCAAAAACAAACAGTGCACATATTAAGATAAATTTCAAACAATGACCCAGAACACAGAAGTACAATGTAGACACCATGATGATGTTTCCACTAATGTTAATACATTTCTCAAAATATTTGAGCTAATCTCTAAGAACTGAGAAATTGTGACCCATCTCTTTCATTTATTGCTTGTCCACACTTGAAAAACTGTACTGCAGGGAACTAAGCACTACTTGTTAGCATTGTTTAGTTGAATAATAAGTTATAATAATCTACACCTGTATTTATTACAGTAGATCAGAAAGTAAATGAGAGAGAGAGACGGAGACGTACATGAAAGTCCAATACAGTGGTGTTGATATGGGTCTCCAGTAGAGAAGACCAATTCACACACACAAAAAAAGCCAGGGATCTTGGTCCAAAAAGAGCAGAGCAGCCCATTTTCACCTCAAATCATCCTTTTACCAGTTTTCTAATTTCTTTTTTTTTGTTTTTTGGGCCTCTATGGCAGCAGCTGCCTGCAAATCACATATAATTACATTTCAAATGTTCTGTGCAGCACAGAGCGCCATGAGAGATTCAAACAGCGAAGCGGGTTTTTGTTGATGATGCCATTTTGAGGTGCGCAGAGAGGCAGAATCGCATGGATAAAACATTCATGGGATGATAATGCAGCACAGAGTCACAACTAAGGTCCATTACCTGCTAGTATTACTCAAAGCAGCACATTAAAACAGTACACTCACAACGTCGGGCATCTCCCAACTCAAAAAGAAATTGCTTGAAGGTATAGTCAGGGAAGACTAAAACAAACAAACAAAAAAAGGAAACATTTCTTACTAAATTCAGTTTCAAATGAACCATGCATTAAAACATGTCCTGGAGATGTACTCTAGCCATGATTTGATACAAGCCTAAGTACACAACAACTATATGTAAAAATTAAATGAGAATGCCAGGTAATCATGATTTGATGCTAATAAACAAAACGTGACCCAGTATAATTTGTGTAATCAGTTTATTTTAAGATTATAATTTTTTTCCCAGAGGGTTTGAAAACAATTACGCCATCTACGATATAAAGCATGGATTAATATGTAATAATTTAGTAGAAGCCTTCAAGTGAATTATATGGATTAGAATTAGATTAGGGCTGTAATTAATAATAAAATCTACCTTAACAAGGGCAGATAACAGAATATGGATTAGGCTTAGTCCTACACTAAACTGCAGTGTCAACAGTATTTAATCAAGGCTTAATCACAACTTGGGTGTGGAAAACGGGTCTAAAACTTTTGTAGCTATATTTATTTGGTTAAGTTAAAAGTAAATAAAACCCTATATTTAATTATTTGAGTTTAAAGCATATTCAGAAAAATGATAAAGTGTTATCCATTTTAACTACAAGTTACTCATGTTTAGTCATTCACAATTAGAACAGACAAAATAAGCTTTGTTAATATGTATTTATTACTTCCAGTAAATCAGTAAGTCTCGTGCTTGGTGTAGAACAACATCGTCAATTGCTTTACAGAGGTTTCCTGTTGAGGATGTGTGGGTCTTTCCAAATAGGGCCAGAGAATAAACAGCACACAGATCAAACATCCTTTACATCCTTCTTAGGAAGACTTACCACACCAACAGGTGTCTTAAACCGGAAATATAGTGAAATTCCTACAACACTGGCTGAAAAACACAGATTATAAGGAACATTTCCACCTTAAGCAAGATGGCTGCGTGTTGTGATTAGTCAATCAGCAGAGAGCAGACTGAACCCTGTATGGTTCTGCTTTGCTTGTTTCTGTAACGAGAGGAGGAACGCAGCCAGAAAACCTGAGAGTGGATTCGCACCATTAGCTTGCAACTAAAGTTCACAGGTTGTAACTTTGAGTCAGGCGCTGGGGTGGAATTACTTACTAACAGAAGTAAAACAAAAGAGCAGGAGCATGTGGTCTTTGAGTCACAACACAATCTCTCTTTAGCAAAGCAGAGCCAAAAAAAATAAAAAATTCTATCTCCAGCTGACATCAACAGATGAAGCCCCCAAAATGTAAGCAGGGGTCATCTTTCTTCTGCCAGGGACGTTTATATGAAATTAATCCTTGCGCCTTTGGGCACGGGAGAAGATAAACGAATCCTCCTGCTTTAGATAACACAGGATGTTTACTGGCCTAGATCCTACATTCAGCAGGAGAACTGAACTCTGTACTGTTTCTGCACAGAAGCGGCTAGAAGCCTGTGGTATGTTACTGCATCTGGTGTGCAGATCACTTACATAGGCTCCAATAATTTGCTCACTTGACTGAGAGAGATGAAAGTCCCTGTAATGCTTGCATGGGGTACTTTATCCCAATAATTCTGGAGACGATAATCGTTTGTCTAAATTTGCTTTATGGCCCAAGCCTACCACAAAGGTGGAGAAACTCTCAGACGTATTACGCTCTGTAACACAGCACCAATTCGCGCATACGAATGTCATTTCTCACCCTGGAATTTCCAGCATCATCATCTCTCTAAGCAGCATGCTCCTCTTGTAATGTCCTCTCCAAACAGCCGTGTGTAGCATATGCCATATTTCACAATTCTTTGTGACATGGGGCCAAGGCATGGCAGGAGTGGGGTTACTATCCTAAGTGACCTTTTGTCTCTTTAAATATTCATAGCCAGTCAACAGAACATATTGAGCTGACTATTTTCCAGTGTTCAACGCTGGTCTCTACCTATTGGTCTATGTGTTGCATGTATGCAAATGAATATGTCTCAGTGGTCAACAAGGCTCAGCAGGACACAGAAACATAAAGGAAGACCTTTCACCTCGGGATAAAAATCCTCTCCTATCCAGTGGATCTTCCTGCTGGCTCTGAATTTGCATGAGGCGCGCGCACACAGAAAGGAGATTAAAGTGCTCTTATGAGACTAATTTAGCTTCCAATCCCCGTCAGCAGCAGGGCCGAGAACAGGGAGGGGAACGTGGAACGAGGCAATCAGAGCCCGTGCGCTAAATTACAGCTTCGTAATTTGGGAGCAATTGCTGAAGGAGAACGGAGGCATCATCTGTGGCTTCTTCCTCACATTGTGCTGCTGGGAGCAAATCTAACGCTTTGTTTTGATTGCGAGGGTTTCTAAAAATTACCCACGAAGCCCTGCAGTGTGCAAGGAACTCTGGCGTGTTTGAATGCTTCTTGTTTCTGCCACTTCAAAAAAGGACAACCGCAGAGCAGGCAGCTTCTCACATGCTCTTGTAAAGAACATCCTGCAAAAGGAAAGCTTCTCAAGCTTAATAGATAATCAGAAAAACTGACTTCTCTGCTTTTCCACAAGTACCATAAATTACATAGCCTGGGTGGAAATCTCAAACTGTTCCAAGCAATTCATCTCAATACTCTGCAAAAACGAGTCAGGCATAATAGGTCCTGATTTTGGGTGGATGTCATTTTTCATCTATGGGGCTGAGGCAATTATATTCCATTTTCATTGTATGTTCTAAATTAAAGAGCAGAAATGCTAAGGATTAGCAGTGACTCCAAAGATAAAAAAAAGTGTGATCTAAACTTGCTTCAAACCTGTGACCCAATTTTGACGTATTGTCGAGAATAAAACTTATAATTATCATTTTAAGACTATTTTATAAATTTTAAAATGTGCACATCAATACAATTTTGGACAGACGTCTTTTTAACTGAGTAATTATAAAATTTTTGATGATACAATTGTGACAGGCCTACACCCTACTACAACAAGGCAAGGTGGGCATCAATGAGGAACAGCCAGAGCTCATGGACCTAGAGTTATGTCCAAAATGTGAGCAGGTGATTTTTGGTTGGCACTTGAATCACATTAACGCCAGTGAAGTCAATGAAGAAGTGATCCAAACAGAAATGGAACAGATTCTAAACATCCACTGAATGCTGCACGCAATATTATGTAAGGCCTCTAGCAATTGTGAAATGAAGAGAAGGAATACAATGAACAGGAACTGAAAATCTTCTCTGACACTACAGAGCCTCTCATTCTCTCACAAGCCAGTCACTATACTGGAGCACATATCAAGAGCGCTTCAAACATCATCTATTATTACTGCTTCTGCCAAGTCTGTTCTCTCACAGTTATCAATACAAAATGCTAACACTCATGTTGCCTTAATGAAATCAATGCTGGGGAATGCTAGTGGTATCACCCCACGCGAATACAGTACAAAAGAGGAAAGGAAAGCTCTCTGTCTGCCCAAAGTAGGGAGAAATGAGGAATGAAGTGTCCTCAAACAAAAGACCTACCTGCTGATAATAACAGCAAGGGCACAGTGCAGTGTTTTTTTTTTTCTTCTTCCCTTATTTCTCTGTATCTGTAGTGAATCCCCATACACCATGTGCTGCCCGGGCTTCATTAGGTGGGAAACAGCTGCTGGGTGTAAAGGTAGAGTGTGAGTAATGTGGACTGAGTGGCACCTGATGGGGGAAACAATCTAGTTATTACGTCCTGAATCTGTGCCAGCTTCCAACCTCAGTGGCCAAGATGCAGCAGAGGAATTTGGGGATGCCACAGCTGCCAAAGCTGGCAGACAATCTGAGCAGGGGAGCTCAGAACGAGAGGACTTCTTCCAGAGAAGTCAACCTAGATGAAAATATCTTTCACCGATGGAAGATAACCATTGGTTTATACTATGAACCTACATATTTAAAAATGAAAAAAAATAATATTGTTATATTATTATTATTATTATTAGTCTTTAAACTTAAAAAGCAGAAGAAATGTTTAGACTGTATAAATGTTAATCCAGGATGACATTTCTGTCGTTTTTCTGGCAGGAACTCAACTCTTGCCTGGCCCACACTACAGGACAATCAGAAAAATCTGTGGGGTGTCTCACATTTTCTACACCGGTTAGGATTTTAAAATCCTGCAGTGTGGGCCAGGCAATGGATAGGGGGCAGAAAAAAAAAACCCACAGTCTTTTGCTGAACTGCTCTGCCAATATCAGTCCATGAGGGTGAGGAAGGGTGTAAGCTTTGGGCTTTCTTACTGCATATTAAAAAATTACATCAACTGACTTATCGCCACTAAACAGCATGCAAGAAAAGTCCAATGCCTCTAATTACCCTCATGAACTGTGGCTAAACAAGGTGACATTTAGTTCGTACGTTTCCCTAACATCTGGGAGCACATAACTAAAAGCAGTCAGCACCTAATATAGCAGTCCCCAATGACAGAAAGAGCCAGGCTAGCGAAAGGTGTTCATTACCTTGCGCATATTAACTTGGGTGGGGAGACAAAAATCTATGAACAGATTTCCACCTGCCCGAGGAAGAAAATTCCCCCCAGAACCACATTCACTGAGCTGATTTCACATTGAGTAATTTAATTGAACTAATTAAAAAAAGAAAAAAAATAGTAATAAAAAAGGATAAAGGGAAATACAGATAGAGAGCTAGACCAATAGTGTTGAGCTCTGGTGTCTATCCCCTTGAGATTTGTGAAAGGCAAGATATTAGGGGAGGAAGGATTTTCTGGTGTTTAGAGACCATTATGTGATAAAAATGATGCAGGAGTACATGCCTAGCAGCATTGATAAGAACCAGGCAAATCAGCATCTGTGAATAACTCCTCTATGTTATGTATGCTTTACTGTAATTTGTATTATAGTTTTAGCAAGGACAATGAAAAACATTCAGAAGAAACATTACACTGTAGCAGATAGCTCTGTGTACTTCAATTACTCACAATAAAAGTCATGTGAGATGGCTTCTTTTTATCTTTTGCTTTGAGTAGAGATTGTTCTGTTTTGAGGCAAATGTTTTATTTCTCTGAAGTTAATTTGTCTCTGAACGTTCCCAAAGAACTTTACGCATCAAAAAGCAAATTAAAGTTATAACAAAGAGAGTAAAACAAAAATGACATCAACGGTACTGTGTATTGGATGCAACAGGAAATGTTTGCCAAAGCTAGCATGAATCCAATGTCTATGCTAATATCTGAACCAAGCAGATAGATTAGATGTGAACGATACAGAATTTCAGTCCAATCTCCATTGTTTAAAAAAATAATAAATAATTACGTAAAAAAAAAAAACAAGTAAATTAAAATTAAAACACTGATCAGTCCTACACTCACAGCAGGTGGGCTAGAATCCTGACAGAAGACATTCAAGAAAACTATTCTAATCTAAATGTGAATGATGTTCATTTCTGCTCAACACTAATGTCTATTGGCTAAGATGTTCTACTATGACAAACAGCAAAGCACAGTATTTACCACAGCAGTGACAAAGGCTAATGCTAGTGGTGGCCCAAGGCCACATAGTAAGCACTGTCGTATTACATAGCATGTCATTTTTCTTTGGAAATGCTCTCTCCCTCAAGTAACATAAAATGTGAAACAGTACAAGCCTTTGAGTTTAGTGTGTATGCAGTGTGTATACACACACACTTGGGATATGGACAAATAAAGCCATAACATTGTTAGGTACCTTGAATTTATTGTAAAATGTGATCAATTACAATTAAAATAAAATTACATAGAAGCATGGGAGCAATGCATTCGTTGTAGAATCCAGCCCTGTTTATCAATCTTATTTAATAAATGCCATGCTTTCAAATCATTGTGTGATGGATCATTTCGAATCTTCCTGACTTGTTTGTGCTTTTGATAGAAGAGATTTGTTACATTTCCTGTGATGGGAGCCACAATGGCTAGACATGCTTTGCATAATACTTTGAATTAACAATGGCCATCAAGTCTAAAACCAAAACATTACAAACCACAGATGTGCCTCCCATTTTTTGTATCAATTCTTCCTTACCTCAATCCTCACTCCACTGTGGTTATATGGTACTTGTCCTTGCAGGACTCTTTAAATACACAGGCAAGACATGAAGCACGTGAGTTTGATGTCAAATAGTTATCTGTACACTGAGAATATTCAAATTAGCTCATTTATTAGTGGCCATATAAAGCCAGATCTAACGACTCTGAACGTTTTACACAAGGACACTACTTGAGTGCCTCTTAAAAAAAAAAAAAAACAGTGCACCTTTCTTTGGCAGTTTGACAGACTGATCTATTTTAGGTGGAGCTGTTATTCACTGCTTTCTATATGTTACTGTGGTCCTTTTTGATGTGCTTATTCATTACAAGTCAAATGTTAAAACACTGGATATGAAAATACGCTTTACATGTCATAAGGACAGTCTCAAAATCTGGTTGTAGGCCCTAGGATAAAAAGACAGCAAGGAAAGAAAGGCCTTTTTGTTTATGGTTTATTTAGTATCTACACAAGATTATTTGTTAGAATTTGGTCCATCTTCCAAGTGCTTATGAAAGGGGAGCCTTTACATTTAGAAATGTACTGCCTTCATGAAGTGGAAATGCTTAAACTGGCTGGCTTGTAGGAATTTCAGGCCAATCTTTGAAGCACTCTTAAAGGATGGAGGTCTCTTTAGTGTAGACAGTTAAAAAGACAGCGAGAGAAGAGAAGGAGTGTGCTGGAGCCAGTAAAGGAGGTTTTGAGAAATTTTCTCGTTAGAAAAACAGGATTGTCATTTTCAATAGGAGTAAAATATGACCAAAATTACCCCCATTCCTTCTCCTCCTGTTCCACTACCGTCTTTCCCTCTTTTTTCCGTATCTGCCATTCAGTTTTCTCCCTTTTCTGTCTCACAGTGAAAATACTGCCTAATTAAAAACAAAACAAAAAAAACTGCACACTTGCGGGATTAGCTATAGCACCCTGTGCTAACATTGCCATCATACACACTCATGAGAAAATAAAAATAAGAGTATGCACGTGAGAGAAAGACCGGAAACTTGGGAAAGATCTTATAATGTGATCTGATCTTCACTGACATCTTAATAACAGCCTTTTAAAGAGCCTGTCTGTATTAAACAAATGATCTAAAACATAGATGTCTCATGTGGCCACTGGGGCAAATTCTTATGACCTTACCCTATCATTCAGAAGATTACTATTATGAATCCTATATATCTACTACAGATATTGCTCTTTCATGTGAAAAGCATATGAATATTTTTGCAGTAATAATCTCAACATGGCTAATCCTGTAACTACTGATCTATTCAATAGAAAAACAGATTTCTTGCTTTAACAGCATTTTTCAGTTTTTTTTTTTTTTGCAAAATTTCAATGGGTCTGGGATAAAAAAGGAAGGTTTTATTTATTGATTTATTTAATAATTGTAATTATACACAAGATATGATATCCTACAATATCATAAACCTGCCCATTAGAGCTTCACATAGGTCCCACAGCACAGATTTCTCCCAAACTCTGAAACCCATCATGCTCTTCTATGCAGATCCACATCAGCCTCCCTTGTGACCAAGCCCCAGTGGCACCGTTAATGCTGAATGCCACCAGATCCATGTGAACTCTTCACTTCCAACCATACATGCACCACCTCTAAGTTCAAAAATCATTTATTTATTTAGAGATTACAGCATTGTATGTTTAACCCACACCAGAACAGACCACAATTATCATAATGTACACATCTTAAACACAGAAATTCATATGTTTTCCAAATGATTTTACTTAAAGATATGTATGTATGTTTTTTTTCCCCATTTCTGTTAACCAGCATTAATACATTTTGCTGACTGCATGTGTGAGAGAGTGCGAGTGCACATGTATGTGTATGAGGAAACACAGCAGTTGGTTAAAGTGATGTTTACCAAACATGGCACGGTTATCTGACATCACATGCTCTGAGGGCAGAACACAAGAGCAGCCAGAAGGGTAGAAGGTCATATGTAGTGTGCAGCAAGGGGGGGGGGGGGGATGGGAGCATGGAGAGGGGAGAAAAATGAAAAAGAGGGGGAAAAAAAAACAGGATCCTATTCTCTTTCTATCAGTGCTTCCAACTCCTGCAGCCCTGTTAGATGGGAGTTAGCCATTAATAAATTCTGCACTGAACCTGACAGGACTGTCACATAGCTCGAGATGTGAGTCACAAATTTATTGTAAATCCATGGAAATTAATTAGTGCAGTTGGATGCATTAAGAGAAGACTACAGGTAATTATATGGCCTCACTAAAGTAGTGTTGCAAGAAGAAAAGGCAAGACAGCTTACTATGTAAAACATATACACTGGTCTGAAAGAAGCAGTTTGTGTGTGCACATCTGTGAGTGTGTGTTTGTGTGTGTGTGTGTGTGTGTGTGTGTGTGTTTGTGTACACACCATATAAAATGTGCATGTGGGCATTAAATACAGCATCGCTGATTCACTACAGGTTCCTAGCCTCTTCCTAGCCCAGGTCAGCCCCAAGGGACATTCCAGTGTTTGCTGACCATCTCCTATCATATGTAGGGCATTATGAGTTAGAATGCCTAAGGCATACAGTGGAATCTGTGCACATAAACTGCTGTGTTTCCAAACGTGTCTATGCATTAGATAAGTCTGACCATTTAGGACATCCACAGAACTTTATAAACATTTTTTATTTACAAAACACACAGAACTTTACCAATTTGAAGATAACCATTATGACAGGATCAAAAACTATATTTTACAATGGGCCTAGTAACAACTAAGCAATTTAATTGTTTGTAATATTATTATGTAACAATTACAAGCAATGATTTTATATCAAAAAGGTTGTGTTTTTTTTATATCTTAGGTTTAAACCTTAAGCTCCAATAATGAAATTTTCATTTATAGTTGCGGTTGAGAATCAGATGCTGAAACTTTTAGAGTGATGCTGCTATTGGCCAGAAAGTGTTAAAAATGTATATATACACAGTACTGTGCAGAAGTCTTAGGCACC
Organism: Hoplias malabaricus; assembly: GCF_029633855.1. NCBI lineage: Eukaryota > Metazoa > Chordata > Actinopteri > Characiformes > Erythrinidae > Hoplias > Hoplias malabaricus. The sequence goes on from NC_089803.1 coordinate 42,237,891, forward strand.
TAAGATATTTATTTATAATTAAACTAATGCCTTGTCAGTTGTGTGGTGTTTGTATAGATTTATATATAATCACTGTAAATACAAAAAAAAAAAATATAAAACAAATAAGAAATATACGATTTTTTTAATAAAGTAGTAGGTGGGAGTGAGTTTGAAGAACAATGTTGTGTTCAGATTCTCCTTGATTGTTTGAATTGGTTAAACCAACAGCACATTATTTAAAATCATTATTTATTAACCGGTTAAACTAGATTTTGGATGATAACCTCATAATACAGACTCCCATGAGAAGAGATTTGATAAAAGTTAAACCAACACATTCACACACAGAATATCACATTGACTGGAATAATATTATTTGGTTTTATTCTAATACTTGGCATTAATTGTTGTTTGTTTTTTTTTTTTAGCAAAGAAACACTTATTGCTCAGATAAATAGATTTTTAAATCTCAATCTGGTGCACTGCTACTCAAAAACAAATTTACATGCTGCTAAAGCTGTTCTTTTTTTTAAAGCACAGACTGGGACACACACTACTCACCAGTTTCCACATCCTGTGCGTAGAAATGAAGTCCGTCTGTGATCTCTGTCACACACACAGGCCTGTAGTTGGCCACACGTTCCTTCTCTTCAGACACCTGGGCCACCTCCTCTGTTGGCTTCTCCTCATAATTGGCCCAGATCTGTCACATCAGCAAAAAATAAAAGGTCACATTACTTAATACCTTTTTATTTTAATTTATTTTATTTATTAGGACGTTGTGTTTTTAATTTTTACAACATGCCACAGTTCAACATTTCCATTTACTAAACCTAAAAAACAAGAGGTCTGCAGAGGACCAAGAGTAAGTGGGTTGATATTAAGTTAAATACAGGAAATAGCTTTTAGTGGATAAGGATTAAGCTGTAATCGCAATAATCTGTATTAAGACCATGAGCTCGAGTCAGAGTTAATGCCCTGTTTACACTGAGTTAGCACAATGCAAAAAAGCGTATTATAGCACTACATCAGAATGAGACTTAAATATTTAACCACGTTTGGAAGTTCTGCCTTACTGGAGCATAGATGATGACATATGACGAGTGAATGGTGGACAATCAGAAACATGTCTATGGCTGCATTTGAACTGGATTAGTTTGTCAAAATGATGTTTGTACTTAAACAGTGATGAAACTCTTGTATCTGAGGCATTAAAATGACCACAGGACAAGTGAGTTTCTGGTGTCTCATTTTGTTGAAGGAAGAAAAAAAAAAAAAAAAAAAAAAAAAAAAAAAAAAAAAAAAAAAAACCGCGTCTGAGTCATGATTAATCTCCATTCACAAAATGGCATTGAAATGGGTTTGCCATTTGAGAAGATTTTGTTTTTTTTTCCACCTCCCTCTCCAGATAATGCTCAGGTTGGGTATGGCATGGAAGATCAGACCAGCCAAACTAATTAAATGGTTGGGTGACTTTTCAAAAGTGTACCCTCCCCCTCAAAATGATGTGATCTGACAAAGGAGGGGTTGGGGATGTGGTAGGGGATAAATAAATAAATAAAAATGGCAGATAGAAATAAAAACCTCAAATACCACTTGCAAAAAAAAAAAAAAAAGACACCAGAACCTCATGTTAATTTTATTTTGTCTCTTTTACTGGTGGTGATTGAAAGCTGAAAATATAACTGCTGCTAAGGCATTACATTTATAGTGTAGTTTGAACCATCATAACCTTGCAGTAGATACTAATCCAGAGATGAGGACTTCAAAATAACTAAATAAAATGAAAGTGAGACTACATGTGTAAATGTGGCCATTAATACAGATTTACCTGCTTACTCTTAGGATTTTTGTGCTGCAATGTTCGGCAACATTTGTATTAAAACAGTAACTTGTGCATTTGGAGCTATCCATGGTGTTGACGTCCAACCAGTTAGACACTACATTAGAATGCAGACAGTTCTTACTTCTCAGTTGGCTGGAAAAATGTCAGAGCCATATTTTGAGGCACAAAATAGACCACTGGAGGTCACCTGCACTATATAATAAAGAGTAATTATAATTAAAGAGTAAATCCAAATTAATGGATTGAGTGTCCTGTTCTTGTTGGTGAAAAAGTATTAACTAAATATATTAATTATATCAGGGTTTTTTTTTTTTTTGCCACAATGCTGACACCAGTTAATTAGGTCCAGAAGCTTTATATGCCACATTCTCAGGGTTCCACGAGGTCCAAGTAACCGACATTTACAGGCTGATTTCACTGCTCGAGCGAGAGTCTGCTACCAAGACCAGAGGAGCTGGTAAAAAGCCTTTATTACAAATACAACCACTGACACGTGCACTGAGCCTTGCAGCTGTAGCCACCAAATGCCGAAAGACAGGGTCAAACTACCCAATTACATTCAATTATACCCCCCCGAGGCACGAAATAAATAAAGATGCACAAAGAGGAATCATTCCAGGGAGAAGAAGGCTAGGTTAATGAAGATCTAAATATGCCACGCTTCACAAACTGCCCCCCCCCACCAACTCCACCACTTTCCTCTACAGCGGGTCATTCATCTAGCCCACTCTCCACCATGCCCTGGCACACTGACACAGCCTGACTTTTAATCAAACCTGCAGGACCAATCAGAGGAACACAGATTAGTGTGTCAGCACTCATTACTGTGGCGACTGTCACCATGTCGTCCAAGGCACAGCTGGACAGCGGACGCCGTGCCCCCACCGGCCGAGTGACCCATGACACGTGCTGGAACACGTGGCAAGGACACTGCTGCTAGCCCTGAAAGCAGACACATGCACATACAAACAATCTGACCCTCGCATCTTCCACGCCAAAGCAGCAAAGACAAGTGACCCTTTAACCACACACTCAGTCCTGACTTGCTGAGACTAGTGCACACAAAGACAAACAAACACACGCACACACATATATCCCCCCGCGCCCTGGGCAAATGACCTTCCGCAAGCAGCCAACCATTCTTGTTTGTTCCACTTGAGCGCAGGTATGTGACTGCTGCTGAGAGAGGGAACAAAAACACAAACAGAAAGAGGTCTTAAAAAGTAAAAACACCCCAGGTCTGTTCCATCAACACATTTCCAACGCATACACACCCACACAAAACCACATCTGGAAAGGTTTAAATCATATAAACAAGCTCCCTCTGACCCTCTCCGCTTTGTCATTTCAGAAACAAGGTCATTGAGGGCACCTCTCGTTAGTGTTCCGGGTGTGTAGCGCTAAGTTGCTTTTTCAACATCAGCCACCCATCTAAAGCTGTAATAGAGGGCCAGAGGAGCATGTGCCATTACAGGCTGACTCAGAGGAGTATGGAAGCTTTCTGCCGAGCCATGCTGTACTGAGCATTCAAGTAGAGGTCAGGCTTTTCCTCGGAGATGCACTACAGCACAGTTACATTCATAAAATCTCCATCTCTCTCCTCCTCTCTCTCTCTCTCTCTCTCTCTCTCTCTCTATCACAGGCACGCACAGCCCATTCCAAGCACTGATTAAAGGTGACAGCGTGTCAATTCCAATAGAATGTGTTCTGCCCAGCAAGAACCAATCCCCATCAACACCAGGAATGTAAAAACACACACACACACTCTCTCTCTCTCTGTCACACACACACACACACACACACATATATATATTTACCAGATCTCCCTTATTGGAGGTGGACAGTGTGAGAAGTGGAAGAGTTCATTTTGTTCCGAGCCTCCCAGGGCAAAAGCATCTTGAGGATACAATGTAATCCCATCACTCAAACCTCATGAGGTGGTCAGAGACACATATGACCACATTTCTTGTAGTGTGAGCACTCAAGCACCTCGATGCCTCTCAGTTTGTTGATGAGTCAACACGGCCTGAGCTCCTCCTCTCAGACGGAATCATTGCTCTCCTGTTATTTTGCTGTAGGGCTGGTCATATTACACATTTATAAACGATTCGCGATTACAATTTAGTTATTCGAAAAAAATAAAACAAGCAAAAAAACTATTTGATTAAACTTTATTAGAAGGGACTGTAAATGTGCAAATTAGTAACAGCACATCTATCACAAATATCACATTTTGCAAATAATGATTCACTTTATATTTCCTTTTAAAGGACCGAAACTAATTTATTACAAAAAAAATACATTTAACAATAGTAAACAGCAAGCTTCATTTTTGTTAAATAAAAAAATGAAAGCATTAAGAAGGACGCCCTCAGCTTTGAATTCACAAAGACTATACCTGAAACCTTCCCACTGCCTGGGTGTGGGGAGTTCCAGAAAAGTGCGTTACCATTACGCAGGAAATAAAGGCATGTTTACTGTGGTGTGGTGAGCAAGGGATTATCTTTTGGAGCTTTTCACCAGCGTGGCTCATTTCCTGAGACAGTAAGTCATTTTTAAAGACTGAATATGAAGAGATATTACATGTCTGTTATGGTTTAAAGCCAAGTTTAAATGGCATCATGCTCCAAGTGTGAAAAATCAGTACCGAGCAGGGTGGGGGGTCTTTTTTTCCCGTATAGGCAGCTAAAAATCGGTGTGCGGGTAGTCGTGGTACTTCTGAAACATATGAGTTTGTGTTAAGTGCTGTGTGATAAAAATAATTTGACGCTATCAACTAATTAATTTTGATTAGCACTAACAAAAATGTGCCCGCTAGAGGGTGTTTCTACACAAATGGGCTAAAATATTAATTAATTTATTTATTTTTTAATGTTTTGCATTGTACGTGACTGGGAGCAGTGTGTAGGTCTGTGGGAGGCGGCATTTATCCAGTTAAGATGTGTTTTCGTGTTAATAGCATTTATGAATGCTTTAGTTAAATCTTAACCAAGTTATGTATACATGTACAATCTCGATTATTTCATGTCAAACAGCATGTGAAATCGTTCATTCCAATTAACCAAATTAAATCATGAAAAATCGCCCAGCACTACTTTACTGTAATCACCTTGATCTAAACATACATTTATTTTTAACCAGTATAATCGCCACTGTCCAAAAAAATCATGTATGTCCATTTATTTTTGGGACTTTTAATTTACTATATCATTTGAATACAACAGCTCTCCTTCACACTGACAGGATATACAGAATGGCCCAATAGAAATACTGCAAAATTACTTCAAATTAAATCTTCTTACACTGACTTCCACTGAAACTTAAGACTTTTTTCCCCCTTCTCTAAAGTTAATACTCTGAGATACAAGTTGCTATATATTTGAAAAGTAGACAGTTCAAGGCTTTTGGAAGTATGTTTTTTTTTTTTCATATGTTTTTTTCAAACATATATCTCTATGACTACATTCACTAGAGCACCTACCTCACCATGCCCCTCCTTCAGCAGAAATAATGTGAGAAACAGAAGACGCATTTAAATGGCAGGTGTTAACAGCTCTGTGCTTTGGCAGCCATCTGTGATCGGATCACCCAAGATGCATGTTAATGCCAAGTGTGAACAGGGCCTATGACACGATGGCAGAGGAAAACCGACCTGGCCTCAATTTCCAACTAAACCCTGACTAAGTTCTTTGATTTCTCCAACTAGCCAACTTGCATCAAGAGTAACAGAACTGGTAATGAATCCGAGTTCACTTGGTAAATCAATTTAGCATGCATTATATTGTTAATGAAGGTCCCTTTAGGAAACGAAGCCTCATTAATTCGGCTCCCTCTCTCTTCCGCTACGTCAGTACTGTGGACAAACAGGCCTCCTGCTCAGTGCACTCCTAACACACACACACTGTTCATTAAGCTAGCTTATGCACTCTGATATAAAAATAGACTTATGAATAAGAAAGCATAATTTAGCAGCAAAACAGACTCTGGAAACACCAATGAGAAATCTACCCCTGACAGAATAGGGCAAAGCAAGACTAAAACAGAAGGCTGGTGGACAGCAAGTGAGGTAGGTCAATCAGAGTATGTGACCCAGCATGTCTGACCGCTCAATACATCTGTCCATATCAATAAAGCTATTAGAGCCATGGGGAGACCAATGAGACAGGCACGCCCTTGCATGCACTGTCTGCGCACACACGCAAACTGGGCATTACTGTTCATACACATCTGCCGAGGTCTCTCAGAATAACTTCTAAATAGGCACATGCTGGCACTGGGCCATACATGAATTTCTGCATCACATTTCCCCCCCAAATACCTCCTTGACTCTATTCTCACTGTCCAGGTAGTAACACTTAGTAGATTCACAATTACAGACTGGGGTCCACCTGTTGCTCTATAGACACTGTTTGCCCCCTTCCACCCTGTTGTTCAATGGTCAGGACCACCACAGAACAAATTTGAGTGGTGGATCATTCTCAGTGCTGCAGTGACACTGGTGGTGTTACTGTGTGTCGTGCTGGTACTAGTGGATCAGACACAGCAGTGTTGGTAGAGTTTTTAAACATTACGTCTACTCACTGACCACTCTGGTTGACACCTAGCATCCACCTTGTAGATGTAAAGTCAGAGACAGTAGCTCATCTGCTGCTGCACAGTTTGTGTTGGTTGTCCTCTAGTCCTTCATCAATGAACACAGGATGCTGTTGGTTTGATATTTTTGTTCAGTGGACTATTCTCAGTCCAGCAGTGGAACTGAGGAGTTTAAAAACTCCAGCAGCACTGCTGTGTCTGATCCACTCGTACCAGCGCAACACACACTAACATAACACTACCACGTCAGAGTCACAGCAGTGCTGAGGATGATCCACCACCCAAATCAGACATGCTCAGCTATGCTTACTTCCCTTCACTTTATATGTAAATAACACTGTATTCCACTTCTGCTTAGATGCTAATGCACTTGACTTTTAACAAGTGAATATTTCTTAAACAACAGGAACAACTTTCATCTGAGGATGCAATGGGACAGCGCTGAATGACAGCTTGCAGAAAATGGCAAGCTACTTAGTCTCTCTCACACAACACCCTCATAATGCCATTCCTAAATCATAACATGCTCGTGCACGTCAGACAATGAAGCAGACGGCTCTGCTGACCACATACCTCTGAATGTAACGTCACATGTCCGACAAAGAAACTGAAACTCAAGGCTAGCGGACCTAGAGAGAGATCTACAGCTGTAATCCTGTTAAATCCAGTGTTCAGTGTTCGTCTCCAGTCTAGCTCAAACCAGCCTGGCGGCCGTGACTTGTGTATGGATACTTAGTAGATAAATTATGCATTAAAAGAGCACAGGTGGTGTATGCTGGTTTTGGATTGAGCAGCTGGGAGTTTAAGCACACACAGAGAGCCTCTCCTTAGCTCCATATAATCGCAGGCAGATGTTCAGCCACGGTGGCTGCCGCACTCCCTACACCCTGGCTTAAACCACTAATATCACCACCCACTCCCTCACTGCCTGGCCATGCCTGCTCTCTTCACCCTGCCAAAGCCACGAGCACACTGACTGCTTCTGCTCCTTGTATCTACAAATGGACTTTACACATTGCTAGCAGGCTGAAGAGCTGGCACAGCATGGCTACAGGAGGCAGGTGAAACATGAAGTCGGAGAGTGTCATCGCTCTAGCTTTGCAAAATGCTTGGGATCTTTTGGTGAGGAATGGCCAGCCAGGGTAACCATGGGAACAGGAGAAACGGAGGCAGAGCGTCCGCTGTGGTTGCCGGGCTGGTGTGGGGCTGTTCGAAGAGACAGCCTGGCAAAGCGCCTGCTCCCAACCACCCCCTTCCTCCTAAACCCTCCTAAATAGAGCCAAGACCTGGGGGGAAACTCTTCAGCATATGGGGCCTCACGCAATGCCCGTCCTTTCTGCTCTGCTGCTGTGTGCAAACCTGGCTGTTAGTCAGGAACACAAGACATGCAGTGACACTATGAAGGAAGCAGTGAAGATCACAGTGGGGAACTTATCCCTGTCAACACGAATACAAAAAGGGTCGCATTATCATGCCATAGATCTTAAAACAACAAATCATGAGAGGCAAGGGTTTAACCCCAAATTACAAAATAGGGCACTATGCAAGTCATATAATTACTGAATCTATATTTTAATAGATGCATTATATATCTCTAATACAACATCATTTATATTTCATCATGTGTAGGAATCTGAAATCTAGTGCTGTCTGCACATATACAATTTAGTAGCATATCTTAAGCAATTGACTCTATAGGAAATTAGGAGCTAAATGAAGTTCATCCAGAGACAGGCATGTTACGTTTTCAAAAATCTCCATCTTGGAAGGTGTGAATGGGAAGCAAAAATGCAGACAAACATCTCAGTACTTAAAAAAATATCCAGATAACTGTGGACGGGGACATCAGGGGAACCTACATGCAGTGTTTATGGATGATATGTTCACAGCGCAGTCAGGGACTGATACCTCACCTCATATCCAATATTTTGAAGGGTTGCAGATTAGATTACACATTGCTGAACAATAACATTATGGCATAGTGTCTTTTAAGATGGCATTAACTGTTCTAGAATGTACTGCAAAGACGTGATGTTTGCCTAGAGCTAGGGGTGGGGGGACAACTTCACATTATCCACTGGCAGATTGCAATTGGAGGCAGAGCTATTTAAAGAGGCTTATTTCCAGCCAGACAGCCGACCTGCCCACTCTCCCCCACCTGCAGACTTGCATTCAGCACATGTTCCTATCTGACTGGACCATGACACATGTAGGCCACCAGAGGCTGAGGACAAAACATATGATGAATATTCATAAAACTCATGGCCATCAAAAGCCAGCTTAGCAAAAGGTCCGCTTCTGTATTTGTGCAGCCTTCCAAATGTTGTTCCAATGAGTTTTAGAGCCATTGTTTTTTTTCTCCCCACTGAAACAAAGCAAATGTTAGAGAGAAACTACTTGTACGATTGTAAAAATAAAATGCAATTAATCAACTTTTTAATTAATGCAAGTGTTCCTTCTTTGCCGACAGGTTGCCATGGACACGGCAGTGTGCTTATCTTTGGAAGTAAAGGCCCTTTCATTTCTCAGATCAAATGCTGTCGTTTTTTTCAACAACTCACTCCTAACAGGCACGTGCTGTTTTATCTGCTTTTACACATGTGACTGATGGAGTTCAGTCTTATTTGAGAGAGAGAGTGAGAGAGAGAGAGAGAAAGCAGTGTGTGTGAGAGAGAGATATAGGCAAAGGGAGAATGGGGGGAAAAAGAAGAAAAATAAAAGCTGAATGCTAGGAGAAATAGAGAATGCAAGAAAAAGATAAAAAGAGGATTGCTGAAGCCTGAGAGACAGAGTGCAAATTTATGTAACTGTGTCTCTCCTTCAGGCTAGACAGAGAGCCAGTGTGTCTGAACAGAGAGTTAAACAGTAAGAGAGGCACAGACAGACAAACGGACAAAGCCGGAGGAAGACGTTCAGATGGAGAGGAGAGAGGAGGAGTGGAATGACAGAGTGCCCTCCCCTATTCAGTCCTCAAAATTAGACCCAGTGCAGGACCGGGTGTCTGACCTTTTCAATACAGAAACACATAACCACGTTAAAAGCATACAGAGCATGACCTCTATTACTCCACCCAAACCTAGCACCTCTTCCAATACTGGGCTGTCTGCACCGCAATCTAAAGCAACGGTCTACACAATAAGCTGGATAGTTATCAATCATGTGGCTGCAGTGGCCAAGAAAACCCTCATCCTTTATGGGTGTCCAACACATTCAGTGCAGGAAGCTGCCAACTTGATGTGACTCTGATTCACTTCTGCTTCAATGCTGTGCGTGAAGCTGTCAGTTCAAACCGACTCACTGATTCACTCGACTCGCTTTGGCGCGAGGAACTGTCAGTTCAATTGGAATTCACAATGTGAGCGATTCCCTTGCAATCGATTCCTGATGGAGAAGTGAAAGCGGAAAGGGTTTCAGTGTGTTTAACCCTATCTTACCCAGGGTATACACCAGTGACACATGGATTTTGTGCCCAACAAGTGATTAATATCAGCTTCCTATGTAGCATCCAAAACACATAACACTGTAAAATATTTTTTTCCCCTCTAAATATCAAAAGATCCCCCCCTCCCAAAATACTAATAACGCATATCTTTTCCCTGCTTCCAAGGTGCCAAAACCTTTGCATAGTACTGTATCTTTCAATAAGATTAACTAAATATTTATTACTGTGAAATGTATTCCTATGTGTGTGTTTACTTGCTTAATCTAAGCTGCATGTTAGCTTAAAGCAGCATTATTAAAGGTGTGTAGTAGATTAAAGGTTTAAAAAAATGTCATTAAAGGGCACATTCACTTCATCTTGGGAATTAGCTGCTTATTTTTTGTGTGAAGCTAAAGAAAAAAAAAAAAAAAAAAAAAAAAAGACACAAAACTTCACAAAACTATTCCGTAGTAGTATTGCATTGCAAACGGCTATGGACACAGACCATCAGCCCCTCAGGCGCTCTTTAAATACTGAGAACAAGGTAAAACAGAGCACAAAAACAAATATTTATCATTTTATTAGTCAAATACCCTAGGCATCCAACTGCAAAACGCATCAAGAGCCCAGACTGCTCACATATACACAAACAGATCGAGCATAATCTCGTTTCTACACTCACTGTCCATTCTCTCAGCTCCACTGACTATACAGAAGCACATTATAGTTCTACAAATACAGACTATAGTCCATCTGTTGCTCTGCATACTGTGTTGGCCTGTTTTGTGTTGGACTGTGAAAAAGAAAAAAAAAGACATGTACTCCAGTACTAGGATTAGACAACACTCCTCTAGTGGTCTTTTTCAGGGCTCACTTCCCAGACCCACTGATCACACATGACACAGTGGCCACTTACGTTTCACTTACAGAAACAGCCACTTCTGGCATTGACCTCTGAAGCCTGGAAGTGCTCTCCCACACCAAGAAGTGGCGCTGATTTACAGCCGGACGTTAAGGCCATGGGGCTGCAGGGGTCGGGAGGCTTTGGCGTCGTGGAAGACTGATGGTTTGGGAGAATGGAGGGGGGTGAAAAAAAAAGTTCATGTGATTGATGCGGAGCGGCCCTAACTTAACAGTCTGCTAAAAGTCTATTGAGATTGGAGCTGTCAACGTATACAAACACACAAAACACGTCTGCCGCAATGACAGAGGGAAGAACTGGGGCTCAAGGGAAAGGCACTCAACACACAGCCACAAAAGAATTATAAAAAAAAAGAGAGAGACAGAAATCCCAAACAGTGCCAGCATTCACATCTTTGAGCCCGAAAACAAACATTTACGAAAGAGCCTCCAGGTCTAATATACACCCTAGTGACAAGGTGTTAGCATCCATTCTACTAACAAAGCAGACTAAATGAATGTGTTTCAACCATCTGAGTGAAAAGGCTCTTTCTCTCTGTGTGTGTAGAGAGAGAGAGAGAGAGAGAGAGAGAGAGAGAGAATGCATTTAGGAGTGGAATTGGCTGAGGATCTAAGAATAGCTTCTCTCTGCACTGAGGACTTTTTTCTATTTCTTTTCTATTTTTTTGAGCAGGTAATAAAGAAAATTGATGAGCCGTTAGTTGAATCCTCAGCCCTGGATCCGCCGGCTTAAACCTGTCTAATGCACACATTCTCTCTTTGGTAGGTGTGTGAATGTGTGTGCTGCCAACAGCACGCACCCACTGAACTGCCAGAGAGTCCAGCTTTTAAAATGTGCGTGTCAGTGTTGGACTACAGATCAACGTTGAGTTTAGCTGCCACTGAATTCTGCAGCACAGAGTCGATGTAAGGCCAAATAGACAGAGTTTCTTATTCTAATGGCTTGTGGAATCTATTTTAACGGAACTTGTAAGAGCCTAGTATCACAAGCATAATGCACAAACCTAGTGGCATAAGTGTTAAACGTTCAGAATTAGCAGAGGTTAACGTACATGAAACTAATTCTGCTCCTGCAGACCATGACATAACGGACTGAGGTACATGAGAGGAAAACAGTTCCTTGTAGGCATTTGCTTGCTGCTTTTTCATAAGAATTCCCTCTATGGAGGAGTATTTATTTCAACCAGCCAATGATCACGCACTGAAGACTCCCACAGCGTTATCTGTTCGACTGTGGGTTGCTACTGTCAACAGAATCCTGGGTCACGCAACGAGTACAGAATGTTTTCTGTTTTGAAGTTTTAAAAGAACTGAGTCTGAGTTCAGTTAGGGGGAGCTTACAGAGATTCACAAAACTATTCCGTAGTAGTATTGCATTGCAAACGGCTATGGACACAGACCATCAGCCCCTCAGGCGCTCTTTAAATACTGAGAACAAGGTAAAACAGAGCACAAAAACAAATATTTATCATTTTATTAGTCAAATACCCTAGGCATCCAACTGCAAAACGCATCAAGAGCCCAGACTGCTCACATATACACAAACAGATCGAGCATAATCTCGTTTCTACACTCACTGTCCATTCTCTCAGCTCCACTGACTATACAGAAGCACATTATAGTTCTACAAATACAGACTGTAGTCCATCTGTTGCTCTGCATACTGTGTTGGCCTGTTCATCACTGGTCCAGACCCTCACAGGACCATTATAGAGCAGGTATGATTAAGGTGGTGGATTATTTTCAGTGGGCATCGTCCTTTGACCTCTGACGAAGGACTAGAGGACGACCAACACAAACTGTGCAGCAACAGATGAGCCACAGTCTCTGATTTTACATCTATAAGGTCAAACGATGAGGTAGGTGTGTGTTACTAGAGTGGACTGAGTGAGCTTAGATTTTTAAAACACATGAGCACACTGACACACACACACAATAATCCAAAACATTAGAAGTGCCCCCTTGTTTCTACAACAGTTAGGGCTAAGCATTACTGCTAAAAGCATCCTTAATCCTGTGCGAGGCATAGTCGATGCAATATGCGTTCATTTTTGTAGAAGGGCAGTCCAGAATGATGATCTGCACTATGCAGCCACTGCAGTGGCAGGCCAAGGAAATCCTTGCCACCAAATCATGCAGAAAAATGGCTGCTCACTGCGCTGCACAAGGGACAAATCTCTGCACTCTCAACACTCGTCTATCACCCTTACTCACGTCAGCAGTTCCCTCCACATGAGGGAGAGAGGGAGAGAGAGGGATAGAGAGAGAGAGAGGATGTCCGGTAAACAGAGAGCAATCAGTTGTGTTTTCTTTTGCTGTCTGAGTATTCAAGCATGTGTTAATCAGCAGTAATGCAATTCACAGCGTCATATCTGATTACAGCCCCCCACCCCCACCAACAACACACACACATACCCACCCACACTCCCGGTCGTCTTGTGGGAACTCTTGCTGGTGAAACAGTCATGCGGACTCTTTCTGCACGAGTGGACCCAGGGCGGCCCCAAACCCTCCCCCAAGCGTCTCTGCTAAAAGCTGGGAGGAATGTCACAGATGAGAGCAGAAAGGCAGCAGAGCGGCCAAGGACACAAACACAAACATCCTAACCTAGCACAAGTCAGATCCGGCCCCTCCGCGCTGGATTCTTGATTGCACTGGAGCGTGTTTGTTTATGTACACATACTATCAGGGTGCATACAGATAATGATGCCACTCTGCATGGCCCTGGAAAGGTGAAACAGTCTGTATGCATTGGGGTAGGGTAACAGTCTCTGAGAGATGGCCCCTGTGACTTTTTGAGACTTCGGTGCTGTATTCTTAGAGCTAATATTTCATTAACTTCAAATCAACCCAACTGTATTTATACAAAACGTTCATATTAAAGCAATATTATTGCATATCAAAAGTCTAAATATTCACTTCTTACACCCTAAACTGACACTTAAGCTGTTTTAGTGTCAAACTGGTAGAATGGAGAAATAATAACGTTGACGTTTTGCACGTAGCCCATTTATTTTGGATGACAGATTTCTTCCTGACTCATAATCTTTAAATAACAATATTAATAATGCCATAAAATCTTTGGTATCACAAATTTGTAGACTGAAAAGTCAAGAGGGTTTTTATGGTCTCTGTGGCAAGTTATCACTTTAATACTGCAATGTGAAACATATACACTGTCAGAAGGAACGTGTACTATACATGTGCATTGTCACTAAATGTAAGAACAGTTTACATGTACATTTAGAAAAATACCACAATGCTTTTAAAGTCCTGTTGTGTTCCCTAAAGCTACAGTACATTCTCTTCTTCAGAAGGAGAGGTGAATTTTTGTAAGCCTTCATTATAGAACTGTGTAAAATTATGAGGGGTGGGGAGTTCTGAAGATGACAGGAGGTGCAAGAAAAATGTACAGTTAATATGGAGTAGGCATGGTACTTAACTAAAGTTACTGAATATGTACCTGCAACAAAAAGTCCCACTACAGTGACAGTTTTTCAGTGTGTGCATAAATAATTTGCAATATTCTACTGAAGTGAAACGGTTACGCTGCTACTTCCCAATCAGTAGCCGGCACTTATTGTGGCCAGGTATCACCAATGGCCATTGGTATGACCAATTGCGCGATTGTAGTGAACCTCTGCTCTAAACTCATACCAGCAAAGCTTGAGTGAGCCGGAATAAATCCAGAGATGTGGTTCGTGAAGCTGTGGCATGCCAAGGTACAGCTAGCAGAATATACTCTACTCACCATATCTTACAGTCATTAGACAGAAAAGGAGCTTGTTTATATGGCAGTATTATTCATATATTTAGGAACAGATGTCCTAACATCTCCAACGTTAGCTAAAAAGATTGCAGCCTTTTGAGCAGCCCTCAAAGAGCTTTACTTAGAGAAGTAGTATAAAAGTCTGTATTCTCAGCAGTAAATATAAAAATCCAAATAGTTTCATTTTCTCTTTTAACCATTTTTAGAGTGCAGAGGGTCTTCAAATTAGATGAAGAGAATGTGTCAGCCTCTATTGGTACTTGTGGTGGATGTGCACAAGTGTGTGCAGTTTTTCTTCTGCGAAAGCAAGAGAGGGGGAAAAGAGGGAAAAAAAAAGTGTGCGCCTGTGTAAGAGGACTAAGAGGAAAGCTGACAGAGTGCTGAAACTGCATCCAGGGATTTGTGAGAAGAATGTGTAAATAATGCACGCATCACTTCCACTTCTGCGCTAATCTTTGCGATTGTGTGTGCGTGCTGACTGCAGGCTGAGCAAAAGCTGAGGAGTTGGTGGGCTGCCTTTAGAGCTGCTGAGTTGCTTGCGAGAGTTGTGTTTGTGCATTCGTTTGATGTAGAATTCTCCAGTACACCTTGCCAGTAATGCACATATTACATAATCTATGCAATGTATACAGTAACACTTGTCAGCTTTTAGCCTTTGTAAGATGAAAGGAATGATCTTTCAGGGATCTACAGAGGAAAAGAGTGCTGTGCACGCAAACACACACAGCCTTTACATTCTCAGACTCGAGGCAAAATAATTGCTGGTGTGTGCTTGGACATCATTTCCAACACTGAGTTTAATCTCCCTGGAGGCTTTCTATCATATAACAAAACATCTCCTATAGAACCCTCTGCTTTTCCCCCTCTATTCAGCCCTGATACTGTATGTACACTATGCAGAGTGTCCATATTTACCCCACAGAGAAGATCATAGGTCCACAATGCCCAAAATGGACATGCAAGTTGACTGGAACACAGTTTTAGCCTAGGGCTGCCTCGTTCAATTAACTCCATGTTGGAATTAGCACAGCAAATATGTTACAGACAGGAAAGAAGGAGAAAACATACGGCCTTTTGGAGAGAGTCATTGTTATGTATACGCGGTTCTGCTGTGTGTACACAGACTGCGCCGGGTGTCACTTAACGATGCTAATTGGCTCTCTGGCTCCAAGTGCGAGGAGAATTAATCACTTTTCTAGCTTTTGTCAACCCCGAAACACACAAGTCACTTTCCCACTGGCCAAGGAGCCAAGGACTGCTCGCTGCATAAATATTCGGTTAAAAACTTTCAGCACACCCTTGAGACTGGGGTTCAAAATATTCTGTGGAGTATTCTGCAGAATATTCTGCTGATGTCCTTCAACAGCTAGCAATTCATGCAGCAAAACTGGTTCACAGGCTTTGAGCAGGTCAAGAATAGATATCCTAAAACTTATTTTTATTTTAGCCCAAGCACTGTACAAAATCATGAGATCTTCAGAACAGGCTGATGCCATTCTACGGCAGGCTCTTGTTTATCCTAACATGCATTTGTTTGTACTGTGTCTTAACTACTTCTGCCAGGGAAGGCACACAGTGTTGGGAAGGGAGAGAGCGCACTGGCATTAATCTGTGCTTTTTGGTTTCGAATGGGTGGGGTGAGACCACACAGGCTCTGGAAGAAAAGAGGAGTGCTGCAGGATTGCACCAGATGCCTGTGTCAGTGTCAAACACTTTTACTTGACCGGTGCTTGCCAAGCTTTATAAACGAAAGAGGGGAAGCAGTTACGCAACACACACTAATGACATACATTACCTTAATGCGCTATGCTAACTCGGAGTCTCCTACTGACAAGGGGGATTACGGATGGATCAAACCAAAGGTGGCATGAAAAGCAATTTCGACTAACAGCAGCGTGACAACGCTCTAGCTGTGAGGTCGACTGGGAACAGAAACGGGAGGAATCAGGTCTGTGGGTGGAAGCCAGAGTGGGACTGTGGGCGGGGCTAAATACCAATGAAGGCAGCCCTTAGGACGTGGATTAAATGAGTAAAAACAAATAGCTTACAGACAGGTTTTGATCCAGAGAGGAGGGAAGTGTGAGAGCGAGAAAACAATACTATAAAAATAATCACAGACCTAAACTTGGTAGCAGACATTACAGTGTCATTTCTGCAGAGTGTTCAACATTGGTCCTCATTGGTCCATTTAAAGCAGAGAGGTAGGGCAGGGCAGAAGCCATGAGGATAGAGCTACTGTGTCTAATTGGATAACTCTACCTCTGATTCAGTGTGTCATTCCCTGTCTGACATAGCCTGCCCTCCATTTGTTAAATTAGAAGGCAACAATGACAGTGGTGTGAGGAGTGATGACCAGAATTGTAAAATATATATATAATCACCTGCTGCCCCTTTTACTATTAGTCTCAATTCTCTACTAATGCAATTTACTACCACCCTCTAAAACAGAAAGCATGTGCACGGGAGGACAGTGAACTGGAGAGAGCAAGAAAGGAACTGAAAAATTACATCCAGAAATAGGAGAAGACAAAAACATATTGCACATTAAACACCTGAAACTTCAGGCTGGCAGGCACTAACATTCCCTTATCAGGTCTTCCAATATCTAAGTGAAGAGGATTTAAAACTATTTTGCGGCATGCTTTGACATTGCCATAGCGACAGCCACTGCCATGGCTTGATCTTTGAGTGGGAAAATAAATACATTATATAAAAAGCTTCAGACTTAATTGAGGGTGCTTTGTCATGGGCGATAATAGAACACATTACATATTCCCATGCTCAGGCAATCTAGCTGTCAAGATTTAATTATCATCATCAGAACAGCTTATAAGAGGGACCTTTAATCAAAACGCATTGTCCAAAAAGGAGAGTGAGGGGGAGAAAGAAAAAAAAAAAAAAAAAAAAACTAAAAATTTTCGATAAATGCATCCCATCACCTAACACCTTATTTAAATCAGAACTGATATTAAAGTGCGATAATGATGAAATGGTACTGCATGATTAATAGCTTATACTATCCAATACTATAACCGCAAATGAGACAAATAGGAAAATACTTGTCTTGATTTACACGAGAAGCCACAGAGAGCAGTCTCCATTTTTTGTCAGTGCTGCTTTTGAAAATTCAAGCCTATTAGCTTCCCTAAAGGTCCAATTATCTTAATTTCTCTTTAGCGCTCTCTTGTTTAGCCAGGTGTGTAAAGGGCTGACTCTGCAGCAGCCTGTGCAGGAAAGGTCCTCCCTGCAGAAAAGACTCACTCCTCAAAAACGGAAGATGTCCTCAGTCAAGGAACCAGGCTAACGCACTCCCACTGTCCTGGGGGGAACGACAGAAATAGTTCTAGGGATGATGTAAAATCTTGAAGTGCTTTCAGGACGATAACTATTCTGTAGGTTAAAAGTTAGTGTCTCACAATTCATAGTGAAGGTCAGCCGCTGGGAGGAGACAGGTGCTACTTGCTGATTTAAACTGAGGTTCTCCAAGGTAAACTTTCCTCTAGGCACTGAGGGGAAACAGAACACTTTCCGCTGTCTTAAAGACGAAGTCTTGCTGTGCTCCTCCAGCTACTGCAGTAAAGCTGGTTTCACAGACACCCACTCAAGGTCTGTCCCAAAATCTAGAGTGCTGCCTAAGTAGGCACTGACTACATAGACAGCTGTTTAAGTAGGGAGTGTTCTAAAGGTCGTCTGTGCTCATGAAGCAGATCGAGATGCTCTAGTTAGAGAGTGATAGCTAGAGAGCATCACAGCTTGTTCCTGCCCACTGGTGTTTACTTAGATCAGCTGCTAGCATCAGCACTATGGATTTTTCACTTCCGTTTTTTTTTTTTTTTTTTTTTTTTTTTTTTGCAGTTTTAATTAGTATTGCTCTGGAAATAGGAGTTGTGCTTGCGTGGCATCATGGGATCATGGGACTGCATTCACGGCTGATGAAAGGTTCGATGCAACCTTAAAATTCTGCCAGTTTAAGGTACCTCAGTAGGCAGTATTTTAAGGTAAGAATTGGGACAGCCTACATACTGGGAGCATGCACAATATGTCGTAAAAATGCTCTCTATGTAGATAGCTCTCTGTGTTATGTGACAGACCCTCTGATTTCTTCAAAAACTAATATATTCTACCAGGATTACAGTACAATATGTTTTTAAAATGTAATAAATTCTGTTGGTTTCAATCTACAGTGTTAAGTGGCAATAGTTGGGGTCAAAGCTAAATTCCCATATATGCTTCATGCAATACATGAAATTGTTAAATGTACATTTTTAACATGAAAAACATACCAGAACGCGTGGATAATATCCAAAAGAACTTAAAGGAACACTACATAATACTTTTACCTTAAAGTCCTCCTCCCCATTGTTTTCAGTTCCTGGGGAACCCCAGGAGCAAAAAACCCAAATCTTACACACCATTTCTTTAAAATGGCTGTTTAAATTGTTAGCATGTTTGTTTTATATTAATTTGTATACATTTTAATCATTTATATCCTTACATTTATTATTAATCATTGCTTTCTGTTTAATAGGTTAATTTCAGCAAAAGAGAGTACATATGAGCAGCAATAAGTGATATCATTTTGGTGTTCCTAGGGCATTAAAACATGTTAAGCGTTGTAGTATATCCATGCTAAGAACACAAGCAAGGGTAGGGAGGCGTGGCTGAAGGGAAGGGCGTGGTTGAATAGAAATCATTTGTTTAGGCTGGTGCTCTAGTGTGACATCTAGTGGCAGAAAGGATCAATTACAGAACTAATATTTTGACTCTTAATTTGGAATTGTAGGCATATTGCTGTTAACAGGCTTTTTCTGACAGTCTGGATGCAGATGGCTGTCAGAACCTTGGCCCAAAATGGCTGGACACCCCACAAAGAGGTGTCAGAAGGAGAGAAACAGGATTATACTTGAATCAAAGGTCCTCAAGGACAGCCTTCAGTGAAATGTCAAAAAGCAGCCATGTCATGTCTGCAGGAGTCTGGGCAGACTCATATCTGAACAGAGCTCGACCTTTGGCCAGTGCCAGAGTTTACAGGCCTGGAACTGACCCTACACACTGCAGTCTGTACACAGCCACAAAGCACTGCAGAACCATGTCACTCAGAGCATAAAACAAAGCCTGAGTTGTAAATAATCTAATGCATCTCTCTGCATGATTCGACAGACTGCCTGCAAATAACAGTAATCCAACTTTTCATGCTTAGCAACCATCACTAGGCATCAGATTCCTAATCAAACTCTGGCGGATTTCTCAAAACAGCATTTTGGCTCCACAGAAGGAGGATACTGGTTGACGAGAATAAAGTATTCATGTATAAAGATGCTTCAACAAGTTATACAAAAGACATTTAGAAATATGACAAAACAATAATATTTAGGGGGGGAGTCACATTAAAAAGTGAGTCCATAGGACAGTGAGCTTTTCTTGTGGTTTTGCCTTATGCTTCTATAGCACTAATACAAACTGCTATTAGTGATGGATGCACGCCTCAATTCATGCCCTCCTTTATATAGTGCACCGGCTGCTGCTGCACTGATGTGTTAGCCATACGTTTACATGTGTGCTTTGCAAAATCTAAACAAAAGAAGTTTTCAAGAAACAGTGAAATGCACTAGGAAATTACTTTCAAAAATAGACATTTACCTCCTTAAATGTGCTTAAATGAGTCCAAACAGGAACTCTCATTTCTGTATCTAGTGTGCTTAATTTAAAAAGCAGTCTATCAGAACTGTATATGAAGTCTGCCAGCTTTAGAACTTGAGTCAAACCTACATTAGTGAATGAAAGAAATTACAGATAAAACACCTGAATGACAGCTGCAAGTTTTCCATATGCAGCCACTAAAAAAGACTAAGGCTAAGTGGAATTTTTGTAGTTACTGGGCTTTGTAGTTGGAATGACACTGACCTCAACGTATGATAGAAAGCCACTTATGCTCTCAATTAATTTCTTAGTCCACAGTAATCACTGGAAAGTTCCTTGACTTTATTTCTTGTTGTGTGGACGGGTAGAAGCTGACAACATTTAAGGCTACTAAAAATAATAATAATAAAATAAAAAAATAAAATCATTCTTTCAGAACCCGGTTGCCAAGCAACAAAAGCGTGACTGTCTCTCTATGCAGGGTCTGTTTACATTTCGGAAGATTTCAGCACAGTTTCTCTCTGACGTTGAGAGGAGTGCATTAATGGTGTCTTCTCAGTTTTGAGGGAAACTGTCTTCAGTATAAGCCGCTGATGAAAGAGGATGTGAGAGTGAGGACGGCTACAGCAGCTTCAATCTGCATGGATTTGATGACTTTCTCCCTCACACAGACAGATTAAATCAAACACCACTTGTCACAGTTAACTGTGTAAAAGGCTTGGCAGGACTCTTTTGCGAAGCTGAAGGACTCTTTTAAAGCTGAAGGAAGCCAAGCAAATAATTAGGAAGTCCATACAAAAACTAGAACTCGGGTAAGGAGGAGGTATATTATCAGCTCTGCTATGTAAATCTGTGAAAATATTGGGGCTGACTGACAACAGTACAGAGAGACTAATAAAATAAATAAATAAATAAACAAATAAAAATAATAATTAAAAACAAACAAACAAAAGTCTTAAATCACCAAAGGTCTTCTACTGAAGACCTGTGTGCAGTAATTTGCTTTAAATAGGCATTTCTCCAATTTTAACCCTCTCTTTTACATGATTGCCTGTCTCAGTGTCATCATTAGAGGTCAGCTGAGGTAAGCGCTTTTCTCATCTCCTTTTTTCGAACAAAAAAGGCACAAGCCTCACAAAGCGTTTCTGAATCTGAAAGAATAGCTTAATGAGGACCATATGTCCTCGGAGTCCATTTCATTACTGAATCTCTTCAAATAGGACACCTGACGCAGCAAGGCTCTAATGCCTCTCTCTCAGCCGCTGGGGGAGCAATAAGAAGAAACAGTAACACTTCTTAACGTTAGAAATACACAAGAGTGCGACTGCCGGGGCTGAACAAAAATGAAGAGGTCAGCATGAAAGAGTGACGAAGCTTTCAGATTTTGCCACATTCCCTTTAACCCTGAGCTGCCTGGAGAAGATGCATGTGCAGGCTGCACACAGCCTCTTGTTGATCCGTGCAACTCGGGCCTCGGCAGCTCATAGTCGATCTTGTCAACGTGGCCTGCCATGTTGGCCTGTCCCCTCTCAGCAGCCACGCAGCCACGGGGGAAGAGAGTGGAATGGCCAAGCCGAACCTGTCTCCTTTAATTCACTCGGCCTGGCCTCGCCAAGTCAATTCCGCTTGCTGAGAGAATGGTGGTGCAGGAAGTGAAAGGGTCAAACTGCATGCGAGGCATCACTCAAAAACTGCCAAGCACTGTGTCCACAAAGGTGACACTGAGACAGGGTGAGGGGTATTTGTTTGTTCGTGTTTGCTTGTGTCTCTCTCTGAGGGAGTGTACACAAGCGTGAGTGGCTTTCTAAGCTGCCTGTATGCTGAATCAGAAAGCAGATTGTGGAGATACACATTTGAGGTCACTGTTGTTGCACAAAGGTAAATCTGAAAGAGACAACTTGGTTTAATTGTCCAAATACAGAAGTACTTGACAGGTTGGGTCAAATACAGAAATATTTGACAGGTTGGGTGAGCTTTAAGGTTCTGTTCTGGTCCTTACTAGAAAAACCCATGTAAGAATAGCTCCAATCACAGCGGTGGACCATAGTTTATGGCAAAGAGTCAAGATGGGGTTAGATGGAGCAGAACAAGCAATAAGGGCAGAAAAATAAGTGTACTGATTGAAAAGGATGAAAATAAAATGTGAAAATGACTTTTGGCTCATTTTCATATAAAGAAACAAGCGCTGTTTTGAGTCGTTCTGAACATAGCAGGTCACATATCTTAAGACCTTTCAGACATATGAAAAAGTGATGTCCCCTTTTGTGTTTGTGATGTTTGTTGACATTCGTTGCTTGTTTTTGTCCAGAAAACTACAAGCCCTATTTGACTATTTTTACTGTTGTAAATTTTCAGTGGCTGAAAATTCCGTGCATCACTAGCTATTTCACCTCAGCTATTCAATTTGCAAAGTGATATATGGTACATTGGGGAAGGGATTTCAAGTATGTGGTGGTTGATTTCGGGTCGAGGGAGACATCCATGTGATGGATTCACAGAGGAGGGAAAAGGCAAGGCCCTCTGATGCCCTCATCTGTATATAATAACCATGTCAGCATGAAGCTTCTCCAGTGTTCACTTACTTTCTCTCAGTGATGGGAGTGAGGGATTGAGGACAGGAGAAACAGCTGGCAAGGCCACATTTGACCGCCAGGCCATTGCTTTCTCTCACCTCTTTGAGCCATAATGAAAATGCCGCGAGAGATTGGGATCGCAGCGAGCGAGGGCTTCATCAATCAAAGGCCAGTAGAGAAAAAAACGCCAATAAAACTGGCACAAATCCACAACCCTGTTCCACCCTGCACATAAACACACGTTCCAAAATCTTGTGCTTGTTTTGCATCCACTGTTCCTGGCATTGGATGTGTTCGTCCTGAATTAATGAAATATGACATGAGTTTGTTTGTTTGTTTTTTGTTAACCCCCTGTCCCTCAAAAGGCTATTCTCTGCTCCCCAACCCGGTTCAGGGCTGGAAAGCATGAGACCATGCTGATTAGCGCGCTCGTACTGATTAAATACGAAGTGACATTTGTTTTCTAGTCTGGTCTTGTAAGAGCTATGATGAGGATGCATTTGTTCATTTGTGTGCCTACACACTCACCTTGTCTTTCCTCTGCCTTGCCACCTCCTCGGCCGACTGCAGCGTTTTGCAGTACGGGCTGCGTTCGGCTGTGAAGTGGACCTTAGAGAGAGAGTTCTCCACCAGAGCCACGGACAGATTCACCCCCTCAATGTGCAGCCAGCCTATGAAGTTTCCAGCTTTATCCATGCTCTCAACCTCCACCTCCACCTGAGAGAGAGAAAGAAAAGAGATAAAGTGCTTGGAATCTCTGGAACTGGTAAAGAGGTACAATTAAATCATGATGAATAGAAATAGAAAATAGAAGGCCCTCGTCTTTTTAAATTCTATCCAATTAATTGTAGTCACCAAATCTGCTCATAAACATCTCCTGCATTCACAATGCCACCGAAACATAGGAGAGTGAGGGATAACATTCTTAAAGACTTGAGAAGCCAATCACCCCTTCTTTTCAAACTACCACCAACACAACACCACTGGACAGGCCAATGTGTTGAAGGAGAGTATCAACTGCCCAGGTTTGTCGTTTCAACTGACAGTTACCTGTACTAGCCAGTGCACAGAGTTGTGAAGAGGAAGAGTGGCCCTCCTTCCCACGCATAACCCATTTGCAAACCTAATTTTTAAACTTTAGGTACATTTCCACCAACAAAAAAAATGACTTCCAACCTGAACTGTGATGGCGCACATTAATGTTTCAAGCTAAATACGCTGCAGAAAGAGCACAGAGCCTCAAATTAAGAGTTACAGTAAAGCTGGACAAGGTTATTTACAGCATGTTATATTTTCCTTAATGGCGTGCAGGAAAATGTCGCCCCTTAACTGTGGCTCTGTACGTTTATCTATGGCTCTGAGTCTGGGGCTAAATTAAGCCAGAGCAATGCTAGAGCCCCTCCACTAATGATGCATCTTTGGCTCCCATCAAAACTGTGGAAACATGGGCCAGTTATTAGCACAGCAGCAAGGTTCTAGGAATCTTGAACGGAACCCGTTAAAAAACCAGTACTTGGTGTAAACGGACGAACTGTGCTCTCTAGGACTCCAAGCCTTGGACAGCTGCAGCATTCCAGGGGTTCAAACCTACGATTTCCCAATAATAGGCCTAGAGCATAGATAGCTGTGCCACTCAGGAGCCCCAGGAGGCCCAGTTCTTAAATAGACAGATCTGTGGAAGAGAGAGAGCCCTTTATTGATTACCCACCAAGCTCCGCACTTCAGGTGGCAAGAGAAGCCTCCTTTTGGCACGCGCCCTCTCTCCCTCTCTCGCACACACACACACACACACACGATAACTGTCACCGGATTGCTCATCTTTCTCGCACAATTAAACTTTAGGTCAAGCTTCAGTCACAAACTAACTTTAGCCTGACATTCACAATTAAACCACACGCTCGGAACACAGACCTCTAATAGATCATTTTGTCTCCAAGAGATGGGGCTGTTTATAAGCCAGCAATCAGAGATAAGAGGCAAGGACAAAAGGTCTGCTACATCTTTGCATAGCAGAAGAAAAAGAAGCTTTAAGACGATAGGAAATAGCTTGGAGTCAGAGTCTCTGCTGTCCAATTGTCCCAGGCTAGATTCACGCCGTTGGCTAAATAATTTCCCAGCACACATGTAGCTGCTCAGAAGTTCAAGGTGGCTACACAGATTTTTCTTTTTAGGAGATTTGTAAATGATTATACTGGCATCATAGCCTACTGGAATACATTTAAATGTATTGATGCTTGTTGTGTCTGTGGAGGGTGGTAGAGCAGCAAGAAGAATAAACAATACATTTTACAACATTTCTTTGAAAGAGACTTTTGGAGTCATTATCAGAAGTAATGATCTGCCTTTTGCTGTTTGTAACGTTCTACCCTCACAGTCTTGGAATTATTGCTGGAAGCCTAAAGTGTATGTAAGGCCAAAGACAGCAGCTCATCTGCTGAGGCACAGTTTGTGTTGGTCGTCCTCTAGTCCATCAGTGGACACAGGACGCTGTTGGCTGGATGTATGTGATTGGTGGACTATTCTCAGTCCAGCAGTGACACCGAGGGCCTTCAAATCTTGAGCCACACTGCTGTGTCTGATCCACTTGTAGCAGCAAAACCTACACCAACACATCACAACCAATGTGGCACCAGTGTCAGAGGAGTTCTGAGAATGATCCACCACCTAAATCATACCTGCTTTGTGTTCGTCCTGTGGTGTGAAATGGAACTAAAGTGTGCAGAGAAACATGCAGACTACAGTTTAATTGTAGAAGTGTGATCATTTGGTGTGGGCAAATGTTAGAGATTCTGAGCTTAGAGACTGTTATTGTTAGCCTTTTGTGTCATTTCTTTCTTCACAGCAGGACACCTCTAATTAATGTGGAGAAAATACATATATAAAAGACAAAGTATTTAAAAAATAAACAAAGTGAAGAAAGCCCAGGTAAACAATTTGAATTACAGAACAAACAACCTAAATACACATCTAATCAAACAAAACTTGCTGACAATGCCATATTGAAGATGAGATGGACAAAATGGTAGCCCAGTTTCTCATACTTCCCCTGTATGCTACTTATCCCGTTTTTTTCACACTTACATGAAACAAAACCAATTTTGTGAGTACGTTTTTAGAGCCGACATGGGAACAGGCAGGTGTTGTGGAAAGATACTCCAGGAGTCAAACGATTAAGACTGGAGCTGTTCAGCCCCTCAGCCCCCTGGGAAATCTGCTGGGAATTACTTGGGAGGCTGAGCCAGCGAACGTGGAGAAAGTAAAAAGCTTTTTAATGAGGGCATAATCGCCACTTTGATTAAACCCAAGCATGACAACCAACTTCACATTATTGGGACAAACAAACACGCTTTCCTCTTCACCACTGGCTAATGGAAGGCTAATGTGCTCCACTCAAAAACGACAGCCCTCCTGTTGAGCCACCCCACACACACAAAAAGGGTCCCACACTGCAGCCTTCTTGCTAAACCCTAGGTTGTTTACATGTTCAAGCTGCCCCTAGTGCACTGTCATGGATAGGTTAAATGCAGAAGACATACGTACAATGACAAATAATTGCACATTGACCATTTTACTGAGATAAATACTGTCCCAGGTGAAAAAGGTTTTAGAGAGTGTGCCAATGATGCAACAAGATTGTTGTGTGTGTGTGTGTGTGTGTTTTTTTTTTGTTTTTTTTGGTTTTTTTTAAAAGTTATTGCAGATGAGAGTGATGGTAACATATGGTATTCTGGGCAGAGACATATTTTAATTCTCAGGCTTATCATAAGACAAGGTCACATTCAATGCTGCACACTAGAATTCTCAGAAAACACCTAATATCTTATATAAGCCATTGCATTCATTTTATAGTTACATGAAACCAATCTAGATGCCATAAATGAAGTGAATGAAGTGTGAAAGTAACATCACATTTGACCCCCCCCCCCCCACTCTATTCAGCTTATTCCTATGCCCCACAATGCTCCATATGGAATATGGATAGAGCGTCCACTGAAGCGTGATCCGACAACATGCTAAAAACCTCTTTACACAAACAATATGACTATGAATAAGGAATACTTATTGTTAGAATGTTTGCTCGTGTGTCAATGGCAGCACCTGAAACCCTAAACCTGTGTGAAAAGCTAACTTTTTACTTTCTAGAAAAACTACTTACTGTTTGTTCAGTCTTTACACACAGTGATGCTTTGTGTGAACATTTAGAGCAAACAAGGCAGTGATATGTGGTTATTCTACCTCTGCTAGGGTACATTGTATAATAATTACTGTACATTGTACAGTTCATTTTTTGGGATTCTTATTGCGCACCATGTTTTTGGACACCACTACAAAATGGCAGAACCCCACAATAATGCACTTTAGTCACAGATTAGGAGGGTTTGGTCATTACCTACTTGCCCTTGCCATAGTTGTAGACTTTAATTGGCTGTAGCTGCAAACTGTCTTGTTCCAGGAAACTTGTTCCAGAAAGTCTCAGATACACTTAATGAGACAAACAAAGAATTTAACAAGTTTACAGACTTGGCACACATGACTTCTCCACAAATACTGACAAATAGCACTTTCAATCTCTACTGAGAATTCACAAGGAGAATACGGTGGCTATGCAGACTAAAATATTAAACAGAAAAGTAGTGTGACTAAAGATCCAAGGCGCACATTACACACAAATGTATGAAATATCACAGCAGAGAACAGAGTAAAGCTATATTGGTGGTCCATGGTTAGCATGTTCTCTTCTCCCGCCCACCCCATGTCACCCCTTATGTTGCAAAGCTCATTTACAATTGTTTCAGAGCTCTCCTAATAATTTAAACTGCATTTCAATCAGGACACCTGACAAATGGCTCAGCTATTCATATAGCATCATTTGCAGCACAATGCTAGAATGAAAAGGAAATTTGCTCGACGCTTGACAACAACGTCACTCCTTCCAGAAGACTGGGACAGAATTTATGCTGAGTGTAATGAGGACAAAACAGAGACTGATATACGAGCCTAGGGGTAGGGTGTCTCAATTCTTGTTGGGTATTTTCCCTCATACACCTTCATTATAACTTATTATGTCTGTCAGTTCTGTTCTACTGCTGTGTTGTAATTTGCTTCCCCTTCACGAGTCCTGGTTCCTCTCAAGGTTTCTTTCTCATGCGCTCTGGAGCATTACACAAGCAGAATGACCATTTTAGTAACATTCCACAGTCTACTTGCTCAGGTTTACCCACCTTCCCTTGGCCCTAACCTGTATCAAACGCATCCATTAGGGCAGCATGCTCAATATTCAATCAGTGTGTCCAAATAAGGGTGTTAAGGGAGCTTTGCTGTGGTAGATAATGGTAAAGAAAGAGACTGAGAGAAAGAGACCTTGCAGTGTTTGCTGCTGCCCCTACGCTGGTTCCAGGCCTAGCACTGCCTTAATGCTCTAGCTGCTGTGTGTAGGACTAACAGCCAACAGAGCACATTTCACACCCCCCAGAGCTAAACTACACAGACAAACGAACACACGTCCCGTGCAGCATTTCGCAGCCTCATCCAACAGGAAAACACGATGGCACAATAGGGGCAGGAGGAGTTTCCTGAATGCTGCACAGATGGTTTCCACTGGAAGCTTTTCCAGAGCCAAGATAGCTCCCTGAGGAGGAGGCTTTTGAGACAAAATGGCTCCCGGTGGAGCACAAATAGTCTCTGCAAGAGTGAGAAATGTGACACTGGGTAAAGCGTAAAATAAACACCCAAAACCTCTACTAAAAGGGTGGTTCAACATTTGCTTTCTAATGACCACATATGATTGCGCTCTAGAGTAGCGACTCTCAAATCATTCCTCAGGGGGCCCCAGAGTGCTCACATTTTGGCTTCAAGCCATCTTGTAACACATAGGAATAGAACAAAATTGGACTTTTAGCAGGCTGTACGATCCATTTTAAGAATTACAGCTTTAGAGAGACACAAGTAAAGAAAAAGAGGGTTGTTCTTTGAGTAGCTGTGCTCTAAAAACACTTTAGTGCGTTTGTGCATTAATTTGATTTTGGAGATCTGATGTGCCTGCCAAAGCATAAACTTTAACATGTCAAAATCAGAAAATGAAGAATAAAATAAGCTGTACTTATTTTGAAATCATTAGAATTGTACTGGCCCTGCATCCGAGTTTTTCCAAGCAGTGCAACTGACCAGCTTTTTATGTGAGTGCGCAAAGGTTAAACCACAAAAGGAACTACAACCACAGAAAAATAAAAGAACTGGGCAAAAGCAGAGAAAATGAGAGTTTCTCTGGCCTTGATTTTTGCTGCTGCTTGCTCAGGGCCATGGTTAGATATGTGTTATTTATTATCATTAAAAAAAAGCTTACTGAACAAACTGAACAGGGCTGTTTACACAGGTTGAGGATTGCGCTTGATCACTGTACTTTGCCCAAACCCTGTCAAATGCATTTCATTATCACTCTTGCCTTAGAACAGAAATCTCTCTGGGCTATGATCTCAAAGTGCCGTACAGAATAAGACCATTAAAGCTGTTGCACATCACCAAACCAAAATGTATTGGGAAAACTTTCTCAAATGCTCACGGTATTGTTATATTGACTACAGTGGGATGTAAGGAATAGTGCTGAGCACAAGTGTAGAATAAAACCTAATTTTCAAAGGTGCTTCACCAAAGTGCAAGAGAGCGGTAACATGCTTCTTTTAGATCACAAGCATCAACCTCTGTTTAACCTTCACCAGTCCTATCCTCTCTGCATCATTCCCACACACAGCTACACACACTCCTGATGTGCAGATGTGTCACAGACGCATTACAGCTCTTTTTCTCCCTGCTCTAATCAGCTGCCACACTCAGTGCAGCTCACATTCTAAATCTGCTTTTATGGCAGAGCCCAATTACCAGAGGCCTCTCGCTCATGTGTCGTCTCACTATAAGCTCATCATGGCCATAAAGGGGCGGCGGAGAACTGAGCCAAGTGGAGAGAAAGCGCTGTGCGTTTTGATTCTCTGATGTCACATGAGGATTCATCTTGCGCCTCTAATTTGCAGATGTAAGCACCACTTCCAGCCGAATACCGAGCACGCAGGTTGTGGGGGCGGGGCTGTGATGTCCTCATTCGTTTTCATTAAACGGCAGCCCCTCTATGAGTAATGTAACCTGCCAGAGTGCTTGAACCATAATGTATAATATTATAATATTAAAGGTGGAGGGGGAGGGAAAAAAAAAAACCTGTGAGGCATTTTATCAACAAAAGGTACCATAGGTTGCATCATACTTGCAGAACAATTTATGGAAGAGACTGTGTGTGTGTGTGTGTGTATGTGTGTGGGTGTAGGTGAATGTTTGCACGTGTGAAAGGAAACGCCCTGGAGGAATGCAAGCTGTTTTACCATCAACAGTGATGATAGGCAGGTAAAGGAAGGGCATCTGACATACCACTCAGAGTATGAAGCTCTGTGATCTGGATGTGTGTGTGCGCTGTTAGTGTGAAAGACATGACAAATGAGAAAAAATTAGATTTAAAATTTTTTAAATTCTATTATTTAAAAATAATCATAATAATAATAATAATAATAAACCTTAAACATCAGCACTGGTTAGTGCTGTTAATCACAGGACCCTCCACTCACTAAAGGGCATTATCATGTATCAAACAGGAGAGCCAGCCAAGAAGTACATGCTGCCATCGCGCACATGGGACTCAGTCTGCAGCCGCACATATAGTGTGAGACTGTATGACAGTCATTCTCTCTTACACACACACAAACTTCTGCTGAATCAGAACAGGTCACTCTTCTATGAAAGAGCAATGTCAGCTTATCAAACAAGGTTGGACGTGGGGAACCATCTTCCAACCTATGAGTCTAGTTGCTCTCTCCTTGTGCTATCAGAAATCACTTAATAATAAATCATGCTGGTTTAAGTACTAGGGCAAGTGATACAGACCTTGAATTACTTTCATTAAAAACAGCTTAATACGTTCTACCAGTTCAGTCCAGGGTCAATAAGCATCAATGTGTCAATAGAAACACTCAATGATGAATGTGAGTGAAATCGAATCTGCATGTGCTTTTGTGGGGGTGGGGCGAGTATAACCAGCCGTGTGTGCTTGTATGCAGGCATGTATACAGTGATGCCTGTCCTTATCGTGGGGGGCATTGCCTCCTCTCTGGCAGAGCTGAGCCTGGTTCCAGCCGTGCATTGTGTTAACACTGTTATTAGGTTTGCTGACAGCACAGCTGTGAGGGTCGACAGTGCGAACAGCGCCACAGTAAGAGGACATCTTGAGAGAGTGTGTGTGTGTTTATTTTAACCACCGTTCAAAAACAAAAGTAGTGGGTGTGACCAATATATATATATATATATATATATATATATATATATATATATATATATATATATATATATATATATATATATATATGATCACACCTGGCCTCTACTCTTAACCTTCTCTTAACCTACAACCAAATAAGCTGGTTGTTACTATGGCTTTAGGTACATTCCTTAATGCCATGCTATACACTTTATTGTCAGAAATCTGAATCCTCTGAAATGTCTTGTATCACAGCAGATCCAATGACAAAGAAGGGACCAGGGGGTGGGAGTAGGGGGTCCTTTCACAAGGACTCAGGACAACACACTTACAAACCAAACCAGAGATTCCTGTGGAAAAACGATATTGCTACATGTATGCAAATCTTTTGATTACGTATCCCAACAGACTGTGGTATTAACAAGCTCCTAATAGTGCGCGCTAATCTTTCCATGACTATGCTATAGGCTGTTCTAAAACCCTACTCCTAGACTTACAATATTGCTACAGATTTCACAAAGAGAAAGCCATAGAGATCATTATAGCGTAAAACAAAAATAAGATCTGATTATTGGCCCCAAGAGATCTTAACCAATGAAGAAAATAAATGCATTGCTGTACCTCACTACACACATAATCAATGACTGCTCCATAAAAATGTGGCATTTATATGACATAACCTAACGCCCTGATTATGTATTTTTAAGGGAGATGGGTATGAGTCATGAGAAAATGATCTTCTCTGTCGTTGTGTTCATAAGAGCATTCTGGTTGTACAACTCGACCCGGATATTGACATTCTGCTGAAATAAACTGGTCTCATCATCTATCAGCAGTACTAGTAATGTAGAATTGTCAGTGGCGAGCATCAGCTTGAGGGGGATAATGCCCACCCACAGAACTGGGCTGTGGAACAGTATAACTGTTCTCTAGAGTGATGGATGAGTTGAAGAGGTATTTGTGATCCAGAAACAAATATTTGGACAACACACAAGTTACTTGGCTAACCTCACCATGTAAAAATCAAAAGAAAGTTTATTTTATATTACTTCATTTGTTGTGTTTGATAATTCAGGCAAGCAATCTGCAGTGTGCTAATTGCTGTGATATAAGCCACCTCGTCGTTCCAGTGCAAAATCAAAGACAAGCTTCTGGACTCCAAGCATGCCCTATTTTGGAGTTAAAAAAGAAATATGGTGTAAATTTTGCCAAACTATCAGCCTCACAGCACTATCCACCCACAGAAACCCTCTCGCTGCTCAGTACCCAATCGACATGTTGGCTATTAAAATCAACTCTCTTCTCTTGTACGCAGATGCAGAACTGAGAAAAATGACTGGGAGGGCAGCAGTGGCACTTAACCTCAGGTAACCATGGTTACCATGTCAAAATGCAGTGTCCCGCGGCGCCATCTGTGTGGTAAATAACTAGCGTGTGTGAGAGGCAGCGGGGAGCTGGGCGCTGTTACGACAGATGGGCTTCATGTCACAGCCCGGAGTCTGGGAGTGCAAGATCCTCTGTTAACTGGGACTGGTAACACCTGATTGTACATACGTACATGCACGCAAGCACTACAGTGTGACCTTGCTGACCTTCAAAATGTCCAGTGTGTGAGCAGAAATGAGAGCGAGCAGCCTTTCAGATGAAGAACGTTAACAGGAGTTGAGCTGGCTGGATCTGAGATTAAGGCTAGTGTCATATCACCATCATATTACAACAGATACATGACTACACAGACTTTCTAACTGCTCTGTCATACAGAGACATGTGGAACCTTGGGTGGATCTATATTATACACGATTTAAAAAAAAAAAAAAAAAAAAAAGGAGCAATGCATCAACCTTTAAGTGCACAACTAACGAGCCCTTTAATTAAAGAATGTGTGCTGTAAGAAAAATAAAGACAGAAAATAGATCAAAAATCAAGAGCTTCCCTAAGGTTAAATAAGGTAGTGTTTTCTGTGCGGCGTAAATCAAAGCCTCATTTCGAAGACAGAGGGTGTCCATTGATTCAGAGGGAAAGCATTGGCCTTTTTTTTCCCTCCCTGTGTTGAGCACCTCTCGTAAAAGAAAGTGTCGCTGCACTTCCACACACTTCAAATGGAAGACCACGGCTACCATCTAGTATATCACGGGCCACACAACATCGGCTACAAAATTCAGGCTAATCTTAAACTAGGCACATTGTAATCTTACCTTTTCTATGCTACCAGCATAGCCCAACAATACTGATGATTTACCACGACCTAGCCCTTTTCCATCAATTTGGAACTGGTTAGGTCCCCTCATGCAAGTTTAACTGAAGCATGTTTATACAGCCCTGCCTGGTGCACTTGGTGTAAGTCCAGTGAATGAAATAGCCATGTATTTTTATTTATTTATTTATTCATTTATTTTTTAAATGGGAAAATTGGAAAACATTTGTTATCCAATTACACAATTGGGAAGAACACAGAAATAAAAGCAAATAAAAACAAGAAAATGCTCAGTCTGTTTTCTAGGACTGTGATGGACTTGACTATCTGTTTGTCTCTGGCACTGAACTCGGCCACAGTAATCCTGGAACCAATCAACCCTGCACTGTATCCTTGGATAGCACCAAGTTTCCAAAAATCCTGAATAGAACCAGTTCAAGAACCAGAGTTCTTTTGGTGGCCAAGGGCTATTAGAGAGGTTTGCTTAAACCCAAACACAACGCACGGCTTCAGAGGTATCTGAATACTAGTGCCTGGTATCGTGGTTGGACTAGAAGCTCTAAAGAAACAGGTCCATTTAACAATAAAACATGACTACAGTTGAATTTACAAAAGAGTACTTCTGTGCATTAAAACCCAACAGTGGCATGTAGGATACGTTTTTAAAATAGTCTGCCTCAAAGAGCAGAACCGCAAAATGGCTTATTTATTAAGAAGCTGCTGGCGTGGTTGAAGTGGGAGGAAACAGGCGGCAGTATTTCTGAAATTTAAGAAACAACCTGAAAGACAAGAAAAAGATACAGATGCTCTTGCCCAACTCAGAGCATGGAGGACAAACACAGTGCAGCGTGACCTCTGTCAGACGCTCTCCTGTTCTGTTTGCAGATGGTGACATTTCAAAGCAGTTCTTCGCAGCTGTGATATATATATATATATATATATATATATATATGGGTTTTTTTTTATTTTATTTATAAGCATGCCTGCATGTCTGCACGCACACGCATCAGTCAGTGAAGGTGAGCTGAGACCAGGTGCACATCAGCTGAGCTCATTGAATAGCTTTTATAGAGCAAATGCATCAGTGTCGCAAAATTGCTGGTCTAAACCTAATTTTCAACTGCAGAGGTTCCAATATTGGCAAATGCGTGCAGAATCACACACCACAAACACACACACAAAAACACTCACGAGCATACACCACTCTCACAAATCACCGGCATCCCCATTACTGTCTTTTTCTCATCGATAGATAATTGACAGAGGCACAAAATGAGCCGCCTATCCACTCTCTTCATGAAGAACAAGGAGGGAAAATCAGAGGACCTACATGGGCATACAAAACCCACTCATGTTGTGCACTTAAAGCTGATAAATGACTTGGCAGTCTAAAGTTGAAACAGAACAAAGTGAAAGTGATGCTCGTAAAGAGAGAAAAGCTGATCTAGACCTCCTCCACATGGGCAAGAAGAGAGGAAGTAAGTGAGGGAAAGACTCAGTATTGTTACTCAAGAGTCCTTTCAAGAGAGAAGGGGGAGGGCGTGTGTCTTTTTTTTTTTTTTTTTTTTGATGATATCACAGCTTCTCTTTGACTGGCTTGGAAGCAAGATCAAAAAGTGTATGCTGTCTCACTTGGGAATGTTGGGAAAGTGATATGAAACTTAACCTGCTTCCTCTCCCACTTCTCCTCCGCAAATGAGCGTGGATGTTGACACAGCTATTACAGCACCTCCCGAAAGTGTCCAATTAAAAGACAAACTGGCAGCGTGGTTGCACTTTGATGTACTGCTCTCTTCATAAAGCTGCATGCCTTCCACAGGGCATTTCGCACCGGCACCCAGCAGCAGAGAAGAAACACACTCACGCTAACTTACAACGTGCTGTCTTTCAAGGTGACGGGATGTATGACTTGAAAGGAAGGTTAAAAGGAGTCTGAGTGGGTACAAAAGGTACAAAGATGACCATGGCAAAGCCACTGAATATATGAGAGAGAGAGAGAGAGAGTGAGAGTGTATGTTTGTGTGTGTATTGTATCACATGTGGGAGGACAGAAACCTTTTAAAGGCATTTAAAGCCTTTAACCTAATGCTCACCACAGAAATAATCAATAGCGAGTCGATGAACCTCCAGACAGAGTTTGTCACCTCTAAGCGACCCACATGGCTTAGAAGAGCAATCGATTATGACAGGACGTTTGTTCTTTTGACTTGGACCTATTACAAAGCTGACAATTCTGAATGAGACTGACCAAATACGAGCACACACACCAATGTAACCGGCTGTGATTCGTGCCATTTACATCTTTCCCCTTTTTACAAAACACTGAAACATTAGTGCGGTAAGCTTGACCTAACAAACTCCACGGCCCCTTTATTTGCACCACTGCAATTTCGAGAAGAGCCCTTGAAACAGAGCAAGCAAACTCCATTGAAATCCACAGAGCCCGCCATAGAGAGGATGTCGCTTGGTAATGAAAGAGCTAAGCGTGTAATGAGGCGCCACATCCTCCCTTAAGCCAGTCAATCTCTCCCAGTGCGGGGAGCCTGGGAGGGAAGTCATAACAGTGACCAATGGAAGAAAGATCAATCACCCCCCCCCCAGTCTCCAGCTCAAGGGGTGCTACATCATTTCTTTCCCTGCCCTGTGGGAGCTCTGATCAACACTGCACAGGCTGGCCAGAGGTCAAAACAGCCACTGAAATTTATCTAAGTATCAGTGGTTTCTAAGAGCAAGTGATCAAAGTAACACTGGCCTGTGGTCAGAAAGGCCAATTTACTAGACCTGGTAGACAAATATTTAAATGATTTTTGTTAGTCTGCTCAGGGGTCATTAATAAGGGGAGAGAGAGTGATTGCATGTGGAAGGATAAGGTCGATGTGATGAGAAAACTGACAAGATGCCGGTCAGTTCTGTGACAACTGAGTGGGTCTTTGGATGGACTCTAACAGCCTGGTTATTAAAATCTATAACAGCAATAACTGTAATCCATCTCCTTCGTGCCCTTGCTCTGAAGTGGATCAATGCATATTGAGCTACATTTGTAATATTGCTAATATCGCACATAATTCCCTTTGCAGAACACTTATGTTGCATGTATACTTTCACCTCAAAGCTCTGTCAAAAACTACACAGCATGGGATGGAACAAAAATAAATAAACAAATAAAAATTCAAAAAGGAAATCAGCACACATGCCCAGTTGATCACGAGCAATGATGATAGAGCTGTGGGCCGTTCTTTCTACTGCTGAAGAGCATGCGTGACTGAGCTGAGAGAGGTGGGTTTTCACGCCGAGAACACAGCCTTGGGGAGTGTTCCAAAGAGCCGTCAAGCCACATTGAACACGTTTAAGGGAGGAGAATGATTTGGAAGAGTATTAAGCTACATTACTCCCCAAAGTGTCAAATTCCTGTAGAGTCTTTAAACACACACACACACACACACACACCAAAACATTTAAAATCCATTTCAGGGTCAAGGCAACCTGACAGAAGAGGAAGCGGAATAATGACAGAATATAATTGACAGTTTGTCATTGAGATTTATCAGTTGTAGAATATTAGACTTATAACATTGTTATTATTATTATTATTAATAATAATAAAAATCATGATTTGTGAAATCCAATGCAAGATTAGCCAGGGAGCTTGTTTTTCAGATTACAGGAAGACTTGTTCAACAAGTTTGTTTATTGTGTTATAGCAACTAAACCCATGATACCACCCATACGCCCCCCCCCCCCCAATCGAACAACAACAAAAATTGGGGGGAAAGAAATAAACAAACAAACAAAAAAAAGAATAACAATAAGGAACGAATAACAGAATTATATTAGGAAAAAAAAAATAAACAAAACAAAAATATATAGTTTCCACAACATCAGGGTGACATTTCCCACTTTGTGAGGCAGTTATCTGGCCTTCACTGAACTCTGTAGAGACTAGAGGCAGGCAATCATAGAGAGCCCATCATCATTCGTCCTAACCCCCTTACATCCAGTGACACGGAGAACGACATGCCATCCAGTGTCACTCAAAAAGCCATTTCTGTCCTCCAAGACCCCTCTGACAGACAGAGAGAACGAGAAAAAGATGGAGAGAGGATGAGGGGGCAGAGGATGAAAAACCACATGCCATTTTTTTCCCCACCCTAGCTCAGGCCTTTCTGACAGTTTCAAACAAGTGAAGCCTGTTGCAGCAGTGAAAGACTTAAATTAATCTAAGATTTTGCTGGCACTTCAAACATATACATACAGTGTGAATCTGTGACAAAGTTTGTGAACCCTTTGGAATAATCTGGATTTCTGTTAACTGTGACCTGATAGTCAGGCAGACCTTTAAAATAGCCATTTAATAAAGATATATGGCATTCCATAGCTTTACTGCCTCTTAAAAATCTTGTCACAGGACTTCAAAGAGGTGCGGATGTTTGAGTAGCATATGGATCTATACAAAGGAAGTATTCAGGTTCTCAATGTACTTTGCTGGAGTCTTAGTCCAAGTCTTAAAACGGTTAAAATGGTTAAAAAGCACAAGTCATTTTTTTCTAGAATTTCTTTTGTTTTTGTTTTAGTATTTTGCTCACTGAGATATTTTAGCCTTCACATATTGCTGGAAAGTGTGTGTGAATAACATTAGTGTGCAATAGCATTGAAGCCTTTAACTGAACCCAATTATCACCTAGATTTGGTTCACTTCCCATTCAGTAACTAAAGTGGCAATCACAATCATCGTATAACTTTTCTACCGTAAATTACATTTTGTTCAGGTTGGATGCCCACTACTTTAAAGTAGTTCACTTCACTTGCATGGTATTTGGATGGACAGATGGAAGGCCATGAGGGTTTACCTTGTGCTGAAACCTAAAGACGTACGTGTTGTTGCTTCAGATCTCATTTAAAACAAGAGCATATGCAAACATACAGCAGTTAGCAGTCACTACAAATAGCAGAAAGTTTAAGGTGGAGAATGAGAAGAAGAAAAAGGGGAAAGATCACCAGCGAGTAGGGAGTCAGTCAGTCCTGGGCCACTAAGGTAATAGCATTTTAAAAAGCCATGTTCAGACAGCTGAAGAGCGGCATCCATGCTCTCTAATCAAATCAGTGAGAAGTGTGGCGTCGCACAAATGAGATTACAACATCTGTGTTTCTCTCCCAGGCTAGGCCGTGAAGGGAGCTGATGAGTACCAAACTAGGGCATCACCTCAAGCTTTGGTGGCAAAAGGTGGAAGGGGCTGTCCGATATTTTATTTATTTATTTGTTTATTTTAACCGTTAAATAACAAACTACCAAAATCCTGTCTGATGCATATCCTACAACATTATACTGATACTGTATAAATTGGGTGATATTGAAGAGATTTTTTTTTAAAGAGTAGACAATATATAATTGTTTTCTGAGGTTGGTAAAGAACAAGTAATTGACAAAGAACAACACTGATCCAGAGTACTGCACACACATTCATCACTTTGTCTCATGTCTCCAGTTGGACTACTGTAATGTCCTGTTCACCTGTCTGAATCAGAGATGTGGCTCATCTGTAGCTTGTCCAAAAAGCAGCAGTCCGTATTCTCACTAGGACAAACTGAGGAGCATGTTACATGCAGAGTTGGCCTCTGCGATACAGAACAGTTTTTGAAATTCTGGCGTTAACTTACTGGTCTTTACACTATGATGCCCCAGCTTACCTTGTGTCCACTGGAGAGAGCGATAACGCCAATGTTTTCAAACCAGGGTTTACTAGCAGTCACCAAAACCAAACTAAAATCAAAAAGGGCTTGGTTCTTTGAAGCTCTCAGTGGTTTTTGTTTTTAAAAGAACATTTGTTTTCCTTCTCTTGCATTTCATAGTATTTGATATCCACTTGTGTGCTAAAAATTGTACTTACTTTGTAATTTCTTATTTTTATTATCTTTTTTAATTTTATCGGGTTGCATTGTAAAGCATTTTAGATGTTCTAGGTAAGTGAAATATAAATAAAGATTTACATACTTATTCATCTCTCTAAAAGGCCAGTTATGCACACAGTTGATTTAGGATACTACAATTACTAAAGATTCCCAAAATATCAGCAAACAATGTACCCATTTTATAACAGTCATACTGCTTACCATATATATATATATATATATATATATATATATACACACACACACACACATGTGAAACTAATAACGTGTGAGAACATGAAGGAAAAGTTAGCCAATGTCACTCTCCTAGTTTAATTTGGTAATGCAGCATGTTCAAAGACAGGTAAGTGTCAGACTGCATTTCGATTCAAACAACAATCGCAACAAAGCGAGTAATGATGGCGTTCCAAGGACGGCCGGTGCTTGACTGCAGAAGAAAAATGAACATCATTCCTGATCGCTTCTCTCTCCTCTCTGCGATGTGGTCTAAACGACTGACGATGTCAGAAACAAGGCCACGCTTCCAAACAGCTCCATAATGAGGAGGCAAGAGAGAAGGCAAGACAACCCCCCCCCCACCCCAATATCCCCCAAGACATGCACAGATGCTGCTAATCAGCTAGACTACCCAGTACGAGACAAAGACTGACATGCAAATCAAGAGCATGCAAATGAGTGGAGAGAACGAGCTCCTATAAAAGGGACCAAATCAAGAACCCTCAAAGATCTGGAATGTTATGGGCCAAAATTAAAGGAATTTCAAGTTGGTGTACTTGAGAAGTGAGATCAGAAGAGGCTCACATTTAGTGACTGACACCAACAGCCATATGGTTGAAGTGCCAACCCCTGCCAGCACCATATTTGCTCACCCAGGTTTCTCTCTTCTGCACTGCGGGTACCTGACCACAGAAAGACAGCTGGTGTTTAAGTAAAGTGATATGGAGACTCGACATTGAAATGACGCTGTAACAGATTCAGTTTTCTGTCATGAGTGTATTGATGAGCTAACTTGGCACGGAGTGCTAACAGTTATGCAATATAGTGTGGTAATATTTCTGGACATTATGCAATCCCAGATCTTTGATGCCTTAAGTCAATAATACACACTTGGAGAAGTCACACTGGGAGACTGTCCTCTCAGTGGAAAGTACACTATTTCCTTTGACAGTTCTGATCAAAAAGCTGAACATGCCGGAGCTGAAATCATTCTCAATCAAGAACGGTGGCCCATACCGATTTTCCCCACCTCTTCTCAAACACAGATCAAAGGCAGAGAGAGAGAGAAACTGAGAAGAGCTTCTAAAAGTGACACTCACTGATAAAGTGGCTTTTACACACCAGGTGCATTAGTGAAGCCCCACTTCCAATTAGGCAGAATGAGGTGAACACAGAAGAAGTGGGGAGGGGGTGGTTGTAGGGAACAAGAGCCTCAGCCTAGCTTCACAGTGCACTACAGCAAATCAGGCACTCCCCCGTCAAGTAGGCCTGTGACAATAGCCATCTTTTTGTGGTTGAAATACTGACCGTATATTATATTACTATAATAGCAATAAACATTACAATTTTAATATTACTACTTTTAAAAACATTTTATTCCACTGAAATAATGATAATGTAATAGAATAATAATGCAATTACACCCCTTTAAAAATGCAAATATATAAGATTAAAAACCACATTTTTTAAAATGTTTTAAATCCACCTAATGGCTGTAGAAGAGAGAGACCAGAGAACAAAACAGAGGGATCGGCTAAAATACAGATGACGTTTGTTCTTATGTAAGCAAACCTGCAAGTAAACACTAGGGCGATATTGGGGTCAGCAAAAACTATTGAGGAAATGCCATACTTCCTACCATAAGTCGACAAAGTTGTTATTGTGACAGGCCTGCTGTCAAGATTCGCAAATTCTATGTAAATACATATCCAGGCCCAACAACTCTTCAGGAAATTTATAGCAGCCATTTAAAAGAAGGAAAAAGGAGAAGCTGACATGGAGCTCCACGATAAACGAGTCTACGACTAGACACTGGAGTCAGCACACTCAGGCAAAGTCAGTGTCTCGCCATGAATACCAAACACAATAGCTGTCTCACCCCAGCCAATTAACAATGGATGAGTTTAAATGAACTCATGAACTATTAATCACAGAACGTGTATTTTAGAGAGGCTTGTAGGCACCAGAGGAGAACTTTGATAGCTTTCTTCCCAGGTTTTGCACAAATACATAATGTACTGTCTTCAACATAAAAATATTAAAATAGAGGACCACAATATTTATCATAAAGGATTTACATTTAGGATGAATCCCATTTTACCCCTAAGCCCTAACAATTATCTCTAAGCCTCCGTTATGCCTACAGGTAGGACGTCAATTCTTGTTGGGAAAAGTGGAAGGGCAGAGGGGTAGGGCTATATACCCCTTGAAATGGAGATGTTTCTGGAGCATACTTCAAACAATGAGTTATGGATACCTTGTGAATCACTGGCAAGATGGCAGTGCAAATGACCAAATAACCCACAAATGTCAGTATTTTCACTTTTAAAAGCCATGATAAAAATTTTATTCTCTTAATTTTATATAGTTTCGATGCATAACGTCACTTTACTTCTTAACAAATATAAAACATCGCTTGTAGTTTCCTAATGTCTCAGAATGGTGAAGCAATTACATTCTATCACCTGCAATTTCTGCACTATTTAAGATGGAACTAGAAGTTTACAACAAAAAGACTTCATATCACAGAGAGTGAGGAGTGGTTAAGGGCTGGACAATAATTCAATATCAATATATATCTCAATATAAAATGTTTCAATAATAGTTACATGATTTTAAACAAATCTTTAACATTTCAATATACATTATTTTCTGCATCTGTCACTGAATTACGTTCATGGCAGGACACTGTGGTTGGTTGAGTGCATTCAATTTAAAATTTAGATTAAAATTATTAATACTGAGAAAGAGGTGATGTCATTTTTCTTGTTCTTGGAAGTTTTCAGTGGATTGTATACTGTCCATATCAATATTGGAAGTATATTGTATCAACCGAAATTAAGAAATTATATCGTAATATAAATTTTGGCCATACTGTCCAGCCCTAAGTTGGTGATAATATATGATTGTGGAATGCTTTTGAAGCCATGATGTCCTAAATTTAAGTACATTCAATTCCAGCAGCACTTCTCTGACGTCACGGCAGAATGGCCGCACAGATACATAGTGGCAGATTTTAATCACTACACCCTTTAACTACTCAGGTACAAGGGGCAAGATAACAATCGGAAACGAGCAGTAGGGGTAAAATTAAGAAATAGAATTCACTCTTCCTATCACCCAAAATATTGGAATGTCAAACTGTGGGCGCCTCCACTTTCACAAAGTAAAATGCCTGAAGTACTGCTAAAGGAATGAAGTAAAATGAAAGATCTTTGGTCAAGGCTCAAGTACTGTGTGCCATTAGACTTTATAAAACCTGAATACTTCACCCTTCTAAAAGATGCCTACACGTGACTTTCAACAACAGAAACAATGGAATGCTAGAACATATTCTGCCCTTATTCCACAATATCTTTTTTTCATTCGGTTCCTATGTAGTGGTGTAGCTAAAGCAACAGAAAGCATGAGCCAGTCAAGGCCGTTACGCTTCTCTTCTCTCCATCTTGCTCATGCTCACAACGGCTGTTTTATCACCAGGGGCCAGAGGCCATCTGATTCACCAACCCACCAGCTCAAACCAGGCCTGGCAGTCACCAAGGAAACAATGGTTAGGGCTTAATACACATTTAATACCTTGGCAAATAGATCTAGCTGTTGTGTTCTCATTTTTCTTTGTGCGTGTTTACTGGAGAGGCCTTCTTTGAGCATAAGCCAATGTGACAACGCAATTTGGGTGCTGGGGTCTGCTGCATCACGGCTTGCGTCATCGCCACTTTGGAGAACTTAAGCTTGGCCAGGAATAATCTAATCAGCTTTCACTTTCAGTAACTCTCCACTTAAAGAGACTACACAAACCATTTAGTGAGCAATACTGATCTTAAACGAGGAGAAAGAACAGGCAGTTTGTGTCTACTGCTGGTTAAAACATTAGTGTCTCCTCATTTATTTAATATTATACCAGCCTCTTTGTGAACAAAAATGAAAAAAAGAAGAAGAAGAAAAAAAAGGCCTTACATAAAGTAGTTAGCTGGAAGGCAGAGAGCACCACACTGGAGTATGAGTGTGAGCTTGTGTCGTGTTGGGATGTGTATGTGTGTATATGAACAGAGACACAAGGTGACGCAGGCCCTGTCGTCAGCAGCTCTGGGGCTGAGGAGTTGACTCTGGAGCTGCTATCTCTGATGTACTGAACGCTCCTCAGTCGAAGGTAGTAAAGAAAAGTGAGTGTGTACACACAGCCTAGAGGCAAAGCTTTCAGGGAAATGTATGGAGAGAGAAAGAAATATGAAACCTCATTGGGCCATTTTTAACACTGGTGTGGAACTAAAGCACCATGGAAACAGCAACGTTATTAAGAAAAAAAAAATAAAAATAAAAGGATTAAAGAAACAGGAAGAAACTGTCTGAAGTAGTAAATAATGGAACTTAAAGGACATACCCATCTTCTTACTCAAAAATTTCTTAATGTCTAAATGGAGAAAATCATTGCTGTCACACAACTCAGCAAGAGGGTTTTTAAGCACTGTCACTAGAATAAAGAAGAGACAGCAAGAAGTAAACAACAATATGGAGAGTGTCAGGGGTTACGCAAAACTGGTCAGAATTTGGAGGGGGAAAAAGTGTGTGTGTGTGTGTGTGTGTGTATACACACACACACACACACACACACACACACACACACACTAGCCTGCCATGCCTGTCTCAGAAAACCCATTCTCAGCAGCCACTAAGCAGAGGAGACAGGGGACATGAGTGAAGAGAGAAAAAAAGAAAGGAAGCAACAGCAAGGAAAAAGAACAAATCCTCTCAAGCATACAGCTCTCCAAAACATTTCAGAACCAAATTCAGCCTGTGATGTTCCAGGGTTCCCTCTAGA
This sequence comes from Hoplias malabaricus, assembly GCF_029633855.1. Lineage (NCBI taxonomy): Eukaryota > Metazoa > Chordata > Actinopteri > Characiformes > Erythrinidae > Hoplias > Hoplias malabaricus. The sequence continues at coordinate 42,282,065 of NC_089803.1, forward strand.
CCAAGCAGCCAGAGTCTGATTGAGAACAGGGTGGAGATAAGGTTGTCCTTAGCTGCACTGCTCTCATTACAAACCTCAATTCAAAAATTAACTAAATAACTAAATAAATAAATTAATTAAAAAAAAAAAAAAAAAAAAATGTAAAAGCACCAAAACAACTTGAAGGGATTGTAGGGGTTTCACTAAGGAAGTCCACAGTCCACTTGCGCCCAATGATTCCACGTAGGCTCTGGACCCACCGCGACCCTGAATTGGATAAGTGCTTACAGAATGAATAAATGGATGAATGAAATCCCCCTCATTCATCCAGACAAAGTTAAACAAAGTTATGTATCACTATTTTTATTTATTTTCCAACGTAGAAAGTTAATGTAATTGAATTCAAATAAATTGAAATTTAACAAACAAGGAAAACATTTTAATTTAATTTCAGATCCCAGCTGAGAGCTCTGTGGTGGATTACACAAAACTGCCTTCTCAGCCTTTCATTTTCACCCTCTCCCCCTTTTCCCCCCCAGTGGTTAGTAAAGAGTAGCCCACGCATGGCTTCTTAATCCTGTAAGCTTGTACCCCCCCACCACCCAACCCTAAAAAAAAAAAAAAAGCCAACATACGAAAAGGGATTTAGAGAATATGGTCTGAAACAAATCTGTTTGCATTAGCAGGATTTTAAATGCTTAAAAACAGGACTGGGAATTTGGGCTGCGGAACAGGAAAGGCTAGCAGACATTTTACATTCCCTCACTTCTTCCCTTTCCATGTGCAGGTTCCGTCTCACTATGCATCCCGCAATAATCATCAATCGCTCCCTCTTTTTGCCCTTATGGCAGGAGGAGCTTGGAGAGCTCAATCAGTGGCCTTCCCGGGCAGTGCTTAACCCCGGCTGCTGTGCTGGACAGCCGCTGTGTTATTGACTTCAATTTTAAAAAGTGCTGCCCACCTCCTCCCCACCATTCATACCCCACTCCGCCACCTCTGGGAAATCCCATGCTGCACTGCAACAGAAAACACATTTAAGAAAAGGTCATAGCCCACAGTTTAGGAGGATTTATCCTGGAGCTTTTTGTCATATTCCCCCTGCCCCATCCTCCATGGTGAACCACCGATATGGGCCATGACTGTACATCACCTGTGCTATGCAAGACTAGATGTGAGATTAAAGGGGAGGTTTAACACTTTCACCATCTCGCCTGTGATTCACAAGGCATTCACAAAGCCCTTCGTTTTAAGTGTGTCCCTGAAAAAAATCCCAGTTTCAAATATATATATAACCCTCCCATTCTGTCGTACCCCTCTTTCCCAACAAGAACCAAAACACCCTACCTCTAGGCAAAACAGAAGGATAAGACTAAGTGATAGGGCTCAGTGGTGAAGTGTGATTCACCCTTAGTCTGATGCCTGTATGACTTCCGAAGGCCAATACGGAACTAGGGGCCCCACAAAGAAGAAGAAAAAAAGAAAAACCTCAATGACTGTCATTTCTTTATATTTGAAAATCAGCTATCGGCTTGCACAAATGCAATGACCACCTGAGAATGAAAACTACTACTGCAACACACAGGACACATTTCCTCTTGCAGAGATGATCCACATTTTCCAGCGCCGCAGAATTCACCTTGATGTGCCTTTTCGGGCTGAATATAATTTTCCATGCATTAGATTACCAGACCCTATTACCTCTGCCTCTGCCTCCAGCCCTGCATGCTCCCTCACGCCCTCTCATCTTTCTTGGAATAGACTGTAAGCATATTGTTCATTTAAATCTAACAGAGCTCAATCTCTCTACAACTCAACAGCTTAATGGTGCCATTGGAATATATTAAACCTCTCTATGAGGCACAATGCAGAAGTTCAAGTCAGATTCAATTTCCTTTTTCTTATTCTTTACTATTGCTTGAAGTGCACATGGCTTGGAATGGTCATGAAGTCTGGGTGATGTAGACAGAGTTAACCTCTAGATGACCTCTGTAAGAACATTGCAGGGCTGCAGGTCGGAATTTGGGGTTAAAAGCATGCTGCGGCTCCCTGGCTCAGCAGTTAACAGGCATAATCCAGCAGAGGCTTTTGCTTAGTAGTTGAAATATGTTGACAATGGATCAGTGAAGAAAGGCCATGACACACACACACACACACACACACCAAAAAAGACATAGGGGTAGTACATATGTAAAATAATGCATAAAATGCTTAGAAAGAAAAAGAAAACAAAAGAAAGAAAAAAAAAAAAGCCTGAAAGCATAATACATTTTAAAAAAAAAAGCACAGAATTTTAAGAGGGTCGGAGCTGACCAATCATAAGGGCATTTTGATGTTTAGTGACTAGGGTAAAATTGCTTAATTCCAGTTCAAACTGTATTCTCTACTCAAAGCAGACTTTACTTTCCTGCATTACCATGCATTAAAAGCATAGCCTACTTGGCTTGTCACAAATACATTATCCACTTATCCTACAGTACATGGACATTTCTTCAATAATTTTGCTGACCTCAATATCGCCCATTGCTTGCTCTGTTCTGCCCTATGGATTTCTCTGGTCTCTCAGTTCTGGGGCAGTTATGTCGAGTCATTGAAAATGGTTTTATTTTATGATTTATTTATGCAGGATATTTAAACATTTTTATATTCCAATAAATTCTAACTGCTGAAAATTCTTAACTACTGTTTTGCTAAAATTTCATTGCTCTTTGTAGAGGTGTAATTGAATTATTATGCTTTTAAATTATCATTATACTAGGCGAAAAAAAATGGGTCTCAACCTAACAATAACATTCGATTATCGCAATTAATTCTGGGACAATATCGACCGCAAAATGGCGTGACAGGTCTATAGCCTACACAAAAAGGCTTTCAGAGCTGTCCCAGTTGCCCCAGCTTTGGGAATAAAAAAAAATTAACATTGTGGAATGCCATTTCTGGATGGTTAATTGCATTCTGTTCTGTATTTGCATACAGAAATGAAAGGACACCACCATTTTATTTAAATTGAAACAATGTGTTAAACTGGTGCAAAACTGTTCCTTGCCCAACATGCTACTCTGCTTAAATTTGAGAAATCTGTTGCCAGGTTTGACGCGTTTTAACATCTAAAATGGCAAATATAATGCTACTAGTTCATGTAAGGATGTAAGCATATGAATTTCCTATGGGAAAAAAAAGGACATTACAAATTGCTCCAAATATTTCGATCCAAAATTCATGAAGTAAGTTTCATTACTGTTGTACGGCCCTTAAAATAGAAGCAGCAAACTTCTATGCAGCCTGTGCTACATTACAGTGGAACATTAATGTGATGCACAGACATTTGAGTCAAAGATACTGAACTTGCTCCTCTAGTCACACAAGGACACAAAGTTCACTTTCCAACCCATCCTCTAATGAGTATTCCATATTAGGAACTTGTACTGGCATATGAAAGAATCCCACCACACTCCTCTTTCTCATTAAAAGGAAGGAGTCTATCAGTTTGACAAGCCTGCCATTTTTACTGCAGGTACAGTTTGCCCTTTTAGGCCCATGCAGAGTCGACTCCAACACAAATTCCACCCTAAAGCATCTCAAAAGAAACTAAGTCTGCTCGAGTGTAAAAGAGCATGCAGCATGACAACTACATGAGTTCACACAATCATCTCTATATAGTGGCTGCCAGTGATGGGTGAAGTGAGACTATGTCTAAGCTGAATATAAGGTACCTGGTTAGAATTTCATAACCTGGCCTATGGCCAGAAGACAAATGGAGTCAGACATATCTAAGGTCATTAGCGAATAAAGAATGGCCATTAGAAAAGTGCCACCACTGAGGAGGGGCAGTGACACTCGGTGCCATGGCACGCACTCACTTCAGTTCCTACCAATCCTTCACAGCACAAACAGCCTGGACAAATATCATTAACCACACACTGGGGCCTGAGTGCTATAACAGAGGCAGAGTGAGCGAGAGAGAGAGAGAGAGAGAGAGAGAGAGAGAGAGAAACAGCAAATGAATTTTGAAAAATCTGGTTATCAAAATCTGAGCAGATTTAGACTTTAATGAATAGTGTAGTTTCATTAATCCCAATTAATCAATTCAGATAGTGTTTATATATTCTGATGTTGTCATTGTTATAGAATGAAAAAAATTTAAATGAACAACTTTAATACAATTAATAACTGGAACAAGCTACTTTTAAGTCCCTGCTCGAAGCGAGCAGAGTAGGGACTAAATGTGACGTGTAAACACCGCAGAGCACTGATTGGCCGGTCAGTCTCAACAAAATGCAGAGCTCCAACACAAACCAGCCACTTGTTAAATCTTCAAGTTACAGCAGTGGTCACATTTGTTTTTATGCAACTCACAATGTCAATTCATGAAGTCACGCCATGGTGTTTTGAAGAGATTCAAATGCTCCTTGTCAGTCCAAAAACACAAAAACAACACACGAGTACACGATGAGTAAACAGGGCATTACGTTATTGGTGCCATTGTTGTGGTTTTAAAGCCAGCAGCTCCCATTACAGACGGGTTTTTTGATGTCACTGCCTACATTTCACCAAAAATTTCAGTGATTGAAGTAAGTAGTTGATTATCACTAAGGTGATATCCAATGGATTGGTTTAAAAAATAATAATAAAAATAAATAGATAAATAAAAATTCAATAAAGGAAAATGGATAGGACTTGGATTGGGACAGACTTAGTAAACAAGAAAAAAAATAATGGTGTCGGCCAGAGGCAGGTTTAAAACTCTAATCTCAGTAAGTCTTGGGCAAAATATAAATAAATAAATAAAATAAAATAATAATAAAGTTGGGAGCATATGATGTGAATAATGATAAAAGGTAAATCCCACTAAAGGTGGGTGGGACTGTGCTGCCGGCTGCAGTAATCTCCTATGGAATTAATTCCTGGAAACTGAAATTAAATGGAACGGAAGTGTCCGTTCCCCCGGCCCACTCAAGGTCACAAGTGTTTGCAGAAATGACAGAGCTTTCAGGCTGACAACATTTGACTGATTCAAAGCCTGGGAGAACATAATGAGTTGGAGCAGCCTGACGCTAGCACCAAGGATGCATGCGCATGTTTGACGGGGAGGGGGGGGGGGGGGCATCAACAGCAAACAAGTTGTTTACAACTCATCAGGATAGAGCATAATGATGATAACTTATGAACACAGTAGCAGAGCATATGCCTAGATGGCAATACTTGGCCCACAAAAGGTCTGTATGTTTTGGCAACAGTTACTATTTTTGTATCATCCATCACATTGAATCTTATTTTATGTGGTAAACCTTTAACACATCTTGACAGAACTGCTTTAGCATGAGCAGAATTTGCCTTGCTTTAGGTGATCCAATGAAATACCACAATCCTTTGCGTGTATGACCTGAAGGCCAATAATGAAATATATCAGATGCAGTCTTAAATCTTACATACTCTTGCATGCAGAGCAGAAAGCCTTTCTAATGAGAGATTTCAGCTACTTTGAGGGACATCCATTGCTGCCACAAGCATCCAACTCCACACACAGCTTGTATAATCTCCATTAGAGAGGGGAGGAAAAAAAGCATTACCAACAATCTGGGACACTGGAGCTGTCACACAAAAGCCAGGTCACCATGCCCACTGCCAACTGTGTTCCCTAGAGTGTAATCAAATCAAATTCTCACAGTAATATTCCGATGTTTAAAGTAAAGCCTGCTTATAAAAGTGACCACTGTTACTGGGGAATTAACTCCTTATTAATACCTTAGAATACCTTAGAATTAATACCTTTGGCCATCTAGTGTATGTGGCCATTTCAGTGGAGCACTTGTGAGACACTGTTGACCGAGCAGAACTACGATCACTGACAAGGTATTAGTCAACAAGTCTATAGGTTTTATGGGATTAGCATTGCATCAGTATGCTCCAGAACAGGGGTAATTCATTAAAATTAATTTAAGTTTCAGAGAAAATTTCCTCAAGCCAAGGTCTGCAACATCATAATGTCTCGTTTGCATTATTATCAGTGCCATATACTGTTTACTGAAGTAGTTGGTTATATAAACATTTTATGTAGTCATGTCCAATCCACATTAACTCGAAATGGTAAATAAATATTTTAAATAAAATGTTTTTTCCCCATTTCGAGTAAAATTTTTAAAATAAAAGCATGCTTTGAAAAAAATGTGCATATTAAAATAGCTCTCTCATTAAAGTGCATAATGGCGCACTTTTCTTTACTGCTTTCCTAATTATGTTATAGTTGACTAGTGAAATACTTAACATTTTTTTTTATAATTCTTGTGTCCATACACAAATAGAAAAATACTCCCCACATACCTCATCTGACTCTCATCTTGTCTTAACTACAAGCATAGTGTAGTAATGCGTGTCACAAGTTTTCATGTCTACACCGAAAGTGTCAAATCTGGCATTGGGTTCATGGGGGTCCAGGATTCTGAGATTCTGAGATGGAGACAAAGCCCCTTTAATATCAAACAGCAATGGACTTGGTATGCAAAATTTTTACATAGCCGATACAAACTTTTCAATAATAATAATAATAATAATAATAATTGCTACAGAAGATCTTCTGTGAAATCAGATCAGACCAGTTAGTCCTCACTCCTAATGAGCATCAGTGCGAGCCCATAACAGGAAGACCCTAGAAGACCTGTATTTTTAAAGATGCTCTAACCAAAACATGAGAATCAAAATTTGGCCTGTGTCAGACTCTCAGTTGCTTCCCTTTGCCCATTTTTCTGTTCAAGCACAAACTTCTTTTGTTGCCAAATATATTAGTGTTATTGGCTGTAGGTTTTTTTTTTTTGTCCCCCCTTGTGGCGCATTGCGTTGTGTAGCCAACAGTGTTTGGGTGCATAAACGTCTAAAAATCTCTATGCCAAACAATCACCTTTCAGTGCCACACACTAATCAAGACACTGCTGAGGTGGATGGCACTTATGAAACAAAAGTGCTACTAAATGTTATGCTTATGAATGAATATGACCAGATGTGACTTTCAATGGTATAGAGATATAATAGAAGTTATTGTATGTGCTTTAGTTCAGAGATGGCTATTTATTTTGCTCCTTAAACAAATTTAATCCATCACAGCAAGAAGTGCTCTTTTGAGTGCTGGGATGCTGGGACTAATGCACACAGAGCTCAATGTTATGGATCTGCTATGAGCGTACAGTCCAGTCTGCACTGCCCCGAGAGAAAAGCTCTATATTGGACAGTACTGGTGCTCTCCAGTCAGTTGGAGCTGGTTGGGAGGATGACCTAAATGCAGCTGGCCCCAGCCCAGATTTAGTGGCACACCCTAGGGCTCCCGCACCACCTCCCCCGCCGCCGACAAACGGACAAGCCCCACCGCCTCAAACTGGGTCGGCCTGGAAGCCCAGTTCCGAGCAGGCTTCTTCCATGCGCTTCCTCGCCCAAGGCTAGATGGGCTGACAGGCTTGCTTCTCTACAGACCATTTCCAGAAGGCTGCAAGCAGAATGGGCACTCCCAACTAGAGTGAGGTCTTCTGGGTCGTGCTGCCAACCAGAGATGAGCAATCTGGTTCCAGCAACTGGGATCAAAGTGTGTTCCGCATGGAACTTCCTGCACAGATGCATGTGCCATATACAAGCAAGTGAAATCCATATGTGTTCATGGATAAGCCTGTAGGGGATCAGCATGTCTAAGGTCACGCATCTGATTAGTGGGCTCTCGTATGACAAGAGAAAGATGAATTTTATTTATACATTTTATTCTCTTTATTTAAGATCTTAACTCTAAATCTCCTACTTTTCCAAATGCCATGTTTGTCAGCCTATGTGGTTTGTTTGTAACAGCTTTCGATCTCTTTGTCCAGGGCCCAGTAAAATTGGGTGTTGGTGGGGGAGAAAAGAAAAAAAAGTATTGTGTGTTACTGCTTCTTTCGTATCAGTTTTGTATTTTCACGTTGTCTGTTTGTGAAGAAGCAGCTCAGAGGAGCGACTGCTCTGTTTGTTGTTCTTTTGTTACGTTACACGTTAAAATAGAGGAGTTCAGAGCCATGAGGTGTATTTACTGCTAGATTTCTCTTTTTTACCCTCAGCCTGTGTCTGAGACCCCTTGTCTCACACAGATAGAACTCTGCTCTCCACTGACACCAAAGGAAGCGCCATGCGCCACTTGAAACACTCACAGCTCCATTTGTATGTTTTCACCACCTCAGATTGCTGAACATTTAATGTTTAAGTAACAAAAAATTAAAATTAAACAGAGCAACCGCTCCTCTGAGCTGCTTCTTCACAAACAGACCGCGTCAAAATAAAAGTCACTAATACAAGGGCTCTACGTCAAGGAAAATTAACCCTGGCACTAAAATTCTATTCTATGCAGTTATAGTTAAACTTTGGCTATTGATCCGTGGTTCAAATGTGTCCTGGACTGTGGAGGGTGATCCGTACGGATCACGGATTATCCATGATCCATTACACCACTTGTTTCATAGAACTTTAACAGAGAAAAAACGTCTGTTGAAATAAAATGTTTTTTTGTTTTGTTTTTTTAAGCGATGTTTTAAGTATCCAAACTTGCACAGTATGTCATGTCAGGCTAAATGATAAGGAATTTTTGCGGATAAATATATGATGCAGGGAATGCCCACATTCTGCTTGAAGATGGAATGTTGGTTGGTTGTTTGAGCATACCGCATGAAAGGATCCACCATTTTTAAGTTATTATTAAAGAACACATACCATTTACATTCTGTCTCTGAGCTGTTATTCTGTCATTTGAGCTCTGAAACGCTGCTTAAAAACAGATCTATCCTTCCGATTGCTGTGCTCACTTGTTGCCAATCCACAGATGAACAACAAGCTGTGGGGTAAAAGGACCAGGGATTTGTTATAGAGTACCTTTACCTAATTGTACCAGGGTGATCAGGAAAATTTTGAAAGCATGTATTGTCTGCTCTCATGTTCAGACAATGTCAACAACTCAAAGATTCCATGTTCCAGTCCAAGTTCTGCCTCGTTCTCTGCAGCCAAACAACTTCCTCAACTGCATCCAAGAGAGGCTTATTCCCCCTGGAGTGAGTGATGACCCATCCAGAGTACTGTCCAGTCCCTACTGTGCTTCCTCATGGACCATGCACTGACCAGGCCAACACACTCAGTCCCTCTCTTTCGACTGAGCCAGCAGCGGAGTGTTACAAACCCTGTGTGACTAAAAGCCATCACATCACCCTTTGCCTGCTGCCTGTTCCAAGAGAGAGAGAGAGAGAGAGAAGATACTACATTTCAGTTGGGGAGAGTGGCGCGAAGGCATTCATCAGTTGGACTGTGTTTATCTATAAAATTAGAGCACGTTGCTCTCTCTTGCAGCAATCCATTCCCTGACAACTGCAGCCTTAAAACTGTGCTATACATTCCACAAACCACCAGGACAATAACTTCTTTTGAGCCAATCGGTGAGCATTTTAATGTACATTAGTCCCAGCAGGTCACAACTGGAAAGTGAAAAGAATGAAACACAAAAGGAGGAGGGTGATAGAGACAAATCAAATATAAAGATTAGAAAAAAATGTAAATAAATAAATAAAAAATGAAGCAGCAAAAGAAGCCAACAAGACTGTGGGGGGAGATGGAGTGAGAGAAAGAGAGAGGGGGTGGGAGTGAGAGAGAGAGGGGAGCGGGGGAGTGAGAGCATGTGTGTGAGAGAGTGGGCGGATGAGTTAATGCACAAAAACACTGCATCAAACCAATGCACTGCTTGGAGCACGATGCGTCAGCAGTACATTCACGTTTCTATTGAAGGACAAAAGGGAGAGTGAGTGCATGAGTCTATGCCCTAGCTGCCTGTTTGTTACAGCACTGCGAAACGAAACCCGCTGGAACACAGTCAGGAGCTGTGGAAGTGGGATTAAATCAGGACCAGGGTTAAAAACGGGGACCAAAAAAAAAAAAAAAAAAAAAAAAAAAAGGAGAAGGAGGGAGAGAAAGAATGGTGTTGCCGCGGGGACGGACTTCTCCCTTCCGACGCTCATCCGGCAGCTCCAGCCAGGGGCTGTGTGACTGAGCTCTCCGATGCTGCTCTCAGCTCTGGACACTGCAGGGGCTCCAGCTCCGCGCTATACAGATACTTTTCAGATCAACACTACGTCAGAGGAGGGGAGGAGAAGCGCTCTCTCTCTCTCTCTCTCTCCCTCTCCCTCTTTCTTTCTCCTCTCCTCTCTCATATTCCAGGGAGCGCGAGTGTGTGCTCGAAAGCAGGAGAGCGTTTTCTCCGCTGAACAAGCTTTATTGGGCTCCTGCTGGCACTAGTACCTTTTCTTTGACACTCGCTGACCCTCTTTTTTTTTTTAGAAGAAATTGATGGATTACCGGGAAAGGAGGCTCCAGTCGCCACTATTCGTGCATCTGCCGAGCTGGAGCGTGGAACTAGTTTGAGCAAGAAGCCTATGACTGCAGTGTGTGTCACACATCCTTTTTAACTGGCCGCGGCACAGGCAAAATCAAGCAGATGAGGCACGGGCTTTGGCAGAAGGAGAACAGAGAGCAGGAAAAGTGAGTGGAAGAGACCAGAGGGGGGTGGTCTGTGTTTCTTTTTTATCTTTTTTTCCCCTCGCCCTGTCTCTGCCCCCCACCCCTTTTTTTTTTTTTTTTTTTTCTTTTAACACAAAGAAGAGATCATTTGAAAAGACAGTGGAATTCTCGTACTTCTTCCTCTTACCCCTTCAACCCCCACCCACCAACTCCCTCCTTTTTCACCCCTCTCTGCCTTGGTTTAGCATGTGCAGACGTTCTACTATGGAAGCTCGAGAAAGGTATTTAATGAAAGCGTCAAGCAGCAGTTTCCAAGGACAAGCATCTATGGATAAGGCGACGGTGTGTGAGGGAGCGTGTCTCTGGAAGCAAAACTGGAATGCTATCACTGCCTAAAGCTCCATGGGCCTGCAGCTCTACTGGTTTTCCCTTGGATGGTCTTCTGTGGATTAATTAGGGTCCATTTTGGGACTTCTGGGACTTTCTTGCTTTCTGCGACAAATACAAGAAAAAAAAAAAAAAAAAAAAGCAAAGATTTCCTTATCCCACTGGAATATATATGAGTCTTTGAAATAAAACAAAAGCAAAGGATAAGGAAAAAGGGGGGAAACTGCGCCTATGTTGTGAACGCAAACAAACAAAAATACGGACCTGTAAATCCACTGAGGTAGGTGTCTGGCGTTTCAAACCCTTTTTATATAAAAGGTCTGGCCTTTTTTTTCCCCCTTCTATTCAATTGTCCTCCATTTTTTTTTATCTACCTTTCCCCTTTGCTCACACTTTGTCACTTAAAATGGCCCTGTTAGTTCTGTAAATGGAAAAACAAGTCAGAGTGTTGCTTAACCCAGGGTAGGGACAGCTCTTTTTTAACCAGAAACGAACCCTTCCCCTCACATTCCCTATCCATCTCCTACTCCTTTCTTCCCAAACGCCACAGTCACCTCGAGCCCCCCACCCCCTCCCCCCTATCCCCACACCCCCAAATCCCTTCCCCCGCCCCCCAGACGATGCTGAATTATGAACGTGCCACATCATGAGTCTCCTGGGGCGGGTAGCTGTGCGTCGAGCCAGGAAAGCCGCCCTGCTCTGTGTCGTCTTCCTCATGGTACAAGTGTGCGTGGAGGTGGCGGCGGGAGCGGCGGGGCCCCAAGGCTGCCCGCCCGTTTGCTCCTGCAGTAACCAGCTCAGCAAGGTGGTGTGCACACGTCGTGGACTCACTCGCGTGCCCCCTGGCATTCCCACCAACACCAGGCACCTCAACCTAATGGAGAACTCCATCGAGGCCGTACAAGCCGACTCGTTCCGCCATCTCCACCACCTGGAGGTGCTGCAGCTGGGGCGCAACGCCATCAGACAGATCGAGGTGGGTGCATTCAACGGCCTTACCAACCTCAACACCCTGGAGCTCTTTGATAACCGCTTGACTGTGGTGCCCAGTGGCGCCTTCGAATATCTATCAAAGCTGCGAGAGCTGTGGCTCCGAAACAATCCCATCGAGAGCATCCCCTCTTACGCCTTCAACAGAGTTCCCTCCCTGATGCGACTGGACCTAGGTGAGTTGCGAAAGCTTGAGTACATCTCCGAAGGGGCCTTCGAGGGTCTAGTCAACCTGAAGTACCTCAACTTGGGTATGTGCAACATCCGAGGAGAGATGCCCAACCTGAACCCGCTGCTAGCACTGGAGGAGCTGGAGATCTCAGAGAACTTCTTCCCAGAGATCAAGCCCAGCTCTTTCAAAGGACTGATTTCACTGAAAAAACTCTGGATCATGAACTCTAAAATAGGGCTAATTGAACGTAACGCTTTCGACGGCCTGTTGGCCCTGGTGGAGCTAAATCTAGCCCACAACAACTTGAGCTCCCTGCCCCATGACCTTTTCGCTCCTCTGAAATACCTGGTGGAACTACATCTCCACCACAACCCCTGGAACTGCGGCTGTGACTCGTTGTGGCTGGCACGGTGGCTGCGCGACTACATCCCCACCAACTCGACCTGCTGTGGCAGATGTCACACTCCGGCACACATGCGAGGCCGCCAGCTGGTGGAGGTAGACCGGGGTGACACGGGTGCGATGCAATGTTCTGCACCCTTCATCGCCGATGCCCCAAGAGACCTCAATATATCAGCGGAGCGGGTAGCAGAGCTTCGATGTCGAACAGCAGCCATGTCTTCGGTGCGGTGGCTCCTGCCAAACGGCACTGTGCTGACACATGCGTCCAGCCATCCTCGTATAACCGTGCTCAATGACGGGACTTTGAACTTTTCAAATGTGCTGGTGGGCGACACGGGCATGTACACTTGCATGGTGTCCAATTCGGCTGGAAAATCCAACGCTTCGGCTTATCTGAACGTGAGCACGGCTGAGCTCAACACGTCCAACCTCAGCTACTTCACCACCGTCACGGTGGAGGTGCTGGGCCCGACATCGGAGCTGCCGAAAACCAAGACCACAACGACTACATCGGGCATAAGTACAACGACCACTGCTTCTCCTTCCGTCTTTCAACCGGTTTTCATCTCTACGCCAACAGTCCTTCTTCAAAGCACCGACATACCGCCGAGTCGATCATCAGCAGTGCCAGCTTCTAAAGTGACAACAGGGAAGCCACCCAACCCTGCCAGCACCAGTCTGGATGAAGTCATGAAGACAACAAAGATAATCATTGGCTGTTTTGTTGCGGTGACGCTGCTGGCAGCCATCATGCTCATCGTGTTCTACAAACTGCGGAAGCGGCATCAACAAAGGAGCACAGTGGCAGCAGCCAGGACTGTCGAGATTATTCAGGTGGATGAGGAGGACCTCCCTCCACCAGCTTCTGCCACCAGTATACCAGGGGAGGGAGCACTAACTCTACCAGAAATAAGGGACCATAACAGCATTCACAAGCTGGATTACATTAGCCACAAGTCAGACTACAGCTACCACAAATCCAAAACAGATTACATTACGCATAAACCCAAGTCAGATTACAGTATCCATAAACCCAAACCTGACTATAGCACTTATAAACCCAAATCAGACTACAGTATCCAGATTCCCAAGACAGACTACATTACACACAAGCCAAAATCGGATTACAACACTTACAAACCAACAATGGACTACAGCCCTCACAAGCCATCTTCGGATTACACTCACAGATCTTTGCCTGATTATCACATACACAAAAAACCCGAGCAGAGTCCTTACACACCTGGATATAGCACTCACAAGCCAGACTACAAATCTCAGACGGTCAGACCAGACTTCAGCCCATTCAAACCAGACTACAGCATTCACAAACCCAAACCAGACTATAGCACGCACAAGCCCAAAACCGATTACACTCCTCACAAAGCTGCCACCAACTACAGCCCTTTCAAGATGGATTGCAGTCCCTTCAAACCAGACTACAGTGCATTTAAGGCAGACTACAACCCACTCAAAGCAGAATACATCAGCCACAAACCAGACTTCAGCCCCCACAAGCCTAAAATGGATTACAGTCCGCACAAAGAGGACTACAGCCCCCATAAGATTGACTATAGCACCCTGAAGCCCAAGTACAACACCTACAAGCCTGGAGGTCATGGAGCTAAATGGACAGAAACCAACAGCATCGGAAACTCTCTTCCAAGAACCTTGCCCGGTACCGTCACTACTATCTCAGAGCCCTTCGTCATAAAAACACATGCGAAGGACAAAGTACAAGAGACTCAAATCTAGTCCTTGACAAAATACCTGAAAGAAAAAAAAAAGGAAAAAGAAAAACCTTGGCCAGAACCAAGGTCAGAAAAATCATCTCCCTATTTCCCCCCAAACACTCCCAAGAGGGCCCCCCCATGAAAACATGCAATAGAATGCACAAGAGAAAAAAACAAAGAGACTGTTTTTTGTACAGCGTGCAAATTCTAGAGACTGGTATCTTGTTGTACATGCTTATAAATAAATATATATATGAAAAAAACTTTAAAAAACTATTATGGGCTGGTCATAGAGAAACAGATTATATTAAAAAATAAATTAAACTATTTTCTAACTTGTAACTTCTATTTAAAAAAAGATGAGTTGTTTAAAGATGCTGTCCTGACTTTAAGACATGAGGGTAGTGTTGTTTTCAAAGGGCATTCTGTGTGATTTCTAAACCGTGCTACAGAGAATGCAGTGAAAAGAAAAATAAACATTTATACTGAGAAGTCTTTCTTTAACAGAAAAAAAGGTCCATGTCGATCTTTACAGATTTATCTTGTAAGCACCATGAATTTGTACTGTGCCAAATGTTATAAATGCAATAAAAAAGGATTTTTGGAAGAAATTCAAAAGTAGAGATATTTTTCCTCTCTCTTGTGGCTTACTGTAGTGATCAGGCAAAAGGGTTCAACCACTGCAGTAGGACTCTGCAGTTAGACTTTAACCCTACAACTGCTGGATTGCTTGAGTCTAATGAGCCCTTTCAGAGGACAGTTGTGCACTTTGTAAATTATGGAGCTGTAATGCGTATATAATACAATCTGCTTACACTGGGATCTACTATTTTTAGGAGGAAATTTTTTAATTGTGTTTAAGTTTCACAAATGCGTCAGCTGCAGGTAAACAGCTGGCAGGAGAAGTGCTGAATAGTGCTACTTTCCAAGGGCAAAAATGACAAAGGTTAGAATACAGAGTTCTGAGTCTAAATTTTCACATGCTTAAATAAGGTTAAATAACACACCTCCCAATTTTTAATAAGTACTAATGGTTCAAGGTTTATTTAAAAAAAAAAAAAAAAACAGAGCAAATGTGCAATGCTTGTCAAACCCTTGGTTCATGATTAAGCCAGCTGACGGCTCTTTTCATTGCATTCCATAAAATTAGGAGCACATTTTAAGTTCATGTGACACGTGGTTACGTCATTCAGGGCTCAGATCCTAAAGCATGTATAAAACAGTGGGGTAATAAATCACCTTTGCCCAACTCTGCAGAGAGCACTGGGACCCTTTAAGAGGGCTTTGCCTATGTGCAGAATGTCTAGGGGTTTGATGACGGTTTCGGAGAGGGTTCAAGAGGATGTTATATTGTTAAGTGTCGGACAGAACCAGTCCTCATACATGGCTAATTAAAATGCAAGGCAAGGGAAGAAAAAAAAAAAGACATAACAGTGCAAGCTGACAGCACATTAGAAGATAATAAAATGAAATACATGTTTGTGTCAAGAGGCATATTGGCTGAGTGGGCACAGGCTGTCTAAGAGATTAAAGGCTTATTAAATGATAATTGATCCAGTACACGCGCACAGACACACCCTTCACATAAAGTTGGGACATCTGGCCACACTGTGGCCTCGTCCCACATAGCAGGCTGAGCCTGGCTGTAGAGCACACCATGGTATACTTGTGCACGGTTAGCTGCTCTCTCAGTCTGTGTCAGCTCAGTAAGGTGACTCAACTTTTAAGGAACACTAGATAGTTTTTGTACCTTAAAATTTACAGCTTCAAAATCATTGTGATGCTTCACTGACTTATAATAGGGAGAATAGAGTCCCTGTTGTTGTGACTCTGGGCTCAGCACTGCAGAAAATTAACAATGTAACTTCTGTATGAGGGTAGGAAACCATCCTCCAGCTCTCCATTGATTGACAATTACAATACTTACATTCTACAATCTGTAGAGGGAGCTCAGGAGCCAAATTAGCAATCCTTACCTAAAAATTTATGGTAGATATACATTATTGATTACTAAAAGATACGAAGAGTGTAACTGTCCCTTTAAAAGATATAACAGCAGTTTAGAGTCCAGCTATATTCCCTAAAGGTGCATTACATTCTCATCTCCAGAAGGAGAGATGAATATTTGTAAGATTTCATTACAGGTCTGTGTAAACTAAAATATGATATGTCCTGGAGATAAAATTGGTCAATATAGTTTTCAAATCTACAATTCTGTTTCCTAATTAAAATGAACAAATATGTACTCTGGAGGGTACCACCCCAGTGACAGTGTTACTGACAGTGAAATGTTCCATTAAATTACAAAAGCATTTCAACAAGAGACATAAATTAAATAGCAGAAGTGAATCTACTCTTATAAGCTTATGTACACATATCTGGCCTAACCTATAAATACTAGTATATGTAGATCGTCAATGAAACATATCTATAGAGGTATACAGGATAAGAGCTCTACCCATGCTTCTGTGGTACGATAAGGATGTGAGATGGTAGCTTAGGTCGAAATCAAGCCAGATCAAGTCAAACATACTGTTCTCTCTCTCAGTTGCAGCCAATGAGTCAGTGTGTCTTTAGAAAGTGAACACTGAGGTAGAGCACCTTGCTATGCCATCATAACACTGTCAGGCATATGTGTGTTTTAACTGGCATCAGCACAGATTGCAGGCACACTGGCGGGAGACGGGGGTATTAGAGGAGAGAAAAACACAAACAAACAAACAAACAAACTAATAATAAAAGGAGTTGTTAAAGGCTCTGCTGGGCTGCATGTGTACCAGTCGTGTCACTGATGTTGCTGCAACTTTAAACAGTATAAGTATGCCCCTGTGTGCTGCTGTTTAAGTGCGAGCGGTAATTAAAAGGTGTCCACACAAGAGCTGGGACTTTAAATTGAATTTTGTATGTGATTGTACTGAAGCAGAGAGCACACTCCTGTGCTGCATTTTGCAAGAGATCCTCCGCACTGTGTCTCGTTCGCAATTAGGAAACAATCTGGAAAGGGGGTTACATGTGGCTCCATGTCAGCAAATAGATCAGAGCACAGCAGCAAGGAGGAGAGGGGTAGAGAAGAAGCCACACAGGACAGAGAATGGGCAGAGAGAGAGAGAGAGAGAGAGAACGAAAACGAACAAGCACTAGAAATACTGTTTTTAATTTCCTTTTATATTTTGAAAAAATAAAATAAATAAATAAAATTTAGCCCAAAAAAGTGTTAATGCTATTGAAACAAATGGACAGGGGGATAGAGAGAGAGAGAGAGAACGAGAACAAATTAAGATGTTGAGAATGGGAAAGCTGGAGAAGTAGAGAGCTAAAGTAGAGAAAGCCTGCAGCACCAGTGCCAGATAAATTTAGAGAGTGAGAGAGAAAGACGGAGAGACAGACAGACACCGTTACTGTGGTGACTGAAGAAGCAAGGCAATGTGAGGGAGGGGTGCTCCTGCAGGACAGATGGAATAGAGATAACAATGGCAGTGATACACCACAACTCAGATGAAGTGACTGGCCACAGGGTCAGAGCATGAGCTCACAGTTGCTACAGAGGCAGGGTACGTGGTCGGTTTGTGTGAAGTGGTCTATTATGAGAAACATTCGGTCGCTCTCCAGTGAAACTAGTAACTTTAAAGGGCGAAAGAAAAATTTGGAGCATTTTTATTGGTCCCTAATGAAACTTGCACACAATGAAGGCCAGCTGCTGTGCTCAAACGACAGAGTAAACTAAAAACCCACAAAAGACATGCATGGTTTTCTTGGACATCCGCTCAGCTTTGGAAAGTGAGAGCGCTCCTGGCAAATTAACTACTGTCGTTCACTTTAAGGAGTGAAAATGTCTGATACTCAAAAAAACAACTTGACTTCCCTGTATATGATGCTTCTGAAGATGTTCTTCAGTAATTTCTCCTTTTTTATTTAGCAAAGAAGAACAAGGAAAGAGACAAAGCTACTAAATAGAGATCAGCACAAAAATGTGCCCAGCCCATGAAACCATTTTGTTTATAGAAGAAGCGATGGTGCTAGTTGTTTAGTGTTATGCACAAGCTGCTGTGACAGGGTCAACTGTTTCATTTGTTGTGAGGCATTAGCAGAGATCTGTAGAGTTTCTAATCGTTCACTAAAGCAGCCCATTACAAGCTGAGCAGAGTGTTCGTCATTGGCTGACCTTCTCCCCCGCTGTCTCAGGAGGATTCGTGAACAGATGTTGGCTGGATGCACTTCTGTCAGCGCCTCTGTTCTAGGCTTCTCTAGTGAGGTTCGAAAAGAAAGAAGGCGAGAGGAAAAGAAAAAAGGACGCAGTATAATGACAGCACCCAGGGCCTGGAAAGGCAAAAGGCAGCGTGGGCAACCGTTTCACACTACTGATTGTTCTGACTGTGTCTTTGGGTCACAAAGCGAGGAAATTAGATCAAATTAATGCAAAGCTGTATCACTTGCCACTACGTTCATTCGTTTTAACCTCGGAGAGAATTTACAGTAACCTCGAAGGGAGATCGTGGAAGCGCACATCAAAGCACGTATGAATTATGGACTGTCTACACCACCAAGAAGGCTTTGAATATTCACATGATATTCATAGCTAGAAAAGCAACACGCACAGTCCTCACAGAGGAATGTTGTACTTAATGCAGAAATCAGGCTCAGCCAGCCCAAGCCAATGTTCCTTCATTACACATTAGCATATCTCCATGGTGAGGCTTCTGTGGCCTCTGGTGGTGCTACACATTCGGGAGACATTTCAAGCCTGTCTGCGCGGCCCATGTTTCTCATTTTAACATGATGCAAATGGCGACAGTGCGAGGAGCCTCTCCCCCACCGCCCAGCTCCTTACATGTTCGACCCAGAGGGCCTGCTCGTCTGACGCAAATTAGCTCCACGCGTGCAGACTTGGGCAAAATTACTTCATTTCTGTACAGTTTGTGGTTTGATTCTGACAACAGTATCCTGAGGTCTTACTCCCCCCATAAAAAGGGGCGGGGGGCGGGGGTAAAGAAGGTAGCTACTTAAGAGTGCAGCAATCAAAGTCTCTCTGATTCAATGTGTCAGTGTGACATCACAATGCTGAGAGAGAAAGAGAGAGAGAATTTAATTATGTTTGTACTAACTGTGTGGGGTGCACACACCCCAAATTTGGAGAATACTCCAACACTCTGGTGTCTCAGTTTTCCAGATCTCATTATACTCTCAGAGAGATGCACACATTCCCTTTTACAAAATTTCCCTTCATTGTCAAAAGACCAGTGATCCTAGATAGTAGTTTGGTGAGATTAACAATGTCATGCTTAACACATTTATACAGATACAACAGGTCCCAGCTCAGTTAAGATCATTGTTGCGCATTATGTACTATGTAAAACTACATGCTAAAATCAGCACCAAGAAAATTCAACATTCAAAAAAAAAAAAAAAAAAAAAAAAAAATGTTCTTCTTCTTATTATTATATACAAGCAAGTATTATGTCCATGGTCATTCAGACCTGTAAATGATCAAGTATTTTCAGAAACACTCAAGTACCCAGAATTGCTTTGGAAAACATACTTTTCTGCAATGAACTGCAGCTTAATCCACACAATACACACTGGCACCTTTGACAGAGAGTGGGCTGTAGTTAGTTTTGGACAGAGATTAATTGAGATTTAATGCATTCCACACTATGCTTTTTTAAAATAACTAAATAAATACATTTTTAAAATAATAAGCCATATTCTCAAGGCACAAAGCTTGGTTAAGAAATCATGTGGCATGACGTGTGCATCTTGAGACTTAGCTCTTTAAGAACTGAGCTCATTTGGTTTTTATTATTTACTGTCATCGTTTAGAAAGCTATTAAACCGCATATAATTACTTAATAAATGTGGCAAATCCAGATTCAGATTGCATGCAGTTATCTTAATCCATAAACTGTTTTATGTGCAGTAGACACGAGCCCCAGTTTGCAGTTTTACTCTCGATTTGACAATTAATCACGAGTCTTCCACATGCTAAAGGACCGGCTCTTAAGGGGGGGAGAGAAGGGGGAAAAAAATAAATAAATAATTAAAACGATGCAGGGACAGCAAATGGTGAGTTGGTAGTGGATCCAGTGTCACTCCAACACAACACTGAAACTGACTATGGAAATATAGCCTTATGTGAATGAGAATATAAGTGTGATAACAGACAACAGAGACTTGTATTATCATTTATAACAACTATTTTTTTTAGAGTGTCTATTACCTACAGTGCACTGGATTTCCTGCATTCTACAGGCTCATTTATGCTCAAATTTTGGATGCGAATCAGAGTGACCTCTGTATATGTGCACATTCCCTGAAATCTTAAAAATACGGGCAGAATAGAGCATTACCAGTGTAAAGTATGGGAGCAGTGTAACAACTGAAACGGATTCACCATCCACACATCACAAAGTATTTAATGATGTATTTTTACCTTAAAATTATAGCTTCAAAAACTGTGCTGATTCACTGACCTATATTAGAGAAAGTAGAGCCTCTGTCATTGCTGCCATTTTGGTATGGTGCTGTAAAAATAAATTAACCTAGGTGGAGCAAAGAACTCAAATCTCACCTAGAGTTCTGTCTACATTTTTTTGTAGTAAGCAAAGTTAACTAATCAGCCCCTCCATCTTTGCCATATTTGCTGTCATCAGAAACTTTTGACTCTGAACTGCTCTCTAACGTGCTTAACATCCATGCCAAGGTTAAGTGGCAGTATGTGGGCTGTGACTGTTACAATGCTTGAAACGGACATAAGTTACTTAATTAAAAATTTACATGAAGGGACTATAAATGAGCTTTAAGTTCATAAACTAGAAATTATTTCAACAAATTATAAATATACGATATAAAAGGCCTATTCACATAGGAAAGTGTTTTAGTCGTGATTTATAAAATCAGTGTCTGATTTATATTTATGTATTCATTGTGGTAGTATTGTTTCAGTACCTGGTATCAGCTGCTATCCTACATTTATTGAATACCAGGAAGAAAATAAAGTAGAACTGGTGTCCCTAAACTGTCTTCCCAGAGACAGTCCACATGTTTTGCTCTATTCCTGTGCTGGGAGCTGGGATCCAGTAAAAACAGACACCATCTTAGGCCCCTGCAGACTGAGTTGCGTTCCACTGCATTAGAGAATTCTGACATGTTCAGTGCAGGCTTGCATCAGCCATCCATTACCAGCTTTTCAATTGGAAAGACAAGTCAAATCCACAGATAAGTCAAGGACCACAATCACCAGACCTTGGCCACTCCGTCAACTAACTTGACTGCTTAAACAGACATTGGGGGGGATGGAAGAGGGGAGGGAATAAAAAAAAAAACCCTCATCAGGGGGCATCTCTAATTAAAGACCCCCTATATCAACTGCAGTCCACTCTGCCTGATCATACCTTTACCACCGGCTGTGACCAGCTAATTAAATACAAGGGTCACATCAGACATCAAAGCTGGAGAATGTGCTATCACTTTGGCCTCTGTGCGTTTCTGTTCTGATTATACACTCTAATACCGACAAAAACACACTTAACTAAAAGCTTTTACTAATCACTCTTCACTGCTCCAAGGCCAGTGACGGCCAAAGGCAGCCCTAGGCACGATGGCTTTCACCTCACATTTCCTCAAAAAGTGAGCGCGGGCTGATTAAGGTTAGCAAAGTTAAATCAGGGCAGGTGACAGTTTGGAGAGAGGTGGCTGTCACCTGGCTGCTGCTGCTGACCCTGAGTACACAGCACAGATTCATGCTGCTGTAAATTCAAAGGGAGCACAGGGCTGCACTTATTTCTACTTGCTGGCAGTAAGTGAATAAATGGAAGACTAATTGTTAATATATATATAGATCAATTACAATCAAAAACCTAAAGTTTTAGCTGACTAAAGTGAAAAGACCCAGCACAAGACTAATAGAACAAATGATACAAATAGCCATTAGTAACAAATCAAAAGTACACAGGTCTTTAAAAACGAGTTGGTGCTGATCTGAAACCTGAAAACATTAGACTGTGATCCAAGAGCTAATGAGAGTGGTAACAATGGTTTTTGCTGTTAAGAAGTGTTCGGACAGGTATATACATGTATATAAATTTATTTATTTATTCTTAATGCCTTCTCGGAGGCCTTTTCCAACTAGTGGAAGGTTAAAAAGGCCTGAAGCAGTAGAAGTATCTGATTCTAGGCTCAGTGCAGCACTCTGGCAGAGAGAGTACATCCCGTGCGTAAGACATGCAGATAACGTCAGGCATCTGGCTGGCAAGAAGGCAGGGGTGAATCAGCCGGGCTTGGCATGTACCTCGCCTCCCACTTCTCATGGCACAGGCTCGCTGACGAGTTCTTCCCCAGCCGCGACACACATGGCCATTACTGGGCTTTTTAACATTGCTGCACAGCTAACTCAGCAGAGGTAAACATGGAACGGCACGACTCTGAATGACAATGTCCACACGAGGGAACGGAAGCCATCAGCAAGAACAAGCAAGGATTTCATACTTGCTTTCATCAAAGCAATCTCAAATGGGACATGGATTGTTTCTGACTACTATCCAGGCAGAAAGACATTTGGCTGATACGGGGGTGATTTGCAGCAAAGAGAACTCCTGCTAAGCGCTCTTTTTTTGGAGGCGCAAATAAGCTCCATTTCAAAAGTGCTCACTAGCAAAACTGAAAATGGTACAGCAATCTCTTAATGCCCACATTACTTTAATTGTGTGAAAATGGCAGCGGGGCAAAGAGTATATTTCCCTTTTTGATTAATACAAAGTTAGGACAATTTGTATAAGAAGAAAGGGAAAAAAAATACTAAGCAGTACAAGAAGTAAAACTCATTCTGAGAGAGTCAAGTCCAGCCACTGGTGCTGGAAGATCAGGAATAAAACTCAAATAAGTTCTGCACTGTTCAGAAGCATAGCTGGCCAT
The DNA here is from genome assembly GCF_029633855.1 of Hoplias malabaricus. NCBI lineage: Eukaryota > Metazoa > Chordata > Actinopteri > Characiformes > Erythrinidae > Hoplias > Hoplias malabaricus. Next base: position 42,305,135 of record NC_089803.1, read on the forward strand.
CTAGCTTTAGATAAGTGAGCTAACAAACTACAGACCAGAACACAGACCGTGTTCCAGCGAATTGAGGTTCAAATCCCACATATTTACAAAACATTCTCGTATCTGTCAGCACAAAGTCGACTGAAGGGTCATACAGCTTCCTTCTACTCCTTTTAAAGCCCAACTCTGAGCTTAACTCAGCTGTGGTGGACTATTGGGCTTGGGTTCGCCCCCTCATCACCAGCCAGTGAACTCCCACAGCACCCTCTTCTTGTGGTTCTATTACATGCTCGTTGTGCCTTCTACTTAGACACAACTGTAGTTTGGCACACAAGACACACTTTTTTTTTTTTTTTAAATACAGTACTCATTTTGAGATATCATCCACATTTTTAAATGTCATTACTGTTACACCACTCAAACCTAGTGTGCACATTTGATATCCCCCGACACTAGTTCACAAATGCATACTAAAAATGTACAACCATGGTTTTAAAGTCCAGTTGTTTCCTAAAGCTACATCATTCAATATGCACTTTTGAAGGGGCCACCACAGAGACAGAAAAAGTTACCACCACAGTGAACAATATCTACATAAATAGAAGTACAGAAGAAACTGTATTTTGGTCATAAGACATTACTTGTGTTAAGCTTTCCTTCCAATGTCTTGAATGTCTTAAGAACAATGCCAAACACAGATGTTAGTGTCAAAACCACCAAAAGAAATACAATCCCTCAACTACCAACTATATCCATTTAAAAAAATTAAAACAAGATGGTTCTCTCTGCTTCTTGACCTCGCTTTTCCCTTGTTCCACCAAGTGGAAAAGCTATTTAACAATTTTGCTTCCAATCGAAGCTACATTACTTTAATGAAAAAACTGCGAGCAGCAATTCTACTAGCTAAGGGCTGGCATCATTAAATTAACCAAGCACCACTGCTTACACACTCTCGCATAGCCACAATATCACTAGTGCCCCCCGCAAACTGATTATAAACATTTTTCACTCGAGAAATATGGGGATGTAGGGTACTTTAGGAAAAGATTCTGTCCTGCTTGTCCTTCTTTTAGAGCTCTCCCCTTCCCTTGTCACACTGGGAGGCTTTGGAGAAGGACGACGCGCTGACGAGGCTGCTGAGATTAGACCCTTCTCTCCAGGCTCAGGGTTGTCCTGACTGCCAGCAGAGGTCAGCCATTGTGCAAGACTAAGCCAGCCCAGGATTACTCACTCCCATAGCTGATTCTTCTGGATAAAAGAGCTCGGGGCAGCCGTGGCTGCAGCAGTCTAGAGGAGAGTGCACAAGAATCCTGCTGCAGCTCACCTGTGCTAGCTAAACACGGTCAACCAAGGCTGCCTGGAGATGAAGACGAGCCTCACAGAGAGAGAGAGAGAGAGAGAGAGCGAGCAAGAGAAAGATGACAGCTGTTGATTGTGTACAGGCTACAAGAGAGACCAGAATGAGGCCCAAAGTGCCCATTACTGCACCATGACTCCCACAGCCAGCTAGAACACAAATGCCAAGGGAGGCATTCTAACCCAAGATTGGATGCCAGTGAGAAAATATCGAGCTGCCCACAGCTTCCAATTCTCACTCTATACTCTATTCTGACTCTCATGGACTCTCTCTCTCTCTCTCTCTCTCTTACACTCTCACACACACATATATACGCTCAGCCAGCCATAGTCACTTTACAGCAGCTAACAGCTCCCTAGCATCCCATTCAGAAAGACATAACGTCTCAATGCGCTGAACAAATGGGAAGATTCTCAGTTAAGTTTCCTAGCACAATTATCAACGGAGTTGAATCAAAGTTCTTACCAAAAGAAACGCAGCTCAGTGGCGTTGATTAATATTTCGCATCATAGACATAGTGTAAGAAACACCATGGCCGATGTGGGTAGGCAGCTGATATGGGGTTAAAGTTTCTTAAAATACTCTTAGAAATACTCAAAACTGCTCCCTAACCCTATGTGCTATCAAGTGCCTTGAGCCATGCACTGAGAACCACCTTAAGGGCTGATGTGGTGGAACAACATAAAGGTAAACAGAACTTCCTAATAAAATTCCAAACAAAAAAATAAACATTTTATTTATATAGCAGCATTCATACTGTAAAACAGTAAATAGCAATAGAATAAAAAATTAAGATTAGCAGGAAATTAAAAAAAATAATAATTTTTAATTATAAAAATAATTAATTTGAAAATTTTACATTTTAAATATTAAATACATACAAAAAAATGTAATCGAAAACAAACAAATACATAATCTAATTATTAAATCAGATTAAATTTGTCCTAAGCCTATTTTTGATAAGACTACACCAGTTTATAAAAACACCTCACAAGCCAAAGTTTATTTGGCTAACGGCATCTCTCAGTTTAGCTGATGCTCTGTAAGAGCAGTGACAGAGTGTAAAACTGTACCTGCAGTCATGAAAGCATCATTTACTGCAAAACAAAGCAGGACAAGGCCTTGAATAAATGATGTGTTAACTCTGTCAATACCCAGAGGCTGGTTTAAAGAGAGTAAGTGATGTGATGAGATGTGTGTTCACAATCTTTTGGAAGGGCATGTCCCATATTTGGAATGGCACAAGAGGATCTTGCTGTTTTTACAAAGGCTAAAGACACAAAGCCATTTTAGAGTTGTTTTTTTTTTTTTTTTTTTTTTTTTTTTTTTTGTATTGTTTTGTTTTTTTCTTTTCACATGGCTCAATTACAGCATTTATACAGCAAAGTATCTATTGAACATCTGTACTGAACTCTTAAAAAAGGCTGCGCCACACTAGAGTAAAAATGAACACAAGCACCCTACACACTAACATCCCTGAAGTGTATAATGCCCTGCGGAGGCCAGACTGCACTGCGTAATGTTTTATGCTCAAATCAGGCCAGGCTCAATAATCCAGCCAAGGACAACGGCTGCTTCTAAAGCTCCCTTGGAAAAGCCAGGGACGCAGCTTCAGCAGGAACCGCATGGACAAAGCGGCCCGGAACAGTGAGGTAAGGGTGCATGCAAGTGTGCGCGAGTCTTTCAGAGAATGACTGGGGGGTTTAAGGAGTTCAGAGCCTCCACGGATGCCACCAGTGTCTCATTTGCAATGCCACAAGCCTAAGGACACGACTCCCTCTACGGGATCTGCTAATGACTGCATTTTAATTTGCTTCTATTTTTTGCATAAGAGGGAAGGGAAAGAGGGGGAGGGTAAAGAAAAAAAAAAACAGCTTAGAGGCTGATTGTGAGCCCACAGCAGCAGGGCTACAGCACAGCAACTTCCAGCAGAGGGAGGACTCATTGTCCTCTGCAGGAGAGCAGTCCTGTAGTTCCAACAAGCAGGCTGAGAAAAAGGATGCACCCAGCAGGCCCACGCACACACCCTCAGGATGCTGAGGACGGACACGAGCCCAAGGCTCCAACAATCACCACAACTCTGCTGACTGATCACTACATACTGTGAATCCACTAGACAGGGGCAGGCTCTAGCGCTATGGTTCTCAAACTTGTCCTCAGACAGTGCAAAAGCTTGTTTTGCAGGATGTTTGCAGTTGGCGATCTACATGCCCCGAAGACCCTTGAAATACGTTTAATGAAATTATTATTTTTTTTTTAAATAAACAATGTGTTTCCATTATTCTGCTAGCTCTTCAATAATGCCTTTGTTTTTATTTAAAGGAACACAAGGTAAGATATTTTTTTTGCTCCTGTAATTCACATTTATAGCAATGTCCTCAAATCAAGGTTTGGGAGCAGGGGAGGAGAGGGTGGTGTGTTTCCTCCTAAAGCTACATAGTGCAGTTACTTTGGCAGTGCTGAGCCCAGAGTAGCAACAACAGATTTTTTTTATCTAACTGCCTTTAAGTCCCGAACCCTCCAAGCCTTCTTGCACTTGAGGCCTAGTGACTTCTGAGAAAATTAGAATCAGCCTATAGATCACATTCTGATAACCAGTGGTTTGGACTAATGTTTTCAGAATAGCACATTTTAAGCCTAGGCACCTTAATGACAATATACTTTATATGAGAAGGTATGACAGATAAAAGTAAGAAAAAAAAATATATATTATATATATTCTAAGTACTTTCAGGCCTTTCATTTACCCCATCTGTTCTGCATTTTGGCACAACCTCACCCCCTCTTGAAAGGCACGTATATGCTGCAGTGCTAAAAACATTCACCAGCCCTACACACTTTATCTCCTTCGTACACAATCTCTCCTTGTCATTCACATACATTCCATCAGTGACTCTGCCTCTCATGCACGCATGTGCCCATGCACACACACCCTGTTTGCAGGGGGAGGAGGACGAATGAAATAGTGCAGATCCTAAGGGGAGGTTATGTCACTGTCTTGCAGCAGCACAGCTCAGAGAACCCCATCAAGCCCCGCACACGCACACACACACACCCCGTGAGGGAGAGAGAACAGGGGGCAGAACTTTAAGCTCAAACAAGCTTTATTATTAGAGCTCTCATCATTTCAACACAAGACAAAATGTCACCCTCACAAGGGGGTCAGTGAGAGATAAAGAGCGAGGGACAGAATGAGACAGAGGAGAGGAGGGAAAGAGGCGCTCTTTCAAACAGAGGAGAGCTGAGTGCCACTCTCGCTCGCTCCCTCCCTCCCTCCCTCATCACCCATCCCTCTTATTTCTGTTCCTCGCTGTCCAGTCACTTAGCAACACACCAGCAAGTCAAAAAACCCAGAGAGTTTTCACATGAAGATTGTGGATGAACAGATTGAGAAAATGGAACAGAAGTGAGAAAATAATGTAGGTACGTGTACATGTATTTTAGGAGGATGTGAGAAGTAGCAAGTTGAATGAACAAATCCTTAATCATTTTGTACGTTTGACACAACCAACACCAATTAAAGACTTGGCCTGTCATGTCAGCAATTTGTAATCGATATATTGTCCTAGAAATAACTGCGATAAACAATATTATTGTCATTTTAGCCATTTTATGCCATTGATATTATGGTAATATAAGAGCATAATAAAACTACACCCTCGACAGCAGAACACAGCATGCGGCAAAAATATGAGGTGTTCATTCTCAATTAAACAAACACACCAGTAAATAATGGGTGATACTGAAAATTTATTCTACAATTTTTGCTGACCTCAATAAGTTGATAGTGTAATTGTGACAGGCCTATAAAAGACAATGGAATTCTGCTATAACAAGAAAGACAGAAAAAGAAATCCAGAAGATCTAGATCTAAAATGTTTTGTCCAAGTGTCATTAGCTAAAAATCATAATGTTTTACATATACAATGTTGTCAAGCAGGCTTGTTTTTTTCTGCTTAGTTTTTTCATTAGCACTGGTCACCGTTTCCATTTGACATAGTTACACTTTAGAGAGGATGGCAAAAACAAAGAAATGCTAGAAAGCCAAACAAGTCCCTTTATTTAAAAGTAATTACTTATTTACTTAAAAAAAACAAAAAGAGAGAAGCAGCACCCTAAACTGTCTTCTACACACAGGAGGCAGAGCCACACTATTACTAGAAACTTAACAGAATGCATTTTTAAAAGGTTATCAAAATAGAACATACTGCAACCCACTTCCAAATTTGAAACAAGCTCCAGCACCACTGCTGTGTCTGATCCACTTGTACCACTGTAAGACACACTAATCACCACCACCACCACATCAGCACTGAGGATGATCCACCTATCATAACTGCTCTGTGGGGGTCCTGGCCTTTGAAGAACAAGATGAAAGGGGAGCAAACTGAGTACGCAGAGCAACAGATGGGCTACAGTTTGTAATTGTAGAACTACAAAGTGCTCCTGTATAGACAGTGAAGCTCCAGAAATGGACAGTGGGTGACAGTAAATATTAGTATATATAGTGTATCACAAAAAAGCTGTATATAATTCAATGCAGGAGTCACTGTTGCAACTTAATAGCCCTTGAAAACTGTGGGCTTATTTTACAGTTTGTGGATTGGTAGTTACTTTTTAATTAACAGTAAATGCAAAACAAGCTGTACTGAAAGTCATCTATAGTACTTAAATCAGTTTTAGTTTGCATCAACAGGACCAGTTATACTATATACACGATTTTATACATGTCACTACATAGTATACATGATAAACAAATACACAGTGATTTCAAATGTAAGTCATGGAAGCCAAAGAGTAACGCAAGACAACCTGAAATATGTATGAAGCTAGGGCTTTATCCTCACTGAGCCTGGAGTGGAATCTATACCATATGTTGTAGCCTAAAGGAACAGGCATGTGTGTGCTTAAAGAACAAAGAATGTGCTCAAAGTGTCGCGTAGCGTTGCAGTCTCACTGCCTAGTTTGCTGTAGTCACACTGCACATCCCAAGAGCCATGAGTGACCAAGTGTGTGCCCTGCCAGTCAAACCCTGCATTAATTATTTAACTGAGAGACAAGTGGAGAAGAATAGAAAGAAGAGAGGAAGAGAGAGACAGAGAGAGTGAGAAAGACTGACAGAGAATGAGAGAGAGAGATGATGATGACTGAAGGAGACAGATGAGAGAGGTGGTGAGAGAGAGAGAGATGCAGCACTTATGCAATGTGACTAGTGAGAAATAAGTCCAGTGTTGGGGAATCGATGTGAGAAGTGTACTCTGAGAAATCCAATATATTGTCAAGAACAAAAGCTCTCTCCTTTAACAAAAACAAATTTTACATTATTATTAAAACAGGGAGTATGCTGCAAAAGTCAAACCTCAGTCAATTTTCAATCTCGAGACAGCTTAATCCCCCTCCACGACTTAGTGGCTTTGAACAGAAAGGTCATTAGTTGGGCACATGCGATCTGTAAGAGCAGAAGGGAGCTGTAGAGCCATGCAAAAGGAAGACTGGGACTACAATGAAGCACTTCTCATTCTTTGTAGCCATCCTCTTACTTTCTCTCTAGCCTTTCCCTATTCTCTCGCTCTAGAGAACACAGCTACTGTGGAGGCGCCTCTGAGCATGCTGCTGCAAAACTCCTCTGTTGTACTGCTAGACTGCACACTCCAAAGAAGAGACAGCGAGAGAGAGAGAGACACACACACAAACATTGCTTAAAAACAAGCTTTATTACCAAAAGCCAGAATTTAAGCCTAAAATATTCAGCCTATGGCATGCCTCTCCATTCTTACGGATCTCATCCCACTGTTCAGTGCTGTTGGCCTGTTATCAAACTCAAACCCAAAATAAAACATCTGGCCACTTTTAGTGAACTATGTGAAAGAGGAAAGCATGGGCTTACACAGCCTTTATATAAAAAGGCAAAAGCTAAGCTAAACTCCAAAAGGCTGGGAGAACCACTTAGGATTGCCAGCTTACGGTTAAGTCTATGGAGCCAAACCTTTTAAAAGATGGAGAGTCAGGGAGACTGTGGTGTCTCAGGTCACCACATGTGCCAGCTCAATTATGCAGTCCACACCAGCAGTTAGTAAGGAGCAGGATCTTGTGGAAAAAAAGATCCTGGCAAAATGTATGACATGGTCATTACACACAAACGCATCTCAAAGGAAAGGAGCACATCCATCAACCAGGGCATCAACTTGTTTAAAATACACCTTTAATATGTATATTAACTAATACACAGTTAACATCTAAATATTTTTTTGGAAGCTAGATATACTCTTGATATTCCACCTAACAACCTACTAATCTCTTAAACCACTGTAAGCATTCATCCGCCAACTTTCTTTATAAAAATGGAACATTTGCAAAGGTGTTTGACCAGCAAATCAGTGTGAACATGCATTACCACATGTGAATGATCAAATAAGATTAATTTAGACATCACTTGACCATAGATATTGTGTGAATCTCAGAAACAGTTATTTTATAGGAGAAAAATATAGATACATTTATATATTTATTTTGCACACACAATATCATCAGTATTTTTGATAAAGGTAAAGCATTCATGCAAATTAGAGCCTCGGAAAGAACTCTAAAACAGGACTTCAGAAATGGATCGCTAGTTTACGCTGGGGCTAATCAAGCAGTGTGTGTGCAAACCCATGTCTGTTCAGTAGATACACACTCTCAAAGACAACATAAAACTCTCTGTTCTAATACAGGTTGTTAGCTTAAGACATTCAATCTGAGAATGTGGATACAACAATTATTTCCACAAACACATTTATAAATTTGTATGGGCTACAAATTCCTGTACTAATACAGTGTTTTCTGGTAGTAAAGACCTGTCTATTGTGTACTCGCTCTCTCTCTCTAGCGCTCTTTTCTAATGAATGTAGCGGCAGGCTCCCGAGTCCCGCCAGTCTACAGCAGGCAGGTTAGGGTCAGGCACTTATATAAAGCTCACCTCATTAGGCCTGACTACAGAGCCTGGCTCGTTCACACCACACTAATGGAAATAGCACTAACAGTGCCTGAAATGGCCTGAAGAGAAAGGTTGCCTCTGTGTGTATGTGCATGTGTATGTGTGTGTGCATGTGTTCCACTTGGCCCCTTCAGAATGATTGGGAGAAAGCTTTTCCCCCGCTGAACTGGTGAAAGCTTTTTAACCCTAACTTCGACAGACCCTCTGGCCACAGGCAACATTTCCTCGTCTATTAGAGTGAGTGAGGCAGCATGGTAAAAACAGCCATGAGTGGCTCTCTGCTCTGAGCACAGGAGACTCTGGAGTTCTGCCTTAAAACTGAGCCTGCGGAAGTGTACAGTGATATCATTATCATTATAAACACAAAATTAGCAATATTATTTCTAAATATGATCAGCAGCATGTTTAATTAAAGGGATATTAACCTCCATCCATATTTTCTGGGAACATCCTCTGGTACAGTAGCAGACGTATGGACTTCTATGCTGACAATTTTGGGTTGCAAAATTCCAGGAATTTTCAAAGTTGGCAAATTTACCATTGGAATTAACAGGAATAAAATGGCAATATTCGAAGCTAAAGGTGAGAAACCTACGTAGAGCTAGTTTAAAAAAAAATTATATATAAGCAATAAAATAATATGATACCAATACAGTTGAATAGCAAAGCTGCTCCTTAATCCCAGGCACATGACATATTACACACTGAAAGGCTATTGAGACCACACCCCCTGCACTGTTCATTTCTCCATCACATGTACAGCATATGTCCAGATGATTTCTAGAAACCTGACACTCATCAATACTGAAAGCATATATTTGGACCAAAGAACTACCTAAAGTCAGGTAAGTTCTGGCAAGGTTCATATTTCTATTGACATTAATAGCACTGAAACATTGAAACAACTATTAAATCAAGGTGTAATCTCAGTTTCTTGCCATCTGGTAAATCAGAAAAGTTTAATAAGCAATTTAATTTAAGAGACTAGTTCACCATGGCTTACCAAGAGACTAGTTTACCAAGGGTAGCAAAGGCTAGCTACCTATATTCTTTTTACCTCAACCTGTTTCTGTAACCAAGAATTAATTTTCATTAAATGATTTATTTAACATTTTGAAGACCATTGTTTTTTTCTGTTCTTACACTTTGTCATTTTATTCAGCAGAAGAATGCCACATGCATCAACTATGACATTACAGGTGTCATAGTTATTATTTGTATTATGCCTTCATAATTCTCTTTATGCATGCTGTGCTTCTATAATTTTTCCATCTGTTTCTGGATTTCAAAATAGTACATGATGACTATGTTTTGTCACGGTACACACCATATTTAAAAGTCCATAAGCAACTGTGAGGGTTAAGTATATGCCAACAGTCCTACCTCTCTCTGCAGCACCAGCTCCTTGGTGAACAGTGTGGCCTCCTCACTGAAAGGCTCCGGCGTCCCTCCTGGAATGTTTCGGGAGCCTCTTGGACACTCGATTCCTGCACACAGAACACCACCAAATATCTTAGACATGCAGCACAAACCCAGAACAGAATGAAGCTTCAGGCGTTCATGTTAAGCTTCAAATGGTTTGAATGCTTGCAAGTTAGCGTGCTTCTGAATACACAGCAAACAGTGTCCTTGGTACTCAATCTCTACAAAGACATCCACAAGTATGGAGTTCTGCTACTCTTTAATATTGCAGCCAATTGCTATGCATTTACCTTTTTAAATAGATATTTTTAATAAGAAAACACACAAGCACAAATAAAAATATGTTTGTGGTAACACTAATGAGACCAACAAAGAGACTCAAATGACAATTCAAACAAACAGCGGTTGGTGCTGTTTTGCAAATACCTGATAGGACTGTTTTCAAATGACCCTTATTATTTTGTCAATCACTTTTCTTCAGCACAGTGCATAAGCCTGGCACCTAACCCCCAACTACTCCCAGGGATGGCTGCCCGCTGCGCCAAGTGTGTGTGCGCTCACTGCCACTACTGCATGTTTGTTTCTCCTCACAAACATAATAAACAATTTTGTTGTAATGACAATAGAAAATAATTCAATGTTTATATGAACAAAAACCTACTTATGTTGTAAATTTTTGTGAAGGGCCACTTTATGTATAACTATTTAAAAAATAAAATGAATTAATAATATTTGAAAGAAACAAACCCACACACTGAAACATTTCACAAAAAGCAGTGCACCACCATATAACTAAAATTAGCTATAGAGGGACCATAAAATAACTGCCAGGCTTTGGTCCTCTCTTGGTGCTCTGCTTGCTGCCATGGATTGTTAGCCATATTGGACCTTTATGGAACTTAATGGCTGTTCCATGAGCTGGTCCTGAACATGCGAAACACAGGAGCAACACACACTGTGGGATGTGCTGCATGTGTAGCACTCAGTATTCTGGGTGCAGGGCTGCTGCAGAGCTCCATCAAATGCTTTCAAGCCCAGATCAGTTCAATCACACCAGCACGCCTTTGTCTCCACATCCAGCTTCAAACACTGTTGACTTCTGAGAGCAGGAAGGACTCCTGGAATCTACACTAAACCAGCTGCCGTATCTGCAGCGGCGCTCTACTGATATGTGTGAATGTACACAGTCACACAATGCCTCTCCCACTGCCTTTCAGTCCCTCACTCTCTACATTTCATACATACAAACATACACACAAACACACATATTCAGTGAAGCCTAGGAGAGCACTTCATTCTAAGTTGTAAGATTATTGATTGTGGCAGAAAGAACCAACGCCAGCTTGCACTTGTTAACCTCATGCTAACAAAGCAGCATTGCCCTTAACATCCCACCGTGCTCTTTCAGTGAGCTAATCAATACTGGACACTCACAGCTCCTCCATATACAGTAGGCCTGCAATAAGTTTTGAACAAACACCCCCCTTGCACATAAAACTCCCTGACAAACGTGAGGCCTATGATTTCAGTGACACGGAGAACACTGACAAATTATAATGAATTTTCTATATAAAAAAGGAAATGTGCAGAAACTGGGAAAAATAAATGAAGTGAAGAAAAATATATAAATATATTAAATAATTTGCACTGTCCAGAAAGATTTTGTTTTAGCATCTGTACCACCATTTGCACTGCAGTGAACACACATGCGATTATTCAAATTCTAGGTTGGTAAGAGAGCACATGATTCAGTTTCACTTAAAAAAGCAAACGCAGCACTACACTGACACTTTCAAGCTTTATTTTTGAAGAATTTTTCAACATGTTAACAGTTTGTCAGCTACAAATGAAAGGGAGTGTCAACAAATTGCGTGTTACAAGTTTGTTGAAAACACTTACTTTGACACCCATATCTTACACAAATTAAAAGTCAACTGACAGAAACTGTTTGTGTGGCTTTCATTCAAATTTATATTATATAATAAGGTGCAGATTTTTGTCATTGTACAACGAAATGTGTCCTCCGCACTTAACCCATCTGTGACAGTGAACTATGGGCTGTGAACACACACCCAGAGCGGTGGGCATCCATCCCCAGCGCCTGGGGTGAAGTTGTGAGTTCTCAAGGGCACCCCAGCTGTGGATTGAGGGGGCCCTCTTCTCTAACCATTAGGCCACAGCTGCCCATATCTGAAAAGATTCAATAGTTTCTTCACTGTAGACCCCAAAATTATAAAACCAAAAGCCTTACTGAACTTCATAATTCACCGTTCTAGAGACGGACAAACGGACAACAACTCCGACATTGATGTTAACAATAAAAAAACCACAGAAAAATTGCCAAGAACCGAAAGCAACATGACATTAACAAACAAAAACCTTGTGGCTTTGTCAATATTCATTGTTTTAAACTAACTTTAAAATTGAGTGCAATTTACTGACGGCAGCGCCCTGTAATTTAACCGTCAGTGAGTGCCAGATGCTGTAAATAATATATATTGAAATATAGAAAATGTGTATAAAAACATATATTGCAGTATATATTGATATTGAATTAATGTCCAGCCCTATTTCATTCTGCAACATCTATATAAAGTATTGTTTGTAATTCATTCAATTAATTCAAGTAATGTTCATTTACAAGTTTTAAAAATCCATTTGCAATAAATAAAAAAAGCAAAATAAATACAAATTTTAAACTTATAAAGATGTTTTCCAAAATTTGGATTTCAATGGCTTTATATGTGAAAATGATTACACTCTGTTGTGCAAAACAATCAGATGCACAGAATGTAAATATTTAATGCTTCTTTTCATGCTTTTACTTCAGCATCACGGAACGTTGTTTGTGAGAAGCACAAAAGACCACATCTACAACTGAATTTTGGATGTTCTGGGGGGGGGTATAACAAAGCTGGGTTTCTCAGTCATATTTAAGCACTCACTGGCTATTGGACAAGATTTTAGGCTGCAGTTACCTGGCTAATCTGAGAAATCCCTCTTTGTGGAATATCCCCTTGGAGGAAAAATCCTCTAAGCAGATTTCTTTAAAAATAAATGAAATACAAAATAAATAAATAAATTAAAAAAATCAACAGCAGAAATCACAAATCACCCAGCTCTCAAACGCCGGGTCAAGTTTTCATACTGTTAGCAACACCCCGACTGAACTCTGATTACAACATATAACTTTCCCTCTGACACGAGGGAAAGAACAGCAAACAACATAACAAAATGTCCCCATCCTGCAGTATTCAGCACTGGCAAAATGAAACAACTCAATTACATCTTAATAGTCAGTAAATCGCCTCTAGATTAGCATTTATATTGCTCTTAGCGTCCAGCCTGCTCAAAGGCAGTAGGTGATTTCAACAAAGAGCAGCAGCATTTTTTTTTTTTCAGCGATTTAGGATTCATTTAACCGGTTCAGAGAGGCAAGTGACACGACCAAGTCAGAAATATTACCAGTACATATGAACCTGAGTACAGAAAAAGGCATCCACAAACAAAGCCTGCATGGCAAAACACTAAGCAGAGCACAAGAGCCCCTTTGTGAACAGAACACTTCATAAGATAAAGCTGAATACTTCATTTTTATAGCTTTGTTTGTCCACTTAAGACATAACCCTTTCTTTGGGTCTTCACTGTGAAAAAGGGTTGCACATTCAGCAGCCATTCCATTCCCCCAGAGGCTTAATGGCTTCAAATCGTCATCAGCTCACTCATTGCCCCTGAAAAATGGAACTTCTCCACCGGGCAAGTCAAGCCAAGCAGATCACAACAGCTCATCTCAGTCAGCCCAGCTCAGTCAATTAGAAGAAAAGGAATCAAACAAATGTCACCCATGCTAATTGAGTAATTTTTTTAAAGCTATCCTTCTAAACACTGGCTGAATAAACACAAACACACGCTCACACACCTCTGCTGTAGAGATTTTTTTTCCCCACTTGACACAGGGTGTTTTTACAGGGTATGTTAAATTTTCCCCCCTCTCTGTTCTCATCCCTGAAACTGTTTCATCAGGCTGCCGAAGGCAAACCTAAAAGCGTCACAATCCTGAAACCGCATGCTCGAGTTCATTTAAAAGCCATGTAGCGTGAAGAAGCCATTTCTGCTACAAACAGCTATGTAAAAACTGAAATATAGGACATGCCGTAGATAAGACAACTTATCTTGCAATTCTGTGAAACACACATGAAAACAGAATGAAAGTTCTGAAGATAATCTTTTTAAAAAACTCCATACTTCTCTTTTTATTCTACAAATAAAAGGGACAGACCTGCAAAAGAAAAAAACACATCAATCCTGCGACAGGTGGATCCTATGACTCAACCCAAAATTAGACGTTTATTCAAATGCAAATGCGATCATTTCATTCCTTTCAATGATTTTCCACAGAAATTTCTTAATGCGTTGCAGGTGCTGTTTAGTCTTGGACGCAGAGTGTGACCACCTCACACTGACTGCAGTAAATTAAACATACTTACGGAAATTCTTACGGTACTATGGAATGCCTTTGTTTTTGGGAATGTTCACTTGTATGATTTTAGAACGTCTTCACTTAAGGGAGCAAAGAAACATTCATAAAATAGTGGAAAAACATGGTAGAAATACATAGGGGAAAACACTCATGTGTGCACATGAATGCACAATATCATCAGTCCAATACTGAAACTACATATTACTACAGTTGATAACTCTGAACCGATAAACAGTGACAATAACTGCTGAAGCTGTACCTATGAGTAGGGCTGTCATGAATACAATTTTTAGGGCTTTGGCGTTTTAGCTGTAATATACTGCACATAATTTTGTTCAGAACTCTGTGTACAGCACCTGCTTTCAAGTCCAAAGGCTGTGCTGCACTAATACATTGGTTAACCAGAATGTCATAGAAATGGCCTAATTGGGGGTATAAAGCTTCCAAAATCAATTGTATCTTCTCCACACTTTGTTGTATGCAGCTTGCTGTAGAGCATTAGGCTGCTTTAGACTTCATTCAAGAATGTGAATTGGTTTAAAAAAAAAAAAAAAAAAAAAAAACAGTACTGTGTTGGTTACAAGTATCAAAATTGAGGGCAAGAATTATGCACTGTGATAAAAATTCAAACCAAATATTATGGAAACAAACACTTAAAAATACACGGTCCATGACCAAAAAAATAAATCAGGGGACTAGAGGGTCACTACACTGTATGAATAATTTAGCAGTAGTTACACTTACATTAATTTATTCTAAAAGCTAAAAGTGCTTTACATTCTTTGGAACACAAGGAGGGGTCACCTCAACCACTACCAGCAGTCAAGTATGCGTCTGGATGATAAGATGGCAGTCAATCTGTGCCAGCACACTCACCACACATCAGCTATATGGTAGAGAGATGATGAGAGGGATTGATTGAGCTGTTATTTGAAGATGGATCATAAGAAAGTCAGAAGTGGCCACATTGGCAAGTGAATTAGTAGCGATGTTCAGGTGCTATTAGTCCTACTTATTCTATCAGATGTGCCACAGCAAGGAAACAAAAGCAAGCTGCTCAGTGATGTTGCCCTTCAGAGTCTCTCATTCTCAGCCACAAGAAACACAAAGGTTACATGTGTAAATAAGTCAGCATGAACATGTGGCTACTGCGTTGTACAGAATGGGCACGTATGGATGAATAAGAGAAGAGCACAGATGGCAATGTTCTCTCATCTTCGAGCAGCAAAGAAAGATTTAAAGACACTGACACATTTTAGAAGACTGCAGCAAGGCTTTCTGCACTGCAAGTGTTCACTCTCTCTTTCTCCTTATCGAGGAAGCAGAGGGCGTGGGGGGTAGTAAAGTCAGGAGGAGGGGCTATAATGAGTATAGGAGAAGTAAAGCCTTTGTACACGGCTAGTTACTATCAGAAAAAGAAGTGAGTGCTTTCACAGATACATGCACAAAAATTAAACCAACCCTATTAATCGCAGTACAGGCACTCACTTGTGCTTATTTTGGTCTATCATTTTATATTCCTGAATCAATTCTAAATAAAAAAAATAATAATAATAAAAAAATAAATGAAACTTATTCCAAGTTGTTTTGACGCGAAGCCTACTAGCTAAACCTGGGGTTCCCAAAGAGGAACAGAAAAAGAGAGAAGTAGGGGGATATACAACATGCGTGTCACTTGTAATTAATCCACTCTAAAGGTTTGAAGAAGTTGCAGTTTGGTATGAAATGAACAATGATCATAATGGAGCTTGTGGAGTTGTAAAGCAAAAGAAGTGTGCATGACATACACAAAAAAAATGTCATCTACAAAAGAGGGGGCATTGTGGAAAAGTTTGGGGATCTAAGCTAGGCTAATTTAGTTTTAGCTTATGTTACACATTACCTCCTCACAGCACAGGCATGGCTGGCATGTGCAGAAAATCTAGTTTCACATTTATACCAAGCTTTACTCCGCTATTAACATTTTCAAGCTTATGAATTATTTACAATTCATATGTGTGTGGGTTTTTTTTGTGTATAGTTTGTATGTGTGTATTTGTATTGAAAAGACCATTTGTATTTGCACAAATTTTCTGTTTAACTGGCTGGGGATGTGCTAGTCTCAGCATTGTCTTTTGACCTATCTTGTTTAAAACGTGCGTACAAAGCTTTCCAAAACGGAAATACATTGACAACCACCCCACCCCAATACGTTTCAGGTTAAGAAAGTCACTTCGCATTCAGAGAGGACAAAACAGATATTCCTGCCGAGGCGCTACATCAGCCATCCCTTGAACATCTTAACAGTTTTTTCACAAAGCACAGTGGAAGTGTGTGTGTGTGTGACTGAAAGACTATTCCTTCTATTCCTGGCAGGTCTAAGAAAGAAGGGTTAAAGAGGGGCTGTGAGGGAGAAATAAGAGCTGCTGTTGCTTCATAAAAATATTCCCTATGTTCCTGTTTTCCGATGATCATGCTCACCTCTCTCCCTCTACAGAAAATGTGTTTGCAAATGTATAACACAACCAGCCTTATACCGCCAAGTGCATAAAAAGCTACTCAAGGCCACTTTCAGAAGAAAAGCTATAGTGCCATAAGCAAAATTGCTCAGAGGAAAGCACAATATACTGAGACCTCCAAGGGCTAGACCTCCTTAGTCTGTATCAGGTAACAGCAATGCTGGAGTCTTGTTAAATTCCATAATGAAGTCAACACTTCACTGTACTGCAGCATCACGAAGTCATGGCAACACAAAGTAAGTACTGAGCCATGTGATCTATGTATACCAGTAACATGTATTTTTACAGCTTCAAAATCATGGCAATGCTCCACTGATCTGTCATTTTGTTTCTTTAAATCATGCACTGCTTTCTTGGCCAATAACACCGTACTGTATTTACCGGTTTAAATCTAAATCCTGAATCAGTCTGTATAAACAGCAAAAGAAAAAGAGGAATTGAAATATGTACAGATTGAGTCATTCATCCAATCATAATATACAAAGTAGCTCCAGGTTTCTAAAAAAGTACAGATGTCTAGTGTTAATCAAAGCAGGAGCACAGAGATAGGGACATTCCTAATGAACTCATTTTCATGAGAGCGACTTGATTGAACAAATTGTATTGCTTTTCTAAAAGCATCTTTCCTGAAGGGACACACGTACACACACAGAGCTAAAGCAGGCCTATCGCTTGTTTTTTCCAGGAATAGTGATTCACCAGAAGCTGCAGCGCTGCAGTGAGTGCGTCACCCAAAACACAGCTCCTAAACATAACATTATCACTTAAACAACAGCATATGTACATACTGTAAAATGTCACATTCTGCATCTAATGAATGGCACAAGACATTAAGTTATAGCAAACAAGTATAGTCCATATCGTCACTGTTCAGAGAAAATCATGTAGCTACATTTTTGTGAATTTTTTTGTTACATCATTAGAATACATCATCTGAATTCATCCTTTTATGATTAATGGACCAACCAAATAAAACGTGTGAGAAATTTGGTTTTATTGGCTCTTTTTTCTTGTTATTTTTTACTTTTTTAATATCAAATAAATGTAATAAACATTCAATTGTAGCTAACGTATGCTCATCTAAAAAGGAGAAAGAAAAGTCACTTACAAGTGGGAAAGGACTGCCATGGTCATATATGCTCATGCTTCGGTGTTAAAAATGCCCTACCAATGACCTCCTTAGATGTATTGTGATTGGCCAGGTGAGAGTTCATTTAGATCCAAGTTTGTTTGCTCTTCCTCAGTAGCCCGGATATGTCCCTGAACATCCAGACATGACTCTGAACTTCTAGGCCAGAATTTGTTTTGCCTGAATATCCAGACCTGTTTTTGTGTGTGTGTGTGTGTGTGTGTGTGTGTGTGTGTGTGTGTACCTAAATTATTTTTACCTGAAATTTTGATCACCTGAATTTTTCTATCCAAAAATTTCAGGTTCTAAAGAAACTAAATCCATATCCTTCTTCTATAAAGTTACTATTTGACATTTGTCTCTAAACAGTGACAATCAACATTGTGCCTGTCAAAAGGTTGTATAGAGTATAGCAAGAAGGAATAAGTTGTAAAGAAGGAATAATGGTGGAAGACTGTGTGCTCTAGTGGTCTATGTCTTTTAGTATATCACATAGCACAGTGCAAAGAAAGCCCATAAAGAAATGGCTTTCCAAATTTGGTCGGAAACAACTCGCCTGGCCTGCACAGAAACCTTTGGAGTGTACTGGATCAGGAACTGTGAGCCAGGCCTTAATGCTCTACATCAGTACCTGACCTCACAAACTCTTTAGAGTGGAAGCAAGTCTCTGCAATCACGCTCCAAAATACAGTGATAAATTGGAGTCTCTTGCCAGAAGAGTGGAGGCTGTTATAGCAGCAGAGAAAACTAACTCCATTTTAATGCTGGGAATATACACAGGTACTCAAGTACTCTACTGTCAATTTCAGGTGGCAGTACTCAAACACTGATATCACTATTCAGATAATCCTTATGCTCTACCTCAGAAACTCAGCGAGAATATACACAATTTTGAGAAACACTTAAGCTTAAACAAGTGTATAACGTATGACGGGTTCAGTTTCATTGACAATATTATGCTATAAGAATTATAAATGTATATAACTCGCTACAAGGGTCTTTGATTAACATAATATGCTGAGAGGAGGGAAAAAAAGAAAACAGCACCACACTTACATAACATAAAACCATATACCACTGCACTAGTTGTCCTAGTATTTGCCTTACTTGAGTAGTGACCAAAGGATATCCCATGGCTATTTTTATTATTATTTTTTTTTTTATGAAAAATGGTATGTTTTCAAATGTACACTTCTGTGAGGCTACAATTTAAATTGCGCTGCTGCATTTTAGCCTGCTGGCACTAATTTATGATGTTTGTGTTTCATGTGATGTAAGGCAATACGCTTATTTTCCTTTCCCCATGATTAACCAACTGTGTTATTCTTTCATTCTTAAAGAAACTTGAATATTAACATTAATTAGAATGAATCACCCTAAACAATACAATGGCATGGGAATGAGGTTCTCAATAATCATGAAGTATGGTATGCTGTGTGTATGCACACACACGTCAACCATAACATTATGAAATGTAAATAAATAAATAAATAAAAGCTCTTCATGAATGCTAAGAACGGTTACAGCAACTGAATCTCCAATGGGCTCTTTCTCCACTGACATGTGTTCTGTCATTTTTCTTGTTTTGTGTTCTTAACTTGGCTTAGGCTCAAGTCATTTAATTAATGTCTTATTTTGTATTTGTGTTGAATTAAACGGTGTTTAGTGCCAGTCACTGCCATCAGTCCATTTATTTCAAGTTAAACAGTGAATAACTGACACGGTGGTTGTGAAAAACCATGCTGTTATCACGAAATAATGCATAGAATGGTTCCCTACCGATCAGAGTGCACGACAGGAACAAACACACAATCAGCCATAACACTATGACCATCATGCTTTTCTTTGGAAACTGGACAGATCTCTTACCAAAGAAATATTTTAACATGACTATACTTTAACTATACACCTTTAAGTATACCCCTTTTCCACAAGTGAATAGTATTACTAAAGGAGCAGCACAAAATCAGAAAAAAAATGTCTATATTCACATTGTGTTGGCAGGCAGGAATTCCAGAAACATGTGCTAAAGAGCATCTTTCACATGAGTTTTTCACAAAATGTCCCCATTCATCAACAAAATCTAAGATGGGCTAAAAATGTCACCATTTAGACAGAATAAGCTATGGCATGATATTAATTATGAAGACTTGGAAAAATTATTACAGCCTACAATCAAATCATTTAAAACAAATAAAGCGATGACTGTTGAGCGCACATATGCCCTCAATAAACAATAAATAAAAACACAAAAATACAAATAAGTAAATAATAAAAAAAAATAATAATAATAATAAAACACAACAAACCGGCATGCACATGCTCAAACCCAGCCACTACTGCAGACTTGCCTCATCTCAGCGGCACATAAGCTCGCCGCACTGCATGAGAGGGGCTCTGAAGCTTCTAAAACTTGCAACAGGATGAGAGGCGGCCCAGAAACGGAGGGAGCAGCCCTAGCCACTTCCCCCAGTCCCACAGCACACTTTGATGCCTGCTTCTCAGCTATCTCTCCTCTCCTCCACTTTAGCAAGGTCCCTCATCTCTCTTTTTTTGTCTTGGCCGGAAGAAAGGGGAGTCTCTCCAAAGGGGTGAGATGGAGGGGTTCTTTATGATGAGGGAAGTTTGACTGCTGCTCGAAAGCATGGGAAGAGGAGTGTAGCTAAGGACACGTGGATGTACAGCTGACCTCAGCAACAAATGTAATAAATTTCTCAAATCCTACAATGTAGTACTGGACAATTGATCAATACTAACATATTTTGCAATATAAAATGTTTCAATATGAATATGACTTCTAAACGCATTTTCAGTATAGCAGTGTACATTTTTTATAGCATCTTTCAATGACTGAGGCCATCAGTTCATTTCCCACAGTTACAAAGTTGGTTTAAAAAGATTAATATTGACAAAGCCAGTTGATTTATGTTTGATGGTGATGTAATTTTTCATTTCTTCTAGGCAGTTTATTTTCTGTGGCTTTTATATTGTTTATACTGAAATATGATTTTGTTCATATTAGATTTCTATCAAATGGAAAATTAAGAAATATATCATGATATAAAAAGTAGTCAAATCATCCAGCCCTAGTACACGGTGTGTTTTAAAAAAAATAAATAAATAAAAAAAAAAAAAAACCCTGACACTGAGTAAAGGAAGAGGTGTTGAGGTTTTAGGGTCTGCAGCAACAAGCGTATGTACAGCAAACAGCATCAAATGGTTCTCATCTCCTGTTTGCGCAGCCAAGCCGCCTGCTCCAGCATTTCAGCATCTTTTTTTTCATGGAGCAGGAGAAGTGCATTCCTGTGGCAGGATGAAATATGCATACAGCAAGTCATGTAAGAAAATGGATATGTAAACATGGAAAGGGAGCAGGAGAGGGAAAAAAAAGAGAAAGTATTAAAGGAGGGAGGGGGATTTCTGTGTTTTAATGTGCTAACCTTTGCCAGCTTGCCTGTGGGAAGCCTCCTCCATGGCAACATTAATAGGAGTCTGAGAGGCGTAATGAAAGCATGAGTGAATGAAAGCCCTGCACAGTCCCTCTCTCTCATCAGGGTCTTGGCATTATCAGACCTTACAGCCACTTGAGGCAATGAGTGCTATTAATTGGCAGCGTGTGCTGGGAGTGGGCTTTAACATGGAGCATATACACAGAGCGATCATAGGCCAAAACGTGGCTTACCCATGGATACATGAACAGAGATAAATACAGCTCGGACATATAGTTTTTTTTATAAGTTATAAGGTACAGGTCAAATAAAATGTTTAGGATAATGGTTTGCAGACAAGTTGACTACAGGGAAGCAATGACTTCAATGGCTGGAGCCACTGTGGCAAAGGAACCATTAAAGATAATTACGAAAGGCTAAACAAACACAAGGAGATAGAACTACAGTAAACATAAGGACACGTAGCCTCAAGAAATATGTGCAGGCTAAATGTGTGCACTATAAAAAGTTCACAAAAAAAAAAAGATAAGTTATAATCATCCTGGCTTAAGAACAAGCTGCGACAGTTTGTTGCCATCATTTCAGCCTAATGCAAGTGTATTACAGAATACGCATGCTGCCTCTAGTCTACGGTAAATGGCTTCATCAGACCCACCGCCACCTGCTGCTAAAATGCCTTTAATAGGCTCTGGTAATAAGCCTGATGGAATAAAACAATTTCAGTGATCATGCAGGAGGGGGGGACACAGGGAAAAGTGATGGAAGGAACATGAGCGAAAGAAAAGACACCCTGAGGGGAGCCGCCACCTGAGGAAGAACAGGGCAAGGAAAATGTGAGCGACCAAAGCACTGCGTTGCACAAAAAAAAAAGAAGAAAAATCCCTTATGGAAAAACTAATTACAAAAAGGACTGGACAAGCATGGAAAAACAAAGGAAGATGCTTAGAAACAAATTACCAATTTAATTGAAATATCTACAGTGCAGGCATGCGCCATTAAGCACGGCTGAACCGGGGGTGAATGTATGTCCTCGTACAGGGAGTGGACAGGCCTCCCTGCTCTCTCTTGGTTTTGGAGGTAAATAATTACTCTGGGTGGAGACAGAGGCAGATAATGACTCTTCAATAACAAAGTAAATGGAGGGCTGTGCTCCTTTAGCCTCATGTACTGATCGGTCTTACACTGCAAGAGCAGTCTGACAGTGAAATACATGCCCTGGCTGACTCTGGAGAAACCTAGAGCACCATGAAAAACAACCAGGGACTTAATCAATAGATATGTATAGCATGTACATCCACCCAATCTGCCTGATGTAGTGTAGTTTGTGTGTCATAATAAAGGTGCTGGGCACTGTCCATGATGTCAATTTTAAATTCTTACCATTTGGGCAGGAATTTAAAAAATAATTTATGATGTCCACACACAAAAGGCAGGCTAGTAAAAGGCATACACTCTGAGCTAGCCACTCTAGCCTTTCAACTCAGTGCAGATTGACTCCTGCATTATCCATCATGGCATTAGAAGCCCAAAAGCACAAGCAGTGCAACCTGTCTCTGAAGACCTGCTACAGCACAACAACCTCTGTCAGAATCAAAAGACCTGATGCTTTTGAAATCACTGCCTGTGAAAATTACTGAGAGCTGGAATATCACCTGAAGGGACTGTAAACTAAAAGAATAAGCCTCAAGTTACAAATACAAATCAACAGGGAAACCTTTAGTGTATATAGTAGAGTTACTGGTTATTTCCTGTTCATTTCCATTTGGACAGATCTCTCACCATAAAAGGAGACAAACATCAAAAACATTATAAATCAATGTTGGTTTGGCTCTTACCAGCAAGCAGGAAGGTGATGAGACATGTCTCTTTAGGCATATAGAGCTTCAGTCTGGAGCCACTGAACACATACTCAACCACTGCCTCTGAACGACCCGCTCTCTGCAAGAATGGCAGAAACTGCTTGGCTTTCTGGGTCTCCTACACAGAAATATAAGTAAAGGCATATTAATCAAACCAGCTTCAACCCACTGCAAGCCTAACACAAGTGGAGTGAAAAAAAATTCCCAAAAATGTGTCCACTAAAACTCATCTCAGTCTTATTACTCTCCGGAATGGCTTTTTTTTTTATATATATATAAATACACAGAGGCTAACATTGTTTTTTGGTTAATATGTTTAATTCATTTTATCATTAATTCAGTCATTGTGTACTCTGTGTGGTCCATGGATGCAAATCTTAATAGGGCAATATCACAATGCTCTTTCGAAGCATTTAGAGGCCAAGACTGAAATAGAAAGAGACAGAACAGGAATTCAAATGTGAATGAGAACACATAATAGCACAGATGATTGGGTAGTGGATTTAGAAGAGGAATTCTAACTACCACTGAATGCATAATAAACTTTACTGCATTATTGAACACATCTGAAACACCATCAGCTGTATAACCGACAGTAGCACAGGTAATCATCCTTAATAGCTAGTGAGCGTCTTTAACATAAAGGATAGCTGTTTACGTGGATTTAAAATTGACACAGACTAGATAATGAGAAAGAAGGATGGAGAAAGAGAGAAAGGAGGAAAAACAGAAGTCACTTATGCTTATAAGCCATGCCATTCTGAGCCACTGAGTGGAAAGTGCATGTCTAAGTTCAGTGGTTACTTGCTCATCTTTGCAACTCTGACAGCTAGCCATTTTACAGATGATAGGTAAGCTGATGCTGGAAGACTGAGGTATGAAGGCTTAATTTAAGTCAAGCTGTTTCCTGTGAGTCACCCTGGGCCAGAGAGAGAGCCACCCACTCCAGCTGGAAATATCCTACAGCTGTGACCCACACAAGATTTATTTTTTCCCCTTCTGAGATGAAGAGAGATGACAGAGGAGAGGAATGTAAGGATAACATCATATACGTTGACCTATTTTCGGACGTGCTTTAATTACATTGGTCATTATGAGAAGCCCCTGTGAGTACTGACAAACAGCCAGAGCATAAAGATGGTTGGATACATCAACGCAGACCATCACACTAGTGGTGAGCCTGCTGCTTGATTCTTCATAAAGCCAGGTGAGACGCTCCACAAAGTGTACCGCAGCTCATTAAAAAATCAAGAAGTGTTCTCAAACTTGTGATTTAAGACAGAAGGGAGTGCAGGACAGGTGAAAAGGAGGGAGAGAGGAATGGAGAGTGGAAGGGAGAGAGATAGAAGGAGGCAGGGTGGGAGGAAGAGAGGATGAAATAATAAAAAGGTTAGAACAAAGTCAGGGGCTGTTAAACGTCACTTTCATGTTTTACATGCGGTGGGAGGAGTATATCTTCTCTCATTACTGAGCTAACAAACTTTATTGGCCCGAGTAAAATTTAATCTTCATTTGGTGAGCAGCCCAATCAAGATTCATACCCAGCATGGCCCTGGCCCCTGGCACACGTAAACAACTTAAGCTCTACAACTGAGATTACTTTATTAATGGAGCGAGCTATATTTAGAGAGGCCTTCATCAAATTAATGTGAAGGGAAATGGAAGCTAGAACCATCATGAATCTGCTGTCACAAGACTCCAGCTTCACAGTGATCGAGACAGGGGTTAGGGAGCAGCAATTATAAAACTGAAGCTTGGAAAGAAGGCATACGTTGAGGCAACTGAAGAACTGAGGGGGGAAATGAGAAAATGCAGAGTAACGTAAATGCAAAATTGTACGCGTCGTAAAGAAAAAAAAACAGCTACAATTGTTTATGGTTAAAATTTCATAATCGCCTTTTAAGAATATCAAGGAGAGTTTATTCTATAGAAAACTGGAAAATCTTTTATTTTAAATGAGCATATCAGATATAAAATATACATTTATAAATGTTTTTTAACAAGAATAAACTGCACTTGATTTGGTACCATATCATATTTTATCAAAGCTCTCACTAAGAGAGAAAATTATTAAGTGCATCCTGACACCCATAAACAATACACCGCAAACGTATGAGAAACATATAAACCTACCCCTGAGATGTCGGCGACTCTGTGAATGGGGACCTCCTTCTTGCTGTGAAGTCCTTTCCCATTCTTGATGGCCCTGCAATGATTCAAGCAAACGGCATTATGGCCAGTCATCGAGGGCATTAAAGTGGGGATATACAGGAGACAGATGGAGCATTCCTTTAGACCATAAAGCCCTAAAAACCATTGCAGGCCTGGCCAGAGAAATCAACACTTAAACAGGACAGCGATCCGCACGGCTTCAACAAGCTGCTGAAGGCATAAATGTCTTCCATGGTTTCTTATGGGTAATCCAGAAACAGTGGCTCGGCACTCTGTGGTTTCATACAGCTGCATTAGCAAAGCCTATTACGGGGGCACTGTGTATATCAGGAACAAACAATGTGCTGTGTGGAGAGGCATTAATAGTGTATGAGGAAAATTGAAGCCTTGTGAAATGCTGGTAAGTTAGAGTTGTGGAGCCCACAGGCCCTGGTAGATTAGAGAAAGGCTGTAGAAAATGAGGTACATGACTTCAGCCTCTTTAAGGCAGATGGATCTAGGTCTAAATGTGGCTTTATCTTCCCTGGTGTCTAATCTTGTTCCATGGGAGACCAAGTATGGGATTCTGTGTGTGTGTGTGTGTGTGCGCGCACTGACACATGCTCACAAAGGTAGATTTCTCAGAAGATATGGGGTAACAACCAGCGATACTTTCTAAAAATAAAATTGAGACCACCATGCCTCTCATCTCCACCTGGTCCACAGGGAAACATTAGGAAGAAACAGAATAGAGGAAGAGAAATAGAGAGTTGAGATGTGTTTTTGTGTCTATGCGCATGTGTGTGTGCCTGTGTTTTATACATCATTTGTGAGAGAGAAGAGAAGGAGCAGCAAAAGATGCCACATTTTAATGGTCCCTGTCCAGGGGCTGGTTGCCCTGTTCTTAATCATGTCCACTGTAATAAGCTCTAAATCTACATCTTCACATCGCTCAGAACCAGTAATCCATATAATTATATTCATGGACAAAATGTTAAGGAAGGTTTGATTTAACACAGTAGTGGAAGCCACGGGACGGTGACTGTCTATATGAAAGAGGATAACTGATGACGGGCTGTGACTTACTGCTCCACACAAAAAGGCTTCCAGTCACACCTACTCTCTTGATGCTTTAGCCTAAAATCTGATTTAATCCATCCTCCCAGTACCTCAATCACCTATAGTCTTCCACATTCTCCATTTCAGGACAGGGGCACCACACCTAGGGTCAATGAAAATGAAAAGCAGCAACTAAAAAACCTGAGCCTTTGGGTGAATCCCATTTCACTCCTTAGCACAACCACGTACCTTGCGTTTTGCCAAAGGGTAGGGTGTCTGAATTCTTGTTGGTAAAGAGGATGAGATAAGAAAAGGGAAGACTATATATGCCTTGAAAATTCTATTTTAGGGGCACACTTCAAACAAAGAGCTAGGCATGTCTTGGGAATCACTGACGAGACACTGCAAGTGACCCAAAAAATATATAGATTTTTTTAAATATATTTATTAATACAAAAAATAAATAAATAAATAAAAATCAGTATTTTAGTCTTTAACAACTATGAATACTATTGTAAAATTATTATAAGTTAAGCCACTTGCAAAAACTAGTATTTTTATTTATTTTTTAATATTTTTTAATTACACCCCGCTCAATTTCTTCCTAGTGCCTGTGGCTATTGAAGCATTTAAGGTGGAACTCGAAGTTTGGAACTAAAAGTCACCAAACTAACACTTGAATTTAGTTTAATGTCACAGAGTTAGGAGTTGGTGATAATATAGGACCGTGGACAGCTTTTGAAGGCATGAGATGCCCTAAATTTAACTAGAGCAACAGTTCTCTGATATAACTGCAGACTGGCAGCAAAGAGCCCCTGAAATGCTGTATCAGGTTATTGATGTTGTAACTCGATTCCAAAGGAATCAAACAAGAGGTAGGGGTAAAATTACGAAATGGGATTCACCTTATAATCTAATAACTCTTAAACCTTAGTATTACGATTAACTCTTCACAGGACACAGCGGCACCTATTGACATGAAATGTAACAAAGACTACAGCATGAACCGAACAGTAATACGCTGAACAGGGACAAACAAGCATCGACATCGGTTCTTCTGCATGCATGGTCTTACCGTGCCTCTGCAGCCAGAAGTTCGTCATAGTGAGAGGACCTCTGATCATCATCCTGACGATATCTGATTACAGTAGCAAGACCTTTACTGACCAGGGCTTCCGCAATATTTCTATGAAGACAGAAGAAAGAAGAGGAATTAGACAACTGGAAATACCTTCCTCAAACAGGGGGTTGATTTAACAGTGTTTAGATTTGTAGTTCAAGTAAGAAAACTCTCGCAGCAAGATAAAGAAGCTGAAGTGAGAGTTTAAATCATCGTGATAACATCACTGCAACTGAATAAAATCTCAAGAAGCTTTGTCTTACTGGAATTCTGTGAAGCTGCTTTGTGACAACATCAGTTTTAAAAAGTGCTATACAAATAAATTTGATTGATTTGTAGGTATGTTACTGAATGATATTCATGTTTTCACAGCTTACAGATTCGCTAAATCAAGTGATGACAGTGTCAGAAGGGACGCAATGTGTGAGCAGGCTGAGCTGAGTGATTGGGGGGGGGGGCGGGAAATCAGATCAAATAAAAGTGCTAAAAATTATTTCCCTACTGTCTTAGTTCATCTGAAACAAGTTATTCTTTTTCCCCCTTCTCAAACAAATGGCACAGCTTACAGCAAGAGAATCAGCCCTGCTCTAATGATGCTCCTGTTTGCCAGCCTCTGTCCGTTACACACAAGCTCTGCTCTAGAAGATCGTGAGACTCAGGTTCTGACTCCCTGATGACCACGGAAATGACTGGAGCACAAAAGTCGCAAGGAGTGCAATAGGAGGGGAAGAAAAGTTAATCTATGGAACCCAAAGAGATGTATGCAGGCTACTTGAGGAACACAATGTCACGCTGACAGGGTATTTGAGAAGCACAAAGGCAATTTGATTAAAAGATTGTGTGATCTGAATGTCCTGCACACAAAACCTTGCAATCATGAGGTTATGAATTATTCATTAATCCATGGTTTTGTTGTCCATGGCTTGATATGCTTTCCATTTTAACAGATGTCACTAGAAATGGTCAGAAAGCAGCATAGATTTGAATATGTAGAACAGTGCCTTCAAATCCACATCCTTAGGATCCAGGTTTCAGGCCAATATTTGCAACTGCTGATGCACCTGACTGACTAGGTATAGCCTCACGCCAGCTGGCCACTGTAAAATCCCAGTCTGGAACACGGATCAAAGGTCCAGATTTGAAAAACTCTGATGTAGAAGACCCATGACCAAATGGTTAGGTTCATGAAGTTGTGCGTCTCTGTGACTGAACTTGTGTTTTAGTGAGAAAGAACTTGTCAGGGGGAAAAAGGCTGTAACTAGAGACAGAAGTAAGCTCATCTGATCAATTCAAAGAGGATTTTGATCAGGTCACGTTCAGCTAAATTCAGCTAATCCCATCCATATTTTACCCAAAGAAGAAAAGAAGAAAAGCATTTCAATGAGAGGGGAAGTACTTGAAGTTCAGTTCATCACTCTCTCCTTAAGCAATCTACATTTTTAAATGGACAGTGAAAACCGAAACCCTACTGTATTTTTTTTAATGTACACAGAGACTAAAGAGTAACTAGAACGATTCAAGCAGGATACACATTACATACAGTAACACATCAGGAATCCTGATTTATTTTAAAGAAACTCTAGGTAGCATTTTCACCTTTTAATAAAAACAGCTTCAAAATCTGTTATACTTCACTGACCTGCAATAGGGAGAATAGTGATTCTGTTGTTGCTACTTTGGGCTGAACACTACAGAAACTGCAGTACGTAACGTTTAGGAGTTGGTAGATCATTACCCCCTCAGTCTCCCCACTCCACGTTGATTTCAGGACAGTGCTGTTAAAGAGCCTTACACTGTGAAACTGTAGGTGGAGCCCAGGAGCACAAAAACCAAATCTTACCCAGTGTTCCTTTAAACACACAGAAGTGGGAATGGGAAAGAGGAAAGTGCTGACATCCGAGGGATTGATTCAGGAACTGCAGCTGCACTTACATTCCTCCGATGGTGACTGTGGCACAGGTGCGTTCTGGGAAGGCTGGGACAGGGCCTGTTTCTGCGGCAGTAGTGGCAGCTCTGATGTAATCCACAGTGACGTTGACCTGAGAACACAAAGAAAGCACTTCAATCGTCAGCCAGACCCAAAAGGCCACATTACACCAAGAAACCACAAGTCTGTCAGGGGTTCAGCTATGAAGATATGAAGTGACCACTGGAACCCCACATGAAATATATACAGTTTGCCTGTTTTATATGAAAACCTTAAAATGTGACAGAATTATGTCTCAAAAGAACAACACACCTGAACAAGGTCTATACAAGGCCTTACAAATCATTTAGACGACTGGAACAGAACAAAGGACAAAACACATTTGCTGGGAAAAAGATGGATATTTCATACATTGTCACCCATTCACTGCCTGAGAGACAGAAAAGTGTGTACACACACATCTGTGTGTATGTGTATTTGTCTGTGGGCTACTATCCAAGGTCACCCTTAGTCAGTGTACATCATATCAGGCTAGACTGTAGATCTCCCTAGAGGAACACCGACCATACATGGAAACGGTTTATCACAAGGGGAGGTGAGGTGGGGTGTTGAAGACCAATGACACACACAAACACACACACACACCCACCCACCCTCCTACAAAAGTGTCTCTCTCCCACTCCCACTCTAATCAAGAATGAGCAACACCAATGTGGCTCTTAGTGGTGGCATAATTCTGCAACAAATACTCGGTAACTGAACCAAAATGATCTCGTCCAAGAGGGGAGGATAGCATAACAGTCTCTGGCAACCACAAACCGCTCGTTTCACAACGAACCAGGAGACAGCAGTGTAAACAAACTGCTCTTGTGTCAAAAACGGTCTCCATCTGTGTTCCTCTCTCTTGAAGGCTACTGTACCCTCCCACAGGGAACAGGCAGCCTCTTGTTTTCCCTCTCATTATTGCTGAACAAACACATAGGAACAGGTACTTAGAGAAGATACACTCACACCCACAGGGAGGCTCAAATCCAGCCATTTCACATACCCCAAATACTTGATGGCAACACAGAGAGCAGGACGGATCGTCTGTCTGCCTGGCTGTTGGAGGGGAGACCAGACATTAATCTGCAAGGCACAGGCCCAGCACGAGGACAAGGACACCGCCTTCCTGCCTCAATCTCCCACAGTCCTCTGGGTGCGAAGAGATGGATGCTGTGCTCTTGCAGAGGATTCAGAGATCAGCCACATTACATACACTGACATTACAACACACAAATTCACAATAAACTTCTTTTTTTTTTTTAAATGACGAGAAGTTAGCTAAGCAGTTTCTTCAAGCATCTGGGAGTCGCTTATCAACTGTTGGCCAATGATTCATAGAGTTGAATCTCTTGGAGTCTCTGTTTGAAAGGGCCTTTCGCAGCACACTTTAAACTTGAAATAAATGTTGCATTTATTTAACATTATAAGATGGAAGTGACCACATTCTTTCCATAATTTTGGATGTTAATGTGCTTTGAAACTTAAAAATGTCACTAACTAAGGCTTTTTTCATTTAATGTACTAAAATTTGACTAGAAAAAGTTTCGGTAACCCAAACTAAAAACTAAAACAAATTTATCTGCTAAAATTAACACTGGCCGTGTTACTTGCCCTATATTGTTCAGTGAGTCAAATCACAGAGACAGAAAGATGTCTTCTGTCTCTTATTTAGAGTGCACCTCTCTAGATGGGAAGGATGTTCTTGTACCTGAACTGCTTATAACAATGCAAGCAACAAAGTGACCGGGTAGCGCTCTCCTCAAAGCACATTAAAGCTGTGCATTAACATAATATGGAGCAGTCCAAGAAGATACGATGATTGGCAGCATTCTGTTAAGGTTTTTAAAAAAAATAATATATGGTGGAAAATACAGGTCATGAAACATGGCAAGAAGTAAAAAGGGCCCTCCTTTGAGTGCCTGATCCAACAAACTGCCACCAAGACTGAGGGTGTAGACCAGTCTAATGGACAGAATATAAATTCATTAGGTCTAGGAATTCTGAAGAGACATTTATTTTCCCACAACAGCACTTTCACAGGCCATGCCCTAAGCCTCATTAACAACAATCAAAAAAAAAAAAAACAAATCAATAAATAAATTGCTTTTTGTGCATGTTATTCACTCAATCTCTCTCCCTCTCTGTGGAGGAGAATTCTTGGCTCACATGAGCAGGGGTAATGAGCTTAGACAGGTGACATTGCATCCCTGTTAAAGAACAAGGGCACACACACACAGACAGACAGACAGACAAATAGAGCTAATGTGCCAGAGAGTGTGTGCAAGAGGACAGGATAGAGGGAGGGATGGAAAGACAGTGAGAATCAAGGCAAAAGCAAAACTGCAAGATTGAGAGATGAAGAGAGTCAGCGGGAGTTAAAGAACAAGCAAGAGAGTGCCAGAGCAGCCATCTGGACAGCAGAGGATATTTAAAGGTCTTTACTGGACGGGTTTATCGCTAATAGCTCTGAAACTTTGTTCAGAACAAACTTCTTGCACTTCAAATCCTAACCCTAGCCCATTAGTTTATTTTCACTTTGGGCAAAGTCCAACAGAGCAAAAAAGAGCTTGCAAGGAATAACTGTTATCAGATTATGCATTTGAGCAGAACACTTTTCAGACAAAGAGTCCAACACTGATCTATTGGCATTACAAAAAGAAAAAGAAATAAAATGAATCTGTATTCTACAACCTTTCAAAAAAATTTTGATGCTTCACACAGGTATTTCTCCTAAAGCAAAATTAGAGAAATTGATAAATAAATTATGCTTTTGAAAAACTTGCTCACCTGTGTCTGCAAAATGGTGTAAGATAATTTAAATTACTTTCCACCATTTTAAGTGTCAATATCCCACATAAATACAGACAGCTCCTACACATTACACTTCCACAAAATGTAACTTTGCCTGCTTGTAATTCACTAGCATCACATTAAAGATAAAAAAAGTGTGTGGGCGTGAGCTTAGTAAAAATCCTTCACCAAATAATGTTTTGCCTCCAACGCACCTACAACAGCAAGGAGCTGCTATGTATGTGAACGACTTCCTTTGGACTGTTGAATGCTTTTAGTATGCCTCTCTCTTTCTCTGGTTGACCCATTGGTATTGGGCAGTTACCACAATCATACACAGAGAGAGTGCAGACGAGTGATGGTGCAGGTTCTATATATAAAAGGCAACAACCATAAAATGATTATAATCAAAAAAAACTTTTTTTTCTGAGGATGTTTCCTCACCATTTTCTGCTCGAAAGATTCTTTGAGTGCTCAAAACTAGTCTGACACATTAAAAAAAATAAATATATATATATATTTTTAAGTGTGTAACTGGAGAACATGATGTTGTCTTTTAGAAGTAAATATATTTAACTGGTTAAGGGGGGTTCAGCAATGCTGTGGCTGAATTCAGCACCAGAGCTAGAGATAAATGAATAGAGCCATGTTTTATCCACTGTTTACAGTGGACTCTGATACGTGCGTTAATGAGCCGTCCTGCTGAGCAGTGAGAAACTTATCCAATGTGGCTCAAGTCATTGCAGATCACAGATTTGCTCTGCTTCTATCTTCCTATATTTGCCAATTCTCTTTCCAAATCACATAACCGGTCAATTTCATTTTCCCATCACACCATACTGGACAACATAACATGCTGAAAATGACCCGTCTAAGGCTCTGAGCACTTTCTGGAGCTTTTTAAACTTGGCAAAGCCACGTACAAGTCTTGGTTCGTGCGAAAAATCCTACTCTTCTTTGGTTCCACCTGGGAACTAACTTTTCTGATTCAGGAACCAATTTATGTTGGTGAAATGTGCTGAAAGGTTCCGAATTAGGTTCACAAGCTGAAAAGAGCTTTCAGTCAACAGCGGTCTAAAAAGCTTCATGTAAGACAATAGCTAATTGAGAATCTGATGCAGACCTTCCATCACAGTCTTTGCGAGATAGATAACAGGACAAATCTTCTCCCATAGAAGTTACATAATATACATGTTTTCTGTCATCCTATGTGGTAAAGTAGAACCTCAAATGTAATGCAATGTAAGTACTATGCCACAGTTTTTCCCAAGTGGAGGGGTGGAAAAAGGCAAATGAATAAGGCATGAGGGAATCACTGACTTAGCAAATGGTGCTCAGCAGTATGATTTGGTTATAATTTGGGGGTCCTACTGGAGGGAGAACCTTAAAGACAATGTTATTCTCTGGGCGTGGGTATTAGACCAGAGCTTTGAGACTGCACGCCACAGGTCAAATGCATGCTCATAAGTGCATGTATACATTTAAGCAGCAAGGTGAGCCATGCATAGCTGAAGACAAGGGCTTTGCAGGCTTACATCCTTTAGAGTGGAATCTAATGCACTTGGGCTAGGTGTAGTGGGGAGAAGCCGTAATCCATATTTTATGGATTAAATGTAAGCTGCCAGGCCCGCACCCGGCTGTAGCTCCCTCTAAAGCTCAGCCAGGGGACGGCTTCACACAGCTGTAGTTGCTATCCACCACGCGCCTGGTGCTGCCTGCTTTGTTCAACCACAATTACATAGGCCTGCAATTCTACTACAGTACAAAACATATGTATACACCACAGCAGCAACACCCAATCTCAAGAGAAGCTGGAAAAAAAATATATATTTAAAAATAAATAAATTTTTAAAAAATGCACGTGTCCTGAGCAAAATAAGAAAAGAGCAAGAACTTTAGATCTGTGCGCAGTAACAAACACAGACATCAAACACTTTGCGCTTGCTTGCCTCTCACTCTTTCACCTCACACACACGCGTGCGAGAAACTCAAACGCTTGCAGTATACTCGCACCCACATAACAGGAACCACTTTGAGCAGGCGGGATTATCCGAATGTGCTCTTTCCTGATAAGTGGATTAATGCAACATTTTCATTTGACTTTTTCGCTGAGGCTGAGACCCTCTACAGAAGTGCTACTTATAAAGTTAGCCAAATCTAGCTTTGGATTATGTCACAAGTGAGCGCCGTTTCAATACGCAAGGTGGGGGTGGGGCTGGGTGGGGATGGATGGGGAGGCGGGAAGGAGGCTGGAAAGGGAAGCGCTTCTTTGCAGCTTTCACTCCATTCCCTAGCGCACAGTAAATTCCCCCTCTCTGTGCCCATCCTCTCAGCGTTCCTTTGAAAGAAGAGAGCATGGCCTGAAACGGACTCCTTCAAGTAGATTCTCTCTGCCTGCTCCTCCCCTCTCCTCTTGCTGAGTAGGCAGTGGAGCTACCGTAGGTATTAAAGTATGCTGTATACACTGTATACAGACAGGTGCAACTCACTTTGCACCAGACATGTCAGGCTCCCATGTAGCTGGGTAAAATGGAGTGATCTCTTAAAACGGCAACCTCTACGATCCTGGAGAAGGGCTGCTTTCTCTTTTATTTTTGTCTCAGTCATAGTTTATTTATTGTAGTAAATTGGGGTGCAAAGACACATATTAAGCTTTAAACCTGGACTGTGCTTTACTGCAATAGTCCCTGAAATTTAAGGCAAAGTCTGTGACTGTGGGGAACTGCTGCTTTCTCCGGTTTGTTTATGTTCAGAAGCTCTGTTTCTTTTAGGGGTGGGACGGTATTATTAGAAAACAAATAAGAATAAATATGGATGAAGTTTAACTTGTCCATATGTTTATTCACTGTCACTCTGTAGAGGTACCCTCAAGGGTAGTTAGGAAACATTATTATACCATTTTATGGTACACCACCCTCCACCACAGAGCAGAGCAGATCAAGCAAAATCGTCATCTCGGTTCATGCTTTTCAATGTTTAGATGTCTCTTCATTGTCTGAACACATCCAGATGACGTTTCTCTGTCATGAGCAAAGCCTAGCATACTGAAGAGACCCTTTGGTTTTTTACGTATTTACTGACACTGGAGCTTCGTAAAAACATTAGATCAGTTTCCAGCACTGGTGAGCTAGAAAAGTGAGGAAGCATCCTCAGAATTTTATAAAATGTGTTTTTGATTAAAATTGCAAACATCGCCTTTAAAGTGCTACGATGGACATAGTGGTAGGCTTCAGAATGTTGACTCAGGCTTGAATTGGGCACATTCAGTAATTTAATTTAGTCTGAGGGAAACTGGTGGTATAAAAGAAAATCAAGATGATGTGATTTCTGTTTAAAAAAACAACAAAGTGAAATTGATCAATTGCAATCCCTACTTTGCACAAATACTTAATATTGCACATCAACAGACATCAGATGATGGAAACTTTGGCCAACACAAGAAACTACTTTTTGCATAGTAAATAGGTCCATCCTTGTAAAAGACCCTTTTTTCACCCCACACTCTTCTAAAGAGAGCTGAGTTTTGTCAGATTGTCACCGCTGTTGCCAAGGTAGCCAGAGATAGAAGAGTTTCGCGCCTCCCAGTCAAAGACCCTTTATACAAAAACGCACACACAACCTTGTGTCCTAGCAACAACAAAACTAAACAAACAAACATTTCTAAAACGGCTTTCCATGTTTACCATGGAATGAGAGAACTAGGCTCCAAGGCACAAAAAAGAAATCCAAAAAGTTCTCTTAACAGAGTACATGCCGCAGATACCCTGCACATATTACAAGGTTGTACCCTTTCCATAATAAAAGGATACATTTCCCTGTGCTTATTTCAGTCAGCAAAATGTCATTTACGTTAGCAGTAAATCCATACTAGAAGTGATGGGTAAATACTTCACATTAAGGACAAACTGAGGTGTACAGTGTTTATGGCCCAGATCTCAGCTCTACATAGAGTTAATTACTTTCATTTTTGTATGTGCATATACTTAAATCTTATAAAATAAGAATATATGACACATCTAATCAAACGTAAACAAAATTAAAAGCCAATCTGGATTAGAACTTTTACATCAAGTCATTAGATTACAGAATAAGGGGCAAATTAAACAGAAAGGACCCTATTCCAACCTTGTCTTCATACCCTACCTTTTTTCCTATCAGCTTCTTTCTCAGGAATTCTCTGGCCTCAAACATGTAAGGAATGTCGTACAGTGGACGGAAGCGCTTGTCCTTGTCCTTGTTCTTCTCCTGTGGGACAGAAAAGGAAAGGGGACAGAGAGAAAATGGGAGAAAGAAACATCAGTGTTTGTGGGGGAAGAAAAAAAGGAAAAAAACTCTTTTTAAACATTTAAAACCTTTGAATGACAACACTCTATTGAATGACCCCCATTCAAAAAGGGCCTCCTTTAATTTTTTTTCTTTTCCTCCTCTACAGCTCCTGCATTCCTCCTCCTAAATATCCTCATTCAGTCCAGTTTTTATGGATTCCAGCCACCACACCTCACACCCACCATTTTAGTTTGGATTTCACAATGTCCTACCCATCCCCTCTCAGCTGCAATGTGAGGCTGGGACTGGCTGAGGATGGGTCTTATTGAGCTGATGGGATCAGAGATCTTTGCTCTGAAAGACAGTCACACAAAGCTGGGCACATGCTTGTTGGAAGATTAATCTAAATAAATAAGCAAGCAAGCAAGCAATGATGACCACTGCATTGCAGACATGACTAGGAGCAAATGAATGAATCCTTAGTGGCAAAGCCGGATATCGCTCTATTAAAAATAGAAGAGTCAAAACATTAGGTGTAGGGAACTTGCTTTCCTGTAAGCGTCAGGTGTTTGGGCTTGCTGATTCTGCACTGCCAGGTGCTGCGAGGCAGTTGGAAGTTTTTAAGATTCAGTTCATTCAGGGCAACACCACTCCATTTTAGAGCTGAGGGGGACGGGGATGCTAGTGTAACAAGAAACAAACAAAAGGGCATAAAGCTAAATATTAAGAATCAGCTTCTTTTTAGGTAACAAAGTTAGCCAGCAGCTGAGGGGTTTTTGCTGGGTTTAGACTTAAAATACATTCATTTACTTTATAAAGAACTCATCATTTGAACACTGCAGTTCTAATCATTTAATAAGATCTGAGAATTTAGACAAAGAATGAGGTCATGGGGAAGGAAATCTAAAAAAAAAATGTATATAAAATGGTACTAAATGCCAGATTTGAGACTCCCAATTTATTTCCTAAGAACACAGAAAGCATGTTTCAGTCCAGCAGAGGTTGCCAACAAATTTTTCAGGCCAATTTGTCCAATCATGTGTCTTTCAGAAGCCCAATTAAAAGCGAAATTGAAATGTAGGCTAAGCCTGTGTCTGGGGAGTGGGGTGAGATTCAGTGGTCTTACAAAAGGCTAGTTAGCATAAGAGGGTAGCATTAAGTAAGTAGGTATAAGCTGGATCCAAATTGTTCAAACCGGTGCCAGAGTACATAGAGTGTGGTCAACAGGGGAGAGAAACAAAACCCCTGCCTGTCACCTTGTGCAAGGTTGAAGTGTTTGGAGCATAGCATGCACCACGCTCTCAGTGAGTATGTGGGAGTGAGAGAGTGCGCGAGAGAGAGAGAAGGGGACAATAGAGGGCCATGTTCTCTTGGACAAAAAACACCTAAATATCTCCATGTGCTGCCAAGCAGGAACTGGCCAAATGAAGTCCCACTGTTACATGGTCAATGCGACAGGGTTAATGCACTTTATGGCAACAATGCACACATGGCAACACATGCAGTCCCAGCCAAAAAGGTCAATGGACACACTGCCTACAGACTTAAAAGCAATGATTCAACACAATTTTCTCTTGATCATGGAGACTGAGGGCTGACAGAGCCCTGAGAGAGAGCACTGACTGGGAGAGAAAGGAAATGTCTTTATTGTATTTGGGAAATCAAGCGTGAGCTGCAAGGACAGGGCAGGTTGGAGAGTGAACCATGATAGAACATATGTGGATCTGAAGAGCAGACAGCTGTTACGGTTTTCCACTGATACTGGAGGGAAGGCTTTTATTTTTAACCCTTTTTGGATAAGAAAAAAATAAAAAAATAAATAATAATAATAAAATAAATAAAGTATAAATTTCAAATGGAAAGACCATGCGAAATATGCGAATATGAACACGACGACATGAACTAGGTTATAACTCGTATGTCTAGAGTACAGTGAATAATCATACCCTAACTGCAATATGTTTAATAAATAAAACTAATTAAAATACATATTCTCCTCTTCTCAGCTTTAATTAATCAATGCAATTAACAGGTCATTGTATTAAATAAATGCCCCAAGGGTAACAAAGGAAGACAAGCAGAAACATTCAGTGCTTTTCTACCAATGAGGAGCTGGAAGGGTTCCTGTTTGCAAACTAATTGGGAACCATTCAGCGAGTTTCCACCAACAAAATGGTACATTCTCAGCTGGAAACAAAGGAGTGTTGGTTCCTCACTTGGAACCATGACCTCAGCTTTGGGTTTGACGAGCTTAAGAAACTCCAGAAAAGCAGAGACTGAAAGTGTTATCGTGAAGTACCGGACTCAGACATTTTTCTCTGATGTTCACAAGCTCAGCAGGATGGCTCAGAACTCTGCAACATTTACATACTTGTATCATCTCACTACAATCTGAAAACTTTGTAAGAAAGAATAAACCAAGAATCTGGATGGAACCAACTTAAGAAGTGGTTTTGGTGGAATAAGGTTAAAGGATAACCAAGGGCCTCTTTGAGATCGATTGAACCAATAAATAAATAAAAATAAGAGACAATGCAAATGGAAACTATAGTGCAACACCTAAACTTGTGAATTTCAAAAACGGATACATTCTCAACATGATTTGACAGAACGTCACATTATCAGAATGGAATGACTCAGATCTGATATTCAGCCTTAATGTGACACAGATATGATATTTTTTTTCAGGGCTGTGAGGATATGTCAAATCCAATCTTTTCTAATCAGATTTGAGACACTATCATGTGTGGTCCTGTTCATGGGTATGCAACATGAATGTGAATGGTCAGAAGGAATTCCATGTGTCTTTCTGTCTGGTTGCGTAAGCATATTGCTGTTATCAGCCATGACTGGCAGCGATGTGTAGGTTGTGTCTCAAAAGGCTCTGTATGTCCTACAGAGTGTAGAAGTAGAAAGTAAGATGATTCTGAAAATGATGCAAAAGAGCAAACGTTAGGCAGCCAGTGTGCTAACCAGTCATGCTTTGGGTCAAAAGTCGCTCTGGTTTAACTAAGCACAGATCTGCTGAAACTTTGCCAGTGTGTGAGTGTGTGTGTGTGTGTGTGTGTGTGTGGGGGGGGGGGGGGTTGAAGTAGAAGCCACTAGAGTGAATGATGGGCTGGAGAACAATCTACCGCTAAAATCACAATATGGAGGAGGACAAGTCTGTCACCGGTGCAGACCCGGCTGAGTGTGAGAGAATTAACAGCTAATAAAAACCTAACATCAATCCTGTGCATGTAGGGCATGTACAGATACTCTAAATAATAGTTTTCCCATTGCAATGGTACTTTAAAACAAGTCTTCCTATTTTAGTAAGAGGCTTTAGCAAAAAATACAACAGTGCATGTTGGTTGGTGTTTCCGAGTGTTACCTCTATTGGCCTTTGTGCTATGATTCAATCTGCACCAATTTATTTATCTCCCATACTTGAGATGTATTTATCTCCCATAAATATATTACCCATAGTAGACAACGCTCAGCAGTCTTCCAGTTCACAGGAGCAGAAATCTGAACATTGTCTACTGTGGGTAATACAGTACCTCATACATACACACTTTAAAACATGTTGAATACGGGCGGCACGGTGTGCAGCAGGTAGTGTCACAGTCACACAAATCTGGAGGTTGTGGGTTCGAGTCCTGCTCCGGGTGACTGACTGTGAGGAGTTTGGTGTGTTCTCTCCATGTCCGCATGGGTTTTCCTCCCATGGTCCAAAAACACACGTTGGTAGGTGGATTGGCGACTCAAAAGTGTCTATAGGTGCGAGTGTGTAAGTGAATGTGTGAGTGTGTGTCGCCCTGTGAAGGACTGGTGCCCCTCCAGGGTGTGTTCCTGCCTTGCGTCCAGTGATTCCAGATAGGCTCCGGACCCACTGCAACCCTGAACTGGACAAATGCTTACAGACAACGAGTAAGTAAGTGAATGAATGAATGAATTATTTCATTAATTAAAACCAAATGGTTGGAAATTTATATCCCCTTGTTCTTTTTTGTGCTACACAGGAGAGTGTGTAGCCACCCCCCCAAACTAAGTTGTAACAGATAATTGGACAGTTGACAAATGGAGCATTTTTGTCGCTAATATTTTAGGCCTATGTGCTATATGATTCTTGTATAAGATTTTGATAACTTTACCTGCATGTTTAAATAGCTGCCAGATGTATAATAAATGATTCATGCAACATTTGTCAGCTTCTGAAAACCACAACTCAGTGACCAATAGCTTGTCAGATACAATGAAACTGTCAGATATGATGAGTGGCTATACAAAAATATATTAAAATCTGATTTGAGGAAAGTAGAGTACAAATTTTGTGACTTGTGATACATATGCGGAGTAATGACCCTAAACAGAGTAATAACGTAAGCAAAAAGCACACAAACAGGCCTTGATCAAACCCAGACACACAATGACTGAAAAATGATGATTGCGCCAGAAAATGTACAGCCAAGATGTGCACATACAGATAGTGAGTTATACAGTTATGATCTCACTGTTCTACAGACATTTATTTTGGCTCGCCTTTAAATTTGGATCTCAAAATTACCCTGCAGACCACAGACACTGGAAGTAGCAATGAGTCATTGAGCTGTTCTGACAACCCCTCCCTCCCCACTCTCTCTCTCCTCGTGTCCTCATGTGGATCCCGAAAAAAGCTGACACTACCACAAAGCTCAAAATAGCTCCCAACAGTGCAAAAAATAAGCTTCAGTCTGGCCCAGAGAGAGAGAAGAAGCAAAGAGAGGGAGAAAAAAGGAGGAGAGGTCATCAGCAGCACATGAAGTCACGTTTTACTGCAGCCTGCGTAAATGGTCCGGCAGTATTGTCAGTCATACTTTAGCTTCGGTTAGCGGGTAGGGAGAGACAGAGATGAAGAATGAGAGAGAGACAGAGACAGAAAGAGAGAGAGAGCACAAAAAAGCCAGAAAGAGGCAGAGAGAGAGAGAGACACACACGACAGCAGCTGTCAGCGTTCATCTTTGCATTGGTCAACACAAATGCCTCTGTAGCACTCACAGCAATGAAGAAAAGGAAGGTCCAGAAGGAAACACACATGATGCACCAAGACCACTTTCGGCAATAACTCCATGACAAGAGCCCAATTTCATGTGTGTTGTTTTACAGAAGAGGGGAAGCCCTCTTTCTGTCAGCTAGATCATTATGAATGGTGTGAAAGAGTACGCAAGACAGACTGGATACACCATAACTTAAGGGAATAGGAATAGGCAGGTAAACCACAGAGAAACTTGGCGTCGGCCTCTTCAGACTGAGTGTAAAACAATGTGCGCGCATGTCTGTTTGCTGGAACGTTCGAGAAAAAGATTAAGGTGTGACTGAATTAGCAGCATGTTACTTCTCCCCCTTGGCTTTTTGAAGTGGCTGTTTTACAATATGCAGACACATTAACATGCCTTTAGAGGGCTAATGCTGTGTGTATGTGAGGAGAAAAGAGAGAAATCAGACCAAGTTAAAAACAAATCTCAGGACAGACCATTCCCCTAACTCATCCTTCTGAAGATTAGACAGCTCAAAAAGCTCAAAGACAACACAACTACATTATAATTAAAGCGATACTCAACACCCAAACATATGTCACTTATATTATTAGATACAACACTGGCTAAACAGGTTTTTATTGGGCTTTTTCTTTACTCGGCTTAGATCAATCAGCTGATCTAAGCCGAGTAAACAATGTACAATAATTACTGGCCAAAATGTATTTCACAAGTGTTTTTTTCTTCCAGTGACAAGGTGACCCATTGACCTTCACCTACTCCTCAGCACAAAACCGAAAGAGTCTTGAGCAGTGATAGTGTAGTGCCTTTTTCCCCTCTCCCTCTCCATCCATCTCTATGACATAACAGAGTGCAGCCGAGCACACAACGCATGCTGTTGAAGCATCTGGCGCAGCCCTGTGCTACAGCACATCAGGGCTGCATGTTACTGTCGAGGGAGTAAAAACGTGGATGCATGTACATGGAATACACCCATTCATTGCCTCAGCCACAGCCCACCTTGTGATACACTGGGGTGCAAAACACATTAAGCTTAAAACTTGGACTGTTTTACTGCAGTAGTCCTAGAATTTAAAGAGTGAGCTCTGAAGCAACGGTGCTGATGTGAGACCAGACCACCCTGTTCACACAAGTACAGTAATAAGGGAATGCTTAAAATATATGAAAGATTTCAAAGTGTAAACCATTCTCAGAGCTGTTCTCATATTTCTAACTCTCTTCAGTGGGGAACCAGGTAATGTTTTGTCATTTCACCCCAGTTTCATGCAAGACTGATTTGGACATGAGGTTTGTTTGTTTCCCTCCCAAAAACACCCCCCCACCATTTGGCTCCAATCCCCTTTCACTGAAGCAGGTTCTGAAACACATTTCCAATCTTTGTTTTATAAATCACGGCTGATCTGATTAATCCCCATTTTAAAGCCATTGGGATCTTGGCTCTAACTGCTTGTCAACAGCTTATAACCAGATTCACAGCTTTACACTGCTAAGTATTTTTATCAGATCTTCATTCTCTCCTTCAAACTTTTGTACGTCTGCCAAAAACGTTATATTTTAAAGCATCTAAACATCAAAATGCGGTTTTGCATCCGAGCAGCAGGTTAAAACATAGAAATGTTAGCAGTGGCTAAGATACAAGCTAGTAGATACTAATTATGAGCAGTCACAGGCACTACATTTACTTCACAGAGTCTGTTTTCACGATACACACAACAATCATTTCCCTGTTAGGGAAAATCATATGCTTTATGTGCGAGATGTCAAGAGGAAAGTTACATTTATCCAAATGTTAAAAGACTTGTAAACGAAAGATATGTAAATGAAGCATGAAC
Organism: Hoplias malabaricus; assembly: GCF_029633855.1. Lineage (NCBI taxonomy): Eukaryota > Metazoa > Chordata > Actinopteri > Characiformes > Erythrinidae > Hoplias > Hoplias malabaricus. The sequence goes on from NC_089803.1 coordinate 42,348,492, forward strand.
TGAAATAAAGACCTATGTAAACTTAAAGCAAAAATAATGCTAGATTATATGTAATATTGCTTTTTAAATTTTGGTAAAAGAAATAAGCAATAAGCATTATGACTGTTAAATAGTACCCTATAAAAATGCAAATGTTCTAGAAACCTAGCCATTGTGTTTATTTTTTTTTTCTATTTCATGCACACACTCTCTGCAGGATCAACATCTGAATTCAACATGTTTTATTTTCTAGGTGCTTAAAGATTCTCAAGATAACAGAGGTAAAAAAAAAACATTAATTTAGTACATAAATATATAAACAAAATACTTCAACTGAATGCATATTTAATCTTTGATGCAGGAGACAACCGATCCCTAAATCATTACAAAGCTGAAAAGGAATTATCTGCGTTAGATCGGATCATAGAGAAACATCTTAAACAAATCCCATAACTTTTGACTAAAAGTTGATTCAGTCTACGTTCACCAAGTACATGTTCCACAATTTAGATAGTTACAGTAAAAAAAAATTTAAGTGTAGCTGTTGCACAGGGGGTAAAAGGTGGGGAAGTGTACGGTTGGGCCTTATTGGCTTGGCTCCCCCTGGTGTTCAGAAGAGACGCAGAAGATTGTACTTTACAAACTCTTTGAAAGATGTATGAAGTGACAAGAAACGCCTTTTTAAAATCGGAGGGGACTTTCAACATCAGCACTTTGCAAAGGGTGCATCTGACAGCCTGCACCCAGTGGATTCAGTAATGGCCTTAGTGACAGGGAGCACCAAGGACACAACACACACAAACTGGGACACAACGAATACATACACTACTTACTTCGCCTTCATTCCTTGGGGGCCGAATGCTGGACAGGTGGATTGTCTTGTACTCGCCAGAGTTCAACTTTACAACAATGGCATCGGCATTCACAATCTGCATCACCTGTTTGGGGAGAGAGAGAGAGAGAGAGAAATATATATATTTTTTTTATTAGGATAGTAATGTTCTACTTGAAGGACATGGAACATAGCTTGTTGCCAGAGAAACAGCTTTATAAATCCAACATTTCTGTGTGTGACTGATGAAACACACACACACACACTTCACCCACTCTTTGCTGACAAACAGCTCTACTTTTCTCTCTCTGTTCAGCCATCAGATCCTCCAACTTCACAATTATACCACTATTGCGTGAAATGTCAAAGAACAGTAAGCTGTAAAATAAAGGGAATGGGGGTTATGAAATTTGCCAAAAAAAGTGGGCGAATTAAGTAGATCAAAAAGATTACAGAACTAATTATTAGCTCAGGAATACACACAGGCCTGTGAGAAGGCTAAGCATTATTTGTAGAAGAGTGGAGAGCTAGAAAACGAGAGAGACAGAGAGAGTGAAAGTCACCGACAGGTCAAGGACAGAAATGTGGACAGACAATAGTTAAATAGAGCCTCATTCAATAACAGCAATGGGATTGCTTCTGCTGTGTGTTCTATTGCACACATTCGTATACGCCAACAGGAATTTAACAGCATTTAAAGTCAGTCAGAGATTAGCTTATAGAGCCCTAAGCTATTCATAATGAACACAAATTAGATGTTTGTGTATTTTAAAGTCAGCATTTTTGAGGTCTTAAAGCTGTAGTACAGAGGAGCAGAACAGATACTTGGACAGGTGCAGGTAATAGATTAGACTGATGTCAAGATGCAAGGAAGCGGTATTTACACAACCCCCAACATAACCCCACCACCTTATTCAATCTAAACTCAGGGAGACCAAACCGGTCTCCAATGGCGATGGGTATAGGAGACAAGTCTGTTATCGACAGGATTATCATGGCACCAGATCATTCAGCTATTAGCTGAGCCATCAGTGTGGAAATGAAAACAGCCTACATACAAAAACAAGCACCCGCCTCAACACTCAGCAACACTACTTGGAGCAACCTCTCCATGGAGACGACACAGCACAGTGTGCACTCAGGGATAAAGACACACCCCTAAAAAGCAAGGTCATATCTATGTGACCCCACACCCCCACCCCACACACCCTCCACATACTCCCTCTCCATTTCTCTCTCCCTCTCTTGAAACAAATGTGGAGATCAGTGAGGATGTTGCTGTAAAATGGCTGGCCAGCACATTTGCTGGTTAATTAGCAGCTGCATATGCAGAGCGCTTCACTGCAAGCTGCCAACAGGGACATCCAGCCCAGCTCTGTGACTCACTCTGCCACTGCAGATCACGGCCTGGCAGGAAGATACTGCCACCCACAGGACAATGCCTGAGCTATGGCTTTATGGCTAATAGAGCAGCAGCACTAGTGTGTTGTTTGGGATTTGAAAACAAGCTCATTTAAAATGTTCACATTTCAGTCCACCTCCGATGCACAGTGGACTACAAAGACAATACGTACCTCCTCCTCTCTACATTACATAACCTTCTTGCACTCATGCACTTGTGCACAAACGTACGAAAAATTTTCAAAGACTATCCTCTCTCACAGGGCTCAAGGAGATCCGAGGCTAGCTGATGCTGATATAAATGTTTTATTCTCGCTGGTCTTTTCTGACTCAGGAAAAGAAAAAAAAAAAAAGAAAATAAATATTGAAGCTTTTGAAACTTATTCTGTTAGCAGACCACAAAGTGACACCTTTATACAACCAAAAGGTCAATGATGAATATTTTAGACGCCTTGAAGTTCAAAACAGATTTGGGTTTTGTTTTCCTATTTTATTAAACACATTATACCAAACTGGGAAGAATTTTGCAAGCTCTCAAGCACATCAGGGTCACAAAGTGTTTCACTTGTCCCAGCTGTCACCATCCACTTCAATGACATCCATTACTTCAGTAAAGATTCTTACCCGCAGCTACACAAATAAATAAATAAAAATAAAAACCTTTTCTAAAGAGGTATTCCAACCTCTCATTTTATTCCCCAACTCTTCACTATGTCATATTAGTGGCAGCCAGCACTGCTCTGGCATGCCGAATGAGCTCCGGGATTAATGTGGCATTCCATGTCTCGCTCGCTTGGGCCCAGAGCAGAGCGAGGGCCTATCAGCGATAATTGAACAGAGGAGCACGGCGGGCCTGCTCGAGAAGACACAGGGACGGCCGCACTAGAGTAGGCAGAACCAAATGGAACACCTGAGGCCAGCAAGGACTGCTTCATGGCACATTCAGCTGAGCCCCACAGTCTAAACAGCACTACTCAACTATCACACTCTGTCAGTGCACTGAAAGGAAGTGTGCATGGTAGAGTTTGATATAGAGAAAATGAAGGCAGAAAAGGTCAGCTGTTAAAGAGCATGAGAAAGAGATGGAAATGTCAGCATTAGACATCATAAATAGGTTATTCAAAAGAGGCTCATTCTCCTGTACGTCTATAAAAGAAAGGAACCTATATTTAGAAATCCAAGACCCCCTCATCCAAAGCCATGTTTCAAACACTTGCAATTCTTATAAACCTTTAACACACTGGGCACCTTCAACCAACCTCCTAGAGACACAACAATGGCATATCCGATTCATTTTTAGGATACTGACTATCAAACTAGAGCACACTAGAACACAAACTACTTTGCTGAACAGCTTCCCTTTATGCTATGCCCAGTCGTTCAGTTGATGCAGAGGTCACCAATCTTATCCACAAAGCACCAACAGAAGGAAGCACACCTGGTCCTCTAGTTTGATCAGTTGGCCTCAGTTAGAAACAACTGATTAATTAGATGACAAATGTTCATACTCGAGCCAAATTAAAGCATGCAGCCGCCACAGACCAGCGGATCAAACTGGTGATCCATAAGATATGTGGTGCAGCTAACTCCAATCACAAACAACTTTAACAAATACATACATTAACTTAACATGTTAATAATCACACCTTGTTACTTTTCTAGAGTAAGTTTTACACTGATGGATGATGAATTTATATTTAACATAAAAAGGGAGGGGGAAAAAACGGCTACGATATTTTATTCTACGAGGAGGAAACAGCATATTAGCCAATTGCAGTGCCTGTGAAACAGAAAACAACTAATAAGTTTTAATCTTCGGGCTGGAGGGCTTGACTGCAGTGGCAACAGCTAAGCTAATCCATCATTTGTTTGAAATCTTCACAAACCAGCCTAAAGTGCCAGTTTAAAGTTATAAAATGAGTCAATATAATGGCCAAGTCTGACATTTACTTTTACTTGGAAGACTGAACTAGACTGAGTAAGGTATGATGAAGGGACATTGAATTTTCTCAATTTACTTTAGCTGCCAATCTTTAAACTATGTCTGCCTCAGACAATGTGGATGCTTTACCTTAACTTCCTTTTTGAATAGAGTTAAGTTAAAACATGAATTAACAAATAAATGAATAAATTAAATTTTAAAATAATAAACACCAGCTAATTTACCCAAGTAAACTTTATTTTTTTATTAATATAAACGCAAAAGTCTGTTTATTTGAACTCACCTTTGCCACAAACTGTCTGTCCTTCTGGTCCAGATTGGCAGTGGGAGCCACATAGTCTTTCCAGATCCTCACTTTACGCTCTTTAGCTGATCTGCAGAACAAAGATCCGACTATAAAAACCTCCTCTGGGGCACTGAGAAAATGAAATCACTGTTCCATACAGAAATGATGGCAGACTTAAGCTACTGAAGTTAAAGACTTTATCAACCACTAATCTCAAGTGGTCAGCTTTATGTTTTGTTTTCCAGGTTTCGATTGTTTATGATTGACAGGGACTGACCGTTCTGCTGCCCGCAGTTTCTCTGCCCCCTGTGTGTACACCGCCATAGACCAGTCAACACATCGAGCAAAGCCCTCCTTTAGCAACAGCTCTGTGATATTCCCATTCTGTAAAAAATAAATAAATAAAAACAAATTACAAACACACACAAAATCTGAGAGCTTAAACTCCAACAGAGAAAATGAGTAATTGGTATTATAACAGCAACAAAGAGTTACTTCAACTGATTTACAGTGACCTGCTGTTTTAAATAAACACCACCTGCAAACGGGCTAATTTGAATAATAGAGATCCTAGTAGACAAAACCAAAGTCTGTGTGTTTTTATCAGTTGCAAACAGAGCATGAAAGACAGAAAGACAAAAGACAAAAATTATCTTAAATAGCTAGAAGTTCTGATGCAGAACCAGCTGCTAATAGGTCAGGAGTTTGGGAAATCTTCGGGAATAGTGCCATGCAAAATATGATGAGGCTAAAGTGATACTGTACAAATGTATCCGGCATTTATAACATTTTATGCGTAGGTTAAACAATTAAAAGACCTTTCACCAAAGGTATTTTTAAAATTTCATTCATTATCTCATTTCAGAATGTATGGGTCCTGACCACTGAAAGGGCACAAATAAAAAAATGAACAACAGATAGACTTTAGTCTGCAATTGTAGAACCACAAAGTGCTCTTGTATGGACAGTTGAGCTGAGAGAATAGAAAGTGAGTGTAGAAACAAGGAGGTGGTTATAATATTCTGATATGAGTATGTTTTAATCAAAGAGGTGAATAATGACATTTGAAATAATATATTACCCGTTTACCATTTTTTGTCAAGTGGCATACATTTAGGATTTACACTCCAATATTGAAGGACAAATTCAAACTTTTAAACAAATACACTGGATACAAATACCACCAAGATTTAACTAAGCAATAGGTAAGAGCCTCACATTGGATAATTATTGCACGGGTGATTATGTTTCAGCTGGCAACAAGTTATTTAACCCTAACTGATGCAGTGAGTAGATTCTCATTTGTTAAACAGCCATGTCGAAAAACACATCCTAGGGTCAGAGGGGTCAAATTATTGCCATGCATCAAGCAGAGAAAACATCTAAGGAGATCGCTGAAACTAATAAAATTGGGTTAAGAACTGTCCAATGCATTATTAAAAAGTGTAAGGACAGTGAGAACACATGTCTGAGGAAGGAATGTGGTCAGAAAAAAAATGTAAATCTTGAACGATCGTGATTGGCGATCACTTAAACACTTGGTGAAAATAAAATGTAGAAAACAGCAGTAGAACTCAAATGTGTTTCATAGTGAGAGGAAGACCATTTCCACATGCACAATGCAAAGGGAACTCGAGGGATTAGGACTAAACAGCTGTGTAGCCTTAAGAAAACAACTTATCAGTGAGGCTAACCGGCAAAAATGGCTTCAATTTGCTATGGAGCTTAAAGTTTGGACTCTGGAGCAATGGAAGAAGGTTGTGTGGTCGGATGAGTCTAGCTTTACCCTGTTCCAGAGAGATGGGCACATTAGGGTAAGAGGAGGCTAGGGTAAGAAGCTTCCACAATCAGTGATGGTTTGAGGAGCCATGTCACCTACTGGTGTAGGTCCACTGTGTTATATCAAGTCGAAAGTCAGAGCAGCTGTCTACCAGGACATTTTAGAGCACTTCAGGCCTCCCTCTGCTGACAAGCTTTATGGAGATGCTGAGTTCATTTTCCAGCAGGACCTGGCACGTGTCCACACTGTCAAAAGTACCAATACCTGGTTTAATAACCACAGTATCACTGTGCTTGATTGGCCAGCAAACACGTCTGAACTAAATCCCATACAGGATCTATGGGGTAGTGTTTTTTAATTGAATTACCAAAATTTTACATCTTGATAATATTCTATCTTTTTGAAATGCTCCTGTAATTGGAAACCCATGACAGGTTTGTATAATTAATTTTATACACAGTTGTACAACCAAATTGGTGAATACTCTCATTCATAAAGACTCCAAAACTCTAAACAGTAAAGTTCCTATAATGTTGCTTTTCAGTAGATCATGTGGGATAAAATATAAAAGGAAAAGTCTACACTGATGTGCTGAATATTTACCTAAAACATCATACTTCGTCAGTTTCACACATTTTCAACACTATGTGTAACAGAGTTAATGTTGTGTTTGTTTTGTATTTTTGGCTTATTTATTAATGCACAGCAATTTGGTCAACATTCGTGGTTTTAAAAATGTGCTTTATAAATAAAATTGACATCGACTAAACTATGTCATTGTCATTACAGAGGATGGGAGTCCTAAGACAGCACAATTGTCTTTGCTATTTATTTATTTGTTTTATTTAAATTACATTTTTTTTGTGGGTAGGATGGGCCACCTCCATCCCCCACATCATCATATGGCATGACACCAGCCAGCATGTGTATCTGTCAACTGATGTGACAGGGCTGGGCACTCAATGTTCTAATCTGGCACGTAGGACAGGCCAGTGATGGAACATTCAGAGCACTGCGAAAAGAGATGGTAGCTGACATCACGTCTCAGCGGAAGACGTGCTTCTCACCCTCCCACCATTTGTGGCACTGTGTGCAATAGTTCAGTTTCCATTTCCACGCAATAGACAACTAATGACTGGGAGGGGAGGTGGGAGGGAAAAAATAAAAAATAAAAATCAGTACACAGTAAACAAAACAGAGCTAACTCCGGCTCATTTACTGCAATGTTTCTGTTGATAAGTGTCTAATAGATGAAAAAGTTAAATTAACATGCATATCCATAAAGTCGGGGTAACTAAAAGTAGCTGTCCAGTGCAACCGGCAATATGCCTTCTGCACACATGCTGAACCAGCAAATTGCTTTTTTGGTTGTTAAACGTATTACAAAATACAGGAAAGTATATCAGTATACATGCTGAATAAGAGTCAGAAAATGAGAGAGATCTGATAGGAAGAAGGTACATTTATGAAGTCTGCCCTGAAAAAGGATCCTTTGCTTCCAGGAGCTGCTCCTGATAGGGTCAAATGAAGCCCTTAAGTGGCCTAGTGCTTGGCCTAAATGAGGGATAGGAGTTGCAAGCGCTTAGCCCTGAGTCCCACATGGGGAGACACTGTCAGCCCTGACAGCACATGCACATTTTCTTTTCATAACATGGCCGCCAAGTTTCACCCACATGAGGGCAGACTAAAAAGGGTCAGCATGAGGAAAGTCATGTCTGAAATGGAGCTGTAAAACGTAGTGTGTAGAGTATCACAGCGCCTTACGGTACAGAAACTAGAGTGGTCTTTTGAGAAGGCTAAAGAAAAGAGAAGACTGATAGATGATCTCATGATGTGAAGTAGGTCAAAATGTCCCACAATTTTACCTTCGAATGATATGAGAAGGGAGCTAAATGTTTCTCTTCAGCTCTCTAAACCCTACTGGTCATATGACGGGATAGCTTCCTCTTTAGAGTCTTACATTAAGCAAGCAATCTTGAAAGAAATGATGTTCAATTTTACCTCAACACTTGTAAACTTCATATACTAATCTACTGGTACCAGGCCCAAACTGTGCTGAGGGCCACCCAGTCAGTATAGAAAAGTGAGAGTTCAGCATTTGAACACACTGCTTCCTGGTTGTTCTGCTCACATTGTGCTGACTCTGAGCTGAAGTGCGAAGGATGGTGAGCAGAACTCATGGCACAAAGCCTTCCACTCACTAAATATGGCTATGGTCCCTGGTTGGGGGGGGCTCAAACATATTCTTATCTATAAGCAGCTTTTTATTCTTATCAATAAAACAACACTTATCAATCATTCTCAGAATCAATTCTAAACTCATATGGCTGCTTGAGTGTAACTTGTGATCATACCGGATGGAGGATTGTGCCCAGGATTATCTGGTTGGGACAGGACTCCAGAATTATCTGCACGTCCCTTTGAAGCAGTCGTGACTCTGTGAAGAACTTTGCCTCAGCTGCAAATGGCTCAGGGGTCTCTGTTCCCTCAGGTTCGCGTTTAAATGTTGGGCACTGCGTAAGTCAAACATAGATTTCAAAACTTAAATGTACAAACATTGGTTTTTAATGAGTTTCTATATGGAATGAAACATTGGCATATTACATTAAAAGCTATATATAATTTTGTAAAGAGTTTTCTTGGTGACTTAAACCACACAATTTCTTCACTGTTCTACGTTACATTAGGACTTACCTTGATTCCAGATAACATCACTGTGACCAGGTAGTAGTCAGGCAGCAGGAGTGCTCGCACAACACTGCCATCTCGAACATGTTCAATAATTGCTGAATGTATGAGAGAGAGAGAGAGAGAGAGAGAGAGAGAGTGAATGAATATGAGAACATCAGGGAGAGACAGAGGTATGTACTAAGATATAACACCAAATATGAAAGAGCAGAAAAACAAGGAATAATAAACTAAAAAAATAATATATCACATGACAAATATGACAGCTTCCATGAAACGTGGAGACGCTAGGAACTAATGCTAGCTGTGCAGGTGCTGCAACATTTCTCAAACTTTTATTTTCAGTCTTGAAGGGCAAATCATGGTCCGTTAAAAACAGGCCACCAAGTGAAACAGTATCTTAAGTTGTACTGATAACTCCCAAAACCCTCAGCCTATAAATCACTATTCTTACACTGCAGACCAGTCACAGAGCTTAATATATTCCCTGAACAGGGGAACACAGCCAATTCTTTAAAGCCATTCACTCTCATCTGCAGCATGCTGGCTGGCAGTGCAGTGGAGGTCAACTCTGAACAGTATCTGAGTCACTTTTCAATTTGACTGAGAGAAATAAGCTCTCTCTCTCACTCTTATGTGGGTGAAGGAAAAAAAATATGGAAAAAGTGTTGCTAGAAATGACACAGTAGTGGAGCATGATAAGGGCCAGAAAGTCCTTACAAGTCTGAGACATGAAATATTAAAGTCTTCTTTAACAAGAATGGATTTACACCATCTAGCAACTCTCACAAAGGCACAAGTAACATGTGGTGTTACATTTGACAAGTGTGTGTGTATTAATCGTTTGATATATTCATAATGTAATATGTAAACACACCCTAACCCTGAACTTGTGTTAATAAACTACTGTTAAAACAAGAAAGAGTACAAGAGATTAAGAAGCAGTTTCTTACCGTTCACTGGTTTCTGATGCAAAGAATCCACAAAGTGACGAGGGTTCTCAATGCTGTACTTCAGGTCACGAATTGTGTGCGACCCACCACCTTCAGACCACTGGCCTTTCTTAGCAGCCTTTGCTTGGTCTTCCAAATCACAGAGCCTGGCCTGCTCAGGACTGACAGACAGACAGCTAGTTATTCTCTTTGCAGACAGAGTTTGAAAGCAACATGTAAGTAACAAATGGAAAGTGATTAGCTTACGCTAAAAGTTTACCATGATATTAAAGTTTATTTAAAATTCAAAGTGGGATAGAACAAAACATCCTCTGACATTACAGATCAAATGCCAGCAGTCCATCAGAGGATTGTTAACTAGCTTTAGCTTTGCTGTGTTCACAGTGCTGAGGCCCAGATTGTGAAGCAGCTCACAAAGATCAGGCCTCTTTGAGGCCCCAGCAGCTTGTGATAAACCCTTCAAATGCATTAGTTCATTATCAAACCCCAACACATGTTTCAATTAAGTCCATTGTTGTTCAAAAAGCCTGTGTTATCTTGAAGGAGAATTAAAATGTCTGACCACGACAGACGGTCGTCAGAAGATTTTTAATATGTGCCTATCAGTTTAAGTCACGCAGGCACAAGTATAGGAAGGATAGGAGAGACAGAGAGCGCGCGAGAGAGAGAGAGAAGGTTAAAAACAGAATGAAACCTAATGCATTTATAGCAACAACAAAAAAGGGAAACAACAGGGGGGAGGGGGGAACTAAGCTCTATGAAGCTGTTAAGTCCAACGAGCTTTTGATCAGACTACCAGATCAATGAGCATGAAGAGAAGTGATTGTGAGACAGGAATAAACAATGAGCTATCGGATACAGAGAGGATCCCTCTCTAAATCAATCACTCAAGTTCAAGAGGACTTACTCAGCTTTGGAGTGTCTATTCTCCAAAGCCCCAAAAGGCATTTTACAAAGGAGAGCTCCAAAACCGCATGACGCAAGTTATTTTGATTCAAAATCTCCGCTCTACAGCAGTAAAATTCTGGCCATCTACTGCATATTACACAACCCAAGGAGCAGGCCTTCACTTATGCAGCCCACCCCATAAGTTTGACAAAACTAAAAGATGCTGCTGCCAAGTAAAAATCTCACCTTCCAGCTGTGTGTGTGTGAGAGAGAGAGAGAGAGAGAGAGAGAGAGAGAGAGAGAGAGAGAAAGAAAGAAAGAAAGAATGAATGAAGCATGGTAATGCCATCACGACTCCTGGGGTCCCCAAGAGGGGTACTAAGGATCGTTTCACACTGAAACTCATGTCTGCCATTATGCATGACACAGGTGAACTGATATTAAGCTGAGCATCAGTGAGGCAGGACAGAAGGTGGTAAAGGGCACACTGAGAGAACGCTCAGCTAGATATGGGTGGGTAAAAACTCTGGAAGAAAAATGGCAGGTCACTTCAGTGTGTTTTCACTTCACTGTGTTTTAATGTTTAAAAGATTTAAATACTAAAAGGATCTACAACTCTACCCAGAGTTCCTTCCAAAGAAATAACACAGCTTTTAAACAGTCTTCTAGTATTGTGACTGAGATCTCAATTATCGAAAGCAAATGGTCCACTCCCACAAAACTCTAACTCACCATGTGCCAAGATATCAATTTACCTGAAATATTTCCTAAATAAATACACAAAAGCACACTATTTAAATTGGTCCAAATGCAAATAATGCATGATATGAAACAGATACCTATCATGACTATATCCAAAAAAGGGATATTTGGCCCAAAACAATGCTTTTCCAAGCACTATACATCAGTGTTCATGCCAACAACAATTGCTATATATCAGTATTACACTCCATGTAAGAAAGTGTGGCTGTGCTCCATAAAGCAGTTTATCTCAAGAATAAATCTCACAACCGCAATGCAAGTGACACCTTCCATTACTAAGTTTCCATTACTGTCACTACAACCTTTACATTTTAAATGCCATACAGATAATTACAACTTCATGACTATTACAGTTTCTTGTGGTTTATCATGCATGACTACAGTAAAACCTTTCTGTCGCTCCCATTAGTGTCATCATGTTAATGCACAAATAACATTTAAAAGATGCTGCCATGTTCAGTTTAAAAAGTGGAAGCATTCAAGTACTTGAAGAACAAAAATACCTCAAATATACATTCTGTATATTAAATAGGGCCAGGTATCCAAAAGCAGTTAATAACAACCTAAGTATCATTAATGATGTTCTTTAGCTACTGAGCATTTAAAATGTCCATATCTTTATTGACTAATGAAAAACATGCATCTCCTAAAATAGTAACTATTTTTTTTCCTCATTCGCCACTAAAGAAAAAAAAATAATTAATCAAAAAAATCTTCCATAACGTTCGTTGGGCGTCAATGTAAATAATAATAATAATAATAATAATTTTATTCTAAATAATTTGAGAATTTATTGGTCCATTCTTCAAGATTTTCACACAATGTGAAGGACAGCTACTATGTTCCAATGATGCAGTAAATAAAACAAATACTACACTGATAGAGGGAGAAATGCAATGCAAGCACATATTTTAATAGAAAAGCCATGATATGCTTGCAAAATTTATAGCCAGATAATGAGAGCTGTAGCTAGTGCTGGGCAATAAAACAATATCGATATGTTTTGTGATGAATTTTCGTTCGATAACAATGATAAGTTTTGGGTAATAGAGATCGATAAACCTTCATTTCTATTCCCAGGTAGCACAGCCAGCTGTACACTATCTGGCACATATACTCATGCTATTACCGTAAATGAACCGGCGACCGCATAAACATGAGAAGGTTAACAAGACTATAATAGGTTTAATTCAAGTGCTTGTGTGTATCTATTAAATATATATACACATTTATATTAAATATATGTTATAGTCTCCAGTTCGCTATGTGTTTTTGGAGAATATTTTGTCTGGTATATCAACCCCCTGTCAGAACACAAGCACAGAAACTTTCCCTCTGGCACAGGGAGAATCCGGTGGGGTTTTCATCACTCAAAGTGTATTTTCATGCCGGGAAATGTTTTCCGGTTTGCGAGAGCACTGTTCGTTGCCTGACGTGGTTTTCATTCATTCATTCATTCATTATCTGTAACCACTCATCCAATTTAGGGTCGCGGTGTGTCCAGAGCCTACCTGGAATCATTGGGTGCAAAGCAGGAATACACCCTGCAGGGGGCGCCAGTCCTTCACAGGGCAACACAGACACACACACATTCACTCACACCTACGGACACTTTTTGAGTCACCAATCCACCTGCAACGTGTGTTTTTGGACTGTGGGAGGAAACCGGAGCACCCGGCGGAAACCCACACAGACACAGGGAGAACACACCAACTCTTCACAGACAGTCACCCGGGGCGGGAATCAAACCCACAACCTCCAGGCCCCTGGAGCTGTGTGACTGCGACACTACCGTGCCGCCTGAGGTGGTTTTCCACACACAAAATTATATTCTCTGCTCACAAATTTTTAATTGGCTCTGATGCCTGGGTATGCTCCGGACCCACCGCTTCCCTGAATTGGATAAGTGGTTAAAGGCAATGAATGAATGAACATGCAAAACTGAAAATGTTCTAGCTTTCCAACTGTTACAAGCACTGTTCTAAGCCTTCTAATGGGTTAAGTGCAATATTATAGTTCAGAACTTAGTAGTGTTCATTTATTTATTCATTTGTTATTTTAAACTCTTCTTAATCTATCTTTGTACTCTCTCTGCTTCTTTAAAGGCTTGAGGTGGTAATGACTTAAGAATGTTTTCACAACACAAGACAAAGATATCATTACTTTTATGTGGTAAGAAAATGTTATTATTCCAGTGAAAATCTTTCCTTGTGAATTTGATTAATGTGCATACTATATGCGGATATATATGTTGTACAGTAATGAACATTCAGTGTATTCAGTCTATATTTTTAGAAAGATAATATCGCCATAAATATCAAGAACGATCAATATACAAAACCTCATCTTGAAAACATTTTTGGCCATATCTCCCAGCTCTAGCTATCATCTATTTAATGACTGAATATTTCATTGCATATTATTAATTATCTCCAAATAACAAATGCTCTATGACAATGAGCCAATGCTGAGGTCAAGATGTGCACCTTCTCTACGGAGGTCTGTAAGTTTATTAAAGTGGTAAATGTGTCATTTAATTGACTTTTCTACTTTTAGGTGCCTGAATTACTAAATATATATGTGGAAACCTTAGACTCAAGCGCATAATCCGTCACAATAAAGATAAATCTCACTATACTGCAGACATTAATTGATTTTTGGCTCTACTGTTCTTTATCAAATCTGAGCATCATTTGAAAATTCTGGGCAAATCTACATTTGCAAATAACTGGTACGTGTAGCTATTCTGCTATATAGTGTAGTCAGTGCATGACTCAGTTTGTTTTTTTACACCCCCATACTAGACTTAGTCACACTGTAGAATCCATAAACACAACTGCAAGAGCTGAAAGAGTGTGATAAATAATATGTTTTACTCATATGTCATTTAATCAAGATAAAACCACAGAGTGTTAAAAGGTTATTGTGTAGCGTGACAAAGATAAATAGGTGCCTTAACTGGACAAGCACAACCACTTCAATAGAAGCAACCTTCCCACTGTGGAAGGAGTTTACAGCTCAATTTTTTTTTTTCTAGCAGAATAAATTGCCTCAGATGTGTCTTCCTACTTGGAGCACATTCATTCAGGCACTGTGGCACAAATGCACACAATACTTACTTGGTGCCTCTGATGCCCTCTCTGCGGACTGTTGCAAGTCCCTCTGCAACCAGAGACTCCGCAATGTTCTCTCCTGTTGTGTCTGAGAAAAACAATGAATGAAAAAATAAATATGTGATTACTGCTTTACCTCATTAAACCAGTATGACAACCTACCACCTACCAAAGCAAAGCTAAGAAAGTAGATGCTGATCAGTTACTACAAAGCATGCTGATGCCTGCTCTTACCTTTCATCAAATACTTAATATGAACTTATGACTCCTGTTCCTAAGTCTGTGTTGACCTTTGATTTTGACTCTATATATTTGTTTAAAGAGTTGTTTTTTGTAATACTTCCACACAGTTCAAATGAACAGTTTTTTGCAATAGTTAAACGATAAAACGATATATGTACATTTTAATCAAACGTATGAGCCTCAACTTCATTTGTCACATGGCAAATATGAAAGCATGCAGCCCGGTAAAATACCATCAGAGGACTGAAATGTTGGAGGGAAAAAAAAAAAAGCAAAGCAAATATTAAAAATAAAAAACACTGATGATAGCCATGATATTGAGTTTGAACACATTTGCTGCTTACCCTTTCCGAGGTATACCATGCCATACTCTCTTCCTTGTTGGGTTTTGATCTCAACAGTAAAGCACACCTCTTTCCCAATCATCTTTTTGCGCAGGAACTCACGAGCCTGGAAAGCCCAAGGCTGTAAAAAGCACAGAGAGGGAGTTCAATGACCAGTAGTAATTTCCTCTAACCACAAGAGGGAGCAACCCTGTAATTTATTAACTTGCAATCCAGAAGGTTATATCCTCCTTCTCAGTATAAAAAAGTAAGTTTCATCACCAAGGTTTGAGTATGACATCTAATACTCTTTTCTAATAGCTTAACAACACAACATTTAAAAAAATAAATAGGTTTAAGCACCTCATCTTGTGTGTCCTTAGTGTCAGGCTGATTCTGGATGGCTCTGCGGGCAAGTGCCCCAGCTCGGACATTGCTGAGGTTGATCTGTCGTTCTGGAGGAGGACCACCTCGCGGTTGCCCTCTTACTATGATTGCACATCCAGAGAGGACCTATGAGAGAGCCAGAAAATGTCTTATCAATACTTATCTTTAAAGAAAATGAGCATTAAATCTAAACCTAATTACAATAAAACACCGGAAAGTGAAACATGCACATCTTCAAAAGTTGTTCAAAAGAAACACAAACATTTGGCAGTTCCTCAATGAGTCTGTAAATACAATTACTGAATTTAAGCCTTATCTTGGTAACCTTGCTGGTAGGAGCACCAGGAACCTCTGACTGAAAATGAAGTTAACAAAATGAAAGTCAAATAAAAATGAAAGCTCTTAAAGTCACAAACAGCAGTCAAACTTCACAGACTAAAGGAGAGAATCTTAGCCACATAGAAAGCAACTGCTTGGAAAATGATTGAATTGTTTCCAGAGCATAACGTTTTATCCGTTTTCCTGTGAGAGATCCCAGATTGGAGAATGTATGAGAGGAGGCAGTGTAGAGAAAAACGAATATAATGGCGTTACAATCACAAAACATGTAAAGCATATTAACAGGTTTAAAGCAAGTCCAGCGTCGGCAAAGCTTTTCTAGAGAAGCTTTGAATCTGATGGGAAAGTGATATTTTCTCAACCGCAGCTTTTAAGTGGACCTAATCTTCACTGGAGCTAAACATAAAATGACTGCTCTGGTAAGGTGCTGAATGCAGTTTTGGTTCTAGTCGCATTTTTTTCTTTAAAGTGTCTGAATTTGACACTATTTACACTTTCATTTAAAAAACAGCTGAGTGAGCCTTCGTGATTTTCCTTCTCTTCTCCCACCGAGGTTAAGTATAAATGAGAGGAGCCATTGGCCAAAGCTCCTCCGCTAACAGCTACGTGTCAGTTTCTCGGAGCAGCCCCTAGTTCAACATCTGGAAACGTAAACTTTAACGTTAACCTTCACTAAAGCTCAACAACATTTTCACGTTCAGCGGTTTATCAACAAAATATGCAGCACTAAAAACAACTGGAACTGCTGATACTAAACTTATAGGAAGCCATAAGATTAAGTTAAAACACATAGCCGTTAGCAAACGTTCACAGGTCTCTAACGGTCCGTCGCTGCAAAACGGAGTACAGGTGTGAATCCATAGTAGCTTCCATTTAAAAGAAAAACGCTGAAAAGAATACATTTAAATGAAATCAAATATAGTTACTTTAAGTAAAGTTAGAGCTTACACGGTGCTGTCGAAGAAGTAGCAAGAGCATAGGTTTTCTACCTTTGTGTATTTTTCTCTTTGGGTTTTAAAAAACATAAATGTTTCTGGTTAAAACCGTGCAGTGAAGAGCAGGTGTAAAGAAAAGTAAGTGGTTAACACGTTAGCTAAGTGTGTTCTTTCAGATTTAATGTCCAAAAAGTGAAAAAGTCCAAGAGCTAATGTTAACTTGTTTTAAGAGGCGCCCCAACTGTGGAGCTTGTCTAAAGTCAGACTCAAGAAAACTGAGCAGCTGCTGGGTACTCAGAGGAGTTTAGGATGAAAACCTGTTATTTGGGCCAGCTACTAACAACTTCAAACTATCGAGGGAACAGCTGGGGTCAACAGTGACCGTTAGCCGCGTGGCTAACGGCTGTGTAACTTGTGTAAACTCCGGGGTTTGAGACTTCTTTACTCCAAGAACGGCCCCGGGCTGGAAGAGAGATGAGCGTGTGGAGCTGGAGTGTGTCTCATGGTATAAAGAAAGTTAAGTGTCGTTGCTCTACGTGTCAGTGTGTATAACGTTATATGCATCAGTGTGTGCGTTTCGTACCATCTTCACTATTCCTCTCTGCAGCGCCGGAGCTGCCGTCGCACCACTCTGAGCCGCCGCACTCACTGGAGCCGCCATAACCGCTACGTTTACTTAGTCCGCTCGGGAAAAAAGAGAGAGAGAGAGACGGAGATAGAGTGAGGGATAGGGCAAGGAGGTTCAGCAGAGCTTCGGTTAAAAAAAGACAGAGAGAAGCTGAACACGGAGGATCACGCTCACTTCACCGGAACCATGCGCGGGGAGGACGCGTCGCAGCAGTTGCCTTTACTTCCTCGGTCAGCTCGAGGCCCACAGAGCCCGGGATACAGCGCTTTCACAGTGACGCACCGCTCACAGAGCACCAACATCCGGGTCAGAGCGCCCTGAGACACGTCAGCACTGATTTAAAAAAAAAGTAGATAGAGAGACATCTAGTCTTCCTGCCTGTCTCTTTTTTTTACTTTCTATCTCTGACTCAATCACTTTTTCTTCGTTTCTTTCTTCTTTGTCTCTTTCTTTCTATATCTGGCTCTTTCCCATTCTTATCTTTCTATCCCTGACTCTCATTTTATTTCTCTCTTTCTCTCTCTCCCTCTCTCTCTCTTTCTCAGAAATGGTCATACTACTCTAATAAATAAAGCCAATTGGGCTTGGGAGGACTGAGACAGCTGTTGTCACATGTCACAGTCCACATCTGCATTAACTAATGTAACGTGAAACTATTACAGGCAGTGTTTATGATTGTAATAATAAAAAAAAAAAAATCTTTGTTTCTTCAGAAAGCTGTTTCCTCACAGTTTGTTAGCTCCCCAGTCTGTTTGTGTGCTGGAAACCATACTAATGTTTTTACTGAGCCCACATGTCAGTAAATGAGTAATAAAAACAAAGTCCTGTGTGAGTCCTCTCTCACTGTTCAAGGGAGAAAACCAGCAAAGAGCCCTCAAAACATTGTAAATCATGAAAAGAGATGAGGATATTACATTTCTGCTCCATGGGTGGGAACTATTATTTAGGTAGAAACCCATTCTAAATTCGGGAGACTGCATGAAAGTAAAGACTGAAAATACTACAAACATATACCACTCAAGTTACAAAAAGCAAAAAGTCAGCAAAAACTTAAAAAAAACATTTTTTTTCTTTTTGCTTGGTTGTGGTTTTATTGGGGGGGGGTGTTGGTGTTTGCTTGTTTTTTTTTTGTTTGTTTTTTTTGGGGGAGGGTGTTGTTTTTACAAGCTTTCTTTAAATAAATAACAGGTTTGTAAATAAATGGACTGAGTTAAAAAAAAATACAATCAAATCAATAAATGTACAAAACTAATTAAATTATTGGCTTTTTAAAACATTTTTTATTATTATTTACTGGTTTTTTACACCACCAGTCACATTGATGATGATGGGTTTAAAAAAGTAAATTGTTTGTCTGTCTTGTCTAGATCATCTCCTCATGTACAGTTCTCCTGTGTTGAGTGTCATATCTAAATGTCTTTTAAATGTTTATTTTCCACTTCTTATAATATTATTAGTGTAGAAGCCAGATGTGACTGTGTCCACTTTTAAAATATAAAGTATCTGTTAAAATGTCATTCTCATTTTTATGTATTTATATTCAGACTTATTCTTAAAAAAACATATTTTCTATAATAACTCAATATTTATAATTAAATATAACATACTAGAATATCAAACTTCAATTGTCATTCATTATTCATTTATAAAATGCACTCTATTGGCATATTTTACAGACTATTATTATTAAGCCAAAACCCTGGACTAACTTTTTTAACACTGATGTCTTTGGCACTGCAATCTAATTCAAACTATGTTTGACTATAATGAGAGAATGCAGCTACTTTAACATGCACGTTTTGTAAACACAAGTGTATGCTGCCTGTCTCCGCAGAAAAGCAAAACCAGAAACAGAATGAGAAACTGTGGAACAACTGCACATGAGCCTATGTTATTTCTGATGTCAAGTGCAGGCAGGAGGAGTATTGATCTGTGGAGTAGCAGGCCTTCAAGGTTCTCAGGGGTGATTGCGTTTTATTTAACCAAGATCAATGCTTGACTATTTTCACGGCTGAATTCAAGAGGAGTGCCAAAATGTAGTGTAAACCCTTCTGAGAAGAGTAAAGGCTGTTATATTAACAAAGAGTGTGTAATGTCCAATTAATATGATGAGTTTTAGAAAATTAAAATGGATTAGCATACGTCCACTAACCTATGACCATACAGTGTAGGTGTAGACTATGTGCATGAATTGCGGATATAAATCAAAGCGTAAATCACGGTCAAACACACCCTCTGATGCGTCATCATCATTCATGTCCACCAGGTGGCGCAACTTTATCAAATGTAGATTTGGAAAAAGTCAAGATTTCATTTAAGAATTTTGTTGCACAAAGCACGTTTCCAGCAATGTGTTGATGATAATTTATCATCCGGAGCGTAGAAGATCAATAAACATATGAATGAATTACTTAATTAATCAATTAATTAATTCATTAACCCATCATAGTAACTGGGTTTTGTTTTTGTTATTGACAGCACCTTAAAGGGAATTTCCACTGATTTTTAAAAAATCGATCCAAAATGCACTGTAAAAAAAACGTAAAAAATACGGTCAAAATGCAAATTACATTACGGTATTATTTTTTGACAATCGTAAATTTTACATTCAAGAACAGTTCCAAAGGTTACACATATACCGTAAAACCCTCCATAGATTTTACATTAAAAAATGAACATTGGTTTGCCATAAAATTAATATGTAAAAAGTGTGACAAATAAGAAAACTGACACTGAGATATAGCCATGCTGCTACAAAGTATCCTATATTCAGCCCTTAAAAGACGGTATTTCTGAACGGAGTAAAGAAATGTGCAGTATCTGTGTGACACACTCCAGCACTCGAACACAGGCTGATGGTGACCAACACACTACTCATCACACATCAACAATAAACACACACAGATACACAAAAGAATCATTCAATGCAACACAAAATCAAAAAGCATCAAATACAGAAAAAAACAAAGAAACTCTGAAAATCACAGAAAATATGGAGCAGCAAGGCATGCTGGGAGCTTCCTAATGAGCCTCAGCTCCTCCAGTCTTTGGCCACTTGTACCGCTCCTAATGGTTTGTGCATTAAACAGGGACATGTGTATCACTGTATCGTTTACAGTAAAGAGATGTTTAAAAAAAATTACAAAAAAATAGTTTTTGCTGATAAAATGTATTTATGGTATTTCAGTGTTACAGAAACTTTTTTCAAACTTTTTAGAGTCATTTACTGTAATGATTTTACGGACTTTTACTCTAAAATGTACTGCATACATAATGCATTCGGCAAAAAAAGTCACCGACAGTAGACAGGGGTTGTCATAGTTTCAAATTTTGCATCAGATACGTTCTCAACAACACACTCCAAAGGCTGCACCAGTGCAGACTCAGAAGCAGCATCTTACCCAAAAGCCTTGAATGTACAAGAGAGAACACCGTTGTGTTTACAGCTGTCTGCCCAACACGGCAGGGAGAAAGATACTCAGAAGTGAATGTGAACGTGTTTGTTTAATGTCGTTGAGTTGCATAGTTCTAATCTGAATCTAGCCATCATATATAAGTAAATTAGCTTATTAAAAATAAGTCACTGCCTACATTAAAGTATTTACAAACATGTTAGACATCAAAACATCAGAACAATCAAGTGACATACTTGTAAGCGTTGTTTAAACTATCACATTTTTAAAGAGATTTAAAAGCTAAAATATACTAAAGACAACCTGCCACCATCACTGTAAACAGTTCTGGCTCAGTCCGCTAAACTTTTAACCAATCCACTCCAAGAGCCTTTGTTTGAGGGGCCGTTTTAATGATTTGATTATGAAAAATTGACAAATCCCTTTAAAGGAATTTCAGCGTTGGAACTTTTGTTTTAACGCATTTATAGCAAATGCACCAAATGTGGCTAACGGACGTGTGTCCTGGGGTAGGACCTCGTTGGGCTGAATCGGCGGTGCTAGGATCAGACGACGCACTGAAATATCGCAGAGCAGTGTGCCACCAGGACCAGGCTTTGGAAATATTTTTCTACACAGCTGGCCGTGTTCTGATATTTCGTCACGGCACAGTTTTGTCCCCATGCGTAAGGGTAAGCCCAAACGTTAAAATGACACGGGGACATAAAGCTATGTTCACACGAGGCCCTGCGTGTTATATAACACGACGTTGTAAGAAATTACATCCCCTGAACTGTTTCTTGCTCTGTATAAAATAACGTCCTAAACTCTTTAAAGTGTATCGGCCTAAAGAGCACATTTCTGTAGCTGGGTTTCCGCCTGGTGCTCTAGAGGGAAGAGAAGAGCTGAAGCGCGTGGGCGCGTTTGGAGAGCTTTTTACGCGAGTATAATGGAGCTGTATAAAGCCCACCACCGAGATCGCAAGGCTGAAAAACCACTAGCTCAGACACTTTAAAACATTACTCCTGCGTCACATTTCGGAACAAAGCTGGCATCGTTCTTCCCCTGACTGTGGCACCACGAGTACCCGACCACCCCAAACGGCTTTGCGCACCGAATAGGGTTAACACGTTATTCCCAGCTCACTGTAAGCGGCTTTCAAAGTGGTTTTCCGACGATAGACGCGTGAATGTACCCCACCCCCGCGCGCTGTTGTATATTTCTGAGGAAGCTAGCTGAAGTAACACAGCTATAAATAATCCGGTCTTTCTCCTCGTTGGCATGGAGACGCTGGCGTTCAGAGCAGACGTTCCCCTCCATATAACACACACAGTCCACCCTCACAAATATGACAGAGCTGTAAGCAGGAGTTAATGTGTAATTTGGGCCATATGGCATTTTAAATTCCAACCTTTATTCTCACAGACTTCGAGCTGTGTGGATTTACCTAATGATGCCCAATTAGTCATTAAACAGGACCCAAATACGAGGCTCGTGTGGATTCTCTCTCGCTAATATTTGCTCTCCAAATATTTCCTCTGAAACGTTTACAGCGCATTTTATCTGCTGGCCTCGACAAGGGACATCTGTGAGGTTTTTACGCCTCCGTATTTTTTTTTTTCTAAATAAAAAACCCTCAATTGTTTCACACTCGCCCCCCTCCGTGCCTTATTTGCTCATGCTTGAAAGAAAATGTAATAAAAGAGGGCCGGATGATGGATTTATGATTTATCAAAAGCACTCTACCATATGGCAGTCGTGTTTGGAGCAGATTTTCAAATGTTTGTTTAAAAAAAAAAAGAAGAAAGTCGTTTTGATTAGCTTAGCATGCGCCCTGCTTAGCCCTGCCGCCCGAATGTGAGGATGCTTGGGTCACGTGACCATCTGCTAGTCCCTCTGAGGGTCACACAGTTTTCTTTTAGGCTACCAGTCTGAATTAGTGACCCACAAAAATGGAATATATATAATATGTTCAAGCTCATTATTTTCGCGAACTGTCTAGGGTCTTTTGATGGCCAAATATTAAAAATGCACCCGACTGAGAGACATGGCCAGCCTCAGCCAGGCATGTGCAGTAGGAAAACATTTTTGTTCCTCAGTACAAACTGCTTAACCTCAGAGACTGAGACTCAGAACTTAATTCCACTGGCACCGTACAGATTTATGGTGTGTTATATATTGGAAAAAAAAAACAGTCATTATTATTCAAACATCTGATTGGACGTATTTACAAAGAAACACTGCTGAGTGAAACTTTTGTTGTCATCCATTGATTTTGGTTCCTCTGCCTCGAGTGAAACATCGGTCTACTGAATTACTTAAAGTTCAAACTCATTTACAGTGAGAAACTGTAGCAAGGGGGAACAATTTCAGACCAAAACAATAAGATCTTGAAAGGATACATTGTTTTCCTGCAGGTCTACCCAGAATGTTAAGGGTATCTGACTCATATTCCTGCTACTATCTTCATTTACTCACTAAAGTCAATTCCATGAGCTCCCTCATCATTTACACTTCCATGCTTTCGGTATGTTTTTTCCTTTATGTCACTTTGATAAATCTTCAATCTTTTAAATCTTTTACCACACTGCAGCATCTATACTTCTTCTGTGAACTGTAAATCACTGCTACACCACAGATGGCTGTCTGGAGTTTCAATGCCTGCTATTCTGGGGCTTTTCATCTCATCATTTTCATTTTGTTAGGCCTTCGTCTTGTATATACATACACTCTTAAAGGTGCTACACATGTTCTTTAAGCGATGCCATAGAAGAACCACTTTTGCTAGTAATATTTAAAGAACCTTAAGACTTTATGAAACTAAAAGTGGTTCTTCAGTGGCATAACTCAAAAAAACTCTTTGTAGCACCTTTATTTTTAAGAGTGTGCAGCCAGTTTTCCACATCCCACTAAACCCAGAGTCCTGGAGTTACTTGCTGTTAAATGATGAATAGGAATTGCAATTTATTTCTATATTTCCACAAAATTGTCCTTTAATGTTTTAACACATTTTTGCCTGTATCGAAGGCATTGTGTTGAAATAAAGAATGACATCTCTGTAACTGAGTCTTACAGGATATTTCTTCTTATTATTATCAAAAAGGCAAATTTAATGAATAAATAAAGTAAAATATCAGTGCAGTTTTGAAAGATCAACAAACAGGCAAGGCCAAACTATTAATGAAGGTTATAAACAGCAGGGACTTCTTGTTTTATGGTTCTCATACAGATACTAAAAAAGCATTTTAAGTAACTTAAATATAATATTGAAGTCCTGACGTCTCTAACCTTATTTGTACTGCCTTGTGGGGACTTTTAATTTTGCTTTTGAGTTTATGCTTTTTTCCGTTGTTACACCACGTGTTGTGTAAATGAAAGTGTGTAGTGAATATGTAACATTGGACAAAGATAGAAGTGTTTGTTGGCGCGAATATCATTACAGATTTGAATACAATCTTAAGTTATTTCACGCATCGAAAACAAGCTCTTTATAACCTGCATTTATCCTTTAGGACCACTCGTTTTTTTTTTGTTTGCTGAACTCTCAATGCCGCATTAACTTATTCTGATTTAGGCTTTTCGTTGTTGGATTATAATTTAGTCATCATTTAACACATTACACTACTTTAATCAAAACACATTTATTGCTGAAAGAAGGCTGCATGTTCTCGGCGCGGTGTTGTGAGGACTCTTTCTCGCTATTTGCAGATGTACTTTTTCTCGCTATTTGCAGATGTACTTCACCGCTCTGGAGAGACACGTGACTCCCTCAGGCGCACAGTACGTTTTGCTGCTGGGACTCGCAGAGGATTCCCACTCAGCCAATCAGGGCCTGCCACGTCACAGCGCTGAGCGCGCACCGCTGTATTTGAGGGGTCGCGCGCCCCGCTGCTCTGACTAGAGGAGCCCGGGGGATGCGGGGGCGAGTTACTAACTCTGTATACACTCCATTACATCAGAAAGAACCATATTTCTTTATACTATCAACTTAATAACAACGTCGGCTTTGGTAAATAAGCGTTTCCTTTGTGAAGGTGGAAATTTGCTGCATGCGACTGAGTAGGCCACTGCAATGTGCGGCTCTGACGTGCTTCAGACACAAGAAGGTTAGTGTTACATTTTCTACTCCATATATTATTATTTACTAGTCTATTATTATTATTAGTAGTAGTAGAAGTAGTAGAAGTTTTTTTTCATATACAAATATATTTACTATTATTTGCTACTCTGTATTGCTATTTAACATATTTTAAAATACTTTATTTTTATTGAGTACTCTATTATTCTATATACATTAAATATCTACAAGCATTCACAGATAATACACAGCATTTTTTTTTTAATTTTAGCATTGCTGTGGAAAATAAGGGGTTTGTAATCCCTTTTTGTCCAGTGCAGAAACATAACATTTCCATGTCCTTGAGGAGGTCCAATATCAAAACTTAACATTTGATGCCTTCTGCAGTAAATATGGGTTTAGTATCTTTACTGCTACAATTTAATAGTTTTTTAAACCTTCTTCATTACTGTTTACGGAATACAGACAACCTGCAATATAATTAATGTTACATGTTTTTTTGGGTTCCCCCCTAAGGAATTATTTATAATTTCCACTGGACTATTCATTAATAAAATTGCAACACAATGCCTTTTTTCTTTCTTTTTTTGGTTTGATAAAAAATTATATTCAGTTGAAATAAACAAGGGGCTGCACGGTGGCGAAGCAGGTGGTGTCACAGTCACACAGCTCACCTGGAGGTTGTGGGTTCAAGTCCCACTCCAGGTGACTGTCTGTGAGGAGTTTGGTGTGTTCTTCCTGTGGGTGTCCTCTGGGTGCTCCGGTTTCCTCCCACAGTCCTAAAACACACATTGGTAGGTGGATTGGCGGCCCTACCCTCAAAAGCGTCCATAGGTGCGTGTGTGTGTGGCCCTGTGAAGAACTGGCACCCCCTCCAGGGTGTGCTCCTGCCTTGTGCCCAGTGATTCCGGGTAGGCTCCGGACCCACCGTGACCCTGAACTGGATAAGTGGTTACAGACAATTAATGAATGAATTCATTCATTCAAGGATTTACAATTATCAATTATCAAACTATATATATATATATATATATATATATATATATATATATATATATGTGTGTGTGTGTGTGTGTGTGTGTGTGTATCTGTTTATCTCATTGTATACCATATAACCGACAGTCTTTTGTCATGATGCCCCATAACTTGAACCTATCCCTTAATCCTGAATGTAATTTTTAAAATGTATTTATTTATTTATTTTCTGCGAGAAAGGCAGCTTGAATCAGCTGGGAGGCAGGTTTCTAAATGGACGGCCTTTGCCTGAAAACACAAGGAGGATGATGATCAAGCTGGCATTAGAAGGTGTGCGTCCATGCCACATTTCCAGAATCCTAAAGGTAGGAATAAATCTCCCAGTTTAATAAAACATGCTTAGCCCATGACTATGCAAACCAGGAAACAGTGTGCTAAATGCAATATATGCAGGTGTCCAGTGGCTGTGTCAGCAAGATACTGCGCTGGTACCGGCACACTGGCCTCATGGGGCCTAAAGCTACAGGAGGCAGCAGACCACGGCTCCTTACACCTCACGTTATCTCTACAATAGCCTGCTACAAACGTTCCAGACCATCACTGTTTGCCTGGGAAATCCGTGAGAAGCTCTCAGCAGAGAAGGTCTGCAGACCTGACAAAGTTCCTAGTGTAAGTCATATTCTGTAATAATACCCATGGGATTAATGTATACTGTGTCACTGACACTCATGATGTTCATATGTGTGTCATTTTTATCACCAAAACTATTAACGTCAAGTTATAATGTTTAAAATAGATTCGGTACTCAAGCCATGCCTATGAGTTTATTAATCACTGGAAGTTTTACTGTGTGGTGATGAGCAAACTTGTTTAACAAACAGCAAAACCTGTGATCACAGTTTATGATTAGCCTAAATGAACATGGCTTTTGCAGTACCAATAGAAATCCATACCTCCCATGGCCATTAGTAGTTTTCACAGAAGAAAAGGAGCATGAAGATTTTTGTTGTGGCTGATAAGTTATGTTTTGCAGGTATCATCAATAAACCGCATTCTAAAGAAGCTTCAGCATAACCTGGAAAAATGTGGAGGTAATAAATGTATGGTTAGCATCCTGAGGTGGTATACCAGATGACATCTGAAAATGTACTACATTCACTGAAAGAAAAAAAATTGAATAATGGAAAAGCTTTTCAGGTGTAAATTACACAAACCATTCATTCATTCATGCATTATCTGTAACCGCTTATCCAGTTCAGAGTCGGGGTGGGTCCAGAGCCTACCTGGAATCATTGGGCGCAAGGCGGGAATTCACAGGGCTTACACAAACCATTATAAGGATTTTTTTTTAAGGATTTTCATAATTATTTTTAAATTGATTTAATTTGTTTTACATTAAAACAAGTTTTCAAAACTGGTGAAGATCTTTGTTTACCACTTTCCAAAGGTGACAAACCAAGTCCAAATACTGTAACAGAATGAATGCTGAGTAAGATCTGTGTTTAAAGCTTACAGATCTAGTCATTCCACTGCAAAGCTAGGCTCAGTCCTTTAACTCATATGGTAAACGGTAAATGCATATGTATTCTTACGGTCTACAAGTTCTGTGTGTGTGTTTCTGTGTTATGACTTTGTACAAGTTGTACTCTGCAGTTTCGGTATGATAATGGGTAGTACTTGGTCTAAAAGGTTTGAGAACCACAAAGCCACAAGATATTTTACATAAATGTATAAAGAAAGTCAGCTAGAAAACACAGTTCAGAAATTAGTATATTGTTTAATTAATAATAATGCTAATAATAAGAATACTAAAACAACTTTACAAATAATTAATTAAAATACAGATACATGATTCCTTTGCTTTGAACATTTGACTCACACTGCCTTGATTGCTTTACAATAAACTACCTTCTATTGCTTTCCATACAGGGAATATCTGTGATAAAGTGGACAAAGAGAGGCAAAATATATACACAGTGGGTGAAATGGATGAACAGCTAACAAGCAGCAACCTGCATAGCACTCAGCAGCGCAACAGGACATACTTCAGCCCAGAACAGTGTGAAATATTAGAAAGAGGTACTCCAAAAAAAACACAAAGTTTTGTTCATTGATGACATTTATTTCTTAATGTTTTTGAAAATGTGATTTAGGTGACTGACCAGAGGAGCACTTTGTAGTTCTAAAATTACAAACTGTAGTCCATCTGTTGCTCTGCACACATTGCTTGCTCTCTTTCATCCTTTTCTTTAATAGTCAGGACCCCCCACAGAGCAGCAGCACTGAGAAATATCCACCAGCCAAATCATACCTGCTCTGTGGTGGTCCTGTGGAGTTCCTGACCATTGAAGAACAGGGTGTTAGGAGGTAAACAATTTAGGCAGATAGATAGACTATTCTGTGATTGTAGAACTACAAAGGGTTTTTTAAACTAGTACACATTAACTGTAAACTATGCATTAAAAAAATTGATTTTACCTACTGCATTCTTGGGGTCTTAGTGGCCGTGGTTGCCCTACTTGCCTGCTTTAGGTTGCCATAATTCATGCAGTAGCTCACTGGTTGGGATTCAGGATGTCCTCTGGCAGGAATGTAGATGAACTACAATAACAAAGACAGGCACTCCAATGAAATTGTATAGTTCACGTTTAATATATATATATATTATTTCCAACTTTTCCTGTTGAATTTGAAACTTATTTTACTTTTCTTTGTCCAGAATTTCTCAGTGGACATTATCCAGACACATATGCAAGAGTAAAACTGTCTGCTGAGACCAATCTGTCACAGGACACCATAAAGGTGAATCACCATAGCGGCTACACTCTAGAGCACTGAGCTCAGAATATGCGCATCCACAGCTCAGCAGAAGACTCCATATATTTACATTCAGGTTATGCCATTCCTAATTGATCATATCATTCAACAATTATTTGAAAGATGTGAATAGCTCTATTTATTTTACTTTAACCAATATATTTGTAAATATGTTTCTTGCATTATTCGTGTGACTAGGTTGGATGACTTGTTGGACAGTATAGCCCTCGATACTAAGGGGGGAAACACTTTTGTTCAAGACTATGGATTGCTTGGTGTCACTGAATGTCTTAAGACATATGGTCTTAAAATTCATCGAGGCATACAGTATTACTGTGGGGAGGGTGTAGATGTTTTGGGTCCTGATAGCAAGGAGAAGGCAGACCACTGGTGGCCCACTAGTTCAGGGTAGCGGTGGGTCCAGAGCCTACCTGGAATCATTGGGCGCAAGGCAGGAACACACCCTGGAGGGGGCGCCAGTCCTTCGCAGGGCAACACACACATTCACTCACACATACGGACACTTTTGAGTCACCAATCCACCTACCAACGTGTGTTTTTGGACTATGGGAGGAAACCGGAGCATCCGGAGGAAACCCACACAGACACGGGGAGAACACACCAACTCCTCACAGACAGTCACCCGGCGCGGGAATCGAACCAACAACCTCCAGGCCCCTGGAGCTGTGTGACTGCGACGCTACCTGCTGCGCCACCGTGCCGCCTGTGCTTCACTTAAATTCACAAAAATGCTTTGCCATGTTCTTAAAGACACAGAACAGAAATTTGACACAGCACACACACGGCATAAATACCGCCCACATTTTGAGATACGTCTACATTTTTTAATAACGCAGTATACGGTATTATTGTTATAACGCCCAACCGTAATTGTGACAAATCACGTTTCATTTTAAACAAAGGATAAATCTGTGGTTCTAATTTTTTTAGACCAAGTACCACCCGTTAACAAACCAAAACATTCAAGTACAACCAATTAGTAATATCACAGAAACACACACACACCACACAACCACAATAACTGTCCACAGTAGGCATACATATGCATTTACAGATTAGCTATCGAGTGAAAGGGCTGAGCCTAGCCATGCAGTGGAAGGGACTAGATCAGTGAGCTTTAAACACATCTGGCTCAGCATCCATTTTGGTAAACAAAGCGCTAAACAAAATTATTCACCAGCTTTGTATGGTTTACATGCTTTTGCAGTACACAAGCTAGAATGGCAAGATGGTTCTTGGGGTTTAACATGCATAAATACTTGGGATATAATATTTATGCCCAAACTTTACACATAAAAACCTTAGATTTTAAGCGATTTAATAATTCCATATTCGGTGAATGTAATACATTATAAGATGTCATTTGGCAGTGGGTGGCACGGTGGCACATCAGGCAGTGTCGCTGTCACACAGCTCCAGGTTCCTGGGGTTGTGGGTCCTAGTCCCACTCTGTGTGATGGTCTGTGAGGAGTTTGGTGTGTTCTCTCCATGTCCATGTAGGTTTCCTCCGGGTGCTCCAGTTTCCACCCACGGTCCAAAAACACATACTGGTAGGTGAATAGGCGACTCAAAATGTCCATAGGTGTGACTGTGTGAGCGTGACTGGCGCCCCATTCCAAGGTGTTTTCCCGCTTTGCCCCCAGTGATAGCAGGTAGGCTCTGAACCCACCTGAACCAAGATAAGCGATTACAGTCCCTTAAAGAAGGAATGAATGGTTTAAACAATGGTCAAGCTTTGAATGAAATTGTAGTATGGTAATTCTGTAAATCCTACTTCTGTGATTTTAAAGGTTTATACATCTATTCTTCATCCAAAAGGTCTGGTTCTCAAACAGACGAGCAAAGATGAGACGGGAAATGAAAGCGGGAGAAAGTGGCAGGCCATCACATCATGGTAAGTGCTACTCTCTTTTAAAATATTTTTTTGGTTTTAAAGTGGGCGGCACAGTGGTGCATCAGGTAGTGTCACAGTCGCGCAGCTCCAGGGATCTGGAGGTTGTAGGTTTGAGTTCCGCTCCAGGTGACTGTCTGTGAGGAGTTTGGTGAGTTCTCCCCGTGTCCTGGGTTTCCTCCAGGTACTCCGGTTTCCTCCCACAGTCCAAAAACACACGTTGGTAGGTGGATTGGCGACTCAAAAGTGTCCGTAGGTGTGAGTGAATGTGTGAGTGTGTGTGTTGCCCTGTGAAGGACTGCTATGAGGATTTGATAGCATTCAGTTGAGGACAAATAGTGATATTGTATGACTAATGGAGAATCATAAAAGCCACTTCAACTCATCCCAAAGATAAGGATCTCCGTTAGTCATTGTAAAAATCAGTTAAAAGCCACATTCATTCTTTAACTGTTTGCTAACAAAAACCTACAGCATGGAAGCAATAATGTCAATATTAGTCTATTACAAACAGGGCATATTTTTTAAAATCTAATACACACAAATGAAAATGATATCGTTATAGAATGACATGTCTTAAAGAGATTTATTATAATATTTAGACTCGTATACAGGTTTGGCACATCCTCACTCTCTGGGAAGCCCCATTGTTCCCTTCTCTCTGTCATCGACCTGGCTCTGTGAGAGAGCACCCCTGCCAGTGACCAGACATTTGGACAGCAGCAGCTCACTGGCTGCATTTCCAGTAGCCCAGAATAGTGAAAGCAGCACACACTCGCTGGCTCATTGCAGTTCAAACACGAGAGCAGGCTTCCCATTGGATCAACTCTTGGATGAAGCGAACATGGTACAGCACAGACATGAGGGAGGCACATGCAGGCCTCATTTCACTGAATGGACTCATCCTTCATTCACTGGGCAGTACATCTGACTGTGAGGAAGCCATGGGGACAGAAGACAGATTTATACAGGCAATTTGTGAGTAATGGACACTTTTCAAGCTGGAGTTTGAATGTCTGCAATTCTCACTTGAAACAACTTCTGTATTTAAACAGCAGAGGGCAGCAAAGCAATAAAGTTTATTTCTATCAGGAGGTTGCTTCTCTAATGTTCACATTATGATTAATCAGGTTTGAAGCTTCTGAATGTGCCTTATGAATTATTGCAAAACTGGAAACTGTAAATTACTGTCAAACCAATTAAACTTAACTGCATTTTGTATTAATAGCAATATATTTCTTATAATTATTTGACCCATGGAAATGTCCTAATATCATGTTTGTTTGGAGCTGAGTAACTAGGTGATGGCTCTCACAGTCACCTTGCAGGCACTCTGAATTAGAGCTGGTATTTTAAAGGGGACTGAAGATCCCAACGCTATGATCTGATATGAATTTGGTTTAGGCCTATGTCTCTGTGTCTTGGTGTGAAGATAAACACTATTCATAACCTCATGATGCCTGTTTTTTCAGGGGTGTCCAAAAGTCTGAAATCACACAGAAAAACGGTGTGTTTTTTATTCATTTATTAGAACTGGAAATAAACAACCTTTATTTGTTCATTCATTCATTGTCTGTAACCGCTTATCCAGTTCAGGGTCGCAGTGGGTCCAGAGCCTACCTGGAATCATTGGGCGCAAGGCGGGAATACACCCTGGAGGGGGCGCCAGTCCTTCACAGGACAACACACACATACTCACACCTACAGTCACTTTTCAGTCACCGATCCACCTACCAACGTGTGTTTTTGGACTGTGGGAGGAATCCAGAGGAAACCCACGTGGACACGGGGAGAACACACCAACTCCTCACAGACAGTCACCCGGAGCGGGAATCGAACCCACAACCTCCAGGCCCCAGGAGCTGTGTGACTACCTGCTGCACCACCGTGCCCCCCCACATTTATTTGTTGTACTTCTATTTATTTATTTGTTACTTCTGCAGTTCCCCAGTCACTGTCCGTATTTGAGCAGTTTTATGATATTGAACCTACAGCTTTGTAAAAAAAAAAAAAAAAAAGTCAGATTAAAAAAAAAAATCTCTTTCATTCACCCCCCAGGATTTGAGCCACTTATCAGAAGCTTAAAAATGTACGTTGATCTTTTTTTTTTAGCTTTTGTTTCACTGGCATGCTCCAGGGTCATTAAAGCAAATAGGACATTATTACGCTGTGGTACACAGGTTATAGTTTTAAAAGGCCTACTGTCCATTCAACTTGTTATAGTAGTATCATGGACATACAAATATTACATTAGAAAAAAGAATGCAAAATAGAAGCTTTTTTTTTTACTAATGGTCTTGGACTCCAAGATCATGCTGTGTACTAGAGCTGCTATTTTGGGACCACCAAAGCACAACAAAATTATTTGTATAATGGGAACCAAATAAATCTTAGATCTCTGAAAGAAAGTAAAAAAAAAAGTTTACTACATCTGGAAAACCAAAAGGAGGCTTGGACCAACGTGGCTTGGTCCCAACTGTTCCACATGACAGCAGATTTGTTGTTTTTGAGGAATGGTGCAGTTTCCCAGTTGAAATTTTTCTAAATGTGTGTAGCAGCATTCCAAGAAGGACTAAAGCACCTCTAAATACAAACAGCAGCCCGGGTCTCTCTCACTGATATATCCATAAACTGTACTGCCTGGAGTTTCCATTTTCTGTTATTTTACCCTCTGTGTGTCTTTCATCGCAACAGTACACCTCTGTCTCTCACTCTCTCTCTTCACTGAGAGATCAGCTCTCTCAGTGAAGGTTCATCTGGTAAGAAATCTCTCCTGTAGACTTTGGCCAGTGTTCGCATATTTCTGCACCGTAACCGAACAAGATCAACACTTGGACATGAACCAGGATGCTTAGAATTATATGAGGGAGGCACAGCTGCTCTGTCTAACGTTAACCTTTATAGGGGTCACCCCTACAAGCTTGTCCCTAATATAAATCCCATTAATCAAAAGAGAGAATGAAGAATTATTAAGCTGCAGGATGTTGTAGAATGTTTCAAGATTTTGTTGCTCTTTCATGTCCTATTTTAATCAGTAACAATAAAGTCCTTAATGAAACAGGGCTTTATCTTTATTTTAGCAATTCGTAATAAAAGGTACTACTGGGGAGTACATACAGTTTCTGAACGGATTAAAGAGGCAAGTGTGATCTCCAGTTTTATATGAATCCCAGGAGTGTGTCTAAGGCCTGGTTTTGTAAAAGGCCAGCACAGTATGTTTTAAAGCCAGCATTTAAAACAGGCTAGTCTTCATCATCCCTGGGTTCTTTCACTGCTTGTCAAATGTGGCAGAAATAGCACTCTGGCATTTCCTCCAGTCCAACTGTTTGTCTCTGCAATATGAATGAGCTAAGACAGAATTCATTATCACCCAAACAGTGGAAATTCAGTGCATAATCTATGGCTGAAAGTGTGTGGACACCTGTTTATGGGCGGTCTCTTCTGAAAACAAGGAGCAAGTCCAACTTTGTAGCAGTAAAAACTCTGCTCTTCTATGAAGGATTTACATTAGGTGTCATAAACACTGTGTGAAGATTTGTTTCATTATCGGAGTCGGGTACTGATGAGTGTTCAGTGATTAGTTGTGGATCACAAACACCACTCCAACTACAACCAGTGTTCCACTGCTCCACAGCATTAAACCCATTAATACCTGCTTGCTCAGTGGTTCCCATGCTACTTATAATAGTTCCACTGTAAAATGTGATTTAACACTTTATTTTGTTTTGTTCAATAAAACGTTGCAGGGTGTATCCTTTACAAAATACATGTAAGTGTGTGACAGAATGCAGGGGCTACAAAATATCTAACAAGGAGGGAAAAAGTTTGAGAACTACTGCATAAGTTGATGCTTGGCCATCAGCATGGTGATCTTATGCTGCTCTAGAGCGCCCCATTTCATTTCATGCTTTTCTATTGAGATCATACAAGCTGTGTGCTGAACTGAAACAACTGTGTCAGCAATGGATGCAAAATAAATGCAACCTCGATGATTCTGGGGAGCTACTGTTCTCTATGATTTGTTTATGTTCAGAAGCAACACGTCTTTTAAGGTGGAACAGTATGTTTGGGGAAAAAAACACTGTTGTTGTTTGTTTGTGGCTGAAGTTTAACTTGTCTGTAAGTGTTTATTCACTGTTTGAATAACCACCGGAACTCATATATAACTCGAGGAGTTTAGTTTTGAAGCACTTTCGCTTTTTAATGCAGTTAGCACTACCCTGAATTTGGAGTTTGTTTCACCATAAGCAATCTGAAACAGCAAAAATAAGTCAATATTAACTACTAAAGAAGCAGAATAGAGCAAAATTCTCACATCAGGGTGTGCTTTTGAAAGTTTGGAAGGCTCTCTGTTGTCTAAACAACTCCAGATGCCTTTTCTGTGATGACGAATCCTAGCATATGGGACCAAGACTCTTTGTTTTTACAGCCATTAACTAACACTGGGGCTTCGTGAACACATTAGAATGTT
This sequence comes from Hoplias malabaricus, assembly GCF_029633855.1. Lineage (NCBI taxonomy): Eukaryota > Metazoa > Chordata > Actinopteri > Characiformes > Erythrinidae > Hoplias > Hoplias malabaricus. The sequence goes on from NC_089803.1 coordinate 42,383,616, forward strand.
TTTGAGCACACAGATAGGAGGACTAGAAAATGTTGAGGATACATCTTCTGAATTTTTAAAAAGTGTTTTTTTTTTGTTTGGTTTATATAAATCATGAACATTGCCTTTAAAGTCCCTTTTTTTCAGAAAGTTGGAACATGTGGTATAAAAATGCACAGAAATTGGGAACAATTTGTTATTTCTCTAGAATAGAATATTCATGTTACTCCATTTTAAAATTCATTCATTCATTCATTCATTCATTATCTGTAACCGCTTATCCAGTTCAGGGTCGCGGTGGGTCCAGAGCCTACCTGGAATCATTGGGCGCAAGGCGGAAATACACCCTGGAGGGGGCGCCAGTCCTTCACAGGGCAACACAGACACACACACACATTCACTCACACACTCACACCTACGGACACTTTTGAGTCGCCAATCCACCTACCAACGTGTGTTTTTTGGACTGTGGGAGGAAACCAGAGCACCCGGAGGAAACCCACGCTCATACAGTGAAAGATTCAGGAAATCGGGAGAAGTCTCACTATATTGGGGCAAAAGCTGTAAACTAATACTAAATGCGCATGGCCTTCGAGCTTGCAGACAGCATTCCATAATTAATAGGTTATGCTACTGATATAAATATAGCCACAAAGGCTCATGAGTAATTTGGAAAATCGTTGTCACTTAACACAGTTCAACAGCATCAGGACATGCAACCTGAATCTCTATTATGCAAAGAGAAAACCATACATGAAAACTATGCAGAAAAACCACAAAGTTCTCTGGGCCTGAGCTCATCTCACATGGTCCAAAAGACAGTGGAAATGTATGATGTGAGTCGTGTTTTTGGGGAAAATGAGCATTGAAATTTTCATGCCAAGGACAAAAGGGAGTTTTCAGACAGTTATAAGCAAGAGGTGAAATAGTCAATGTCTGTCATTATATGGGGTTGCATTAATTCCCACAGCATTAGTGACAAAGCGAATGTGTGAAGGTACCATTAATGTGGAGGGGTATATTGGAATTTAAGAGCAATATATGCTGCCATGAAGATTAAAGAAAAAACAGTAACTGATTAAAAGTAATGTAACACAGTGGTAAAATTGTTCTGTCCGTTTTTTGATTGCAAGCATCATTGAAGGTGGTCTGTGAAAAAAACTGGAAATCTATATTTTACAAAATATCCCAACATTTTTTTTTTTTTTTTGGAAATGCGATTTGTAGCTTACAAGGTGTTCCTACAAATTTCTGGACATCTACAGTAGACAGGCAGGAAACTGCTGTAAAGCATTCACTTAAGAATTAATTTACAAAGGGTGTGCACATTCAGGAGTTCAAGCCTCTGACCTCTGTTTTCTAATCCATAATGAATCAAATGTTCTACCTGCTTTGGTTCATTTGAAGCTGCTCTGTAAAAACAGATTTATATTTCCAGGTCACTCTTCAATAGTGTGAACCTTGATCTCCATCCAAGGATGGATTAGGTGCCAAGAGGCAACAGGAAACTGAATGTAGTGCTTAGGCAGATAGACCTGTCCTCTTTACAATGGGAACTACCATCTGTGAATGAAAAAGTAGACACCTGCAAGCACGGGTGTTTCTAGCATACTTCTTTTACTGGGACACACAGAATTTAGAGGGGTCCAATGACCGCCAATCAGTCGTAGAGGCTGTGCATCATGGAAAAAGCCTGTTAAACACTCAATAGATCACTCTGCCATGAATGAGAAATGAAGGACACTAAAAACATTTTTGTATAAATAACAGTCATTTTGTTTATGTGCAATTCAGTTAACAAATAAAAGCAAAAACGAATAAAGCAATTAAAATATTAATCTTGTCAGTGACGGAAATGTATAATTATTTTCTGCACTGCCTAATTTAATATGACATTTTTTAAAATTAAAGGCTTCATAAACTATTTAATTAATAGCTTTTAAACTTTATAAAATATTAAATAAAAAAGCTCATTGTTTGTTAGTGTGTGGTGTTACACTCTTAGCATTATTTTCTGTGGGCAGAGAAATGCTAGAATATTTGCTCTAGTGGTGTAATATTGGTAGGTTATAGGGTTAACATAAACAAAACATGGAGCTATGAGCTATCATTAACTTGCTTGTTGCCTTACTGACTTTCTTTAAAACATGTGCTAATGTCCATTACTTAGTGCAGTTAGGGTGACCATATTTGAGTTTTCCAAAAAAGAGGAAACATGAGGCAGTTTGGCATCACAAATGCTTCCATAACCAACTCTGCTGCCGAAATGTAATACATAAACAGATACTTGTTAACAAGATAAAAAACAAAAGCCTTTTTGGACAGATTCCTTTCCATTCAACATTTGGCCCTATAAAAATAATATTTTTGTCATTTCTTGACAGTTTATTATCATTGAAACCTGTTATTTTCTGTTCATACCAAACTTCAAAACTGAAGCCCTATATTAAAGCGACTTGTTTACACCAGAAAACTCATGGTCATGACATAAACTGACGAGTTTACTTTTTAACTGTTTTTTAAACGTTACTAAAATCAAGCACCACATTTTATCAACCAATAAGTAATACAGACTTGATGACAATGATAATAATACAGACAATGATCAGAGCATTGTTAGGATCCAGACATGAATGTAAAAATACTATTTCATATTTTATAAGGTCTGGCTGATAAAAACTATATAGCTATAATTCAGTCTCTCCCCTGTTCCGGCTTTAATGAGTTGATCTGTTTTCTTCTAAAATAGGGAGAGGGTGCATGGGTACATGGGGGGTTAGGTACATGAGTTTTGCCTGACGTAAACAAGGACTACTGAGGTGCAGTCTGACCAATTAAATGTTTACAGAGAAGGTTATCGACCAATAACGGTAGCTCTACAGTCAGACCGTCCAATCAGAAGATTTTAGGCTACTTCACCACGCCCCCTTTTCAAGCGAACCAAACGGAGTAGGGGAGGGCGGGACTAGTTTGTGAACGAAACGCTTCTCGAAATTCTATGTAAACTCTAGAAAAACAAAACCCCGGACGTTTGTGAAATTAGATAGGTCACCCTATCTAAAATTAATGTTAAACAGAAAAACTGCGAAAGTCAGTAACGGTCAGGTGTGTTCGTGTATTTGTGTCGTTATAGGGATGACGTGACGACGTTCAGTTTTTTTAAATATAGAGCAGAAAGTGAAAGGCTCGTGTGACACAGAAACGCTTTCAAATACAAAACAACTTTTAACACATTTCTGTTCGAGGCTACAGTAAAATACTGTGATGTGGAGCTCGGCTGAAAGTGATGAAAGCACAAGAAGGTGCGCGCGGCGAAGTGTGTCCCATTTCTTCTCCGACCCCTTGAACACTTGATCCCAGCGCGTCCCACAACAACGTCATTAAGCGTCATCGAAGTGCACACTTCAATATAGGGATTAAGGCTTTTTGTTAGAATTGGACAGGGGGAAGTCTGTGGACGGCAAAATGCCGACCGAATGCATTTTTTAGGTCCCGAAAAGAGGACAAGTCCGGCGAAAAGAGGACGTCTGGTCATCCTAGATAAATTAATTAAAAAAAATTTAAAACCCGAAGTAAACTGGCTATAATAGAATACGTTAACGGCTCAAGCTTTTGAAAATGTGCTGGGGCATAAAAAGTGTAGTGCCTGTGGTAAATCTGCATGGCGTGTTCTGTAGTTTTGCTCAGCAATCAACCATCGATAGTGTATATAAACTGGACCCAGTGATCCTGCAATTTTCAATTGGGAAACCTGTGGTCAATCAATCCAAAACAATTCAGAAACAATTATCAGTCATAAACACTCATTATGTACAAGTTATTAAAACATAACACATTATATATAATTCCATTTTTTTATTTGTCCATTCCCTTGCTCACTTTAAGTATTTTCTTTTCCTAAAAAGTTACCATTTTTTCTGATAGTTATAGTCTGGCATGTGCACAGATAATCCTTAATCCTAGTGGTGCTCAAGCACCTTCCCTTTTGCCTGGATGAGAAAAGTGCCCTTTCTACTGCAGCCAATGTTTTTCTTCATTCAGCAATATTTAAAAATGAAAAATTACTCTTACTGTCATCACTTCCCCCAAAAGTATTTTGATGTTTGATGGGCATTTATCTGAGTTCTTGTTCTTGTGGCAACAATGGGTAGCAATGGATGCCCTTAATTTTGGCTTGAGCTCCTGTCCCCAAAAATGTCTGTGCACATGCCTGGTAATAGTAATATAACGAACCATGAAAGTCAATAACAGAATCTGTCTATCTTCGTTTCTATGCTTAAATAATGAGGAAAATATTTAGACAGGCTTAACAACTGTTTTTAACCAATACTGTATTCCAGTGTTAACTTTAAGATAATACTAGGAACACAGATATATGTGAGGATCAGAAGGGTCAATTTTAACGGTCTGACTAATTCTGAAAACCTGTTATTCTGATTTTGCTCAGATTCCTTTTTCAGATGCATAGACTTTAGAGTTGCCCTACCTTTTGTCTGAGTCTCCAATCACAATGCTGGATCCACTTATTCTTGAGATTACAAAGATAATGTTAAACAGAGAAAAATGTATACGAGTGTGAAGAAATGAGAGCTGAAAAAATATGACAAAGGCAAGTATTGAGAAGAAAGAGAACCAGGTAAAATGGATAAAAAACAAAGTTTCTACTTCTCCCTCTGAGCTCCCAATGAGCTGAGGCTGGGTCTCATTTAAAATAATAGGCACTGAAACCTGTCAAGGTTAACAGGGCTGTGTAGCAGGAAAAGAACTGTGCTGTGGTGTTTGATTCTTGTGATATTTTGACAAAAGCATGTCACAAATGTTTCATTAAGACCCCAGGAAAATGTGTTACTTATGGAAAGGGGTATAATATGTAACACCCTGAATTCATAATTATAAGGGGTGTCTATAAACCTATAACAATGGACCTTGGGTACGTTCAGTGGAAAGTGGTGGTAAAAATTAGAACTAAATATTACAAATGTCCATAGCCATTTATGTGAAATGATCAAATTTATCATATTGAAATCAGTTATGTACAATTTTAATTTAATACAAAATTCAACATTACAAATGCTTTTAACATATTGTCTGACAAAGGTCTTAATTATTTACAAAAAACAAAACAAAACAAAACCAAAAAAAACCACAAAAAAAAAAACAGCAAACTCTGAGTCACTGAAGTTGTCCTCTTAAAATAAATATAAAAACATTAATATAACTTGCTGTGGTGAGACATGTCAGTCTAATGTAGCAGCTCCGAAGGTGAATGACAACATTTAGAAAAGAAAATGGTTACAAAATGGAAACAACATAATAGTGGGAGAGTTTATATACAATAATATTAACATAATGGTACATTTACATTAATTTAGCTCATGAAAAGGCCATGAACATTCAAATAAATATGGTATGTTTTGTGTCAGTTAAGTAAACCTGTAAAACTGTTTTCGGCTCTTTCACCTCAGTGTTTCAGTTAATTTCTTCCACATATCCTTCATATAGAATGAGACGTTTATGGTTTATAGACCTGTGGGGAGCTATCTTTGTGCCAGAATATTTTATTATGGTACATAAACATATGTTGTGCTTCTGAAACATATACTATCCCTTCTGTTCATCCTATAAAGACATGTCTTTATTCTTTAAGTTCATGCCGAAATTAGCACTAACATTTTTGTAACGTAATATTGCTGGAACAATCTTCATCATCCTCCATCATGAAGATTTTATTATAAATAAATACCTTATCATTTAGATATATCACACCATGAGAATGGTTAGACCTTCACATATTCAGAAGCGAGCCAGATCTATGAGACCTATAGGGTACCAGCAAAATACTCACAAGAGCAAAAATTAAACCAAACTTAGTAAAACACAGCCCCAAAAAGGGCCACCATATGCTCCACACTGGAGCAAGACAAGCTATGTAACACTCTCCGTACTGAACAAACTCCAAATGTACAGCGTCACTTCTAAGATAAGACTAAGGCAATTTATTTAAACATTGGTCTATCAAAATATAAAGGCATAGTGATGTTGTAATCTGACTGTGGTTCTTTATTCTAGTGGCGTGGCTCCCTGCTGGTTAATGTGCTACTATTGTAGCGGCCCCCAGAACCAATTCCCATTTTCCACACTCCTCAGTGACCTCCTAGGAACTGAAAGGAAGCCCTCATGGCCCTCAAGGTGAATAACCAAATCTCAATCCGGAGTTGGATACTTTTGGTTATTATTACATTCAAGTATCTCCAGGAGAACAATAGAGAGTGAGTCCTTAATGCTTTGGTCCAATGCTTGTGGTGAAATATGCTGTGATGCATCCTTCAGTTGTTTTTCACTGTGATGCTTCCTTTGCTTCCTATGTTATGTTTCCATGTGGTCCAGATTTGTGTGAGGCCAGTTAAACAAATTAGGCCTCTTTGTTGGCTGTTTGTTGATTTAAAACTCTCCTTGAGAAAATGTTATCTGGACTTACTGAACTTTTTCTTCTCAGAAGTCTCTGTTCTCTAGCAGGTTGAGCTTTCTTTGCAGCCTCTCAATTGTAGAACGTCTGCTCACAACAAACCTTTTATTGAAATAATGTTTGTTGTGAGCTTGGGCATTTGCAAAATTAGTTGCTGCATATTAGATGTTAGCTCATGTACTGCCATTGCTGTCTTCTTTTATGGTTCCACCTTAGTTGTCCTAAAACTGCATTCACAATTGCATGGAACACTGGCAGTGATTTCCAAGTGAGGACGAATGTTCTAGTAAGTTGTCTCAATGTCAGAATAATGTTTGAAAACTTTGTGGATCCACTCTGAGTAGTAGGCCACGTTGACAAAGATAGCAGGCCGCCGGGCAATGGCACACCCCCGGCCGTGGATGCTCACACCTATGATGACTTTGCTCTCTCTTTCCTGACACACCAACGGGCCACCATAGTCTTTCTGTCAGAGGTGGGCCAATGGGAGAATGTTAGAGTGTTAATGCTCCAATCTAGCTAATGAAAAAAAAAACATATAATATTTTTTAGGGAGAAGGTGTTGATGCTTACCTCACACACACCCTTATCCTTCTGTCCTCCAGCACAGACTTTGGTCTCTGTGATAGGCAGGCTTCCATTGTGAATCTGTGAGCATTTATCATTGCTGACCATGGGAAGACGCACCATTTTCAGACTGCCCTCATGACCTGTGCCTGAAGGAGCCATTGGAAATATATCAAGAAAATACTCATTATTTGCCAACATTACAATGTCATTGTGCTAAAAGTGAATCACTGTTAAAAATATATTTTAAGTCTAGGCCTGGAGTTTTGTGAAACCAGCCAAACCAGTCAATGGCAATTTTTGTAGTCAGAAGACAGTAGGCTAAACACGGATCATCTTTACTATGTTTACATGCACATGATAGACCTACTTCATTCTTAGTCTATGAAACAAGACCAGAACCGAAGATTTACATGGGTTTTATAAGACACAGGTGAATTATAGTTCTATTTATATGCATATTTACATAGCCATCACAAAGATAACCAGTAGATTTCTATGACTTTTATTTGTCCTTTCTAATATTTCATGTATATATTGGTGTTGGCCTTGAATAGTCAGGCCAATGAGGGTATGGACTATATGCTTTTAAAGGTGCCAAATTCAGGTTCAGAAAATAAAATCCTTCCCAGAATTTTAATATCAACAGCATAGACACTTCTGAGACTGTTTTGAGATGATTAGAAAAGTTAGACAATTTCAAACAGCCAAAACAAATTCCTTTTTATACCAAAATCTTATACCAAAATTAGACCTTTTACTGTGTCTTAATTGGACTTGCAAATCTTAGCTTAATATGAAACCACTGATATACAAACAAACATGAAGAAAAAATAACAGCATTTTACTGATGTCACAGAGAGAAGAAAGAGCTGAGGGCCATTGATGCGAGTTGTGGTACCTTTCGTCTCTCCCCAACCATACATGAGGCACTGGGAGTTTTCAGACACTTCGCATCCAGCCACTGGCAACTGCACAGTCTTCACATGCTCTGAAAGAGGGGCCGGCCTGAACAAAATACATTAAATGAATACACAGCATGTGTGGGTCAGTTACCAAGATACTGAATGAACCAGTGCATTGATGAATGCATGATTAAGAGAGTGATGTGTAGTCCATACCGGGCGAGTTTGAGCAGGGCCAGGTTGGAGCCCTCGGGTCCACAGACCATGTGTGCAATGTGGAGGCCGTCCGCGTGTGTGGAGGTGTTGAGGTGGAGGAGGCCCACATGTACGCTGAACTCCCCAAGATCAGGAACACTGAGGAACACACACCAAGCAAATGATTCATCTCATCCCACACACATGACAAAACACAGCAGCCACATGTTACAAAAGAGTGTGGAAAAGAGCAGCAAAGGAAATTATTTAACAATAAAAATATCTACCAACATATAAAAATATATCTACCAAGTTAGGTGTCTGTAGTTTGATTGGAAGCTCTGCACAGGAGCTATGAGGCTAATCCATAACAGCAATGTATGCCGAAGAACTCCTGTCCTAAACGTTATAACATACAAATATGATAAAGCATATATCATAAATGGGGATAAAGTATGCTGCATGGCTAAAACATTAGTGGCATTCATCTGAAGAGTTTCAGGTCTCCATTTTGTCTGTAATTTGCTCTATTTTATAGCTAACAGATAAATATTTTATAGAACATCGTCAAGTCTCAGGAACCACATCTAATCTATACAATATGGACTAATGTTTGTAGACACCTGCTCATCCAGCATTTCTTCTAAAATGAAGGGTATTAATAATTTGATGTCATTCAGTCATAAGAATTTAAGTGAGATCAGGTACTGAGTTTTGTATCACAAATGCCACACCAACTGATCCCATTGGTATTGAATGTAGCTCCATCACTTCAGATATTACAGTTCCACTGCTGCACAGCCTAAAGTTCGGGGGTTTTACATCCGACCCTAGTAATCAAGGGCCCATGAGTGTCTTGATTCAAGCATACCTTTATCATTCCTCCCCGGATAACTTGTTCAAATGGAGGAAATACAAGGTAACTCTACAGAGCGCCACTGTAGGTGGTAAACAGGCATATTTTAAATTTAGAAACAAATCTGAACACATTTAAATGGCAACATCTAGGAAAAGGGGAAAAGTACGATTTGATTTGTCTATGGCTTTAAGCCGTACAGTAGGAGAAGAGATGTTCTCCAGAACAAAGGGCCACATGTTGATGTTACACGTATAGGGAAAAGATATCTCAATGCATTGGATTGCATCCCTGGTAAAGCAATCTTCTTCTTTTTTTCCCCTAGCTGGGCCACAGAGGTGAGTCCTGAGCAATGCGGATGGGCCTGCCTCTTCCTGAGATGCGTGAGATAGCTAAGCCCGAGAGGGAGTGGGTCTGGGTTATGTAGAGCTGATCTAAAACACAGACGCCCGTGCTCCCTCTGTCCAGAACAGCTCTGGGTCAACAAGGTTTTCTCTTGAAGAGCACCACAGCACATCCCTAGGCATACATCACAGGTAGCAGAGGCATGCCAAACACACAGAGGCTAAACAGCTCCACGGCCAACAGAGCACCGGCGCTTCTCTCAGAGCCAAAACATCAGCCTGTCACTACCCACTCATAAACAGGAAACTGCGCATCCGCACCTCGCAGGGAAACACAGTCAGGGACACCAAGACGTAAGGGTAAGAGAGAGAAAACGAAGAGTGTAAGAAAGAGATAGACAAATTCTTTCAGCAATGCAGCAAAAGATTTACAGTGTCTTGTGAAACTATTCAATCCCCTTGAAAGTTATTAACATTTTCTGGATCCTAAATGACATATTTTTCTCATGAGCACTTTATTTATGCTCTAATTTTTGCTCTAAACATCCAATCAGATGTCAATGCTCTTGCTATAACTATACGAATGTATCATAGCAAAATTATTTAACATAAACCTTAATGAGCATTTATTGTCATTGCACTTCTGGATTTAACTCATCCATGGTGGTGCACACACAAACACACTGACTAGTGCATTAGGTTTAGGTGCCTTGCTCAAGGGCACCTCAGTCATGTTAGGATGTTAAGGGAGGAAACAGTACTGTTCCTTCACTCCCACCACCCCCAATTTTCCTGCCAGACTTCTTATGCTAAATAGGCAGTTGTCCTTTATTTTCATTGGAGCAGTACTAAGTTTGTCTTATTGGAATAGCGTAAAGATGCTATGATGACGTTGATTGTAATTTTAGATAAACTTAGCACTGCCAATGTGCTAATATTCATGCCATTTATTTTGGTTTATAAAGTGCTTAATGCTTATTAAATTGCCTCTTTGCGTGTAAATAAATAAGTAACAAATGTTAGTTAATTCTACTTGTACGTCCTTTACTTCAACAGATATAAAATACTGAACAACAGTTTAGTGGTATTATAATATTAAAAAAAAGGAAATTAAACATTCAGAAAATATGTGAATAAAACCAAACATTACCATGAAGGGAAGCATTCCTGATCTGTAAGGACCCACTCCTCTCTGATTAGAGAGCCACCGCACCAGTGCCTGTTCCTGTCAGCACACACATAACAGCCTCAGAAAATCTGACTCACTGTCATAAATACACCTCTGCACTGAAGATAATATTTCAATATTAATTTGTAATGTTATAAATATTTAACATGTCAATATGCAAAGAGTCTAATTAATTTAACTTAGCATTTTTTAACCACAGCCATTTTGTGAACAGAGCTTGATGAACTGAAAAGAAACAGGATGCTGGAACCGCTTACCCTTTCTGAATGCTAACCACCCAGCTTCCGTCCTCTGCCCATTGCACCTGCGTCCCACCGACAATCCGTGTGGTCTTATGTACAAAGCAGGATGGCTTTGGCCCGGGTGCTGGAGTGAAGAACAGAAAAACAATGTCATATTTTGCAGCAGGTAAGTACTACTGAATAATATGAATTCAGAGATATGTCTTATGTCTGGCAACACAAAATAACACGAAAAATTGTCTATGTTTGATTAAATTATATTAAACAGTGAACAGCAAATCTCAGAATCAGACTTAAGCATAGTGTTACTCTCTTAAAAAACGTGTATCTCCAAAATAGTAACTTTAGAGAAGAAGCAGAAACCTTCTTAACTTTCAAGTACGTAAAACATAAAAAGAGCATTTCTATTAAATCATTCAACATGAAATTTTCACGCAATGTCAAGGACAGCTGCAGGGTTTAAATGATGTAGTGAATTAAAAATGGACAAAAATGGAGATAAATGTTTTTGTTTGGACTGTGATGAGATACTAACACAAAAGCCACTGAATCAAACAGGACCAACAGGATTAATGACTCCTATAAGATAGTAAGGTCCCAGTAAATGTGGACCGCTAATATATTAAATGTCACATGTTAAATATGACATATTATATATTAAAAATGAAACGCTATAATGTTCCTAAAAGTAACTGAAGCTGTGTTTGGTAAGGATGTGAATAATGATTTTAATCATATAAAAAGTTAGATGCAATTTATGTAGTCATGTTCACTTTTAACAACATATGACTAACATAAAGATGGAGGCATGTGAGGTACTTACTTTTTACATGGATAGTCTTTGACGTTTTACCTAAAATTAGTCACAAAAAACAAACAAACAAACAAAAAATTATAAGTCCATATACCGTTTTACAATCATTCAAGCCGAAGACCCCCCACTCCTCACAGAGTAAACACTCTGATATCTCATTCATTAAGAACAACATCTGGATATAATCCAGCAGTAAAACTAATTTGTTTTGAATAATCCCACTTTTAGGGAGGACATGGTTCCCATTAGGAAGATGAATGCCGTGGTGGAGCAGAAAGCCTCTGTTTTCTGTGTTTTGTGCAGTGTGAGTACGCCTGGGTGAGGAGCAGTAAGCCAGTAGACAGCAATGTTGGCAGAACAGCTTGATGACCACAGCTCAGGTCTGCATCTGTCTAGTGTTAGAGCATGACGCTGCACACCAAAGCCAAAGTGCTGAGCACTCTTTGCACAGTGTACATACTAGCTCACTGTTCATAGCTGAGGTCAAATGCTCACAATAACAGCAATGTTCTCAAGTATTTTGGGCCCCTATTTATCCATTTATTCTTCAGTGAAGTGTACTCTTAGGAGGTTTACTTGCTTTTTTCGCGGAAACATAAAAGAGTCTACATTTCTCAGAAGGATTCACTTTAGATTTTGGACCATTTCTGTGAAGATTTGATGCCATTGGGCTATGTGAGCTTTAGAGAGGTCACACACTGTTTGTGAAGTACACCTGTTCTGCACATTCCGGTTTTTAAGACCAACACTTCAACTCAGAAGTGCTCGTAAATGAGCTAATTACAGCAGGGGTAAGCAGTAAAATATATGGGGCATACTCCAAAAAATCAGCGCTGGGTGGGTGGGAACCACCATTTAAAAAAAGAGAAGAGAAGAGAAGAGAAGAGAAGAGAAGAGAAGAGAAGAGGGTGATGAAACTTACAGCGCTCTAGTCCACAGTAATCCCAGGGAATGGAGGAGTTGGAAGTGTAGCACCATGGGCCATGCTTATCTCTATCTGGATTCCTGCACAAGTTCAACTGCAGCCCTGCGCTCGCCTCTTCAGAGCGTGTGTGCCTACTACACACAAACAGACACACACACACACACACACACACACACACACACACACACACACACACATTCACAAAAGCAGAAAATCAATTTTGCTGTCAGTAAGAGTAAGCACGGAGGGAGGGTGAGTTGGAAACTTTGACTCTTCTATAACTCTCAAATCTGTAATTGCCCACAGTTCCTCAAAAAAGGAGCATCATGATTCTGCTCTAAACTGAGAAACATACATTCTGTACAACACTGTGAAATTCTGCTGACCATTCTCTTAATAATTCAAACCTAATGACATTTTCATTTATGAAATGACAAATATTACAAATACTTACAAGTATTTACAAATACTATTTCTATATATTTTGTTCTCTCCAATTTAGTTGTTGCCCATTCCATCCGTTATTCCTCCAGCTATTACTCCCCCAAATACACAATGCTACCAAGCTGGGAGAGAGAAGGCAGCAACAGTTTCCTCTGGGATATTTGAAGCCATCCACTGCATCTTTTCAAACTACCGCTAACCCAATTTCAGTGGACAGCTTAAAACACTAAATGCCCGGGTCTGTTATTCTAGATGACAGACACTGAATAGGGTAGAGAGCGAAGCCAACTGTTCTCTCCTCTTGGAATCCTGGCAACGAATGGCTGAAACATCATCAAACTCGTGATTTCATGGTGATAGGCCAACACAAACAGTTGCATCACTGGGGAGCCCCTAGAAGATGCTGTTAATCTGAGTGTAGTAAACACAAACAGTTCATCTTTTGGTGCTTTTCCACTGAATGGTACCAACTCTACTCGGCTTTACTCTGCTTTCTGGGACCTGGTATTTGGTAGCTTTTCCCCTTAAACAGCTGCCCCTGAAATATAGCCAATGATAGCCAAATCAGTCTCTAACAGGAACCGCAGACTTTGGAAACCCCAACAACGACAGCGGTAATGTTAAGTGTAGTTTTCTCATTGCGTATTTGCATGTTGTTGTTGTTTTTTTGGAACTGAACACAGCTCAGTGCATCACTTCAAAAGTCCACGGTGTAATTTTACAAGCTGCCATTATGAGTTGGATATGAACAAATGTGATCTCTACTTTGAGATTTTACAAAAGGCAAGTTAGTGCCTGATGTTCGCTTTTCATTGTGATTGAGGAGTCTCTCTGGCCTGTTAGCGCTCTGCAAGGTTTACACATCACATTTAGTCCCTAACCAGATCGCTTGGAACCACAAGCGAGCAGAGACTTGGAAACAGTTTGTCTAATGGAAAAGCAAAAATGCAGATTAGTAGTGAGTTGTGTAGGTAGCATGCAGTGGAAAAGTGACATCTGCTTGTACAAATAGGTAAGAGTCGAAAGCATCCTAGCTAAGATACTGCTAGAAGCAAAAGGTCAGTGCTGATACATAGAAATAAAGACACACAATACATGAGGTTAAACCTAAGTGCAATACAAGGCAATTCAAGAAATGTTGGGATCCTGAGTTTGTTTTTGAAGCCTGTGGAAGTTTGTCCCACCACCTGGAGTCAGGACAGAGAAGAGTCTTTATGCTTTTTTCCACCAGAAGGATGGTGGTTCCGGTTTTGAGCATTTGCAATAAAACACGGAGTAGCTGAAGAGAACTAAGCAACCTCCACAGCATCAGCCCAAAGAGAGCAAAGTGTTTGATGGAGTTTGGATGGATCAGAGTGATAAATGAGTAGGAAGAAATGATGGATAGAGAAGGAGAGGGTAATTCTTCCTCCCTGAAGCGAGCGGCGGCTGAGCTTTCTCAGAGCTGACCTGCTGACCCTGAATGAGGCAGACTCTCTGGCTGGCCGCCACACGAGGAAGCTGATTGGCTTTGATCTGACCATGGCGCGAGAGAGGGAGGGGGGGCTCTTCCTGGGGTCAGGGGGTCACCTCTGGAACATGTCCATCCGTCTGCACAATTTTGGCTTTTAAAATTCCTGTAAATTAACAAAGTCTAGGAGCTAGGCCCAGGCCAAGGGCACTGGAACATGATGTTTCCTGGGCAAAAGCACTCCTCAAGATTTTAAGTATTCACTTTGTCAGATGTACAAATGTGGTGGTGTTGTCCTTGTGGCCTTCTCTTTTCTGGTTATTCTGGGTTTCTGTGAGCATCACTAGTGTATTAATAATGCATTCAGATATCCTCACCACAGCTGACTGTACACACTTGACTTATTAGAAGGTTTCAAGACTGCAGTCCCTGACATATTTTACAGTGAGGGCAGTCTCAGCTCATCATGGTCTGGCAGCCAAAGAGCTTTTTATTATCACCTGATTGTAGACCACATTTATCAAACACACCACTTGATTTACTGATATTAGTGACATCAAGTGCCAATGATGGCACATTTGATTAGACATAGATGAGGACTATCCACCAGTTTGAAGTATGGCACTTCCATGCTTTTCCCTTATTTGCCTACTGTGTTAGACTTTCACATCCAACACCGTCTGGCACAACACTCTGGAAACTCCCAGCAGTTCATTTATAGATAAGATGAAGAATAAAATTGTAGAAAATTTTCTACAATGTTTTTAAGCATTTGATTCAAAAACAAGTCATTTACAAGGCAAATTTTGATCTTGGTTTTGATCCTTGATCAGTTTGGTTTAAGTATCATGTCATATATTCAAAGTGTAGCAGAGGAAGGAGAACGTCAGAGTTCACTTTACTCAGCCAGGCTAATAAAAAATAGTGGTAGGATAAAGTTTTGCTCCTCTGAGTATACAAGTTTGCAGAGTCATGCAGCTTTTAACAAGCACTGGGAATATGACATTGGGATGGCTTTTTGTCTCTTTGAATTCTCTGTGGATAGACTGTGATTTGGAAATTGGTATGTATAAACTTGACAAACACATCAATTTTATTTGGGTTTAACAGTGACTTTACTGTTATGCTGCATATATTGTTCAGTCTAGCACACATCTCGTTTTTATTTATAATCTCTTCTTTTTATTTAATAATCTCATGTTTTTAAGACCACATTTAATGCATTAATTGTGGTGGTCTTAGTATTTGCCAGGTGTTTTTGCACATAATGTTCCAACATGGTGTTTTATTAGTCTATATTTTTAAGGTTTGTAAACCTATATCATTAATTGTTTGTTTGTTTGTTTGTTTTTGCCAGATTTTCTTCCTTTGCTACTGTAGCTGACATAACAGCATTTTGTTTACGTTTATCTATTAAAAAAATACTTTTTTTTCTTTGGCCAGCAACGATTTTCTTTATTTTAATGAATGTCTGACCACATTCCAGTACTGATCAAGCGTGCCCAGACGGAGTGCAGCATTGCTGAAGACCACACTGCTGAAAGGTTTGGCATGAAGAAGAGCACAATAGGCCTCGCCAATCTGCTGGACAGCGGTTCTGTTCTACTTCTCTAATGCTGCTCCTTTTCCATGTCTGTTTTCTAGCCCTCATTATGAGTTCTAAACTAAAACAAATCCATATGGGGACAGCCTTTCCATGGCAGGCAGAATTCAGATCATTTAAGTTGAATAAAGTAAAGGATGCGGTTTTTCCAAACAATAGATGACTTTTGTAGGCTAGGTGTCCTTTACCTGTAGGTGTGGTCTGACCAGAGTCCACAGAGAATGCCTGATCTGGTCTTTGACACGTTACCTCGGTAGCTCTCTCCGTTGTCCTCATAACACTCTAGGATACAGACGCAGAAGAAATGAATTTAACAAGAACAATACATCAGGCTATATTTACCACATGCTCCAGTACACACAGAAAAGCACTAAAATCCACACCATCAACACATTTAAACTTTGGTCATTTATGGATCTGCAAACTGTATTCATGCTGTCATGAAATAAGCATGTTTGAATGAGGGTTTTATTTGCGGTTGGAGCCAATTTCACGTCAGAGACCACTTTACAACTGGTGGTTGTGTGGAAAAAAAACAGTTTTCCTCTGTGCCAACATCTGATTTTGGTTTGAGCAGAACCAGAGAGGGAGAGAGAGCAAGAGAAACAGAGAGAGAGATGTAGGCGTGATAAAGCTTTTGGTGAGAACAGTGTCTAAAAAAAAGTTAAGGTTCTTTAGAAAGCACATTTGCACCAAATTTTCAGCCCTATGGTATTTCTGCTGTGGAGATTGTTTTGTTCTTTTCTCATTATTATTTGCACACAAATGAAACTGTGTGTGTGTGTGTGTGTGTGTGTGTGTGTGTGTGTGGTCTTACCTGTCTTTCCTTGGATTTCTGACTCACACCTGGGGATGTTGGTACACAGGGCTTTACGTATTTTTGGGTCGGTAGTGAAGCACCATGGGATTTCAGAGCCGTCTGGGTTTCTACAGAAGTTTTCTCTCAGATCTCTGAAACACATCAAAATCCTTTGTAGGACGGTTGCATATCTCAAATGAAACACAAGAAACATCCCACTTTAGTTGTTTGAACTCACTGGTCTGCCATACAAAGCTCACTCTTTTGGTCTGAAAATCCTTGCTCTACCAATCAAATAAACACAACCAAACTCCAGCTTTCTCAAGCTGTCAGTTCAACTAGGAAACAAAATAAATCAGTGCGAATGTGGGAGGACACACAAAAGACTTCCCAAAAAACCCACAGGCTCCAGCATCCAAGTTTGCTGTTTGTTTTGTAGGTATGCAAAGGCCTTTAAGCCCTTGGAAGTGAAGAGCTCTATGGTGATTTGCTATCAGCCTAACATGTACATAATATTGAACATTAAATCATATATCTTATGTATCAATCAAACATAACGCTATGACCACCTCCTTGTTTCTACACTCACTGTCTACTCTTCCAGCTCCACATGAGCAGCCTGTAGTAAAATGACAGACTATAGTCCATTTGATGCTCTGTATACTTTACTTTCCCCCTTTCACCCTGTTTTCGTTGTTTCACCTTGTAGATGTAAAGTCAGAGACAGTAGCTCATCTGTTGTTGCACAGTTTATAGTCCATCATCAGTGGAAACGGGATTCTGTCATCTGCATATTTTTGGTTGGTGGACTATATTCAGACCAGCAGTGACACAGGGCTTAAAAACTCCAGAAGCACTGCTGTGTCTGATCCTTGCACAGTCTGGTTCAAACTACTACCCTCCGAGTAACTGAGGATGGTAAAAATGACTTACTTGCACTTGTAGTTTTGAGGGGTGTAAGAATGATTGTGTGGAAACTGCGAGTCCCATCGCTGGCACGACACTCCACTGGGTGTGACGTTGACTGTTCCTCGATAACGTTCCCCTTGACCTCGAAAACATGCCGTGGTCACGTCCTCATTGGCCTCAAGATCTGAATCTGCACGTAGTGAGGTGAAAAGGTTAGATTGATTCACCATAGCTTGCATATCTTTCTGTGCTAGAAGACAAATAGATATAGATACAGAAGGAACATATTTGCCAGACCACATTCACTCCCACGATGCTCCGTCATTAATCTAGAGGCACGCTCAGCTGCGCAGCTCTAAGTATTAATCCACATAGTGCACAGACAGAGGGATTTATAGCATACCGTTGCACCTGTACACAGCCACCAAAACACCCCACTGCACTCTGATGAATGCTGAGGCATGCCAAACTAAATATTGTACATGTCCATGCAGATACATACACACACACATGCATAGACTCACACACAAGAACTTGCTCAAAACCTTTGAAACATTCAGTTGAAATTCCAAAGTAAATTATGTGTTTCACACACACACACACACACACACACACAAACACACACACACACACACACACACACAAAGGCTTGGCTTCTCATTCATGTTTTGTTTTGTCTCATCATCCCCAGCTAATAAGAAACACTTGTGGAAAGGGAGAACGGGATGTTAGCATAAATTATCCTACATCGTCCTTTTAACTGATGTACAAAATGTCTTAAACATGCATATAGTTTTCACTCTGCAATTAATGTCATAAACCTCTCGCCTTGCTGCTCCAAATCCGCTGTAGTAAATAAACCTCAAACAAGGCTGCTTCAATTAAAAGCATCCATGACTCTTTAAATCCAACAATTAGTGAATGGAGATTAAAGGTCTAATCTGTATTCACTAATTACAGCTTTCAATCTCAGTCAAACTCTCATTTCCCATTTCTCTCTGTAATTATAAGTCTTTACCAAAACATTAACTCCCACAACCATCCACCACGTATTACTGAATTAGCCAGACATGCAGCATCATAAAATACTTCTACATAACTGGAAGAGACCACTAAGCACTGCCTTTATACTTAACATGAAGAAAGACCCAAGCACTTCTCCTTCAGAAGCTCAATGCTGCCAGGACTAGTGTCATAAATATCTCACTGACTGATACTCTATGTAACTGAAACAATGATACATACAAATATGTTAGCAATATATTACAGAACACTATAATATATAAGACACAAACTTTTATTCTGGCCTGTAATGTGATTAACTCATTTGAATTACAGACAGGTAGAAATACATAATATTATATACCCCAAAAGCAACAAATGAGCCAAAGTATATTCGATGTTGGCTTCTTAATTTTGATGCTAATATAAGCATCATAACTAATGGATGATATGGCTAATAATTAGCATCATGAATTAGCATTCATACATTTTCTCAGATTTGCCTTGCCGGTGGTTTCTGATTCTGTGAATTCTGCTGTTTTATGTAACTGTAATCACTAAAAATAAAAAGTATGGTATTGAGGTAAAACAATAGCGGGAACTACAATGTATCCTTTCAGAAGACTTTCAGCATGTCAGCTACTTTCAGCTAAAGCTTTGCTAGTTAATAGCTATAATATCTTAACGTTAGTATAGGCTAAGCTAAATAAGCAAACTGGTGTGTTAGCAATAGTGTAGCGTAGTGGGTAACAGACCAGCTACCAATTCTCTGCCTAAGTGCATATTAAACTAATAAAAGCCCTTGGGAAAGACTCCTAACACTACAACAACCATTTCCTGTAACCTGATTAGAGCTGTAAGGAATAGTTGTAATATTTAATATTCTGTTATTTTTGTAATATTTGTAAAGGACTGCAAGTTTCTTGGCTTTTGCAGCATGCACTCGGATAACAACTTTAACAACTTGGATTTGAATCACTGTAGAAAGCAAAATGTTTTTATTACAGTTTGTTCTCTTGAGCACAAAAATTAGCATTTGCCTGGCAGCTGAATGGTTAGGTGCTGCTGTCCACACAGAGCACTGAAAGAGTAAACCATGAGCTTCCGTATTATTCCATGCGCTGCATCTATATATTCCATCACCCGAACAGCACTGCCCCAAATGTCATCCCCGTTTGCCCACAGGCTCCATGGGGTATACCCACATGCACACACAGCCATACACACATCCAAAATAAAGTCTTATTTAATGATATAGTCAATCATCGCCGTCAAGCCTCACATAAACAAGAACACATCTGAGACTGCAACATAAAACACTGTGGCATAACTCAAGCACTAGCCCCAATTAAATCATTTTCCCATACATCACAACATGCCAACACAGCATGAGATGAACTTATAACAATGCACAGCTCTATGAGATGGGGCAGGCCCCTCTGAGAATTTGGTTTCCTGTGTATGTGTGAGAAAGTGAAGAGGAACTAACCACACACACTGATGTTGCAGTATTCCCAGCGTGTGCTCTTGTCCATGGTGTAGCACCATGGACGCACGTCATTATTGGGATTGCGGCAGTAGTTATCATCCAGTCCTTTGCCGGAGTGCCTGTGAACGAAAACAAAAAAGACGTTAATTGCGTGAGTGGAACTGACATATAAATTAAATTGACAATCTGATCAAACCAAAAACTAAATCATCTCTACATCTGTTGCAAACATGCTTACTTGCATCTTACAACTTTCTCATGAGCAAAATTTTCCTGTTTGAAGACAAGAAAAACGTTCTAATTAAGCATCTTGAAGAGGGGGAACTGTTTGAAAACTGCAGTGGTGACTGTTCAGTTTGGGATATTAGATTGTTACCGTTTTTTTTTTTTTTTTTTAACTAATGAACGCCTAATTTTAAAAAAAGAGATAACACTACTCCTTGGAAGCTAATTATTTTCCTATAGCTGTATAACGCTGACACACAGCTCCAGGTCCCAGAGGTTGTGGGTTCCCAGAGTTCTCCCCATATCCGTGTTGGTTTCCTCCAACATCGGCTACTTAACAATGTCCCTAGGTGTCACTGTATGTGTGAATGTGTGAGTGTGTGTCGCCCTGCGAAGGACTGGTGCCTCCTCCAGGGTGTATTCCCACTTGCGCCCAGTGATTGTGGGTAGGCTCTGGACCCACAGTGACCCTGAACTGGATAAGCGGTTTCAGATAATGAAAGAATTAATTTATAACTGTAGTTAAAGCCTTCAAATTATCATTATAGTGCGCAGAATAGTTTACTAAAAGGGCATAACGAAGGACACATTCATCACATTGGCAGTACAACAAACTAAACAGTAGCACATGTAATTATTTGGATATCTAGATCCCTGGGTTTGGCTATTTATCTTTGATTGAAAGCCTATCTCTGGTGATCATTTCTAGGCTGAATAAACAATTAATAAGGTGAAAAATAGAAACGCTGGCTTTGCTAGCAGTTAGATTTATTTTCACAATGATTCCAAAGGCCCCATGATGTATTTGTGAAATGCATTCTAGGTATAGTAATGAAAGAACACAGATGACCGAAAATAAGTATGTTTAATGTACCTTTAACTGTGCTGTGAGTGTGTGTGTAATACCTGTGAGGATGGTACTTGTGTTTGTGAGGTCTCTGTGAATCCCATCTCTGGCACTCTTTCCCAGACTCAGTGTGGTCCATTGGACCTCTGTATGCCTCCCCATTGCACTGCATACACTGTACTGCACACACAATACACACTTATGAATGTACAATAGACATTCCTGTAGACTCAGATGTATATACATAACACAGCAAAGAACAAGTATAATCAAATTTACACCCCCAATGACCATTCCCATTTATTTTTGTTAGCTGTTCACTTATAAATATAATAATAAACTTGAACCAGCTTCAATGTTATTGCATTACTTTGGAAGCCCACCCCCCATGTAATATCCATTCCACAGCAATCCTGAAGTCAGAAACTGGCCAAGGATATATAAGACCATGGTGTAACTGAATAAGACTAGGCATAACAACAGATGGGCTATATTCTGAAGCTGTACACACTGAATTGTACAATAGCTATAGCTCACAATAGTGCTAAGAGACTGCAGGTTATAAGTCTATAAAATCCAATATCACATGAAATGGTAACACTATACTATAAGGGTACATTAATTAACGGTAACTAAGAGTTTATTAAGTAATAATAAAATAATAAACATTACGACAAGATTAATTAAAGTGACAATTGATGATTAAGTAATAACAAAAAAGGCTGGTATTATTTTAGGATTTTATGAAATAATAAATATTGCTAGTCAGTGGTAGTTCTTGTTTCTTAGCTTTCCTTAGTGATTAATTGTGGCATTACCTAACCATTTGTTAAGGCACAATATTGTCTTGAGTATCGTAAATTAATTTACGTTTATTATAAAGTGTTACTTATACAATAATACAGTAAACTCAACTTCATACAGTCCCTCAGCATGCTGTACACCCTCACAAAATGTCTAAACGTTCCATATGACTGGAAAAAAAAATAATAATTGAAAGAATATTCTCCAACCTTCTGAGCACTGGGGCAGGCCACACTCCTGATATCTAGTCTCTGAAGAGTTGGTGAAGCACCAGGGTCCACTCTCATCTTTATCTGGGTTACGGCAGAAATTCTCACGCAGATCAAACTTCCTGTGCTTGGTAGGTTTATAACTGTTAAAGAGAAGCAGAGCAGCAGTGAATTTCCCACACCTTTTTCTGTCTCTGTGCTCTTGGCACTCTCAGGGGTACATATCCAGGACCTTTAATTAGAGAACATAATTATACATTATTCTATTATAATTGTGTTGATTTCATGCACCAAATTTTATCTCTAGGACTTATGTTATTTTATTTTATACATTTCTATAATGAAATCTTACAAATATTCTCTTCTCCTTCTAACACCACTGTAAATGTATATTTACACTGTTTGTACCTTTAGAGTCCAACAATGTACCTGTACATTACCTTTTTTTCTGAGAGTGTAGCCGTTGGGACACTCCTGTATTTCTTTGTATTACTAGCACTCTAAAGTGTATTAAAAATTTAATAATAATGGAATCTATTAAATTGCCCTTTAATTATATTCAATGTTTGTGCTAACAGCGACAATTTTGCAAAAATGTTTATTTTAACTTTTTGAAACCAAACTTAAACCTAAACTAAAACCCCATCTATAACTGATCTCCTTTATATCTCTCTTGCGACTCTCATGTCTCCTTTTTTCTCATTCTTTTTATTCTATGGACTTTTAGAAGAATTATCATTACGTCTCCTGAGCCATTACAAACCCGTGAGCAATAAGATTTTCCTCTGAGATTGCTATTATAAGTAGTATATTTTAACTTTTTGAACCTGAGCTGTTTCTCTCAGACTGTGCCATTTTTTACAGCAATGTGTTATATTTAAGAAACAACAGATTGCTAGTGTTTTACACAGATAAACTTTTCTTAAGCAGGATTTAGACATGACCTTTTTTGGTCATGACGGGAATCAATCTGAACTGACCTTTCCTTTGAGCTCAGGTTCAAACTACCTTCTTTTTCCAGTGCGTATTCTACTGCATCATAACACCGCCAGCCAGAATGATCCATGACCTATGGCTAAGCAAGGGCTCTACCAGTGTCAGAGCATGTAGAGCAAGGCCAGAAGATTCTCAACACTGGTGTAATGAGGAAAAGCCTAAAGTGATGTACTGGACTGAATCTGTTAAAAGCAGCACATGGAGCCAGTAACAGCTGCATCCGCATGAAGCTGGAGTGCTCCAACGCTAATGATTCTGTGCTAACAGATGTTAGCCAGTGACTCTACAGTGTCTGCCAAAGGCCTCGTCCCTCTGAGGCTCAAGCAGACGGTCCAGAACTCTCTCGTTCTTTTCACACAAAGAGGGCTTAAACTCAACACCATTTCTAGGGTATATTTACAGAAGGTGACTGCATTTGGTCAACACTTGGCACCAAGCCGGTTCTATAAGGGCGCCAAAGCCCTGTATTCAACTGTCAGTCTGAATTTAGAGAAATGCATTTAGATAGGCCCTCCTCTGTAGCATGTAGATAATGTTTTAGGTATGCAGAATAATATATCAGCCTTAACTTTACTACCACCTCCTTCTTTCTGTAGTCCATCTCATTCACCCTGTTATTCCATGGTCATGACCCACAGAAGATCACAAAAAAAACAGGTATGATTTGAATGGTGGATCATTCTCAGCACTGCAATGACACTGATGTGGTGGTGGGGAGTTAATGTGTGTTGTGCTGTTATATGTGGATCAGACACAGCAATGCCTCTGGAGTTTTAAACCCTCAAGAGTCACTGGTGAACTGAGATTGGTCCACCAATCAAAAATATCCACCACCCAAATATTACCTACTGTTTGGTAGTTCTGTGGCGGTCCTGACCATTGACAAACAGGGAATGAAGCAACAAATGAACTGCAGAAGTACAAAATGCAGGTGTAAATGCAGTGAACAGTGATTGTAGAAACTAGGAGTTGGTAGAAATGTGGTAGAAATGTTAGTATGTTATTCATGTGAAGCATGTACTGTTCTATATTATGTATGGTGCTTTTATCCACCAACTTGCATTCAAAGAATGGACTATTCTGATTATCATTTAAAAATGCACATTCCTAGCTGTAATGAATGATATTCACATCTGAAAAAATATACTTTTAATAAGAAATGAATTGAAGAATTATTAAAGGTTACTACTTTAAAGTGCTCTAAACTTTTGCCTACGAGGAATTAAAAAGCAGGCCAGTGAGTCTACTTTGTTATTACTGGCATAGTCATTTATATTTTGTCTATCTCTGTGAGGGTTTTGTAGCGCCCGATGACTTGTTTTACTTTGGTTTGATTGGACTTAATTTTGGGCTTTTGGAGCTGGGGTCAGGTCAGTACAGGGAATGCAACTACTATTTAACTGAATGCAGAATAATGTGAGGAGTTCTAGGTGATCTTATCACATAGGAGTGAGTCAGAGGAAGAGAAGAAATGAAAAAAGAAAGAAAGGAATAGAATAAAGACAGGCAGAAACACAGCACTGATGTCCCATGAATAAACGAGAGTCTGGTCCAGTGTGGAGGGAAGAGAGAGGAGTGGAGGCAGTCCTCAGGGAGGGGGTGGGCTGGGCAAGCATGTGTGTTTGAGACTTGTGTTTTCTTGTGTCTGCGGCTTTGTGAGCCCAGCTGGAGAGCAGACAGGACATGACTTCAGTTCATAAATCCTTCCTCCAGTGAAAACTCTTAATACAGCTCGTAAGCAGCATAGCTTACAGCGCTAACTCCTGGCTAATGATAACTTAGCGGTGGCCAACCACAATAACCCACCTAGCTCCTGCTTTTGGACTCATCTCACTACACACACAGTGGATGCCTTAACTTACTCCAAGCCACTGGGGCTCTTTATTTATTTCATTAATTTATTTTTTTTGGTAGGAACCCAAATCTATTTTTTCCTCATAAAGCACTGATATGACATTGATGTTTTATTTTTTACAGATACAAGTATTTTACAGATATACAATTTCAGAACACACAAATTAAAGAAATCTAAAATTATTTGGAGGTTTTGAAAAGGCAATGCTTGTAAATCACTTAATGTAGCAACAACTGTGTTTACCAGACTCTAAAAAAAAAGAAGATAATGAAGAAGAAGAAAACATGCTCAATAAAAAAATGAAAGGGGATATCTATGATTGTGGGGAAATGCTGTTCTCTGGTTTGTTTACATTCAGAAGTGCTGGGTCTTTTAAGGTGGAAGGGTGTGTTTGTGGAAAACTATGACTGTTGTTTGTAGGTGGCTGAAATGCAACTAGTCTGTAGGTTTTAACTCACTGTTTGAATTACCACAGAAACACATTTGTAACTCGAGTTGTTTAGTTTTGTAGCACTTTCTGTAATGCAGTTAGCTGTCTCCCAAATTTGGAGACATTTCACCTTAAATAATCAGATAAATACCCCAGTATTACACACCTATGGAGCAGAAAAAGAGTAATATCCTGATCTTGGTTCATGCTTTTCATCATTTGTATTTATCTCCATTGTCTTACGCTCAAGATGCTTCTGCTGTGAGCAGAGAAAGAGGACAAAGCCTAGCGTAGCACACAGAAGAGACCCTTTGCTTTTTTTTTTTGGCCATTTAAAGACAGTGGGGCTTTTAAAGACATCAGGCCACAATGGCTAGAGAGCAGCAAATGGTGAGGAAACCACAAATGTCACCTTTAAGCTAAAGAGTTTGTAGACTGATAATTCAATATTATTTGAGCATTATTTATATAAGTGTTTCAGAAGGTCTTTAAGGGATGATCTTACTGAACATTTTCCCCATTAGTGGACATTCCACCATCACTAAATTCAAAGCACTGCTTAAACTTTGAGTAAAAGTTATTCAGACTATTTATATTTATGGGCACTAATTTAGATTCAGTTGATGTGTTACAGACTTCCGTCGGTTGGTTCTGTGTGATTAATGGTTGGAAAAAAAAGAGAGATGAGTCACCAAAGGATGCAAGATGTTCCTGTGAAAATTTGCAAATGAGGCTTTTTGAGGATTCAGAAGTAAGAGAAAAGGGTAAGGAGAGGGATATAGAGAGATTTTACTTGTGTTCGTGGGGTACTGATACATTCCAGGCTTGGCATGGGACTCCACTCTTTGTAACCGACCTTCTTCCCTTGTAGTTTACACCAGAACCAACAATGCACTCGCGCACATAGTCTGTGGGGAACCAGCAAACAAACATGTTAATAATCCAAAGCGGGAATAGAATTGTTTACTAGTCACAGGCCTTCTTGACATTTTAATCTTCAACATAATTTCCAAGAAAGAATCTAGCAAGAGACTGCAGGTGAAAATATCCTGTCCTTAAACTCCTTAAAGCATTAAAAAAAAGGAAACCTCTTAATGGAATTACAAACAGCAACCACCTAGTTAATAAGCATGCTTGTTTGCCTTGGGGTTTCTTCCATGTTTACTTGAAGCTTCCAAAGGTCTTTAAATTGGTTGAAGAGACCTGCAGTTTGTTTACAGAGTCAGACGAATTTGCGCAGAGCACACACAGCTGTCCAGGACTTTTTAACACTTTGCAATCTCAGTCCTAAACAAACGCAGCCACCACTTTCACCCCAGCATCGTCAGGCTCTCGAAGAACAGGGAGCCGAGTGAAAAAGTCAAGCATGCGAGAAAATGTGCAAGACCAAAATATTTACCTTTCTTCTCATAAAGGTCATGGTTGGCCCGACGCTCCTTCTGCGCGCCTTCCATGAAGCGGTCGAATGAAAGTAAGTGGCATGTCCCGTTAATGTGGTCATAGTTGAATGCCCTGTCATGAGAGACAGAGAGAGAGAGAGAGAAAGAGAGAGCAATAGAGCAGTTGGGGTGTGGATTAAGTACAAGAAGAGGTTTAGTTTAAAAAAAATACAGTTTTGAAATAATTTACGTTTAGAGAGAAAAAAAAACATGCTTAATTTCCTTTTCTTTCTCATCTTCTGTTTACTGTGAAAATGTTCTTACACCCAACCTTTTCCCCTTATGATACACCTTATCTTATTAAGTAAGCAGGGTAAGCACAGTGCATTTGGATAGTCCTTTTTTACGAAGAAATATTGTCAGTTAATCAAAACGTAACAAACTAAGGGCATTTCAGTGTTCATCTGCAAATGATAACTTATAATCTAGATCAACTAGAGCAGTTACAACTCCAGTCCTGGAGGACCGGTATCCAGAAAAGTCTGGTGATTCCTCTGCTAAAACACAACCCTTAAACCTGTCAATTAACAGATGAGTTGAATCTGGTGTGTGTGAGCCAAGGAATCACCAAACTTTGCTGTATACCAGCCCTCAAGTACTGGAGTTGTGCACCCCTGCCCTACAGTCCCCATGCCAAATGCCAATCTTGGACTAGATACGTATCAATTCTCTCAGAATTGGGCTATGATGATGGGACACTTGGCAATACCTTTGGGACTGGTGTGTCCAACAAGAATGCCATCAAGTCAGAATACTGACAGAAATATTTCAACATCTGAAGTAATCTACACCCCAAAGCGTAGGAGCCCAAAACAATTGTCCTTTATTTCAGAAGAATAGTGGGATGAGAATTTGTCCACAGATTTTGACTTTGTCAGCCTTTGTCCAATTTTGTTTTGACTTGACTGCAATGTGCTTGTGGTAAGCTCAGAAATTCATGGCTTTTTTAGAGCACTGTCCCAATGCACCATTAGTCAGCCAGTGGTTTTGTGAAAGCATCTTTGCAGACACATTTCTTTAACTTTCAAAACTTACATTTCAGTGTCCAGTGACTTGGCCTTCTGTGTCTATTTCTCTGCTAGGTGGAATTTACACTAGATGTTGGATGATTTCTCTGAGTAATCAATTGCATTCAGGCATCAGGGCAATAGTGAGGTCAGGGAATGATGTTGTTGAAAGATTAGTCCTGGTTCACAAGCACAAATTCCGCCAACCCCAATGGCAGTGAATGGAGCACCATCATTCTAAACAACACACGTGCATTGCTCCACATACCCATTTACACAATGCTTGCCTACACATCTCTTTACCAAACAGCTGACGGTAAACATACTGGGATGTTTTTTTCTGCTGTCACACCGTCCAGAAGGGTATGGCACATTGATTGTGCTTGAGGAAAATTCCTAATGTCTCAAAAAATGTAAAGCAGTTTAGATGTCTAGAAAAGTGCTATGTAAATGTTACTCACTTATCCAAAGTGTATTATTCAATTTGCAATCCTTTTCTATGGAGAACATACAAACTGTGAGTGTAGCTGGATAGTTGTGTCCAGAACAGTGAACCAACAAATTAGTTTAAATGGTTGTTATTATAGAATAAACATTACCTGCATGATTTTTTGCTCTTGCTGCATTTCTGAGCACAGTCGTCAAGCGCTAGTCTCCTCACTCGAGCAGAATGGCTGCAGTCAGAACATATCAGTCTGCTGTCTTCACTCTTCTGATACCTCTGCAGAGTCTGCTTCCTACACACTGAGACAGCAGCGAGAGGTCACACACACACACTTCATAAAAGAGATTGTCTAACACCCTTGACTGTGTCCTTCCTGCTGTATTACACACATTGGGTTAATTCTCCCTCCCTGAAGGCTCCTGAAAACTCTGACACACATACACACAGACACACTCTTAACATCAGCGCACAGCTTCAAAGACACATTGGCAATGTCAACCCACAACTATGTGCGAACCATGTTTTATCTCACACGCAACAACATGAGTGATCTCACTTGCAGACAAGTCATTAGTACAGTACAATATGCTCCAAGCAGCCTTCTACTCAGCTCATACGGCTGCAGATCAGAAGAGTAACTGTGTTCTACACATGTTACTGTTTTATCTGGGCTAATGATCCATCTTCAACTCAAGATAGCTTTCACAATTAGCTGATTAGCAAAGAAAACACCAACATATGCAGGATTCAATCCAGTGAACTCATCATAGTAGAAAAAAAACAACATTCCAGCAAAGCCAGTGTTTATAAATGAGCTTTCTTTTTTCTATTCAGAGAGGAGCAAGCAGCATAAGGACTGCAAATTTCAAAAGTACACATTCTGGAGTTGATCGGGGAGTTCAGAAAATATTAGCTGCTAATGTTTATTACAGTGTTGTGCAGTCTGGGTGTAATATAAATATGAATAAAAATGTTGCAAGTGGCCAGATCTTGAAGAGAAAGGAGACCTGTGTTATATTTATTACCAGCTTAAAAGATACAGACATTGCTGCATTAATTTGTGAATTAACATCCTTCACCTGACCTTTTTCTAACATTGTTGGCAATACATTTTTTTTAGAAAACCTGTAGCCCTTACAAAGCTTGCTCCTCTTTGAATATGCAAAGTGCTCCACCAAACAGCTGCTGTGATGTGAAGTCCTACTTCTGTGTCAAATCCTGAAGTGTGACAAGAGTCAATAGAGTACCAGGGTTGGAATAAACAAATGCTAGTATTACACTAGCATTAAGCTTCGTTAGCATTAAGTGTTGTTAGCATTAATGCATTTAATCTCAGTCAGTTTTGCTCAGTGGAACAAGCACCCCCCACCTTTTTCAACCATTTTCAACATGTTTGTCATGACAATTATCCAGGCTTGGGCAGTTATATATATATAATGTGCAGTTATGTAGAAAAAAGGTGGGAATCTAACAGAGTATGATGATTTTGTTTTTACAACTCCTAAATCTTGCTATTAACTAATAAGTTGTATAATGTGGGTTTGTGCAGGAAACTTCCCCAGGCCTCATTTAAATGGCAGGAGCTGAGCAAAAAATCTTCTGCTTTTCTTTTTTTTTTTTCTTTGAGGAAATGTTATTTTAAATTGACATTTGTGTAGAAACAGCTGACAAAATTAATACCATTTAGTCACTAGTCTAGCCAAATCATACTCAAATACACTTAAGCACCAAAATACTTCAAAACATTTTAAGTACATTTTCAATGACTGTTTAGTTGTAACAGACTAAAAATATACCAGTGCCATGATTTGTATTATTTCTTTGGAATAAAACACTATTCTTACAACTAATGAACTTCAAAATGATCATAAGAAGTAAATAATAGAGAAGCAGTATACTTTAGTTGGGAACTTCTGCTGCACCCCAGTGCCTGTCTCTAATGAATTCACCTGCAAGTTCATCGGCAAGTTATGAGTCAGATTTTACACTAAGCTCATCTTACAGACTCACATGACAGCCATTGTAAAAAGACCACATATCTCCAATAAAATAGTCCACACTTAACAGACAAAGGATCTTTTGGCTATAGAGATTAATCTCATAAACTCTCACCCTACTCACACACAGATTCTGTTGTGCCATTATCCTGTAATGGAATGTGGATTTGGGCATGTTGTTAGGTTTATTTACAGTGAATTGTAATCTACAGATGTTTCCAATGTTTACACAATGAAACCCAATCCCCTGGCTTAGAGAAGTAAATGCTTGAAGAGATTATTAGTATTTTCCTTTCTCTAACCCAAGCTTATGAAGGTCTTGTTAATAAGCTCATGAGCTAAATAAGGTGTGCTAAACAGAGCTGTGGTTCTGTACGACTGCAGTCTGACAGATGTGAATAAAGGCTAATGTCTGAAGTGGTGTTCCCTCTGAGCGGCACTGCGACTCCTGTGGCTATATTGGTTTGATGAGAGCAGGTTTATTAATGTTCAGACTGCATGGGAGAACATCTGGTTCATATCATGCAGCTATTCTAACACTGATCTTTTTCCTTCAGCGCTCCAATTAGACTCTTCTTTAAATTCCTCTCCCGTGCTGCCCGTACGACTCTTTATCCTAGGCCTCGCTTATTAGATTTGGATGGATCTTTCTCCTCGAAGAGAGGCGGGGAACTTATATATATATATATATAAAATACTGAAGATAACATTTATGGCAGTAATGAAGACAGACATCGGTTTGACATTTACTTAATAGTTTCAGTCTGAATCATCTGGGCCCTAACATTGAGCTGATCAGCCAATGAGCATCTTTCCCTCCCTCTAAAAAAATATATAAATAAATATACAGAAAATATTTTGTGTGTGTGTGTGTGTGTATATATATATATATATATATATATAGAGAGAGAGAGAGAGAGAGAGCAGGTCTGAGGTACTTTTAGGTCTGGCATATGTTTACAAAGCACATCTGGTCCAGTGAGCATTTGTGATGGTGAAATATGGAAGAAAGGACTCAGTGCAGATGTTGCTTGCACAGTCTGCTGCTTACGTCTGCGCAAAGCAGCAGTTTTTCCAACCCAGTTCTCGGAGGCACTAAGTCAGTCCAGACTTTTGCTCTGTCCCAGAACTAATATAACTGTAGCAGGTAGTCATTGTTCTACATTGTTTGGATCAGGTGTGTTAATAGCTGGTTGGGAGCAAATATATGGACTGTCTTGGGATTTCTGGAGCCTGGGTGGCCTAAAAGAATCCTCACATGACGTATGAAAGTATGCGCAACACGCATTTTGATATACAGATGCTGCTTTGGGAATACGTTTTCCAGGAATACTGCCACTCCTTGCAGAATCTTAATGTCCACATACTGCACACGTAAGTGGATGCATGGGAACATTAAGCAAACTGCTACTGCTATTCCAGCCAAATCTGTATAAGTAGCCAATTTTGAAAATATATACATTGGAATTTTACAGTACACTACAATACAACGCAACAAGACACAGACTAGCTATAAAACCATGAGAGAGAAAAAGAGAGCAGCTGGATTTCTGTAACCCCAAGACAAATATACAGCCATGTCAATGAGCGCATTAAAACTCACTGTCCCCTTAACATATACTGTGAACTTCCTTGTTTAGTTCTGTAGCCTGTAGCAGATTTGCACTTTTCCAGATCTGGAATATCCAAATAAATCTTTGTCACTGTTGCAAGATTTTAAACGGTAAAATCAACACACTGAGTCAAATTTATTACACCAGCACACTCTTCTAAGGTGTGAAGGATTTGTGAAGATGATCGGTTGGAATGTATAGAATGCGAACAGGCAATAAAACCCTGAGAAATAGTTCAGCAGTGTTTAGATGAGTTTATTGCATAGTTAGGAAAGAAAAATAGCCTTCAACATGTAACTTTGCCAATCCACTCCAATTCTGTTCACAGTTATGTTCAATTCTCATTCCACATTCAGCTTATTCCAATTTAGTTCAAATCCCATCCCCATTCAGTTCCCACTGGATTCAAATCACATTTCAGTGTTTGAAAGGGGTTTACTATGTAGCTTAAATGAAATATTGGGCATACAATGTCAGCATCAGTCCCATCCCACTTCTGTCCTACTCTAATTCTATTTACACCTCCAAATTCTAGTCTAGTGTCTGAGTGGAGTTTGATGTAGGTTGAAAGAAGACATGGGCATTTCAGCATAATTCCAAATGAATTTCCTGACCCACTCCAATTCTATTCACATCCCATTGCCATTCCATTCAGAACCCTATAGTGTTATATCTCACATGAGCTTATGCATAGCCTGAAAAAACTTGGAATCACAGGTCCAGGGCTGATTCAATTTAATTTCAAGCCCAATTGTATTCATATTCAGTTTCCATCCCTCTTCCAGCTTACTCCAGTGTCATTCATATCCCATCCCCAGTTCCCTTCTCACTGAATTCTGATCACATTCCAAGCTCCAGTGTAGTGTCTCTTAGGGGCTTAATATACAGCTCAAAAAAATTTTAGGGTATGCGCTTTCAGCGCCATTCCCATTTTAAATCCAGCCTACTGCAAATCATTCACATATCATTCCCACAATTTTCTCATTTCTATTCTCTTTTTGTTACATTTACAGTCACATTCCAAACTCTAGTACTGTTGCAGAAAGGAGTCTGATTTGTAGCTTGAAAGGAAATACGTACATTAATATATGCCATTCCAGTTTAATTTCAAGCCCATTCCAAGTCTATTAACATCCCCTTCCCATTCCACTCCTAACTCTACTGTAGTGTCTGAGAGGAGGATGAGGTAAGAAAAGCTGATGGATATGCAATCACGTTGCCATTCCAGTTTCATTTCCAGCCCATTCCAATTCTACACACATGCTTTTTTCCCTTTTAATCCCAGTTACAAACAAAATGCATTCCCTGCCCATTCTAATTTAATTTAAATTGAATTCTAACTCCATTCCAAACACAAGAAATGTTTTATTACATTCTAGCCATATTCTATTCACCCTGCTATCAGCCAGTGCGTCGATATTCCCGTTATTATTAGCATTAACATCCTGCCATCCTTCAACAAGTGAGCAAAGAACCGCACGCGCACCACCCCACGCCCACAACTTCTGACTGAAGTGCTGCGCTCTGGAGCCGCAGTTACCGCGCTGTGTTTATCCGTATAACAGCTCCGAGCAGCTGAATAACTCTTCCAGGACACTCACCCACGCTGACGGAGAGCAGAACACACAGCGCTGTTTGAGAAATCCACATCATCTCTGCTCTCGGGGTCTTCAGTGCCGCGCCGCGCGCCCCTCACTGCCGCCTAAACCTGCTAATAACCTCCGAGCACCGCGCGCGCTCAGTGTGCGACTGCGTTTGAGTGTGTGTATATGTGTGTGAGAGAAAATCTGTGATTAAAAGGGAAAGCCTCCCTCCACAGTCCGTCCCCTCAAGTGTGTGTGTGTGTGTGTGTGTGGGGGGGGGGTGTCTGGACATACCGTGGAAAGAGACTTACTCTGTTTATCACACACACATACCTCTGAGTAAAAGGTGTCCTTGGTTCAACCATTCAATACCACTTTTGGCTCTTTCTCTCACACACACAGTAATAACACAACTACTGCTGAACAAGGAGAGAAAAGTGACTCTGTGTGTGTGTGTGTGTGTGTGTGTGTTATTGGGCTGACATTTCCTCAACACTCAATCCAGTAGTCATTTGATGTACCAATGACATACTGAGTAAAGGGAATTTCTGCGAAAGTGAACAGGATTTGTTTGGAAGCCTGGAAATAAAAGGATGTATTAGAGATGCAGAAAGAGATCTCTCAAACACGTACTTTCCAATAAGCAGAAACATGTGCACGAATCTCAGACATACACAGTCTCACATCACACACTAC
The DNA here is from genome assembly GCF_029633855.1 of Hoplias malabaricus. Lineage (NCBI taxonomy): Eukaryota > Metazoa > Chordata > Actinopteri > Characiformes > Erythrinidae > Hoplias > Hoplias malabaricus. The sequence continues at coordinate 42,417,940 of NC_089803.1, forward strand.
TCATAACAAATAGAGCACCATAGTCACTGATCACCTTTCATTTATTTATTTTTAATTCATAGCAGCCTCTTGAAGTAAAAAAAAAATTGGTGTTGAACAAGTGCTAAAGGATAAAAAAGGGACTCCTAACAAATATGTAAGACTTGGTTGACCACTAAAGTATCAGCACCAGTTCTTAAAGGTAATGTTTACGATTTTAACCCAAACCACCTTCTAAGAAATTATGAGAATGTTTTACTCACTGTTTGCTAGCTCTCCGGTCTGTCTGAATACTGGAAACAGGTCAGGTGTTTGTACGCAGCCCTGGCTCAGTACATGGGAAAGAAATGAATTTACTGAGTGCCAAATGGCTCAGGAGCTCCCTCACTCCATTGTCTGGTCAGGCACAGCATCTGGAATGGTTTTGTAGAGTGGAGAGACTGCTAAACTATGAAAAGCATTAAAAGAGATGAGGATGTTACTCTATTCCTGCTCCGAATAACACTCCAAATTTAGGAGACCGCTAAATGCATGAAAGTAAACATAGATATAAATCTAAAACAAATTCAAGTTACAAACTTATCAAAAAGTTAAACTTCCTATAAATTAAGAGTGTCCCAAAGGAAGGAGACCAAAAAGAAAACACATCTCTTTGATGGTGTACTTCCTAAAAGTGACTGAGTATGTGAGTGAGTAAATGAGTGTGTTACTGGTGCATCTCAATAAATTAGAATAACACCAAAACTTTCAGTAATACAATTCAAAAAGTGAAACTCATATATTGTATAGATTCATTACAAACAGAGTGCAAAAAGGTGCACAAGCAACAGTGATAACCTCAGCATTGAAGTATTGTCAAGAAAAGGCCATTCAAAAATTTGGGGGAGATTAACAAGGAGTGGACTGCTGCTGGAGTCAGAGCTTCAGGAGCCACCACACACAGACATATCCAGGACATGTCGCATTCCTTGTGTCAAGCCACCCATGACCCAGAGACAACACCAGAAGTGTCTTACCTGGGCCAAGGAGAAAAAGGCCTGAACTGTTGCTCAGTGTCCAAAGTCTCGTTTTCAGATGAAATTAAATTTTGCATTTCATTTGGAAATCAAGGTCCCAGAGTCAGAGGAAGTGGAGAGGCACACAGTCCAAGCTGCTTGAGTCTAGTGTGAAGTCTCCACAATCAGTGATGGTTTGGGACCCATGTCACCTGCTGGTGTTGGTCCACTGTGTTATATCAAGTACAATGTCAGCACAGCCATCTACCAGTACATTTTAGAGCACTTCATGCCATCCTCTGCTGACAAGCTTTAAGGAGATGCTGAGTTCATTTTCCAGCTGGACCTGGCACTTGTTTGCTTCCAGAAACATCACCCAGGCAACATTAGCGTCTAGCTACCTGTCTCTCATTGGTAATTAGTGCTGACTATCGTTTTTAATATAAATGGTATATAAAATAATGTAATGTAATAATAAAATAATAGTAATAATGAAACCTTAAATAGGCAGCCTAATAAATATAGATTCATAAAATGTGCCAGTGGACAACGTAACATGCCTTGTTGAGAGTTTTGACCACTTTAAAACATAGCAATAGGCAAATGACACTGCCATTTTTTTTATTAGTTAGGAGGCCCAATCATTGTTTTATACTAGGCTCATAAAATCTTACTCAGCTATACATACACAGATGTAAACACACACACACCTACACACACACACCTGACTTAACGCATACTGAATTGTTAGTTTTCTAAGGGGTGTGCCAGGATTAACGTTATGGGGCAGAAGACTAGATGGGGCTGTGTAGGTGGTTCCATAAGCTCAGGTGTTGCTTACTAATCAAACACAAATCTAAGGAATGTTCCATAAAACTCTGTTCCACTGATTTCAAAGGCATACGTACAGAACAACTGGTGTTTAGCTTTCTAAATCCCTGCGAAACCACTGCGCCACATTCTTCGCTGATTAATTGCACACATTTTCGACGTTGCCGAAACAAAACTGAGCATCTGAGCCGGCTCCATAAAGCTTGGAAACGCCTTCCAGAACTTGGTCCATGCATGGGCATGTTTTAAAGACTTTGGTGATTGGACAGAATAAAAACATGCCGCAAAAAGCACCACAAGCACATGAAAAGCTTGCAGACGTGGCCTACGCTACATCCCTACAGATCTAGCCAGGGCCAAAATATACAAGCCATGCCACTGGAGAGGATATAGCTGACTTGTGAAGGAGCTGCTCTTCAAAGTGCTTGGTCATAAAAATAAACCATCTGAGACATTAAAGTCGTTGTCCACCACTTCTTCTCCCAGGCACTTTGTGGCTAGATGGTAATCGGTAAGAGCACATCTGCATTCAGGCACAACACAGAGCAGGCGGAATGAGGGCGGCTGACCACTTCATAACCAAACTGATGCTGCACAGAAATGTCATTACATCCTGATAGTAAAGTTCTTTTTTCCCCATCATCAATAAAAAATGTCTAGGATCTGGGGATCTGATATTGAGGTGTCAATCATGTGGGCTACCCTGCTGGGAGAAGACCATGTTCTCTTTCTCTCTCTCTCTCTCTCTCTCTCTCTCTCTCTCTCTCTCTCTTGGTGTGGCATTTAGGCACCCACAGCTGGAAGCAATCCCACTCTGATAGCCGCTGCTGCATTTAACTAAGTGTTCCTGAGTTTTTAGACACAAACCCCGCAGAGGGCACAATTATTATTTCACGAGAAATCCACAATTTGGCCATTAACACTCGGAAACAACTCTGAAAGCCCTCCTGTGAAAGACACACAGAGAGAGAGAGAGAGAGAGATGGGATGTAAAAGAAAGCAAAAGAGAGAAAGAAGCAAATTGAAGATGAGAGAAAATGTAAGAGAGGAGAGGGAAAAAAGAAGCAGAGGAGATGAAACAAAAGGAGAGGGGAGTAAAAAGAGCAGGAGGAGAGGGCAAAAATGGGAAATGACAGAAAAAAAAAACACCTAAAAGAAAGGGTTAGAGAGAAAAGATAGAGAGAAAGGAAAGCAAACCTGAAATGTGCCTTATTAACTCACAAGTAATTTTAAAAAATCACGAGTTCTCTAGCACTGTGGCTGTGTGTGCAGTAAACAGGTGTGTGTGTAAGAAGTGTGTGATGTCAGTAAGTGTGTGAGTGAGGCTGAGCTGCAGGCCTGTGTCCAGAGTGGAACTGCAGCTTAATCCATTAGAGTGGACTTGGACCTGTGCCCAGCTGTGAGATAGGACAAGGTCTGTACATTGGTCCACAGGTACAGAAAGCAACTACACTACCACTGCATGGAGACCCTTAAAGGGGCCACATCATTAAAAAAAAATAATAATAAAAAAACATTTTTCCAAGAGAAGAGTTTGATGTAGTTTGTAAAAACAGTTACAATTTTAAACCCCTTCATTCACATCCCAAGTCATACAGTTCATACACTACACAGGCAAAAGTGTTTGCAGATACTCCATACTTCACATCTGTATATGTGTGTTAAGCATATACCTTTAAAGCCATGGACATTGGTCCCCTTTGCTCATTCACTTTCCCCTCTAGATTTTGTGGCATGACTATTATTCACTGGTATTCATTAGCATACGTGTTACCTCAAGGTGTGGGATTAGCTCAAAATTGAGAGCAGTTAACTTCTTCCATACTTTCAAACTCATCTAATCATTTTTTACATATAGATTTCCATTACATTTACAGCATTTTGCAGACACTCTTATCCAGAGAGACTCACAAAAGAACCTAGTATTCAGACAGAATGTGTATCATTGCTAGAACCAATAGGTTACTGTCCATATTCCCTCTGAGCTCAGACGATTGTCAGAACAAGGGCCAGTGCTGATACCTAGAAAGAACAAAACATAGTAAGTGCAATACACAATACAATCTAGTCAGTGCTCAAACCTAGAAGGAGAAACTAGTCAGTGCTCGTATCTAGAAAGAAAGAAGTCAAGTGCAAAACCAGTCTGTTATGGTGAGCACTTATTTTATTGCTCACGTAAGTGGGTTACAAAGAGAAGGGTCTTCAGTCTGTGTTTGAAGATGGCGAGAGAGTCCACTATTCGAACAGGCAGTGGAAGTTCATTCCACCATCTGGGCGCCAGCACTGAGAAGAGTGTTGACGCTAGTCCTCCATGTGACTTTAGGGATGGCAGGTTAAGTCGAGCTGTACTAGAAGCTTGAAGGGCTTGAGGTGCAGTCTGACTCTTGACAATTGCCATAAGGTAGGGAGGGGCTGTCGTTCCTGGATTTGTAGGCAAGCATGAGTATTAAACCTGATGCGGGCAGCTACAGGAAGCCAGTGAAGAGAGCACGGCAGTGGAGTGATGTTTTTGTGTGTGTGTGCTTCTTAGACAATATAAAAAAGGGCCTTCCCCAAACTACTGGAAGCACCCTGTTCTCTATATTGTCACTGTCAATAAAGTAGCATTATAGTGTCTCTTTGCTGAAAATAAAACATCCTGAGCATGAGCAAGATCACAGGACCATTTATTCCACCTCCATTACCTTAATTTGGTTCTAGGAATTCAAGCAGGTGTTGCTCTCCTGTCACCAACCAAAACCAGACTTGCTTACAATGATCTTGTGTTGGTGTGGCTACAACTGTATTGCTGATGTAGCTTACAGAGGCAGTCCAGAACTCAACTGTGTGTTTAAAAACAAGGACAAGCGATTTTCATGCACTATATACTTCAGTAGACTCCCATCCTGTGAGATTGTGCGGCCTACAGCTTGCAGTATAACCTACAGAATAGGTTTTGCTGCAAGATGTTTCCATTTTACAGTAACACAGTTGACTGAGGCTGCTCAGTGATGCAGAACTTTGACAAACGGCTTAGTTGGACAGGTGACAGTGAGTTTATGGAAGTGAAAGATGGGATGGAAAATATTCAAATGTTGTGCTGTTCATGGCGGTAAGGAAGTGAAAGAATTATTGGAGCTTTCCACAAAATCAAGACGTCCAAACAACAGGGAAGTTTGTTTTCACAATGTCCCTAGGAATGTTAGCCTTTGTATCTGATGCCTGAAAAATCCCTAATATTAAAATAATAATAATAATAATAATAATAATAATAATTTAAATTCAGGACAGACAATCAGGACAGAGGTCATTTACATAAACCTTTGTTTAGACAGTTGCATAAACAGAGGTTGGCTAAAAGAAGGATGTAAGTATTTCAGGAGTTGTATAAACACTAGTAAAGTTTGATCATAGCAGCAGCTTCTGATTAGCCAGAGTAACTGGTCTGTTTAACAAGCGACTGTTATAAGACTGTGGAATAACAACTGTAGTTACAGTATTCTTAGCTGAAAGTGAGATATGGAGAAATTGGCATCCAGTTTCTGGTCGCTCTCCCTCCATTCGCCTCTCCTTCTCTTTCTATCTGGATGACCCTGTGGAGAGTGTGGCCGGAACGGCCTGGCTCCATGCCAGCAGGACCAAAGATTATCCGTGTTTGTGATCTTGCTCCAAAATGTTCAACGTTTTCAAGAGAAATGCCTCATTAAATTTTCATTTGCCCTCCCTCTTTTGTCCTTTTGTTTCTTGTCTCATCATATCTTTTTTTATGAGACTCTTTTATGATACACTCTCTTGCGTATTTTTCCTTTTTTCTTATCTTAATTTATTTTTTTTTTAACATATCCCTCTTCTGGTCCAGGTCTTGAAACGCCACCCCCTTCCTTTCCATCTGTGCACTGAAGAGAGGAGGTGATTTCAGGCATTATGTTTCAGCTGGACATAGTGAAGTTAAGTGTCTGGGGAGGAAATCTCAACTACAAGGAATATGGCCTGGGAGTCACTTTAGGACAAACATTTGTCCACTCTGAGTGGCCAGAGGAAACTAGGAAGACAGAGATATTCAAAAACAGCACAGCTTCTTAAGAAATGAGGCACATGCAAAAACACTGTTTAAACTAAAACATTTGTCTTCTGAACACTATGTTCAAAATGAAACAGAAAGTCACTTTAATTAAAATCTAAAAAAGAAGGAGGTTTCAAAAGAAATCTGACAGAGCAGTGAACATGTATATTTAGGGGAACAGCTAAAGTTTCTGTCTGTCTGTGTGTGTGTGTGTGTGTGTGTGTGTGTACAATATGTAGATATTCCACAAATTAACAACTTAATAAAATGTACACTAAGGTAACAAAAATTCCTGAAAGATCCAACCAACGACACATGTAGGCCTAGGAAAACTTCCCGAAACATTACAGATGCACCTCTTAGTTTAGAATTGCGGTTTGAGACACATTATAGAACATTCCTCCTCCACCGCCACTACCACCAAACTTAAAAGTTGGGACTTTGTAGGTAAACCTAACATAGGAACATATTCAGTTACAATTCTAAGGTTATGAATAACTGTATATTGATGTGTATGGTTTTAAGTAATAGTTATTTCATATTTCCAGTGACTAATGAAGCTCATAAAAGACATTTATTATGACTTATTTTTTAACTTCTCTTTACCAATGGGACCAATAATTATGGAGCTGACAGCATGTTTGTGGCATCCATCCACCTATTCACAATAAAGCATTGGGGCTTTAAGAGGACACGGCTATTGGGAGCTGACACACAGTCCCCCAACTTAGCTGAAAAGGGCTGGACATGATGTTTGTCTCTGTGCAGTGTTGGACAGGCACCTGCTAATGGGTTCTGTTTAAAAGAACCCATTTCGGCCCCCCAAAAAATGTTTGTTTCAACCCAAACACCACAGTGGTGTCAGAGCCAGGGTGGCTCCTCAGTGGATCCATAGGCAAAAGGTGTTGTTATTTGAGCCAATAATGATGAGAGTGAGGAGGGATCAGCCTGCTTTGAGCTTTGCAGAATTAGCCAGTCACAAGCAGAACAGCCAGCTGTAGTCGGCAATGTTCAGGGGCTCTGAGCCAAGCAGGTGGCTGAAGACAACAGCTAGGAATCCTGCAGCAGTGCAAGAGACAGAAGTGTGAGCCCCAGATATAGCTCCAGTGGTAAGCTTCTCCATGGAGAACCTTGGATTATTGTGCAGGGCTTCACTAAATCAATTAAGGGCACAGTGTTTGCACAGGGTAACCAGAACTTCGTGGAGGTAGTCTAATTTGAGGTAAGAATCTGATAAAATTAACTGTGGTGTCACCACACTTTCTTGTACAAGTGCTGCTCCTAAAATTAGAATATCATGAAAAATTTTATTTATTTCAGTAATTCCATTCAAAAAGTTAAACTTGTATATTATACTCATTCATTACACACAGATGGATATATTTCAAGTGTTTATTTCTTTTAATTTTATGATTTTAACTGACAACTAATGAAAACCCCAAATTCAGTATCTCAGAAAATTATAATATTACTTAAGACCAAAATAAAAAAAGGATTTTTAGAAATGCTGGCCAACTTAAAAGTATGAGCATGTACAGCACTCAATACATAGTTCGGGCGCCTTTTGCCTGAATTACTGCAGCAATGCGGCATGGATTTGATCAGCCTGTGACACTGCTCAGGTGTTATGAGAGCCCAGGTTGCTCTAATAGTGGTCTTCAGCTCTTCTGCATTGTTGGGTCTGGCGTATTGCATCTTCCTCTTCACAATACCCCATAGATTTGGGGTTAAGGTCAGGCGAGTATGCTGGCCAATTAAGAACAGGGATGCCATGGTCCTTAAACCAGGTACTGGTAGCTTTGGTACTGTGTGCAGGTGCCAAGTCCTGTTGCAAAATGAAATCTGCATCTCCATAAATTTGGTCAGCTGCAGGAAGCATGAAGTGCTATAAAACTTCCTGGTGGATGGCTGCATTGACCTTGGACCTCAGATAAAACAGTGGACCAACACCAGTAGATGACATGGCACCCCATACCATCACTGACTGTAGAAACTTTACACTGGACCTCAAACAACGGATTCTGTGCCTCTCCTTTCTTCCTCCAGACTCTGGGAGCTTGATTTCCAAAGGAAATTTCATCAGAGAATATAACTTTGGACCACTCACCTGCAGTCCAGTCCTTTTTGGAAGCAAGACGCTTCTGACGCTATCTTTTGTTCAAGAGTGGCTTGACACAAGGAACGCGACAGCTGAAACCCATGTCTTGCATACGTCTGTGTGGTGGTTCTTGAAGCACAGACTCCAGCTGCAGTCCAGTCTTTGTGAATCTCCCCCACATTTTTAATGGGTTTTTGTTTCACAATCCTCTCCAGGGTGTGGTTATCCCTATTGCTTGTACACTTTTTTCTACCACATCATTTCCTTCCCTTTGCCTCTCTATTAATGTGCTTGGACACAGCTCTGTGAACAGCCTCTTTAGCATTGACCTTTTATGTCTTGCCCTACTTGTGTAAGGTGTCAATGGTCATCTTTTGGACAACTGTCAAGTCAGCAGTCATCCACATGATTGTGTAACCTACAGAACTAGACTGAGAGACCATTTAAAGGCCTTTGCAGGTGTTTTGAGTTAAGTAGCTGATTAGAAATTGGAACCAGGTGTCTTCAATATTGAACCTTTTCACAATATTCTAATTTTCTGAGATACTGAATTTGGGGTTTTCATTAGTTGTCAGTTATAATCATCAAATTAAAAGAAAAATACACTTGAAATATATCAGTCTGTGTGTAATGAATGATTATAATATACAAGTTTCACTTTTTTAATGGAATTACTGAAATAAATCCACTTTTTCATAATATTCTAATTTTAAGACCAGCACCTGTATATTGGCTGTTACCGTCTTAGGCTTCATTTGTACAAGGACTTTTATGTTCATGAGCCTCAATGGGTGGATTGAAACTTATTGACAGCCTTCATTAATCAAAATTAATATCTGAATCTCAATATTAAAACCTAATACCAATGAACTAATAGATACATATTCTGGGCAGGCCTAATTCCAGCACTGGCATATTAGCATATTACTTGTGATGGTCCAGCATCAACAGTTCAAGGGTAGGGCAGTTCAAGTAGCAAAAAAAACACACAAATTGTACAAGTTGACCAACATGCAGCTGAGGAGAGTCCCCAAAAGTGTCAGCACAGGAGAGCAGCACTATCCTAACTGTTGCTGCAGAGACCCCACACTGATTCAGTTTAGAGGAACAGGGGCAGTGGAATTGCATCCCAGATAGCAGACACATCTGGGCCAAATCTGTCTCACTTTTGGCACTCGTGGCATTGGTAAGTGTTGAGTGGGCCGGATATGGGCAAAATGTCATGAGCCGGACTTGACTTGGGTTATGCTATGTGTTGTGTGGGTCAGACCTGGGCCAAATGTCAACATCTGGCCCGTATAAGGTGGAGTTGTGGCTGAGTTCAGGTTGCCAGACCCACCTTGAATCAGCACAGTCGTTTAAGGACAAATGTGGGCCTGGACTCTCTAGGGAGAGTCTGGTGTCTTTCGCCACTTGATGTGGCCAAGAACTGCCTACTAGTTCAGGAAAAGAAATTTGACTGACAAGCAAAAGAACCAATCACAAGTCTGCTATTTTGGCATGTCATATAGAAGGAGGGGATTCACTTCAGACCAATATCAGTACAAAGTGATACACGGAAGTGCATATATGCAGATGTATGGACAGCCAATCAGAATGCAACTGTCAGAATCCTGACAGCGAAGCCAGGTTTGTGCACTGAAAGTATAAGAATCTCCGTCAATATTTGGGAGGAGCATCTGTGGCTAAGCATACTACATGTACCTTACTTGACTAGACTCGGCCCAACACGTTGAGGCAAGTAGGCTTGTGCACAATGTTGAGGGAAGGGTTTTCTGAGTGTTTGCGCTGTGCAGTTCAGCTCAGCACAGCTAGAGAGTGCACACCGACATGTGTTGATGATAAAAACCAGTTTCTGAGAGCGCAAATTTCAGGGACTGATGCTGGAGAAACAGAAACTTTGAAAATAAGCTAAGAAACACGGGTTGTACACTGTTTAGAAGCATACAGGCACTTATGGTTTAACACACCACAGCAGATGATTTTTCCTACAAACTGAATTCAAACCACACATATTTAGAGGATAAAGCCACATATCTGTGAGCACAAAGTCGAGTGAAGGGTCTTCAAATTTTGCATGTTTTCAGCTTCCTTTCTCTTTCTTGTAACCCAATCACTGTGGGCTATATTTATTTGTGAAAATAAGATGCATTTAATTCTCAAAATAACTGCCTCACTTGTTACCACTATTTTATACAGAATTTTGCATTTTAGCAATGAATGCTGAAATATATTTTAATTGTACAGACATCATACAGACAATAAAATCTAAGACAAAGACTGGAAAAACTAGAAACTTAAAAAGACAAAAAAACAAACAAAAAAAACAAACAAACAAAACAAAACGAGAGAAGCCCTGGGAAAAGAATTCTAAATGGAAAAGGCTTAATGGCTGGCTTTACCACACATGGAAAGCAACAAGATCACTCTGCAAGACACTCAGTCCACAAGGCCTGCAGGCTATGTTAGACTACACACACACAGCCGCACCACACACATCCACTCAGCATCTCCGCAATTACCACCAAAACACCCTCCACCCTTCCCCCTGTCTCTTCTCCTTCAGCAGAGAACCTGAAACTCACAGAGGGGAACCTAATCGCCGGTACAATCACCTTGCCATCACCTCTGACCCTGCCATGTCAGAGTAACAGCTTCCTCACCCCTACCAATTAGGAGGGAGCTGGCCCTACAGCAGAATGACTGATGTAAGGTCAAACTATATCCCCTCCACCCATCTCTCTGTGAGCCCTGAGTCTGAGGAAAGTGGCCACAGACTGCATCTGCAAAGTTGGCTAAACTGGTATATTTACTGACGTTTATTAGTGTTCATTGTCAGTGTAAATGTAAACCATATATATATATATATATATATATATATATAAAAGAGAGAGGGCGAGAGAGAGAGAGAGAGAGAGAGAGAGAGAGAGAGAGAGAGCTTGCATTTCTTATGAAAACAAGGATAATGCTAAAGAGTTCCCTTGCAGCAACTACCCCAGCTATTCTGGGAAAGATTATATATTAAATAACTCTATGAGGATTTGATTGCCATAATCAACATAAACATTATTGAAGTCAATAAGTTGGATCACAACTCCAAATCTCCTAAACTGACCTCCAACTCTCCACAAAATGCAGTTCCACTGGTCCACAGCCCAACATTTGGGGAACTTGTACTTTAATAACAGGTGGTATTGATCATGGTGAATTCAAAACCTGCTTTAAGCTTTCTTCTTTCAATACAAGGTGTTTGTGTACATTTAAATGCCTACGGGATGGGTGAATAGATTAATTCATTTTACCCATGCTCTAAGTGACTATGAGGAGTTTGGGGTGTTCTCCCCTTTGGTTTCTTCAGGGTGCCCCGGTTTCCTCGCCCGGTCCAAAAACACATGTATGTAGGTGGACTGGCGACTCTAGACACAACATAGTTTAAGACACTAGATGATTAGAGTAAAAAAAAATCTGGAAAGATTGGTGACATGTTGGATGAAGGTTGGACTTGTGGGGCAAGAAAATGGAAGGAAAGGTGAATGAATCAAGATAAACAAGACCAAAAATTACAGCGCAGGATGAGGAGGGGTCTATAGACTTTGACAGAAAAGTGAGGAGAAAGGAAGTATTGCGCTGAAGAGAACCAAAGAGAGAACCAGAGAGAGAACCAGGGAGATCGCGAAACAGTGCTAGCCCTCGCGCGGCAATAAAGCAGCTCGAGAGCGCCATGAATCAGAGCGCGTGAGGCTTTACCGGCCTGGGTGTCTTTGGTCCTGTCCCGCGCACTAATAGGGAGCAGATGGCGGACCGTTTCACAAGTCGCGCCTTGGAAAAACATTCCTCCACAAAAATCCAATTATGAACGAGCAGGTCCTTCTATCTCGGCTCGCGCCGCCGACCACTTCCCCGAAACTCCGCCGTTTACTCGCATAACAAGGTTAAAGACAAGCTGAGGCCCATCCAACCACTGCTCATATCAGTCCGCCGCCGTCAGCACAGACACGGACGAGCAGGGGTCAATGAAGCAAAACTAAACCACATTACCGTGGAAATGAGTTCATTCACTGTGTATTTTTAGCCCTGTCAAGCTGATAAAGTCCGTTACTTTCCCAAGAAATATTCTTGTTTTCCACAATTGACAAATAAGTCCAGATATTCGCTGTTACTCTGTGGAATAAAGGAGTGTTGGCCACATTGACTGCGAGCATTCTGTATGCACTAGATCCACTGAATGATACACAGTTTTATGTGGAATTCAAGAGAAGTGCTCCTATGTGTGTGTGTGTGTGTGTGTGTGTGTGTGTGTGTGTATAAAAAATCATCAAATGGACAATGTGCAAGTTTGATTTTCACTGGATGTGGTCTTTAAATTTAATCATCTTTTTTGGAACAGTAATCATGTTTAAGATTGGGTTTATATATATTACCACACACCTGAAATAAAATAATATGTTTTTTTGGAGCACATTTATTATTCACAAACAGTAATCTTGTTAAAATCTTCATATATATATATATATATCTCCTTATAAATACAGACACAACTGGCGTTATCATTACATTTCCAGTCCTATTCTTTAATGACATTAGGCTTTTAAAATCTGTTTGTTCTGTTTTTGTGCTTTGATGGAAACGCTTCAATGATAACAGCATTAAAGTGGAGTGGAGTGCAGTAAAACTGTCCCAGGTCAGTTAAAACTTATACTGTTTTTGTTCTTTAACCTGCTATTAGATGGCTGTAAGAGCACATGTTGATGAATATTGTCTCCCTGAGTTACTTTAGAATATCTTAAATCTAATCTGTGGCCTTGTAGAGGGCCCTGAGGAGATTTTTTTTCCCTAAGCCATTTGTTAAAAGCAAAAAACATTTTATAAAAAAGCATCAAAGATTTTTAATAACATTTTGGAAATGGGGGATTTATTCTATTTTTTTATGAAAGTACATGTTGGACTATTAATTGTATTCATTTAGGAGTGAGAGGAGGAATGGCTGTTTATTTGATAATGTCAGATTTAATAAATCTGCATCCTGTCCTATATTGGATTTGGCCCCAAATTGGCCTCCAGTGACTGGACTCAATAGCCAGAAGCAGCATGCCATGGCAATGACACAAAGCTTCTAAGAATGGTTTAAACATTGGTGGATGTAGAGAAGGGCCAGTTACTGTAACTCACTTTCTGAAAAATGCACATTGCCAGTACTGCCTTTGTGAAGTGGACAGGCTGAAATATGGAGCAGAGTGTGCTGGTGTAGGAGTAAAGAAAAAGAGAGAAAGGGTACTGGTCATATAGCTGTTCAGGGTGAAGGGCTGAATCCTGCTGCTGCAGCTGCGGGGTCGTCTGGCACCTCATTGCCTGTTAAGTGGCTCCACGTGTGAGGGAATGAGTCTAAATAAATTGCTGGACCCGCCAGCTCTCTCTCTGTCTCCCTCTCTCTCTCACACACACATACACACACACAAACACAGATACACACAGCCACCCCAGCACCCTGCTGAGACAACTTCAGAGAGTAAAGGGGGAAAGACTGTAGCCCTGTGTGGCATTGTTATAGAGAGGGTAGGGGGTTGAGGGTGGGGGGAGGTAAAACGAGCTAGGTGCTAATAGATTTCCTGCAGTTTTGTAAAGCTCCTCGACTTCATGCCTGATGGCTTTGTTTCTGCCACACTGCGCTCCAGGTTCATCTGCAGCAAATTACTCAGACCGTGATTTGACCCCCATTCTAACACACCCACCCTCATAACATGACCGCAGTAATACATACAAGAACACACCCCTGGTGCCACCATTGGGACATTATTGGACATTGTTGGCTGACTAAACACTAAACACACTGACTAAACATAATGTATTAAATTAACTCTAATATGTGTGTCATATCCACATTTTTTAAATATTTAAATTGTGTCAATATATCATCGCTGTCCAGTTAAAACCATGCATGTCCATTTTTGTATATTTTCAGTTTGCTACATCATTTGAACACAGCAGCTGTTCATCACATTTTGGTCAAACTTCATGATGAAGGGACCAATAGCTCCAAAATAGCTTTACTTTGACTTCCATTTAAAGTTAAGACGGTTTTTCCTTTCTCCTTTAAAATTTGGGATATTGGGAAATACATGCTTTTAACTAAACAGTGATGTTATGTAAACTCTTTGTCTAAAATTACTAATGAGGGATTTCTGCTCTTTGAAGGTGCACCAAAAGCAGCCACAGGTTTTTAGTTGTGCATGCACAGCTCCTTTATTCTCTGTTGAAAAGTACAGAGACACTATGAGTGCAGCTACACTTGAGCTTAAGGTCAACATGCCCAATATTAAGCATTGACTTGAAAGGTGTAAAGCCCCTATCATTAGACCATGGAGCAGTAGAAATGTATTCTCTGGATTTATGAAGCTCCATCCAATGCCCTTGGGATAAGCTAGAGTGGTGTTTGTTATCCTGAACTAATCATCCAACTTCAAAACCTGACCTCACTAAATGTTTAAGTGAATGCAATCAACTCCTCATAGCAAGTTTCCATCTAGTCTAAAGGGGGTAAAGTCCCTAGTAATAATTCATAATTAGAGGAAAAAATTTGGATGTGCAGGTGTTCACAAACATTTGTCTATGTAGTGTGTTTGTCTCTCAGTTTACTAATTTCCAGTCATATTCCATTTATGTGGAATGTATATATGTGCATAAACCATGCCAATGACTTTAGCAGTCAGAGAAAAAAAGGGACATGTACGCACAGAAGTACATGTTTCTACGCTCTAAGAAACACACGTGTAAAGAACATTCGCACATCCAAGCATCAAACACATATGCACATGCCTTCCCGCACACACATCATAGAAGCACAGGCACATGCCCAAAAAACACCACAGGGACCAGTAAATATCCAAGCACACATACCTATGGTGGGGTCCAAAGACCTATGACCACAAGTGGAAATACTTTTTTTGCATTCTTTTTGTTTTATTGTATAAAAGCAGTAAAAACATTTCAGTGAAAAGTAGAATTATGGGAAACTATGAAAGTGTGCAAAAGCAACAGACACACACAAAATAACAATAAAATGGCATTCACTGTCATGTGATAATACAATGTATGATGTAAAAATGCACATATCATTGATTTTATTTCAAAGTGATTCTCATACTGGGGAGCCCATATATTTTTCTGCTCCTTGGTCCACAAGACCCTCATTATACCACTGCACCACACTGTAAATATTCAAATACACTGATCAGCCATAACATTGCAACTACCTTGTTTCTCCATTCACTGCCTATTTTATCATCATCATTGAGCTTAGTATTGCATTTTGTAGTTTTACAATTACAAAGTGTAGTCCTCCTGTTGTTCCACTTTGTTAAGCCTCTTTCACTCTGTGCTACAGTGGTCAGGACCCATACAAGAACACACAGCAGGTATGATTTGGGTGTTGCTTCATTCTCAGCCCTGCAGTGACTCATATGTTTTGGTATGACTGGATCAGATACAGCAGTGCTGCTGAAGTATTTAAACCCCTCAGTGTCACTGCTGGACTAAACACAGTCCACTAACTAAAACAATCAACTACTTAAATAAGGCCTGCTCTCTTGGGGTCTTGACCACTGAAGAAATTGGGCAGAGCATCAGATGTACTTGTACAGTTGATGATTTTAGAACTACGGTACTGTGGGAAAAGTCATAAGATTATTATTATCATTATGTTAAATCAGCTATGTTCTTGATAATAAGCATAGTGCTTGTATAAAAGTAATTTTACATTCATTCACTGTCTTGTAACTGCTTATCCAGTTCAGGGTTGTGGTAGGTCTGAGGCATATCCAGAATCACTGGGTGCAGTGGGGGCGCCCGTAATTCACAGGGCGACACACACACACATTCACTCACACCGTGAAGTGCCGGACTTTTGAGTCACCAATCCACAAATGTGTAGGTTTTGAACCGTGGGAGGAAACTGGAGCATCTGGAGGAAACCCATGCAGACACAGGGAGAACACACCAATCTCCAGGAGCAGGACTTGAACCCACAACCTTAGGGTCCCTGGACCTGTGTGACTGCAACATTTACATTTACATTTATGCATTTGGCAGACGCTTTTATCCAAAGCTACCTACCAAAGCAACACTACCTGATGCAACACCGTGCTGCCATAAAATAATTACATGCAACAAAATAATTACATAAATACAAATACTTTTTTCTCAATTTTTTTCTTTAAAAATAAGTAGATGTGTTGTGAGCTAGTATGAAGAACAAAGTTTGTTTCCAGATGTTAAGGATTTGTTAAATCAACAGCACACTTGATTTAACACAATGAAGTGTTTATTAAGCGTGGCATTTGATAAGAACTTCTCATGATCCTGGACTGCAACAAGGAGAGATTTAAACCAACACATTCACACACAGAATATCACTACATAATGTAATAATATTATTTGTATTTATTCTAATAATTGTTTAAGTAAATAATCTCTTACTACTCTATCCATAGCTTTTTAAATCTCATTTCCTCAGGTGCTCAAAAATATTTTAACACTTTTTTTTTTTTTTTTTTTTTTTTTTTTTCTGTAGAGCTTCAGGTGTGTATATAAAAGATGAAACAGTGTACAGACATAATGAGCAGCTCTGCGTGTCACAGGATCTTTATCTATACAAAGACTCACAATAACTTCCTCCAGACTTGTGTGTGAGTCACTATGTCAAAATGCTGACTATATGTACAATCACACACCTGCACCAACCAACAAAACATGTAGCACACACACAATCACGCAAACAAAACTGAGTTGCAGGCTTTTTTCTGGCACAGATTCAGACTTCAGATTCAGATTCCTTTTTATCTTTAAGTGATGTTGGCCTGGTTTCAGAAAAGCATGTTTGTGTTAAGATGATCTTAACTTCTAGAGGGAGTTGTCAGTGTGATTCTCACACTTTCATTTGAGTATATTTGTAGAACGATGCTTTTTTAGAAAATCAGGCCTGGATTTTATTAGGCTAAGTGACCTTATCTCATATAATCTCATTTTGAAATGTTTTATATGAAACTAAGAAAATACTACAGTAAAGTAGTGTTTGTGTAAAGTGTTATCTCAACATCCCCGGGTTCTGGGTTGTGTCATTTATTATTTTATTTTCTTTAAAGAAAAACTTAATGAACTTTACATTTTTTTAACATTCTCAAACATGATGTATATACAATATACAATATATAATATAATATATAATTCTGCCACCAAAATCCTCAGAAGTCTCAAAAGATATATGGTTGTTTGTGCAATACTTTTAATGCATGAATTTTACATGACGTTTAGGAACAAAACACCAAATTGTTCATTTATTTTTTTGGAAAAGTGTTCTTTCATAAGGGAACTGATGTGTTCCTGATCATTGTCATTCCTGATCATCATCAAATTCTGCAGAATTGTGTCCAAAATGTATTTGTATACTTCTGTATTCATGATCCCAACACAGATCCATCAACACCGTGGTAAAACAAACAAAAAGCCCCTGACTGACATGTGCACATCTGCTTTTCTGAACCCATAGTGCAGCCTGATTGGAATCCTCAAATAGGTCTTTTGCATACAACAAAATGTTTATGTAAGTAACCTACAGTACCACTTTAAGTTTGCCAGTAGTTCAATGGTTCAATTGTCCAAATACTTTTGGGGCCAATTGCTCAGCAGCATACATTCCCTCCTGTTTCCCCTTCCTTTTTTTTCTCAGTTTATCTTTTTACCTGTCTGCCCTTTTTGATGTGTAGTGAAGTCATATTGTTTTTATCGCTATATGTAATGTAATATAATAGCTTCCACTATTATCCATTAGCTGCTATCAGTCCATACCTTTGATCATCTGAACATGTAACATTTGAACAGTCTAAACGTATTTATCTTGTATTGAATTATACATCCATCCACCTGTGTCTCCATCCACTCTTTGCCCTGATCCTTGGCTGTGCGCTGAAAAAGCCATACCTCTGGATGTAATGAGGCTCATACATTTTGTTCAGTAAGTGTTCTCAGTGTGTGGAGTCCTGCTGTTCTGCCCGTGCCTCTCTCCAAGTTGGACACAGCCATGCTGACAGCTGGGAGTGCTTTGACCGCTGCAAGTGCCGGCCCGCTTCACTTTCACAACGGTTGGACATGAAAGAACATGAAAAGCAAGACCGCTACCAGACTCTGGTCATTAAAGCATTAAATGACCTGCAGATGAGCTGGAGTCTGAGGGCCACACAGCAGCAAGACAGATAGATAGATAGAGATAGAGATAGAAAGGGAGAGAGAGAAAGAGAGAGAGAGATCTACTTTTGCATTACTCAAGTTGCCACACAGAAGAATAAGCTGATGGTGGACTTCCTGTGTTGCTCATCGCTGCAATAGTTTAGTGTGTTTGAAGAGCTGCCCACCATCCTCCTTTTTCTTTGTTCACAGAACCTGCAACAAACACCACAGACCATCTGCACAGGACAGCTCATAGGTACAAAAGACTCCTGCTGTATTCAAAAGCAGATGGTTTTAAATGCTGTTTTTCTCAGTTACAACAAATATTCTCCTTGAAAAGCAGACCCAGAGGAAAGCAAACTCAAAAAGGAGATCTACTTAATGTTCTCCTAAACAACATAGATCATGTGGAAAAACAAAGGAGAGTCTCCTGCTGTTCAAATGTGTCTTCTGAGATGAAGACTTCAGTCATGTCATATGTCTCCTCTTGAATCTTAGTGGAGATGTCAGTAAAGTCACAAACTCTACTCAGAATCACCAGACGGACTAAAGCTCACTCTCGCTCTTTTTTCCTGTTATCTCTCTCGTGCCTCATGTCTCCCTTTTGTCCTAAACATTCCTAAAGAATTTTAGGAGAATTACCATTATGTCCCATGAACCATAACAGAGCAATCTATAAGGAATAAAATTGGGTTAGTTTGTGGTCAGTGCCCTCTGGGTCAAATGTCGCTTTTCCACCGCATGGGTCCGGCTCTAATCGACTCGACTCTACACGGCTCGGCTTGGCATGCTTAAGCTGTCGCTTTTCCACTGACACGAAATGGAGCCGGTGACTTTGCAAAACCTAGTCTCTAACAGGAATCGCTGGCTTTTCAAAAACCACAACAACGACAGCGGAAAAGTTAGGCACTGTTTACTGATGTATTCATGTGTTGTTTTTGTTTTTTGGACTGAACACAGCTCTGTGCCCCAGTTCTCACAGATCAGTTTTACCTGTTGCACCTGTGGCTTTAACTGGAAAGCTGCTGTAATTTAAGAGATGTTACAAGTGGCGAGTTTGTGCTGGATTTGAATGAGCTCTGCATTTCGTGGTAATTGACATGGCTCTGGCCACTCAGTGCTCTGCAGGGTTTACCCATCACCATTTAGTACCTACTTGGCATGGTTGGAACCCCGAGCGAGCTGGGACTGAAAACCTACCTGGTTCCAGGGACCAGGTACCAGATTTGGCCAGTGGAAAATCAAAAGAGCCGTGCTGAGTCGAGTAGAGTCGTGTACATTCTATGCAGTGGAAATGTGCCAAGAGACCTTTCATTATAGTGTGATTCACTCTGACACCAACTTGACTCATTACAATCTTAATAAGTTTCTTCAACTTTCAGGACTTTCAAGGCCATGGGAACTACACAGAAATCCTCTACCACAATCATTACTTTGCATATACCAGCTAGACTAACTCTGGGAAAAAAAAATCATCCTTTTTTTCTTTCATAATGGAAACCAAGTGGCCCTTGCCTAATTGAAAATAAAATGTTTTGCAATCAAGAATTTAGTCTCCCAACCATCTACCACAAAGCCTGCAGTAAAGCTTTAGGGAAGACTCACAAGCCTCATCAGAAAAGTGGATGTCTGATACTGATGGCTTTCATTCGAGGTCAGAAATGATGGTCTCCACAAAACTTAAGTGTCCATTGTTATATCTTCAAAACAGCCATGTAGCATAAGTATCTCAGACACAGGTCCCTGGAGAATAGGATCTGTGGGCACTGATTCTGAGCCTGGGCTGATCAGGCCCAGTCATTCAGGTACAAGTATGATTCTTAGCTGAAAGCAAAACAGAAAACCATGACTTGAAATCAGATTCCTCTTAGAAACCAGAATGTCTTGGACACTGGAATGCTGGTCAACCAGAATGATCCTGCTACATGACCAGCTAAATCAGCACTAGACCTCTAGAAACCAACACAAACCAACTTAGATTATTGAATGCATGCTGGTCTATGTTTTTGTTCTTTCAGCAGGGCAACTGTAGTGGCGCCGGATTATGGGCAAGGCTAAATATAACCTAAGTGTTCCAAACAGTTTCAACATGAAGACAAATTTGCCAAAATTTATCAAAGCCCACGAGTCATTTTCTCCAGAACAAGTTTAGAAGCACATAGAAACCAACTTATATATTTTACAACAGGAGTCAGTTCAAGTCCACAACATGTTATGTAAGTGCACAGGGGTAAGAAACACTCTATGGATAAGTTAGAAATTAAGCTCAGAGATTGCTCAAAGATAACATAATGTAAATCTCTGAATGCTCGTCCTTTTTGTTCATTCATTTTCTGTAACCACTTATCCAGTTCAGGGTCGTGGTGGATCCAGAGTCTACACAGAATCACTGGGCGCAAGGCAGAAAAACACCCTGGAGAGGGCATCTGTCCTTCACAGGGCAACACACACTCACACCTATGGACACTTTTAAGTAGTGGGACCGCGGGTGGAAACCGGAGCACCCGGAGGACACGAGGAGAACACACCAAACTCCTCACAGACAGTCACCCTGAGCGTGACTCAAACACACAACCTCCAGGTCCCTGGAGCTGAGTGACTACAACACTACCTGCTGCACCACCGTGCCGCTCCTCGTCCTTTTTAGGGCACATGTAAAGGTTGCTTATGGCAATATGGCTCTGTCTAGGTAACCATCTCTGAGAGTGCCAATTTGGAGTGAAATAGGATGGATCATTCCTACAATGTTCTGTAATACTTAATTCTAGCTTTTTTCCTTACCATAAATGTAGCAAATCAGATAGGTTTGAAATGCAAAGTTTTTTATTTATTTATTTATTTATTTATTTTTTAGGACAAGTCTACCTAACTATAATTCAAAGCGCTACTCAAATTACCAAGCTGCATGGCTAAATTATGACAAAACTATAAAACCTAACATAATTTTGAACAAACTGAATGCTTTTGCCAATTGTTTTAGCTAGGGGAGGTACTTTTTCCTCATTAAATATTATCAGACACCACATCAACAAATATATTAGGGATTATTCACTAAACCCAACATCATTTACAGCAAGTGCATATTGATTTAAGCTTACAGTTTGCACAATGATTATTAGTAGAGCATTAGCTTTAATTACTTATTAGCTTGATTAGCCTGGTAACTAACTAATGACAAATAGAGTGAAAATTGCATAATGAGATTTTTTTTAAGCTATCAACTGTTTAGACATGTAGCTCTCAGTCACAATGTGAAGTATATTTTGTTTGCCATTGTTGGTTGATAAGCTGAGACTTGGACACAGTCCATTTGTAAGCCACTTTATGGTCAAAACTGTGCAGATTTAACAGAAAACAGTGAATACATGGGCCATGGAGATTACAAGTCTGTGGGTAAGCTGGCTTTGTCTTTTGGGAAAATAGGACAGGACAGATGCTGTACTGATTCTTGTTTTCTTTTTCCACTGAGCTCTCTGTAGAACAAATGCTCTTTATTATTCATTATATTGCCCATGGGTTCACATCTCTATAAGCCTAATATCCATCAATACATCTGTGTGATTTAGCTACTACTTGGCAGTAATGCCAATTACACAGCGTTTGATTATTCACTGGTGATTCCTAAGAAATGCTTAAGAACTGCAGTCATTTTCTTGGTCAAACAACAGAGCTTTTCAGGGTGAAAAAAGAAAGAAAATAGCTATTCAGTGGAGGCCTACAGCGAGTGCGGCACTTTGTCATGTTTTTCTACCTACACCTGCTCTAAAACTCTCACTGACCACTGCAGTTTTAATGCATACCATAGCACACAATCAAATGTTTATGGCTTTCCTTTACAGTGCACAAGATATTTTACATTTCACCTCTGAACGAGGCTTCAGGAGAAGACTGACACTTTTAATAATGCCTCGGTCGTTAATATTATGGCCAATTTCCTGCCTCCAGTCAGTAAAATATGTAATTTCATATTGTGTGTGTCCTCGTAGTAGTTCCCACTAGCCGCTGTGCAAATACAAATAGGCCATTTTTATTAAAGGCTAATGCTAGAGGTTTTGTAATTGGTCCTATTTGAAATGTCCCCTAGCTCCATATAGGTTTAAGTAGCACTTAACCACCATGAAGCATATCACATCCAGCAGAAGAGGTTGCTTTAATATTGGCAATAAACAGTATACCAGGCTGTTCTCGGGAGATGATGGAAGCTGGTTTTTAGTAGAATCTCCTCTCAATCTCAGCTGTTTAAACTATCAACTCAAAAGTGGGACTGAGATACTGAACATCTTGTAACAGTAATTATTGTTGTTTCTTCAGATCTGCACTGGAACAATATGGTAAATGTAGCTAACAAATTAACACGTATGGGAAACTACGTATTGTTGTGCACACTCTGGAATGTTCAAACATTCACCATAGAGTTACATCTAAAAAAAAATCCATCTTGAAGCATGAATTTTGTTTATACTTTTGTCCATTTTTACAGATAACACTCTGTCCTTCAGCATCAGAAAGGAAATATGCCAGACTTAAAAAATCTTTAACACCATTTGCACATTGCTAATATGTAATGAGGGCAGCACGGTGGTGCAGCAGGTAGTGTGTTCTCCCCGTGGGTTTCATCTGGGTGCTCCGGTTTCCTCCCATGGTCCAAAAACACATGTTGCTAGGTGGATTGGTGCCCTGTGAAGGACTGGCGCCCCCTCCAGGGTGTATTCCTTGCGCCCAATGATTCCAGGTAGGCTCCGGACCCACCGTGACCCTGAACTGGATAAGGGTTACAGATAATGAATGAATGAATGATAATGCGTAATGAGCTCCTATTTCATGTTAGATGTACTACCTTTGAAGTGCCCCCCCTGTAGATTCCAGGTAGATTGAATAAAACTAATGGTGTGGGTGTGATAATCAGTGTAAGTTATGTGATAATATAGATCGAGTCCTGTATTATGGTGGCTATGTTGTGGTTGGCCTTAGTCTTCTTCTCCAGTGACTGAACCGTGCCACAGGGGAGAGACTGCAGACCCTGGCTTCCTTCTCACACGCACATTCTGAGGGGGAAATGTGTTTTGGCAGCAGGACAAATGCAGGCTGAAGCAATCTGAGCTGGAGAAGAGAAGCAGGGATCTACATAACAGCACAGCGGCCTTAGAATAACACACACACACACACACTGTTCTTCAGCTAATAATGATAAAGCTTTTTATTTGGAGTATATTAGTGTCTGCACATTGACACAATTCTTGGATTATAAATAGTTTTTGTATAACATTGTCATACGAACATACACGCCATCTGAATCAGGCAAACCAAAGACCCAGAAAAGAGTAATGTAGTAAAGCAGAGAAATGGATGAGAAGCCCACCAATCCCCTGGCCTGTGGAGGCCGGTCAAGGGCAGTTGATGGAGAAGTTGGATAATATTCTGCTTTTAGGCAGTTGGCACAGGATCGCTGGCAAAGAATGCCAGTCTCCTGATTGATGAAAGCAGAGTGGAACAGTCTATTATAAGTTTAGAGAACCTTTAGAGAGAAGTCCAGGAAGAGCCAAAGCCAGAGAAAGGCAGCACCAGTATCATCAGCATCAAAAACACTTCCAGGAGCGTCTTGTCCTGAAGTGACAGCATATGGTTGCAACACTTTTGTAAAGAACTTCATCAAAATGTAAAACCCCTCTGGAAAATTGGTAAATGGGGGTTTCTCCCTGAAATCAGACAGCATTTCACAGACATCACATAAAACATCCCACAAGACACTTTATCTTTGTGCCTACATGCATATTGGACAGATTATACATTAGTAAAATCTGTACCCTAAGAGACTGTTGTGGAGTTTAGGCCAGTCACAGTAGCCATTTATTGTGGCCGATATATTGTGTGAGAAAAAATTGTGATAAACTATATTATTTTTATTGTAGAACAATGTTTTCCCCCCCTAAATGATGAAAATATAAGAGCATAATAATGCAATAACATCCCTTTAAGGAACAATGAACCTTTAGCAAAACTTGGCTATTAAGAATATTCTGATATTGGAACTCAATTATAAAATATGTTTACATATATTAAAGAGATATAAACTTAAATAACATAAAAACACAGTTTTTTTTAATAAATCCACATTAAGGCCCTAGAACAGAGAGACCAGAGAAAACCAGACAACAGGACAGGGTGAGTTGCTGAAATAGTGGTGACATAAACAACCCTGCAAGTAAACACAAGGGGCAACTCTGAAGTCTGCAAATATTATTGAGGAAATGTCCATATATGGTACGATAAGACGATAATATAATTATTGTGACAGGCCTATTAGAGGTAACTGATTTTCTGACTCTGCAGGGCTGGTGGTCAGTTCCTATGTTACATGTTTGATTGTTCACATGTGGTAGTGAATGTTTAAGTAGACGCTTGAATCCACAAGCTTGCTGAAGTGCTCCTAGACCACTAGATTTCTGAACCTAGATCCTGTTCCCAGAATACTTGACATTTCTCTCTTCAGGATTGGTGGACTGTTCCTAGGTTGATGTTAAACCCTTCCATGATGATGTCTGACTCTTCAAACTTAGTAAACTGTTCACTGGTCACTAGATGCTTGACCTTAAAACCTTGTTGTACCCTGAATAGAGATTAGTAAAGCTATAAGTCTTTAGATCTGAATCTACAACCTGTTCCTAGGTCACTACATATTGGAACCTACACAATATAGTATGTTACATTATGATTGAAACTGCCAGCTAACTGAAATGTTCCTAGAGGTCACTACATGTTTTAAGTCCTCCACCAAGAGAGCAAAATTATTCTGGCCTTGGCCTGGCCCACAACCCACATATTCATTTCTCACTTGCCACATGGAATGAATTTACTTGAGCCGACTGCTCCCACTTGCCACACGAGGGCCACATAAACATCAAATTAGGGCCACATGTTACCAGAAGTCACTTTCTGGGGCACTTTGGCTCACATTCAGCTTGCCATAGCCAGCACAGCATAGCCAGCACAACAAATCTAAAGTTTTTTCAGCAATACAGAGTGAGGGCAAGAGGTGCAGGCTATCTAGGCAACTTTGTGAACTGTCCCTAAATTATTAAATGCTTGACCAATTCAGCTTGGTGTACTGGTCTTTGTTCCGAAACCTCCACACTGATGAGTTTATCTGCTGACCAATACCAACCAAATGCTGTCTCCTCAAGAGAAGGCAGTGTAATTGACACATTAGATACAACATGTTCAAACACCAACAGCAAATAACATTTCTACACACACAGATTCACACAAGTGCTCAAACAAAATGTTTATTCTCCCTGCCATCACGGTACATGCAGACCAGCAAGAGCATATCAAAAAGGTCTGAAGTTTGAAGAAGTTTGCATTTAAAGGTTTTACTATCAACACAAATCATAAATGTTTTCTTGATTAAATTAGAAAGAGAGAGAGAGAGTTAAAGTCAGAGAGTGAAAAAGAGTTATATGGCACTTGCTATTATTGATCTCCAGTAGATATAAAGCCTGAAGGATCAACGTTTTATATTATGATCTTGACACACAACATTGATACAGGCAACAACAGATATAGAAATGGAATCTGAATTCTTTAATCTCTTGTTTGGATTCTCAGCCAGTCACTGATATAGTATATGAATAGGTTTGAGTATAGATTCAGGCTACTCCACCTTTGCTTTTATGTATGTAGTTTAAGTAGTTGATACATTATATATAAAGTAGAGAACAAAATTTGAAAAATGGCCTTTTCCTACATTTTAAAGTCACGGCTCATCCCAATTGAAAGTTATTCAAATATGTACAAAAGGGATGAACTTGAAAACTTTAACTGTGAGGATTGGTCAGTTTTAATTATGATCAAAATTAAAATTAGATTGTATTGAGAAACCTCAGTTTTTGGTGATAATCTGTCCTTAGTGTTAACTTCCTTGTTTATCTGACAAACCCTATTTATCTGGCGACACCCACTACCACACACGCACACACACTCAACTCTTTGTGTACCCTTACCACATAATTTACTAATTAAGCCCTGCTCCTGATCATTCAATCAGTCAAAGCCATCACAAGAGGAACTGGTCTTTCTTAGAGTGTGATTTCTAGAATATTGAAGCTTTACAGTGTCACTAATTGATTCAGTCCCCAAAATAACATGGCTTTCTCTGGAGAACAGGAAGATATAGAAGCTCTCAATGGGGAATCTGTTAATACTGCAGCTGGAATTGTTTGCCAATTCAGCGCTGAACAGGTAATGTTTTGTTTCAGAACAGTGGCTGATGTGTACAGAGTTCAGACTGAAGGCCCACCCTTAAATAACCAACCCTTTATCTGAATGCTGGTCTAAGCTTTGCTGAGGAGCATTTTGTGAGGTACTTATCTACCAGCATTTGTGATGGAAAGTGATGGCTAAGTATGTAATCCACTACAGTTCCTGGAAGATGCTGAAAGAACGGTAGAACCACATCAAAATGTGAGAAATTGTCTTGTGGGCAGAAAAGTGCTGAGGTCATTCTGAACAAGAACCTCTATGATTCCTACTAATTCTTGAAAGCTGTAATCAATAAATGTCATGTCAGCTTCTATTCTGCTACAGATATAACTGCTCTCTAATTCTGATTACAATTTTTTTTCATAAATTTACACACTGGTTATATGAAATATTATTTCAATTACGAAGTACGCTTCACCTGCATTCCTTCTATTCATGGCCCTTCTGATTAAGATAATGTTAAACTGGGAGGAGTAGTGACTATGAAATTGATAACAAAATGTAATCTGTTAAAATAATTTTGATCTCTACTGTATATAAGAAAAGATATATACAGTAAACTACAGTAACCCATATATATGGATTCAGGCTACTCCATATATAAACATGTAATAGAATACAGTTGTAACAAGCCTCATTTTATTTTATTTTTTTGTTCTTAACCTTAGAATGTTCCTCATTTCTCATCTTTTGGCACCTTTCATTTTTGACTTGATATGCTATAACTCTCTGGACAAAACCAGGACAGAACACTCTGATATATTCAGCATGATTCAGGAAGCCATGCCTAATTACAGTGCAGTCATCAGTAGTAATGCTGCATTGCTCAATTGTGGGCACGCCACATTAGCAACACGGCTTGCCTTGACCAGAGGAAAATGTGCATCAGGCAACTGACGTCATCAAAGTCTTACTCAAGTCCAGTTCGGCTGATTTCCCTAAAGAGACCACCTTACCGAATTAATCAAAGTGACTGATGCTGCCAACGTAAACTTTCAGCGTGGCCAGTTAAAGAGGCAAACATCAGGTGCACAGACAAATATATATGTCAAAAAGTTTGTAGACACCTCTTATAATTAGTGAATGTAGTTACTTTATGCTGCACCCACTGTGGAAACATATTGGTATCACCTTCAGAGTAATGAAACAATATAAGGTGCTCTGGATCAGCAGCGTGAGGCTAAGTTCATGCTCAGTGCCAAGCGTAGTCTAGAGCAGGGTTTTTCAAACTTTTTTTTCAAGCCATTCACAGTTTGTCCATTGATTTTTATCATGACTCAGGCAACACAAACTCTGAATGTTTGCTACATTTTAAAACTAAGTGATTTGAGTAATCTGATGTTGGCATACTGTTTATTACAATTCAAATTCTCCTTCTTAACTAAGGGGTGTCTCAGTTCTTGTTGGGAAATAAACACACAAAAGTCAGTATCTCCTTTAAAAAACTAGGACAAGTATTGTAATATCTTAGTTTAATGCACTTGTAATGTAACATGAGCCTGCATTTCATAACAATTAGAAAACATCACTAGTGGTACCCTGATGTCTCGGTGGGTAGCTAGTTATTTTCCAGTTCTACATTAATTCTTAATTTTTAAATCAAATTAAGAAATGAGATTTGCACTTAAAGTTAGGACAGCAACAGCTGGGCATAACGTAAAGCTTGCACAAGGGGACGTTCGTCTACATGTACATTTTGAGTTTATGTGCCTGTTAAAATTTAATTATGAATTTTCTCTGCAAACCTTTATTTAAAACAAACAAAAAAAACGTTATTTATTTTTTGAAAAACCTTATTCTAGAGACAGAGAGCCCCCAAAGCTTTAGGCTGTGAAGCAGTGGAACTGCAATCTCTGGAGTCGTGGACAAATTTGTTCCTGATATAATATGTTACAGGAGCAGAGGCCTACAAACTTTCAGCTATATATATACCCAACACCCGAAATGTCTCAGGTCAGACTGCATACATTCCAATCAAGCTTCAAATACATAACATATAGTACACACCAGTGGGAAATCTAGAACTTCCCTCTCAAACTGAAATATACAAAAACAAAACAAACAAACAAAAATAAGAAAACAACAACAACAACCAAGCAACAGTAAACTGCACTGCGGATAATCCAGTGACTTGCTACAGATTGTCATTTTTAATCTTTCATCAGAAACATGCACACAATAAACAGTGACACTGTTGAACCGATAGAGTATCCTCTTTTGGTTTAGGTTCATTACTCCTGTTTGGGATTAGAACATGGGTTCCAGAATTTGGTCCTATGTTTATCGAGGCACACAGATCTGATTCCACTGAACAAAAAAAGTGATGCACTGAATTTACTTCTTTCAAATAGGTACATCATTTTCACAGCAACGTGATTTTGTCTTTTTGTTTATGCACCTTATGAAATTACTGTTTTGATATATTAGATTTTATTAATGTAGAAATGAGATACACATTTAAACTAAGTAAATACACTGCATTTGTTTTTTTCCAGTGTAGGATCTCATAAAGGTTTGGCAGTTTTACAGCCAATATTGATAAAGAATATAAATATGATTAAACAGAATGAATAATCAGACTACATATTGCACACTGCCGCCACTGAAACTACTAGATGTGGTTTCATTGTACATTAAGTACACAGAGAACTTAATGATGTTAATAGCCTTAAAAATATGAATACAACCTTCAATATTTCTACTGGTAGCTCTATGTGAAGTGCTCCATTTTGAGTATAATTATCTGTCCATCACACTCTACACAAATGTAATAAATCTGGAGTGGCTATTACAGTCTCTAACACATTTGCATGAAGAATTCATAATGCAAGGCATGTCCAACCATTGTCACTTAAGTTACAACCAGTCTAAATATATCTTTAAATATACAACAGTGGTTTTAGAATCCAGTGGTGTTCCCTAAATTTATATTAATAGATCATATCCTGTGAATATCTGTATCTTTCATTATAGAAATTTGTAAAATAAAAGAACATAAGTCCTGGAGATAAAATGGGGCGTATGGGGGGAGAAAAAATAAAATAAAATTTAAATATACAATTATAATAGAATAAGGTAGAATTGTGTTCCCTAATTAAAAGTACTGAATATGTATTCTTGAGGGTACCACCACTGTGACATTTTTTTTTTACATTGTACTTTAAGGTTAGAGAAACGCGCTAGAGGCTGGGGGGTCTCTCATTCATTCATGGCTGAAGTGCCCTTGAGCAAGGCACATAACCCCTAAACTGCTCCCCCGGCACCTAAGTGGTTGGTAGACCACTGCTCCGGTTGTGTTTGTTAAGAATTGCTCACTGGTGTGTGTTCACTGCCCCGGATGGGTCAAATGAAGACAAGCAATTTCCCAAAGAGGATCCCCAATGGCATTTAGTCATGTTTTTTTGTGACTAAATGCCATCAAATCCTCCCAGAAACGTTTCAGCTTCTAAGCCTAAACCTTCTAAGAAAGGTGAAGCTATTACTACAGCACAAAACTACTTACTGATTTCAGAAACCATGTTTACGTCAAAAATATATATATTTTTATGAAGCCCTGTGATGAACGGATGCTTTCTGTGAAGTGTTTGTTCCTGCTTTGCGCCCAATGATTCCATGTAGACTCCAGACACACCTCAACCTTGATCGGGTGAAACAGTTACAGGCAGTTTAAACTGGGAAGTAGAGTTCCTGGGCTGGGATTCATCCCATTAGAATATGCAGCGGTACATAGTGAACAATGAAACCAGCATCTTTTAGAAACTCCCTTCAGAGTGTGATTTTTTTTTATCTTATCTACAACACATCAAGGCACACAGCAAAGACAAAATCAATTTGAAAAACCCAAAGAACAGGTATAAATTAACAAAAAAAAAAAACAGCTTGGAAACTAAATTTTAGTAAAATAGCTTTCAGTAATATCTATAATCTTTGCTTTCATTTCTAAGTTCTGATTTATTCAAGTAGTTTGGGGAGATTGCCAGCAATAATAATAATAATAATAATCAGTTAATTTTTTTTAAAAATTCTGATCAAAATGAGCATCACATATAAACATACAGCAGCAAGCAAAAATACTTAATGAGAGCCATTTTCCAAGTTTTTTTTTTCTTAAATAAATACTAGCCAAACTCACTCACATGCAACAACACTCTTCCTCAATACACAATTAAGTGTAGCTAAGCCTTTCACACACTGAATCACCTCAAGCTTTAAATTCAGAGCCAAAGGACAGACTGGACAGACAAACTAACATGGCAAGCTGAAAACTAGAGGAGGCGGACAAGGTGTACTTCTGCATGGATGATATAAACTATTCCAGGGCTATTAAGTAATAGACCTAGAGAACAGGGAGGAACATTAAGCTACAGGTGGAAAAAAGGGACTCTACAGGCACTGAGGTGGACATCACTAAGGAATATACTCCTGAGCTTGTGTGTCATTTTAAAGCCAGTTATATCTCAATAAGGATTCCTGGTCTAAGCCATTTTTCTGTAGGAAATCATTCCTGTTGTATTTTGTGTTAAACATAAATTGATCAACAAAAAGTTGATTCGTTTTTTTTTCCTGAATGTCCTCTCAGTTACAAAATCAAACTAAGCAAAATATGAATACCAGTACACACATGCTACAAACGAGGTTCAAATCAACAGCAGTGTATACATTAACATACAGTAGCCTTTTATTCTCAAACCCACTCAACTGCCACACTTGACAATACATGCTGGTCTGGACTATTTCTGTTTGCATGTCTAGTGGGTGTGTCTAATGCCGGTATTAAGCAGATCTGTAGGAGTATTCCTATTGCTTTTCCTAGCAAACTTGTCATTTATAATCACAAAATGACCTTTGGGAGGAAAACATACGAAGGGTAAAAGAGGCTGTGAATATCTGTGAGCAAACCCCAAAGCATTAGAAGAGTTGAGATTTTCCTTTTTTAAACAGACAAAACAGCTCAGACGCAGGGGTCTTCCCAGATGTAACTGCAAACTAGAAAACGACACATTCTCAGAGGTCTATAATGGGACCATTTCAATCACTGATATTAGCAATCATTTCTGAAATAATTACTGTAACTGCTTTACACTGGGGTTAAAGCAGAATGTTTCTATGCAAAATGTATCTATTTGATAAAAATCCATGGGAAATAAAAACCATAAAAATTGGCTTATGTGGTACAGAGGTAAATACTGACATTTGAAAAGTGACACAATACACACACACACAGGAGAGAGCAGTGTATTTGGCAGTGATGGTATCAGTCATGACTGGCATAGGAGGAGCTCTGTTTTGCCAGGGTAAACGGGGCAAATGTGGCAAAAGAGGTAAAGTTAATGCTGTCCACCCTGTCACCCATGTGGGCTGAGACTGGCCTCAGAGGTCAGGGTTTGATGGTCGTAGCTCATTTATCATCTGCTGACCCACCGTGACTCTTAGGGCAATGAGCGAACACTTCATCAGTCTTTAGCTTCCTGGGTGGAAGGCTTCCTCGGTGTAAGCAGGCTGGTGCCCAGGATTCTGAAAAGAAACTCGTGTGGCAGGATTGGATCGAAGATTTTGGCATCGTCAAGGGGTGGGGCATCTCTAGGCTGAGGTCACGATGGGCAGCGTCCAAGTCCACTCAGGAGCCACAGCAGCAGCAGCTGAAAGCCGGCCATAAGCCAAATGGGTGGAGTCAGACCGGACGCCCCACCACAATCAACACCGTCCGGTTCCTTTATCCAGTGGAGAAAGAGTAAACATGTCACACCAACTGTCTTCCAGAGCGGCATATACACAGATCTAATTCTGACTAGGGACTTTGACACTGAAACAAGATAGCTACATTTGTGTCATGGCATTTCTAGCACAATTAAAAAAGATTCTCTTAACTCTAAATCAATGTAAACCATAAAAATATAGAAAAAAAAACTTTTGTTAGCAAAATGTCAGGATTAAATTAAGGATTAATATAAATGTATTAGTTTGCAAATGACAACAAATGAAGTATATATGAAGAAAAAGGTTGATATCTTTGATTGAGAAGGCAAAAGAAGTGCAGAGAGAGAGAGAAAAGTAGAAAAAAGAGAAGGAGCAGTAGGTAGAAAAGAGACTTTGTGTTTGTGAATGAGAGTAGCATAGAGAGGACAGAGGAGAGAAAGAAAGAAAGAAAGAGAGAGATGGACTGACCCGAGACAGCACATGAACACTGGCAGCAGTAACATGATCAGAGAGGAGAGCAGTGGAGAGCCAGCGCTTCTCCTACACATGGCCTCATCCTAACACATGATACACAGCCCAGCAAACAGTAGAGAGAAAGAGACAGACAGAGAGAGATTGATAGAGAGATAGTCATGCAGTAAAAACATTCAACAGGGCACAGGAAAGTGCATGAAAAAGAAAGGAAGAGCATTAACCAGCAGTTTGGAAAAGCACTCCAGAGAGAATAGAGAGAACGAGTGAGAGCATTGGAACATGTGAAGCAAAGTTAATAAAAACATGGGGAACCTGGAGAACTCTGAAAGACCAAAGAAAACCAAGCCTTCAAGCACAGAGATCTGTCACACAGAGACCCTGAAAGATCTCTGAAAAGAGACAAGTTTCTAACTCAGGGTATGCTCCATTATCCAATCATACCAATAAACCTAATAGGTCACTGAGTGAGTGATCTTGACTGTTTCATGATAACAGGGGCATCTCTACATTAGGTGCCGGGTGGTCAAGAAGTGTATAGCTGCAGAACCAGAGACAGCAGTTTCAGGAATGCAAACCAGGGGCCTCATTTATACAACTCTGTGTGGATTATGGTGTGAAAGTGTATATGCGCACAAAAGCCAGAAAATAGTGTGCACCCAAAATTGTCTTTATAACCCACAATCTTCTTCAAAACGTGCACAGGTGAACCATAATTGAACCTATAAATTGTCAATGTAAATAACCTCATGAATATTTAATTAGGGGCTTCCCAGTTCATTTTCACATGAGAGGGTGGAGACAATGGA
Organism: Hoplias malabaricus; assembly: GCF_029633855.1. NCBI lineage: Eukaryota > Metazoa > Chordata > Actinopteri > Characiformes > Erythrinidae > Hoplias > Hoplias malabaricus. The sequence goes on from NC_089803.1 coordinate 42,451,339, forward strand.
GGACCAAAAGATAAAATAAGAGAAGCTTTGGAGAAGTTCTTCTTTCAGAGGTCGAGGCGAGGCTTGGTGCCTCAGTTGTGGCATTACAAAGAAACGCAACGTGTAAACAGTGTTAAATCGGCTCATTAACCAGTCATCATCGCTCACCAAACATAACGCTCACCAGCTCATAACGATTTACTGTCTATTTATAATGAAGTTTAATTTATTAAAATAATAATAATAATAATAATAATAATAATAAAGAACTTATGGCTCTTTTCAAAAAAAATTAGTTTATTACAGTGAGACAAAAACAAAAAAGTTTAAAATATAAATTTATAAATCTGAATAAAATACAGAGTAAAACCGTATTAAAGTACAAATAAAGTAGAATGAGATACAGCAAGCAATTAACTTTCTTTTAATTTTTTTGAATTTTCAAAGTTATATTAAACAAGTGATTTAAACGATCTTCATCTTGATTTTTTTTTTTACCACAGGATGTCACCATTTTGTGCTCCTTCTGCAAAAAATGTAATGGACATGCATGGGTCAAACCAAATTTAAGTATTTCTGTATAAATCAGTTTCTGTGTGAGATGTTACATACATATTTCAGACCCATTTTTGTGTGTACGCACCCTTTATAAATGAGGCCCCAGGACACTATATTTTCGTAGTGAAATGGAAATAAGGAAATAAAATATATTGTGGCTGTCCAATGAAAAATATGTATCTCCCAAATTGTAAATTTACAGGAGAAAGAAAAAACCTTCTTAACTTCCCATGTAAAATTATTTTATACCAAGTAATTCTGGAAGATTTCTTTTTGTCCATTCATCATGAAATTTTCACACAAAGTGTTCAAATGTAGCCCACAAAATTGGATATACATGTATTTAATTGGACAGCAACAATATGCAAGACAGTTGGTCTATTGTGTGTCTGAAGCACTGTCAGCACTGTCCTCCCAAGCAACATATAGTATCCGACTGCTTTAATGATGGGTTTTTGTGTTTGGCAGCACACGACCCAAAACACAACTGTTGTAACTCAACACATAAAAGGTACACATTTTTTGGCAATATCTAGGTTAGGGAATGTATGTGTTTGTCTCAAATATGTGGTTGAGATAAAGGATATTTTGATGGAATAAGCTTTAAATCTAAAAGTAGTTAGATATTTGGTTGGCATAAGTCTGCAAACTTTTTTAATTTTGTTACATTTCATGAAATACTCTTTACATCTAGATACATACTTATTAGGGAAAAAAAAGGGGAAATAAACTTTCTACAAGGAGTGTGGATTAAGGCAGGAAAAATACCAGCTTTGGATTTGTTTCTTTCTTTACTGCCAACAAATTGGCTTGATGCCCCATATAATTGTTTTTATTATGTGACATAAAATAGCAGTTTCTGCACTTAAATAATGCCATTATATGACCTACATCATGCAAAACATGGGTGCAATACATACTTGTTCTCTAGTGTGTTTTTTTTTTTGGTTTCCTCCTCCTTTTGTGTTATTAACCATGGCCCTCACCTGTGAGTCCTGAGTGTGAGTGTCCACAGTTGTTGCCCCTTACATGTACCCTTTATTAACTCTGTATATGCTCTTACGGTGTTCATTTAATTGTGTACATTCTTCTGTCTGGTTGTTTTTCGTTCCTAAGCTTTGTCAGATTTGTTTATTATACTTGTAAATATGTTTTTTTTTTAAAAACACGCTTTATTTACATGCTTGCTTTCTCCATCTCATTCTGTGCAATCTGTGACATTAATCTTCATCAAAATAGATCATGTGATGTCACATAGAGAACTGGATGCTTAAGTGTTATTTAACTTATTTTATATTTCTCTTTCACTACAATTTTACAAAAAATACAAGTTTTTTATTGCCTACTTAAAGCTGCACCACAATTGCCTTTGCAGCCCTAGGATGGAATATGCACTAAATACATAAAAAATAATATTTGCATTTCTTTTTTTGTTAAGCTTTTAGATATTTAAAACAAGTCAGTGTAGCATAAGGTCTTGTATTTTGTGTCGTTTAACTGATACAGATACAGTTAACTGATACAGTTATTGTGCCACAACAGGCTTTCCTTGTCAGAGATGCCCCTGCTAAGTAGATACAGATTATTAAAAACAAGCAGCCAAGAGTCTGAACATAAAGCACATGCAGTGCTTCTGCGCATAGATGGAAATATGTGAGTGAGCAAGCAATCTTTCATGAGCTGCATTTGACTTACGTCCTTGTTGTTGTCGAAGCACATACTTGGACCTTTCCGGTACCGTGGGTTTTCAGCTATAAGACAGGGATCTGGACCAGAAGCTAGGACAATATGTTCAGGAAAAGACCAGAAAAAATAGGGTTCCTGAAAGACCTAATATTTACCAAACCATAGCTGTCCATCATGTCAAGCAACATGAAATAAACACTGGGAAGAGGCTTTTTTCCCCCATTTTGCTTGATTACTCCCATAAGACACAACACAACAGAAATGTGAAACCTCCTGCTTACATGTCATACTTCTCAATGTCAATAAGAGCTCTTAGGCAGAAGAGACAGTTAATTGTGTTTTGATTTTATATATATATATATATATATATATATATATATATATATATATATATATATATATACACTTCATGTTAACCCATCAATGGCAGAAAGTTTCATTGCGGTGATAAAGTGATAAAGAGTCCACATATTGCTGCAGTGAGTTTTCCAGACAGGATTCATTTTACGTATGGAGCTGGGGTAAAGCAATTTTCCAGAAGACATCAGTCATGTTTATGGTGAATTCACATTGGATAAGAAGTCTCAGTGAAAAAAAAACAGATGGGCGTAGCTACTCGATTCATACGCTGCAGTCACACAGTGTGGATCATACACAGCAGAGCTACTGGAGTTCTTACGCTGTCACTACTGTTCTAAGAACAGCCCACCAAAAAAAAAAATCAGCCTTCAATGACCTTATCTCAGTCCTTCATAACAGATAATGGAAATATGACAGATAACAGGAAAATAATTAAATAATCCTTCGCACAGTTATTATAATGGATATACTGAGATATGAAAGTGAATTTGTGGCCACAGTATTAATACACTGAAGGAGTGCAGAAATGTCACAGCACAATGTCTTGTATGTGTAGGATACAAGGCTGTTCAGCCTGGATGAGTGGCATGGCATAACACGTCTTACAACTTGCCTTAGTATCTGAAATAATCAGCACAAGATTGGTCTTGGGTAACTTCTCAGCAATGAACTGCCTGATGGGAGAAAATAGAGAGTGAAAAAGAGAGAAACACATAGTTAGGCAAAGCAAGATATAGATTCAACTTCTGCACATGTCTATATTTATTTGTTATGTGTTCTGGGCGTGTATTAAACAGGTTCTTACCTGGAGCAGTTTGCGCATTCTATGGTTCCCTTGAAGCTTTTCTCAGCATTTGCAAAGAAATATTGTGTCTGTTCGGTGATGCAGCTTTCTTTCCCCGAGACTTCATCATCTAGCTCCACTAGGCATCGAAGTTTAAAGCACAAGAATAACTCATGAAGATTTAATTAGGTATAAAAGTATTTCTAATACAGGCAGCAAAGTGGGATCCTCCCTGAGCACATTTCCACAGAGGGGAGATCTGACTTCTCACAGCCCTGATTGATAAGATGATGTGCTTAAAAAGGCAGATTGCTCAAATCTGGACTGGAAGTTTAATCAATCTGACTCACTTTAGTTCAGTGTCACTGTGATGACAATGGTTTGACAGTGGTGTCAAAAGGAAGTAAATCTATGTTCTGGGTTGCTGCCAAATTTTCATTTTCATATATCACAAAGTCACATAAGTTCTGCTCACAGCACTGCTGTCAGCTATATTTTCCCAGATTGCAGAGATTTCAGTTTCAAGAAGATGAAACTAAATACATTATTTTATGTAAAATTTTCAGGCAGACATTAAAGGGACCTCAGAGACTGCTGAACGATTACTGAGAACTGATACATTATAATACATCAAACAGAAATAAAAACATGTTTTGAAGCATAAAGACAAAAACATAAATGACCGCAAGTTGACGAAGGGACGTCAGTGTTTTCAAACAGACATTTTAACCATCCACAAAAAAAAGCTTAATTTAGCAAGCAATAACAGCATGAACTATGTTTTCAAATATACATGTGAGGATGGGGTCTCAATGGCACTAAAGTTCCCGCCTGGTGATTCATCTGATTTCTCTGTGAAGTTTTCAGGGCTCAGAAAAACCCACCCAGGCCTCCACATGTCTGCTGTCAAACTTGACACTGCCACAAACAATCACATCTGGCATTTCACAACGTCTTGATCATGAATGTGCGGCAACGTTTTTATCCGGTCATTTAACACTGTCATTGTTTCATAACACATTGTTACACATTCTCATTTCTTGAGCAGCAAAGACTCTGTACTTAATCACTTTCAGAGTTTGGTTTCTTACCTGCTTCCAGGAAATTAGGGAACGTTATGCTAACAAACAGCTGCTGCAGGATGGACCTGGAAATCAAAACAAAGCAGCAGACCATCGTCTCAAACAATAACACAGCACAGATCCACACTCAACTTTCATATGTCTGCCCCAAACAATAACTCTTCAGCTAGCAGACAAATGGCCATGAATCTTGGCAGTGAAGCTAGTCTTGATCAGCTATCTGTTCTTCATTATAAGATTAAGCTTAAGTAAATATTTCATAGTCAAGACATTAGATCTGATCTCTATCTGCCATATCTGTAGCTACTAATAGTTACCACAAACAATACCACAGACCACTGGTTACAGGCTGAATTATGTCAGTAAACATGTACACTATGTGGCCATAAGTTTGTTGAAATCTGCTCATATGAACAACTGTTCTAATTGAATAATATTAAATGGAACATACTATGCCCCCCAAAATAAAGGGTGAACTGGTGCATTAAAGATGATGTCTACAATTGTAGGGAATCACTGCTCTCTCTGATTTGTTTACATTCAGTGTCTCAACGTCATTTAAGGTGAAATAGTACATTTGAGAAAAACCTACAGCTGTTTGTAAGTGACTAAACATTAACTTGTCTTTAAGTTTTTATTTACTGTTTGAATTACCACAGAAACTCATTTGTAACTCATGTTGTTTATCTTTGTAGCACTTAGTCATCTCCCAAATTTGGAGACATTCTACATTATGTAATCCAAAAAGTCAATATAACCCACTTATTGAGCAGGTATAGAGCAATATACTCATCTTGGTTCATGCTTTTCAATGTTTGGAGTCATCTCCCAATTGTGTGAGAATTTGTTGGCATTCAGCAATGAGAGCACGAGGGAGGTTTTGGCCCTGTAGTTGGGTAAGTTAGTTCTAGGCCAAAGAACACTCCTTCAGCTCCATCACTCTAGACACAGATGCACAATTCACTGCTGGGGAGACTTATACTCCCCTAGATGCTGTCTGGCACAGAGTATGGTGATTTTAGGCTAATGTACAGCTGATACAGAGCATCCCATTCCATTTCATTCTTTCCTGAGTACAAATGCCACTCCAGGTCATATCAATGTATAAGAGGGTGCCTTCATCCAATTATTGAATATAGCAATTCCACTGATTCTTACCCCTCTAAGCTGACTGGCTCTAGCTATAGATGACTGGCACTAAACATTGCGGCCTTAGACCCATGCAGACCATCATATTTGAGCATCTCATAATATTTGGAATTCTTTACTTTTACAACTGAACAGCTGTCAGTGGGTTTAAATGTATTAATAAGAAGTGCTTGAGTATTGGTCCAAATATAGTTTGACCACAGTCAGGAGATCCTTTGACCCTAGAAAATTTTGGCTCCAAGTGGGGCCAGAAGGAGAAGTTCTGAGTCTTATCATGCATATACTGTATATATCCACACACACAGGTTTACTTTAACTGTTTGCACATCTAGACACTTAATTCATATCATTATCATTTATAAATATATTTATTAAATATCTTCTGTTTTGCATTATTTGTCTCTTCATATATATATTTGCAGATATCTATTTGTATATACACTTATCGCTAGGTTTGTTTAGCATTTGTATTTTTAGCACATTTATGTGCAGTTTAAGCATTGCATTGATTTATAGTCCACACTTTTTAAGTTTGTAAATTTCTTTCTCTAGAATTATACTGCTTCCAGGGCTGTGGAGAGTGCAGTTACCTTCTGTTTTCTTGTATACTTAAGTGACAGCACAGTGTTTGTATTTTTTGCTACTGGCTGATACATTTCCTTCAGGATAAAAATATGTATGCATCTAGAATTTAACAGTAGAGAAAGGAAATTCATCAAGTGTAAACACTGTTTTTAGATCAGTACTCCACTCACCAAGCTGCTGCAGAGGCCCACCAGCCAACATTCAGTACATCTGCTATAGTCGGCTACAAAAGACACAAAAAAAAAAAAACACAATTTCTCTCAGATCCAAGGTTCACAGCACTGGACCTCTGTGTTCTACAGTGCAACATTCATTCAGGCATTCTTTTCTGAGTCCATGGGCCTCCCCTCCTGAGCAGAGGAGCACCCAAACATCCTGCTTTTCATTGGCAAGACTCTGGTGAAGCCTCTGCCAAACGAAAAAATATAAGGCCAAGAAAGCTGGAGGAAACTACACTGCTACAGACACTAGTGTAAATTTACAAACAGGACAACAAGCAAGATCTGGGCTGCATTAGAGAGAAGGAACACACTGCTTTAATTAACACTGGACAGGATGCATCCCTGTGCGCTGATTCAGGGTTTGAGTGTGAGTGTGTGTGTTTTGGATGCTTTAATCACCAGGCCCAGACTGACCTGTAAGTTTAAACTAATAGCAGATCAGAGAGAGAGCGTGAGTCTGCCTTGTCGCTTCACTATAGAGCCATCACACGCCACTGATGACTGCTGGCTCACTTTCGCTTTATGGCCTGCCAGAGTTTGCTGGAGCCATTCACACAAACAGGGTTATTTTTAGCCAATCATAGCCTTTTAAGCAGCCCAGCAACCTTCCATGAGTGAGTGTAGTACTAGACAGGGTGCTATAAAATTAAAGACATTTTATTAAAAGCTTACAAAGAGGACTGACATTTGCCCGGATGACAGAATATAACCAAATGTTTTGAGTACCAAAAGAAAGAATGAAAAGCAGTTTAAAACCAGTCTCTTAAAGAGAATTTTTCTGGATCATCTGTTTAGGATGTTACATTCTTTAGTAATAACCAAAATAACCAGTGTTTACTTTTCCATGAGTCCTCCATTGCATTCAGCATCATCAGCATCAGACTACCAGTTAAAGTATAATAAATTTTAATAAAGCACTTAATACTTTATTAAATTATTAAATAGTTTAATATGGAAACAGTTTTTAATGTATTTTTCAAACACTTGACCTTAGTGATAGTTCTCTCAGTTTCCTCATTCTAATGTCATATACCCATTTTTTTATCCACTTGTTAGGTGTGACACCACACGTGAAGTTTCACAGTTTCAGGGTCCAATCGCGTCTTTGGTCCCGTGTAATACAATATAAAACATGTGTTTGTGGTTTGAATAAATCTGAACCTCTCAATCAATTATGTGATCTCAATTCAGAATTCAAGAAAAAGAAATGAATTCAACATAAAAGGAAGCAAACATGTTTCTGACAGCACTTTTTCCACAGTCGCAGATCATTTTAAATTGTGTAAGCTGTCGTTGTGCGGACTGACTGTGCTACTCCGTCTCTGGTAGCAGAGGAGCCGCATAGAAAGAGCCCTGTCTCCTGCAGCTCAGGCTCTGTAGCAAAGGAGCCATGACTCCCACAACTAGGTATCTAGGAGCAGAATACCCACAAAGAGAGAGAGAGCTGTCTACCCCTCTCACAATCAGTTCAGGTATTCTAATGAAATAATGCGATTCTCTTCTATAAAAAGTAGCTAAGGTTTGTACAGAAAGTCGCTGATGCTAGTCGGGTTTTTTGTTTTTTAAATAGCTTGCTAGAAGGTTTGCAAAATAACTCAATCTACAGGCAAAATCACTAAATTGGCAATATTTAGTAGCGGTTTGGACCTGGATGTGAAATTTCACAAGGTTGATACGTCATGATTTAACAAGCGGATACAAATATACAGCTGGGTGAAAACAATTTCAGCTATAACTGAAATTGTGAAAACAGGCTATAATTGAAAATGGCTGCATAAACCTACCACATATACTGATCTGAACGCTGCGGATGATTTGTGTTCTTTAACAGGGTCACAAACCGACTGGTAGTCATAGGTTTTGTTGAAGGAGAAGAGAGATTCATTCAGCAAGCTGATCATCAGAATGGGGTCAATCTCACCAAAGAATTGACCAATCTAAAAGATAGACAGACAGCACCAGTCAGACAGACAGAAATACTTTCTTAAGTAGTTTACCAAGTGTAATCCCTTGGAAAAGACCATCCAAAACATTTATGGCATTTAAATCTGAAGTTCACCATTTGAAATATTACCAAGAGTGATACTGCAACACACTTTACCTGTAGCATTTTTAAAAGCCAGTGTGTACAAACCAATGTAATAGTTAAAAAGCCATCAATAAAATGTATTAGTCTGTCTCAGTATATATTTGTTTTTCAGTGCAAAAAAAAAAAACAAACAAAAAAAGTAATTCTTCATCAATGGAAACCTCAGGGTCACTGGATATGCAAAATTACTACATGATGATGTGTTTTCCTCTTTATGCACTGAAGCTGGCACGTTCCCTGAGTTTTTCCAGCAAGATGGTGCGCCATCACATTATGGGTGTCAGGTCCGAGCATTCCTAGATGAACAGGAATGTTTCCTGGAAAGTGGATTGGTCATCGTGGGCCAGTTGAATGGCCCCCATTCTCATCTGAAGGCAATTGTCTATGCTGTGAAGGTACGAGATGTGCAGCACCTAAAACTACAAATACTGGAAGCCTGTGCTAGCATTTCTCATGTGGTGTTGCTATCAGTGTGTAAAGAGTAGGAGAAGAGGGTTGCATTGACAATCCAACACAATGGGCAGCACTTTGAACACATTTTATAAGTGGTCAGAAACTTGTAAATAACTCATGAAAGAATAAAGTTATGTTAAAACCAAGCAGACCATTGTTTTTCTTGTGAATTTCTCAATAAGTTTGATTTGTCACACGACCCTCTTCCCATTTAAAAAATGGGATCCAAAATGGATCTTCAAAATGTCCGCCATGGTCACCACCCATCTTGAAAAGTTTCCCTCCTCCCATATACTAATGTGCCACAAACAGGAAGTTAATATCACCAACCATTCCCATTTTATTATGGTGTATCCATATAAATGTCCCATCCTGTATGTATAAGGCATATGGAATCAACACAATAAAGAGCAGATTGCTCACAAAGACTAATTTTCTACATTGAAAAAATAAATTGTATAGAGCATTCAAATTCTTTAAATGGAAATTAGACTGTTTGAAGCAATGCAATTATTACTGTGATAAATTTAAATACCAATATGCTTTTCCGAATGTATTAAGATTTTGGTAAAACAAAAAAGAGAAAAAAAAGCAATTTTGACTTCTCTTGACTACAACTGAATAATTGAATATATATTTACTATACTGTATACCATTTATGTAGACATTCCACTGTGAGTGATTTTGAAGCAGTGTATAAGGCTCAGGGGAGGTCAACAGGATCTGTACTAATCTCATTAACACAGCTGACTACATTACCATAAACTAACTTGATGGAAGCATTATTTGAGCCAAGAAAATCTCAAAGGTGTGATATTGTATGTGTGTTTGTGTGAGAGAGCGTGAGGAATAAAGTACCTTTGGCCTGCCCTTGTTCTGGTAACTGTTAAGAACACAGAGAGAAAAGGCTTCCAACTCAGGTCCAGGAGAAACAATGTCCTGTCAACAACAGTCTGTGTGTGTGTGTGTGTGTGTGTGTGTGGATATGTGGGTATATTTTTCTGTGTGTGTGGCTACATGTCCAGAGGAAGCATAAATCTAAGTGTGTATATAGCACTCTCCGCTCAATACCCCTCTCTGTGAGCAATAACACTGCTAACGAATGGGCGGTCAGGGCCGGCAGCGATCAGTGTAGACCCTGGAGAGGCCACTGAGAGGAGGGTTAGGGCCAGGATGGCTTTAGCTCTGCTGCATGATTTATCCCACACACACTCCTTTCCAATAGGCCTCCCTCGCTAAGCCCAACCACAAACATTTACTCTACTATAGCAGGGTGGTTGCAGGGGGGCAAAAGGAGTCGGAGCAGTGTGGGTTATTGACAGAACAAAGACTTCCACTGATTTGATGAGCAAGAAACCAACCTGATTGTTATAACTATCCTGATTGGACATTACTAAGAATCCTCCATCGTCTAGAAGCACACAGTCAGTGTTCTGTGGAGACAAAGAGAGAAATAGAAGAACAATAGTGAATCTATATCATGGACTAAAATAAATATGGTTAAAAATTAAATAAGTGCCCAGCATTTAACCCTAAGACATACAGATCTACCAAAAACATTATAAATACTTACTCAGAAGAGAAAACAAGGTTTATTATATTTTAATATTTTCTATGTTACTAGAAAATATGGGCAATCTATAAAGGAGAAGTGACATCATAGCAGCAATGGACAGCATTTCTATCTTTAGTAGTATTTTATTCAATAAATTGAATAAAATTCAAACATAGTTCTGTACTATATTTTATTATAGAGGCAGTGTATGTGCATTTAAAAAATATTTAAAATTAATAAAGTTGACAAAATATTCTTTTTACTCTGAAGACTTTTTTGAGTGTGAAGCATCCTTTCTTGAACCTTAATGCTTTAACTGATTTCAACACATTTCAATTGTCTACTCACCACACCACAAAAATTCATATAACATTCTTCTATCAATTCAGGCTAAACCTGACTGAGCAAGAATGATTGTAATTGGAGGAGACTACATGTCACTCACGATCAACAAACTCTGTGTATGCAAGAGTCCTTATATTGAAGTGAATTACATCAGACAGAATTCTCTTTTAGATTACTGATGGAAAATGAGAACCATATGAGTTTTCCTTTTGTATTTAAAAATCTGTGGCATGATGGGCTTGATGTATTGTATGCCCAATGATGTGACTACTACGCATGCTCAAATCACAGTGACAATGCAGAAACATTAAATTTTACAACCCCAACTTGGAATGAAATCTTGTCTCACAAAAGCTGCCCTTTTTTAATTTGTGGATTTGGAGACCTCTCTGGCAAAAGTGGGTAGTTGCCCTCAACATGCAGAACATCATTCTGTAACATAGGCTGTGCTTTGGACCTCTTTCTCGAGCATATCAATCCAATCACTGTTGGCAAATTAGAAGATTTTCTAAAGATCACCAAGTCAAAATTAGCTACTGTCCTCATGTAGTTGTCAGTATAAAGCTGACTTCTCAGATTCTCATGTATCAAGAACCTTGAGCTGAAACTCTTTTTAAGCTGTGTGTTAGGGTTTAAAGGGAATGTCTACGATTAGGATAAACACTGTTCTCTTGTTTGTTTAAGTTCAGAAGGTCCACGTCTTTTAAGATGGAGCAGAAAAAAGTCCTTTGGTAATTGAGTTGCTTAGTTTTATAATACTTTAGGATTGTAATTTCTTTCAAGGAGTTTGCGCTATCCCAAATTAAAGTCAGTTCCATCTACAGCAAAAATATTTCAATATTACTCACTTATGGAGCAGGAATAGAGCTATATCCTCATCTCAGTTTATACCTTCCAATGTTTGGGGGTCTGTTCATTGGGTGAAATCATCCAAAATGCCTCTTTTCTCCTTTGAGCTGAGAGAGAATGCTCCGGCCCAAGACACTTTGGCTTTTTTTACCCATTTACAGACAATGGGGCTTCATAAACACATTTGATCAGTTTTGAGCACACAAACAGACTGGCAAGCAGCAAATGGTGATGAAATATCATCAGAATTTTATAAAAAGTGTTTATTTACTTTTATTAAAATCGTGAAAGTCGCATTTAAGACTAGGCAAGGGAGTTCCCTTTGGTCCTTGATACATCATATATAGTGAGGGGCATGTTTTAAAGGGGATGACCTATGGATCTGAATTTGAGTGGATGCTGGACATGAAGCCTAGTAGCAAGCAGGATATATATTAGCAGGGTGGAAGCCATTCCAGACATGGCTTTGGTTGCAAATCTTCAGTTTTTGCTCTATTTAACTTATTTGTGATATCAATTTTATTGAGTTAAAACTTATATGTAATGTCTTACCTGATCACCTTTTGTACAGCCACAGTTCTCACGTTTCTCAGGGTCACACTGTCAGGGGAACACAAAGGCACAAGAACTCATTAACATGATTGTGGCACAAGAAAATACCTGAAATAGTTATAATTTTCTCAACAGTCCACGTGAAAGGTTGTACCAAAACTATTCGCAAAACTCAGGGATCACACGTACAGAGCTTGTGAAGCTCGTACACAAAACTCAGAAAGCACACCCAGAACTCAGAGCTAATGCACAAGATATGGAACAAAAACATCAGAGCTGGATATTTTGTCTGAAGTTATAGGTTTTGGATACATTTTTTGTGTGATTTGGCACAAAAGTAATTCCATGCAAAACTTTCTTGGTTTTGAGTTACATGTCTTGCACTTCGTTCCAAAACTTTTCAGTTCTGAGCTGAGGGCCCTCCTTATGGAGGTATATTTGGAGCAAAACACCTGAGCACCTGTGACAGTGGAAATTGTAGTTGTATAATATAGTCACGTGTATCAGTAAATTTGAAGTCACAGAGAAAATAACTTAGGATTTGTTAACCTGTAGGGTATTTTTTTCCTCTCCCACAAAACAACTTAATAGTTATACTTTCACATGTGCTCAAATCCAATTGAGCACACAAGCACAAATAATACTGTATAATACGCTCACAGATAAAGTTATTGACTTGTGATTGTGCAAGACAAATATCCAAGAAAATTAAACCCAAAAAACAAAGTATCTGAAAGAAAATAATTTACATCTCTGTAACTCTTATTGCATTCACACACTGATTTACAAATATTGTACATGGCTTGAAAAAATTCTTAATACGAGTGTGTGAGTAACTGTTCAGTTGTATTTGTAGAAGAAAAAAAAAGTTCTATAGGTTTACAACTCCTGAAGTGATTTTCTCTGTGACTTCACGTGACTATCTTCCACACTTACAAATTCATTGAGAAAACTCATATATAAACATATTTTTAAAGATATTTCTTAAGCTTTCTTTGAGAGAAAAAAGTTCAATCTCCACAATTAGTCGTTAATTCCACACATTACCTAGGATCACCTCAATAAGACACAATGCCACCAAGGTGGGATTGTGAGGCCTAGCACTTCCTTCCTCTGAGAAATGTGATCCACATACTGCTTCTTTTCAAACTGCTGCCAACACTACACTACTGGACAGCACAACATTCTTGGAGGAGAAAGCTAACTCCAGATCTGCTATGCCAGCAGACAGACAACGACACAGGCTAGCACTGTTAGACATTATGGCCAAATAATCCCACCCAGAGAGAGTGAGACCAATTTAGCTATCTTGGACTTCCAGCTTCAGATGCCTGAGTTTACACCTTGATCTTCCCAGGCTGGGGACACTCATTTCTGACCTGGCCTGGTATCTTGGGTTCCAAATGCATATGCATGAATTTGTCTGTTGTTCATAAGCAGTTAAATTTTGTTAGCATGATGGTCTTTCTGAGATATATCCAGGCTCTTCAAAATGAGATACTTATAAATAAGGAAGAAGCAGCAATCTGACTCACGTTAATCTTCTGCGTAGAATTTGTGAATCTTTCCATCCATTTATCAATGTTCAGTTTCACACCAACCACTAGAAGAAAGAACAGCAGACCTCCATTATAAGCTTCCAATGTAAGTTGTCTTTTGTAATTTTTTTTTAATTCACATTTCACACAGTGTGAACATAAACGTAAAGTAATATAACAAGCATGTAAGTGCCTGACCATCCACTAACACATCCATCAGCCTTACCTGCAGGTCTGAGCTTCTTTCTTTTCAGAGTAATTTCCACTGCTTTGCTCACTAAAACCGAGTCAGCTGAACAGTAAGAGAAAGAAGATCCTTTAACTTCAGACACAACTTCTCTGTGTTAAAACTCATGTAATGTAACATATCCTACAGAGTAAACAATTGCAAAAATATAAGCAATTTCAGTGCAAGTTCAGTTTTTGCACTTAACAATGTACACAATCTGTATATGGTCACTTTACAAAGAAAAACATGCATCTCCAAAATAGCAAAATTACAGTCCATTAACATTGAGTGGAAGTCAAAGTAAAGACATTTAATTCCAAGTCATTCTGAAGTGTTTAAATAGGGCTATTGATCAATACATTCGTGATTAGTTTTGGTTCTTCATCACCATGCCAACTCTTTCCCAACATTGCATGGAGAGCCATTAACAAGGTCATAATGCTGAGGAATTAATACTCCTCGCAATGGGGAATATGATGCCTTCAGAGACTGTGGGCAGAAATGACATAATTTTCAATTAATAGCAGCTTGGGATATCTTCAAACAGAGACTGTGGGTGGAAATGATGTCAAATAAAGCTGGTAAATCACACATATTGGTAAGAAGGAAAATATGTTCAGTTAATAATAGCATGGGTCAATAAGGCAGAGAACTTCAGGAATTAAAGTTTTAAGTAGCACTTCGTGACACACGAACACAAACTTACAGGCCTCTGGTGGTAAAGGAGTAAAGATGTAAATGTCATTATCCAAGGTCCTCTTGTAGAAACTGGACTCATATGTCTCTGGTTCTTCGGTCCATTCTAGACCAGCGCTAGAACATTCACATGTACACAAATGTTAAACTGTAATGACCAGGAGTCCCATAGGTATTATTTGGGTGGTGGACCAATCTCAGTGTTGTGGTGTGTTAGTGTGTGTTGTGCTGGTACAAGTGGATTAGATACAGCAGTGCTGCTGGAGATTTTAAAGCCCTCAGTGTCACTGATAGACTGTTTTTTTGGATACAAATTGGACTTTGAGATCCAATTACATTTACAATACAAGTATATATATATATATATATATATATATATATATATATATATATATATATATATATATATATATACACACACACAAACACATGCAGTACTGTGCAAAAGTTTTAGACATCCTTTTTTTTTGAGTACAAGTTCTGTTATAGATATTTATTTTATGATTTCTGCATTGTTGAGTCAGTACAAAATCATTTTAGATTTATATTCCCAATAAAAATAATAATAATGTTACAAAAAAATAATTGTATGTCTGTAAAGAAAGCAACTTATTAAAATACAGGTTACATTCAATAAAAAAACAAACTTCTTAAAAGAACTGTGGAAGATTCTCCAAGACACTCAGTAAAACTACCATCTAATTTCTTTATAAAACTCTATAAACTGTACCTAGGACTAATACTTAAGAAAAAATAATAAAAAAGCAAATGGTCATCACATATAATACTGATTTTCTTTTGTTTATTATGGTTTACTGCACATTGCTGTCTTTTTCTTTCAAGTAATAAAAGAAAATTAATTCCATTATTTTTTAAGTCATCCTTACTTTCCAACATTTTTTGCATGTGCCTAAATCTTTTGCACAGTACTGTGTATATATATATATATATATATATATATATATATATATATATCAGAGGCGATTGCTCTAAGACAGCAAGGGAAGCTCAGCTTCCCCTACAGTGTAAAAAAATAAGTGATCAAATATATACTGTTGGGTGTACATGTCATTGAATAAATATGCACTACAACGCGCTCAACTTTTGTTCAGAGTCAGCTTCTTATTACTGGTAAAGACACGGCTTTCCTCTCAATCATTCCCGCAGCTTCACGGTGCTTTAAACAATGTGGATGCTGAGCGTCCACAGAGTTCAATAGCAAAGCGCAGCAAAACGAGACGAGTCATTTGATAAATTCTGGGCTTTGTCCCGCCCATCGGATGCTCAGCGTCTCTGGGAGTCTATGGGGCAGTGGGCTGGCCTCGGCTGGCCCAGACGCTCAGCTTCTGCATGATGATTGGATGATCTGTCTGAGGCTGAATCCCTTTTTGATTGACAGCGAAATGAGCGAATCAGCGATCCTTTGGTGTAGAGATCCATGGGAGCATTACATTTTCATTCTGTTCTGAGTTGAACTGGAGACTTTCTTAATCCTCTTAGTGGCATTTTCTTTGTTAAAAACGACTAGCGAGCTTCTATTTCTGGTGGGGTTTTTTGAAGCTGCTTGTTATTGGAGACTGACTTCTATCACTCTTTCTGACTTCTATCGCAGTTTCTGTCCAGCAGGTGCTGCTGAGCCCCTCCACCGTCACAAAGCACTCACAGGCGGACACACTTCACATGGGCCAAGGCCGTTTAAGCAGCCTAGCTCTGCTGGCCACTGAGAGGACACTAGTCAAGTCCCTGGAAAAGACTCCTTGTTGGTACGACAGGGTCACAGATCATTTTCTTGAAAAGGAATGGAGGGTAGAATTTACGTATAAAAAACCGACACATTTTATGATGTAGGCCAAAATTTAGCTTCCCCTCCTTGAAAGACCAGCATCCGCCACTGTTTCTGATGTAGTAAACACTCCATCACGTTTGTGTGCGCATAAACTATGTTTACACTCTGGCTAAAAATCTAAATTCTCAGAATCTGACATTTGTGATGTGTGTTTTAAACTTAACAGATCTGATGAATGTGTTTACAACTTTAGGAGAGTGGTGTATAGCGTTGTACAACTAGTTTAAGCAACTGGACAAAGATGTAATCCCAAACTATTTAAAGCAGAGCCATACCTTTTGGGATAGACTCTGGTAATGCCTCCTTCTGTGGCCACAAACCGGGCGCTGACTCTGTCATTCCTGCCAGACATATGTATTCAGACACATTATGATATGATTAACACTCAGCAAGCAAAGACGAGTGAGGTACAGTTAACAGCCATAATATAATTAATTAACAATGTGTACATAAAGAGAGCCCATAAAATCACTTATGAGAGGATTTATACCAGATATATTTCACATCATTTTAAATACATGTGCAATAGCATAACTCACAGTTTCTGTAGACTCCAGTGTTTCACTAATTCAGAAGTAACACCAGCATCCAGTAATAACCGATTAACCAGATCCACATTACCTAAGCATGGATAAATAGGAACTGTAAAAAATGTTTAAATGCGGTGTACACTGTTGAATTTTGACAGAGCTAGCCATCATCTAAGCCTTTCCTTATGTGTCCCAAGAAGAAGCATACATCTGAAGCTAATTTTAGCACATATCCATCCTTTTTTGTCCTAAATTTCACTGGTTTGTTTCACATCCCTTGTGATACCACAGCTGAGAATCCAACAGATCATAATTAGCCTCTGGATGAATGAGATGGCTCTCCCTCATCCTCATTAGTGCAATGACCTGTCAGGAACGGCCTGCTCCTCCAGAACATTGCTGGCTCTAGTCACTTATTCTCACTGCAAGGTTACCTAGACTTAGCATGATAATCCCCAGGTAATATTTGGTATCAATATTATGGATGCTTTCATTCATCCAGCTCCTCTGGGTTAAATCCGGAAAAATTCTGGGTTACCTTGTGTGTGTGAAAGGGGCTCAAGTGTGCTGAGATGTGAGAATGTGTTACCAGCAGTTAAACAAGAAGTAACGAAAGTTGACATGTCTTGGAGAAGGAATTAACTATTCTATGTGGGTGGAGAGCTAACTAGTGGGTGGAAAAAATGAGGGGGAAAAAACTGAATTAAAATGTCTGTGATCATAAATGAACAACACTGATTCATTAGCTAGAGATTGGCTACATAGCGGTCAGTTAAAATTGTAGGACAATTAAAGGAATATATGCTATGTGTTGTATTTGTCTTGGTGACTCATATAGTCCAGTAAACCCTGGAATTGTTGTGGGTATGTGGTCCTGATGACAAAACTTACTTGATTTTGATCTTTATGTACCATGTGTAAATGTCTGTTTGGTTCCTACAATAGGGAACAGACCCTAGATCCTGACCTCTGAAGCAGTTATTGCAGAAGTCAGTGAGGAGTAAGAGTTCATAAAAAAAAAGAGGCGAGAAACAGTGCAAGGAAAAAGTAATGTGCAGATTAATTCCCAGCGACATGGAACATGTCTGTATTGCATGGCTGCGTATAACTGCAACAAGCCATCAAAGGAGCGGCGTTGTTTTTTTTTTTTTTTGGGGGGGGTGCTCAGCCTCCTTTGAATGCTTTAAAAATGTCGCGCTGCAGTTCATTAATGCGCAGGCTGGGGTAACTCCTTTATGACACACACCACACACACTTCAGAGAGGGCAGCTGGTGTAACACTCTGCCGCCCGCCCTCCTGATACTGTGTGCTTTTCATTAGGGTCTTATTGAAGGCAGCCCAGGAATTCAGTTTAACTCGAGAGATCTGACCGTAGCCCGCCTTTATAATACCAAGATCATATACAACAATTACAGGGGCCTCCATGACAAATCTTTACAAATGTGAATGGTTTAAATTGAGATTTTTTTTCCCCCCCTTTGGACAAACAGTTTTCAGCCTTGTGATTATGGATTACTCTGTAGAATAATAAATTGAGCATTATTTTACATATGAAAAGAGTCATAAGTGAATAAAGACGGTGCTGAAATGACGATCCACATAATAACACCCATAAGTACACAAGACACTCAGAAACACCCATAAATGATTAAAGATGGGTTTGAAGTGATGGTAAGTAACACTGAAGGCACACACAACAACATACATGTACACTAAAGAAACTCCGGGGATGTTAGGATGTCTGAAATAACAATCAGTTTGCCCAACTGCTCCTTTCATTGCGCTATATTTTGAATGGGTTAACCCTACTTAGTGTGCCCCCACCAAGTTTCCATCATGTCCTTTGGTTCACTCTGTCTTTCTCTCCCTCTCTGGCATGTCCTGCTTTCTTTCACTAACACAGGGTAATTGGAGGTTGCTGGGTGGGTGTGCAGCCACAAGGCCAGCCCCCCCACACGCCTAACACGTGCACTGAAGTGAGTGATCACCGCACCTCCAGTGTTAAGATCAAAGGCTTCTATATAGAAGATGGGGGCAGAACCCAAGCCCACAACAGCCAACCAGAGGGCAATAAATATCATTCGATATTGACTGAAATATGCATGCGTATTAATGGACCTCAAGAGACGTGCTCACTTGGCAGGCTCAAACAAAAGCTTTATTTAATCAGTCAGGGTAAATGTGAGCTTATTCCTCTGGGGAAATGGGTTGAGGAGGTTAGAGTGCTGCTGGAGTGGCACCGTGACTTATTCTTTGTCAGTCTCAACAGTAGTGGTTCCAATTGATGGTCATTATTTGAGAGTCTGACCAGCAGCCCAGAGCTGTGAGGGGAGTATTAAAGCAAGCCTAAAGGTGGACTTGTGTAGCTAAGGAAGTACCAAGAAATTAATAAAAGCATCTCTTAAGAGTTGGTCATTAAATTTAATGAAACAGAAGATTAAGGAAAACACTCATATAAATGATGGGGATCCAATTTTAGGCACAAGTAGTGGGAGCCATGTTTCTCCCTGCCCCCACAGCTTGTGTCTAAACTATGGGTGTATCCTTACTTTTGAGACAACCTGTATTTATAAATATGCATGATCATGCCCACCAGACATATCCTGCTTTCCTCTGCTATTACCTTTGATGAACTCCTAAGACCACACTAGGACAAAAAAAATCTTGATGTTTAAACATCAGACAGATTGAGAATCTAACTTAGAAACAACTAGCAGGCTAATTAACAGGCTTTATTCTATATATAATAACTTGTAAAGTTAGTGCGCCTGAATTTGTTTTACAAGAAGCTGTCTATATGCTGTTTTTCAAACAAAAAAAAGCTTTACACAGTACAGTTTCTCTGCTCTCAAACTGGTGAAACATAAACCCAGGAAAGACAGACAGCCATATGTCCAGCACTTACACAGCGGATGGTTGGGCGTCTTCCGGTCAATGTACTCGTTGAACTCGATCAGGAACTCTGTGTTGTTGCTATTCTGTGGTTTCAGGTCCTTACAATACTCTCTATGAGACATAACACAGGAGAATCTCTCAGGGAATGGTTTAGCGGAAAATCAAATCTACACTCGTCAAAATATGTAGGATATTCAGTCCATCAGAAAATGTAGCCAACAAGCAACAAAAGCTTGTGTTACACCAGTTAGCATTATGCAAACTGCAGGCATTGATCATTACACACTTGCCTCATACCACACAGATATTCAGACATTTCCGATGGATTTTGAGTGTGAAACAACAGACAGTTTGAATAATCCTACTGTTTACTACAAGTTAATTACATTAACCTTGTAGATCCATTTCAAACCTGCAAACTTTGTACAACAAATATGTTTTGCTAGTTCTGACAGAAAAACACAGACTTAAAAGCAAAAACGGAATACTGGAGCATTCTCGGCACTGATTCGTTAGTGAGGACAACATGGTTTTTAAAATCCACCTCTAATAAAAACCTCTAATAAAAAGTTTTTATCATGTCATGTCATGTTGTCATGTGCATGTGTTGTTTATATTGTGCTAAAATACCTGTTATTCACAAAATAAGGCCATGGCTGACCATTTCTGGTTTGAAACTGTAGTGTTCCAAAGATAGTGTCAAATGAAAGAATTCAGATAGCCATGTCATAAACCTAAGGAACAAGTCCTGTTGAATGGTGGGTTGGGGCTTTTGACCTATAGGCAAGTAGCAGGTTTAATGAAGCAAGAGAAAGGTGACTAATTGCATATTCACAGATCTACACAATTTATCTATACAAGGTGTAAAGTTACATCTAAGCCAATTTTAGATGGACTACAGAGGTATGCTGGGATCCTCTTTGAATTGATCCACCCTTTTCCATCCTTGGTCACGTGGGGTACTCTAGTGAATGCAACAGTATGCTGTGTTATGGATGTCGGTATGCTGGGTGATTATTGGTACCAGCACCAGATTAGCTTAGACAAGCATGGCATGTATACTGCTCCATGCTATTTTAGCTCTGCACAGGACATACTACATCTGTCTGAGGGTGAAAGAGATATTTTGTACATTTTCAACAAATGAATTCACACAGTCCTCACATTAGAATCTGCTTAATCCTCTGAAGTAAAAACACATGTATTTGCACTTATCATCTAACACTCTGTAGCTCTCTGTAACCTACCTGGGAGCTATGAAAGTATATCCATACTCTTCAAACTTATCCACCTGTAGACTTTCAGAGACTGAAAAGGAAGAGAAACAAATCAGAATCATGTTTAAGATACAGCAAACAGCTGACACTTAGAGAGCTTTACTGCTGCTATAAATGTTAAAGACATATCTGATATGACACTGTGAAGTGAAGACAAGTGCTGAAGGGTCACGTGATCAAGTGCATTAACACAAACATCCAACCACACTCATTTTCCCAGGGAGAGCTCTGTTTTGGACAAGGACGCTATTTATCTGCGAGCTGGCTGAAACATATTATGACGGATTGAGGCAGCACATCTAGCCTGGAGGCGCCACAACTTCTCTCCAACTTTAACATCCAGCAGAACTGAATCTCACAAAGCAATGTATCAGCAGCTAGCCATCTAGCTGCGCACACACGGGACTTTCCATGCTTATAATATCACACAGTGTATGATACTGGAGGACACATTTATTTAAACTATGATGTAAACTGTTTTCATTTTCTATAAATTAAGTTCCAGGCTCTAAATTCCATCCATCCATTATCTGTAACCGCTTATCCAATTTAGGGTCGCGGGGGGTCCAGAGCCTACCTGGAATCATTGGGCGCAAGGCGGGAATACACCCTGGAGGGGACGCCAGTCCTTCACAGGGCAACACAGACACACACACATTCACTCACACACACGGACATTTTCGAGTCACCAATCCACCTGCAACGTGTGTTTTTGGACTGTGGGAGGAAACCGGAGCACCCGGAGGAAACCCACGCGGACACGGGGAGAACACACCAACTCCTCACAGACAGTCACCCGGAGCGGGAATCGAACCCACAACCTCCAGGCCCCTGGAGCTGTGTGACTGCGACACTACCTGCTGCGGGTGTCTCATGGGTGTTTGGTGTCTAAATTCAGTTCTCAACATAAACATTTTAGACAACACTGTTAAAAATACTGGCTATCATAAATACAGCACAGAAAGAAAAGTCAGCCCCAAAGTCAGCAAAATCAGAATGAACAGTTTTATCCCACATTTTCTGATGTAAGCAGTCCAAAAAAGTTGACTGGGTTGTTTTATTTAATTTATTTATTGTTTTGTGTTGGGAGGCACTTCAGGTACCAAAATTCATTTAAGCTATTCGTTCTTTCAGTGTCAGAAAAGGCGTATATTTTATGAAAAAATTAAATAAAATAGATCACACAAATCAAATATTTAGTTTTAATTGTTGAGTATTTCATTTGCCCTCCTTTTGACTGATGTAGCTTCCATGTTTGTTTGTTATTTTAGCAAGCGTGCTTTTAGTGTTTCAAAATACAGTGACACATTTGCCAATCCAAATCTTAGTCTCGGTATTTGGTTGCATATTCTGTCTCATAATCCAGGTAATCAGTGATGTTGAAGTCCCAAAACAATAGACACGGCATCCCAGACCTCAATATCGGTAAACATGTTTCAATGTGCAGCAAATGGTTCTCACGAGACATAGAACATGCAACCACATGAAAAATGCTGGCAAATTCCTACATTGATCTTCAGATGTGCATCTTTCTTCAGATGCATTTAAAAATAACATAACATGTTATGTTTCGTGATGCCCTTAATCCCCTAAAAGACTTGTGAATTGTTCTACTCTCATTTATTTAGTACTTTTAGTTATTTGTCTAGATACTGGACAGTACAATTAACATTTGAATGACAATGAGGCTGTTATTTGTATTAAATGACTGAAGATAAACTATATTACCAAACGTTTGTGAACACCTGCTCATCCAGCATTTCTTCTAAAATCAAAGATCTTAAAAGTTAGTTTGCCCACCTTCTCTATAATAACAGCTTCTGCTCCTCTGGTATGTATTTAGACTCAATGTTAGAACACTTCTGTAAGGATTTTATGCCATTCAACTATGAGAGACATTGCAAGGTCAGTCAGGTACTGATGTTGTATGATTTGTCCTGGATCACAAAAGCCATTCCACATGTACTGCCTGATGATCTATCATTCCAGAGAACACCGTTCTAGTGCTCCACAGATCTGACGCATGGCATTAAGCATACCGACCTTAAAATCATTCCTTGTCATTTCATAGATTATACAAAGTGTGTCCACAGTGGGTGCACATTGAATATGTGAAATCAATGTCTATAAGAAGTGTTTTCAAACCTTCGAACATATAATGCATACATAGTCTGCGTACATGTATGTGACACATGAAGGATAAGACAAAAGCAGAAAAAGGAAAAACAAATACTTGCCATTTTTCCACAGAGGGTCAAATCCTAAAAAGAGAGGAGAAAAGGGAGGGTGCAATTGACCAAGGCAGTGGGGGGAAGGAGGGGGAAAACAGATTTGGGGTAAAACCACCAGGGTTAAAAGTCACCAATATTTTATTCACAGAGCAAGTCTTGAATAAAATATTGCATTTTGATCAAAAGGACTTGTCTCAGCACACATGGAAGGAAAAAAAAAATGTGAGGAGGGTCTTTAAATGTGGTCATCTGGGCTTGTGGCACTATCTCCACAGCAATGTTTTGGCATCATTCATGAATTATGCATCATGTGAATTTAAACACATTTGGATGGACACAATGACAGAGTAACTATTGAAGAAAAATAATTAATAGTTTCAATTGTTCATATTTTTTTTACCAAAAAGATGCTGGACATGCAAAGAGTGATGTGAATAAAGGCAAATATTTGCCTATTGTCCAGAAAAATGTTTTAAAATAATGCACGGGGGACTTAAAACTGGCAAATTTACGCTACGCTCACATTACAAGCATCATTCATCAATTTCAGAGTTTTTTTCAGATCACATTTGACAGTTCACATTCATAAATATAAGTGGCCTGTATTGGTCTGTAATGTAAACAAATCTGTCCCTGAAACAGCATTCATGCACACACTGATACATTAATTCATGTCATCTTTGTGACCAACAACTAAAATATTGTATATGTGAGATGACCCATATTAAAACTGGAAAAAAGAGACGTGGGTCTGGCTCATATGCATCACATTTTCCTCAGGAGGACAGCAAACAGCTTGTCCACTGTGCATGATTATGAAGAGAAGGTGAAAACAGCCAGCTAGTTTGCTTTTATTGCTGCACCAAGACATTGGTTGAAACCCAAATGTCTCCCTACACAGTGCACAAGTCATAAAATAACAGTTTCTTTACTCACATGATTTGTTGTATGTATATATAAATATATTCGGGTATAAGTTTCACATCCTGCTATTGAACTAGTGCCCTGTTGGGGTGCAGTAGTTCTGAGGTGCATTATGCAATGAATATAGCACTTATTGAGCAGACAGAGTCGACATGTCTAGGTGCATGCGCACAGGCAAACAGATGCATGAAAGCCAATCTGTCAGTTCACACTCATTTCACATGCCCACCAATCAGATACACATCCAATCGAGGTCCACAAATGAAAGTGACTCTGAAAAAATTCGATTTGACATATACACACAGCCCTGAAAATATCAGATATGTTTCACATAATGCAAAGAAAAAAACAATTGAGATTTGAGTCACTTCAGCCTGGTAATGTGAACGTACCCAGACTGTTCCTGAGGCTCACCGAGAGCTAAATAGTTGCATGTAGGGGGTGGTATTTTGGAGACAGGAAACCACAGTGTTACGGTGTCACAGTAACCATATGAACTAAGCTGTGCTATTAGAGAGGAGCCTCAGAACTACTGTCCTGATTATGTATGTATACACACACCATCCTACTCAGCCTGTATCTACATCCAGTAGACACTTAATCCCTTCCACCCACCTAATAGGCCCATTATAAGTGTACAGTCACAGACAAAAGTAAACACCAATGTCAATGCCCCAAATACACACAGTGGTTCAAAGTTGTTTTGATTTATTTTACCCCTACACCACACTCTCACCAAATGAGAAAAGAAAAATATCTTGACATTATTTATCGTACTGTGCAAATAGCTTTCATTTAACAATTGAATTTTGAGTGTTAACTGTATCCAACTTTGCCTTTATTACAGCTTTTATTCTTTTGAGGCAAACTACATTCAGATTTTTAAAAGCAATCTGTAAATCAGAAAGTTCAGTTTTAGAAGCTGGTTGAATTTTACTTATCTTTTCCCAAACCCATTCAGTGATTCAGCTGAGGTCTGGCCTCCTGGGGGACCAGTATACAGTTCTGAGGACATCAGTAGTGTCTTTGTTTCAAACACAGTGTTAAAGGAAATGTCGAAGATTGTAGGGAAACGTAGTTCACTCTGGTTGTTTGCATTCAGAAGCTCTGCATCTTTTAAGGTGGAAAGTTTATTTGAGGACTGAAAAAACTTGTTTTTAGGTGGATGAAGTTTAATTTGTCTGGATGTTTTTATTGACTGTTTGAATTACCACTGAAATTCATTTGTAATTCAAGTTGTTTAGTTTGGTAGCACTTTCGGTAATGTGGTTAGCTCTCTCCTGTGTTTTAGACATTTCCAACTTAAGTGATTCGAAACAGCAAAAAATAATTACATATTTGGAATTTTCTTCATTGTCTAAAAATCCAGATGCCAGTTTGTTTATTTGCTCATTTACAGATCTGGGGCTTCGTAAAAACATTAGGCCAGTTTTGAGCACGCAAACAGACTGAAAACATCTGAATTTTATAAAAAAAAAATTTTTGTTTTTGATTACAATCATGAACTTTGCCTTAAATGATGTCTTCTTAAATATCAGGTTAAATTCTCTCCTAGTGTTGTATAGCTGTTTGGACTGGAAATTAAATAAATGAAGGGTGGGCTCTGATTTTGCACAGTGCTGTACAATTGATGAAATTCTTACTTTGATTTATAAATTGTATTTTTCAAGTATTTTAAACATAAGATAAATCAGGTGTATAAATACATATTTTTAAAAAAAATCTATCTATTTT
This sequence comes from Hoplias malabaricus, assembly GCF_029633855.1. Lineage (NCBI taxonomy): Eukaryota > Metazoa > Chordata > Actinopteri > Characiformes > Erythrinidae > Hoplias > Hoplias malabaricus. Next base: position 42,477,487 of record NC_089803.1, read on the forward strand.
AACGATCTCATGATGAGGACCATTAGACTGATCATATTTTATCAGGATGGTGGATCAGTCTCAGTACAACACTGACATGGTTGTGTCATATTTGTGTGTGCGATGCTTGTACCAGACACGGTGATATTGCAGGATTTTATACAACACGTTTGTGTTACTGCTAAGCTGATAAAGATCCAAGACATAAAAGTATCCAGACAAGAGTAGCTTTGTGGTCAGAAACTGACCACTGGTGAAGGACTAGAAGTGGATGAAAACAATGCTGCACTTACTCTTTACTGAGCACCAGTAAGGAAGAACTACAGAATTTTGGTTGTCTAGAGCAATAAAAAATAGGCACTCACTCACACACAGACACACACATTTTAGAGGATGTTTTTAGGGCAGAGTCTGTGTTACATGGAAGAAATGGAACTGTTAATCCAAACACATGGTCAGAAATACAAGGGGACATAAATATAGGAGTTGTTGTTTGGATCAGTCATGGCTTTGATGATATACCACCAATACAGGCAAAATATTAATGACCTTGCTTAGCATCTCTCTCTCTCACACACACAATAATAAAACAATCTTGAAGCTTACTTGCACACACAAACGTCATGGCAATTCCAAGAGCAAGTATTCCAGTCTCATACACTGATCACATGCTACCTGCATCCATAGCCTCTCACACAGAACTGGGTAATTTTGTATGCTGTGTGTATGAGTTTGATATAAACGTGTGCATGTTTCAGCAGTTACAGTTAGATATACTCATGTCGAACTGTGAATTAAATATATTGTGAGAGTATTAAAGAGAAAGAGAGAGAGAGAGAGAGAGAGATTGGTTGGTTTTATAGTGAGATAACAAGAGGATAATACTTGCCAGAATGACTGGAGGAATTCCCGGCTACAGACAGACAAGGAAAAGAGAGGGGGTGAGAGAGAGAGATAGATAGATAGATAGAGAGAGAGAAGAGTGGGGGGGTTGAGTGAGGATGGGAGGGAACAAAGTAGGAAAGAACATAAGGGATTAACCAATATTTTATTCAACTCTAGAAGCTTTGAATAAGAATATTGTTTTGAAAATGAAAGATTAAAGGCATACTCCATAGTTTTTCTGTCTATCCCCTATCTGCTACATTGGTATGGTGTGGTCAATAGACACAGCCATACCTGAGATAATTTTTGAGAACAGAAGAGACAACAAACTGACTCAAAACATTTTCATAATAGAGGTCAATGGGCCTTCCACTAAAGCATCTTTCCCACTGGTTTCTATTATACATTTATTTTAAGTAACTGTGTTTTCTGAGGTTTTCCAAATACACTGAAGTTACTGTGTGCTAATCAATCACATTCTACAGACACGACAGTTAGAAATTAGGCAGCAAACACTGGAGTATTCCTTTAATGGGTTCAAGTCTGAAGTCTAAAAGAATTTCAGATTGGTTTCTTACTTCTAAAGCCACATGAGAGAGGGGAGAGGTAGAGTGTGGGTAAAACATGGGAGCGGAGGTGTGTCTCTCAGGCCAAAGAGCCTTTTAAAATGTGCAGGGATACACACTTGAGTCTGTTAGTGAGCTGTCTGTCTTGTCTGCTGCAAGCCCAAGGAAGCTGACCACAACTGAGGAGTCCGGCTGGTCCAGCTCTAGGGGGCAGGAGTCGGGGATTCAAAGGGAAGTGTGGAATGGAGGTGTGTGTGTGGGGAAGGCTCTCTGGCAGGAAACTACTCTAAAATATCCCTTCAGTTATACACAGGAAAAGAGAAACCTGTGTTTGGGTTCAATTACCACTTACATTTGGCCTGAGTGATGGTGTCTTCTATTTTAGCCCGGATGTAATAACGACTGTAATCAGGCAGCACTAACGCAAGGCTGAGAGAACGAGAAAGAGAGAGAGAGAGAGAGAGAGAGAGAGAGAGAGAGAGAGAGAGAAGGATGATGATGTAAAGGGGAGAGAATGAATATTAAACAAAAAATAAACCCTGCAAACAATTAGAAATACCCCATAAGGTTTGTGTTCAGTGAACGTGCATGTTTAGATTTCTTGCCCTTCACAGAAAAAGTGATGGGAATGCCCTCTAGTGGCTGCTATACAAATCACTACAGTATTCACCCACATGATCAGGAATATTCATAAAGGGAATTTCACAAGACATACAAAATCTATGAATTTCTATCAATACAAAAATACAAACAAAAACATAAATAAGGAGAGCTATTGTTTTATTGCTGCACCAGCTCATAAACATATATTAAAGTTACCTGTAATCAGTGCCCTTGACTGCAGCCCAGGTGTATGTTCTCAGGCCTTGGTCTATGTAACGCTGCAAAGGAAATTGGAAAACACCAGACTTCACCATTCTCAACAGCATCTTATCAATCCAGTCAATTCAGTTTTATTTTTTCTGTAAAGTTGAAGTATTGATTTGAGATGGATAGGATGTCATCAGCAGTGACTTTTTTTCATCATTCACGGTTGTTGTGATTCATGTTTTCCCATTTTCAGTGTATGTCAACACCATTGACATAATTACCAACGTGTCTACAACAGCAGATGTGACTGCTGTCTGACCACACCAATCTGACGTGTCTTGCAATTTGAACAAAGCGATAAAATATAAGTGGACTGCCAATCAAGTGAACCAGGTGAGATGGTGAATGGCACAGCTGTGATTAAATAAGGATTCTAGAAATAATATTACCTCATCCTGGGATTTTACTAGTGTGTAGAGGGTTTCATTGCCGTTGTGTCCATTTATCATCTTCGTTCTGATCTACATATAGAGAGAAAATGAGAGAGATGTAGAACTGGTTAGAAATGGAAGTCAACTCCTTCATCTCTAAATATATGCTCTTGTTTTGAGCAGAAGAGAAACCAGTAACTTCCTTATTAAGGTTTTAAGTGAATTATTTCCCCATCAGTTTCTCTCATTTTTCCAGGGAAATGTGTCCTCCCACTCTAACCTTTTAAGTCTTGTGTATGTTTGTTGCTTGCTGGTTGGGACACATTTAAAACAGGTGAAAAAACTGACCTTGTCATTACAATGGGCAACGAAAAACAGACGGCAAGCTGTTATTGTGAGAAATTTGAGGAATTTCTACCAAAAATAAAATGCAAACACAAATTTACCCCCACTTTGATCTCATTCTCCAACTCTGCATCCAAGAAATCTAATGTCACTGGCTCCTCAAACCTGGTGTTCTGTTAACAAACAAAAAAGCTTCAAAATTTGGTACAATAAGGTGCTGCTGCTTTACATGCAACTCACAGAACATTATTTTTCAAACAGCATCTGAATGTAATTAATTTGGTTTCCTGGCAATGGTCTGATAAACAGTTCTCTCAAAGAGCCACTTTGAAACATTGCTACGGTTTACCAGCATGTCTGATAACTAAATATTTGGCCACTTTGAAAGAAATATTCAGGATAATTGATGCAGCAAAGTCCTCTGACCTTCGCATGGAAAACATAAACAAAACTATGTGTGGTTTACATCCTAGGAACAGTCACTGTGATAATAGACAGGAAACAGACAGAATGCTCAGGTTATTCCACATCACTGAGAGCCATGATTAGCTTGTTAGTCACAGAAAAGCACTGATCCATTCGGCTAGGAGGAAAAATAGATGAAATAATGCTAAATCAAACAGAGCTGTCACCCACACATGTTAGGGAAAGAGAAGGATCTGGAGAAGGCGGCGATGATAAGGAGAGAGGACAGGGAGAGAGCAAGACAGAGGAGATGAAGAAAGAGAGAACAGGAACAATAGAAAGAAAACAGGGAATGGGTGAAAAGAAAAAAGGGAGAGAGAACAACACAGTAATTAAGTTATATTTAGAAAGAAAGAGAGAGAGAGTGAGAGAGCAAGAAAGAGAGAAACACAAGGAGAGTAAATAGAGATATACACATGTGAGGGGGTACAGAGTCAGAGGGAAAGAGAAAGTGAAGGAACAAAAGAGAGAAAAGAGACAGTGACAAGTAAAATGTAGAAGAGAGAGTGTGTGTGTATGTGTGTGTTAGAGAGAGAAAGAGAGAGAGAGAGACAGAGTCAGAAACAGAGAGTTTTTCAGTACCTCTGGAAGGAGATTTGGATGAAGCAGCACATATCCATTTGGATCGATGGCGAAGTAATATCCATTAGGGCCAAGCTTTCAGGGCGAGGGAAGTGAGATTATGGCTTTTTGAGATTTGTATCAAATAGGAAACAATGGGAAAATGTAAACTGCCATAGGGCAATGAATAATTTATAAAATCTTTATATAAAATCTCCTCACAAATTCAGGCCAGATGATGTGAGAGAAGATGGTAGTAGTAATAATGTGGCCCAGATAGTTGGTTTTTTTTTTTTTTTTTTTTTTAAACAGCAATATGTGAGAGAGAATCATGACTAGAGAAAACAAACAGATCCGGCACATACAGTGAAGCGTGGGGTCAGTCTCTTAATGTCATCCAGCGACACATCGATGGCCATCACGCCCAGAATCAGCTGATTTACATTTTTCTACAGCAAATAATAGAAATCATGGGTCAAAACAGTGGAACGTTTCTAAGCTGTGTTCTTCTTACTTTGAGATCAATTTAATTCTTTATATAACCCCAAATAAAAACAATATGATGATTGTCTTTTCAACCTATATTCAACTGAATACACTACAAAAACAAGATATTCACTCATTTTGAATTTGAAGCCTGCAACAGGTTCCACGTGAGTTGGGACAGGGGCATGTTTACCACTGTGTTACTTCATCTTCCTTTTTAACAACACTCAATAGTGTGGACCAATGTAGTAGGTGTGTCTAACACAGTGGACAGTGAGTAGACAAAGTTTTTAAAAACTCCAGCAGCATTGCTGTGTCTGATCACACATTTGTAGTCTAGTTTACCTTGCCATTTATGTTGACTGTAGTCTTGTTAAACACTGGCAGTGTTCCTGTGATGACCAGGCCCAGCTCCTGTTACACAGCCATAACAGAGAAATTCATAATAATTAATAAGCACAGCTTATTAAATAAAATGGTTTGAATGAAAGGCAGAAAAGAAAAAATACATACAAGTGCATCCTGGTAGACATTGGTCCACTGCACATTTTTGGCTTTTTTGTCAGCTTGCACCATGGGCCTCCCCAGGACATCTAGATACTCCTGTAGACAAGCCAAGATTTGTTTCTCTCTTTTTTTTTTCTTTTTTAATACAGTGTAATATCAGATGAAAAAAACAAATTGCTTCGTAGTCTGTGAATGATCCAGGATTTGCTCCATTGAGCGGGTCCTCCACATGGGGGCAGCCATGATCAAAACGGGTGTACTAAGTAATCTCTGATGAAGCCTGGCCACTAGGTGCCAATACAACTGATGTTTCATAATGAGAAGTATTATTGGAGAAAATTACTTCTGTTTTAAAACATTAGCTCAGCTAAAAATGCAAATATTAAGGAAAATCGATGAATATGAACTGCCCAAAATTAGCATTTTGAAAATGACATCATGCTGATGGTACCTGTTAACTTCTAATAAGTGAAGAAAAAAAGTGTTACTTAATGTATATTGTGATAAATATTGCAGAAGGTGATATAGTGTTTTCCCAGCTCTATCTCCAGCAATGGCTTAGCAATGAGAATGGAGAAGTTCAGTTCACGTGCAGATGCATCAGATCATTTTGTTTAATGCTTTTTTTAGGGAGATTATACAAGTTGAATTAAATGCAATTATATTAAGCTGAATTGACTTGTATAAAAGTAATAATGTACAAATATTTGGACATACATAACATGTTAAACATGACAACGTACATCACAGTACATTACACTGAGGGTTAAGCCACTGACTTAAGCCCAGGTTAGCAGTGGCTCAGCTGGGAAAAATGTACCTGTGTGTTGATCCTGATGGCTCCAATGGATGGAATCTCATAGTAATAGCCTTGAGAAGAAAGACTTTGTTATTATATGTATAATGAATCTTAATAGCAAAACGTGAGAGTTAATATAACAACTGCTTTTATAACTAAAGTCTGTAATAGGACTAAATTATTATTGCGTCAACAAGCTTCAGTTAAGTGTTGTTGTCAGCCTAGCCCTTTACACAAATGCTCCTCTACAGTCACTGCACCTTTTGATTATAATGTGCACCATGAAAGAAAATGACCTAAAATCTTTGCAATCGCTTATTGAGGATGTGAATTGTTTAGCAAAGAACTAAAACTCCACCCAGTCCTACTCATACACTTTCCTGGTTATTGCCTTTTTACCAAAGAATGATTTGTGCGCCGGCTCTTATATCCCCCTGCCTGGGTATTTTTGGAATTTGTTGGAGGTGAACATTTCAGAATGAGCTGAGAAAATATGAAAAGGTAAACGTTTAAATACATCTTTTTTATGTAACAGTTAACTCCTTTACCTTTATTTGAGCAGGCCATCCACTTGATAGGTCCCTTATCATAATTGTGCTGGCCCACAGAGAATGTGAATATGCGAACCTGAAGAGGTGGAGACATAAATAGCCGTTAGCGCTGTCATTCAGCCATGTGTGTTTATTATATTGTGTGTGCCTATTCACCTTGCGATCATGGTTAAGCTCTTCAAAGACTTTAGATGCTCTGTCTTCTCCTCCATCCGTAAAGAGCATGATAATTTTATTGCAATTTGCCCTTGACACATTCACCTACAACACACAAATATATTTCATTAGTGGAAAAAATCATCTCCAGCACTAACATAATGTTGTGTAATCTTTTTCTACCACTTAAAGGAGCAATCAGTCATTACCAGCATTAAATATTTCAAGTATTTTACCAGCCATATAACTATAATTCAAATATAAAACATTTAAATAGATATAATTAAAATATACAAAATTTAGATAAATATCATTCAAATACTCAAAACCCAGATATCATTATTTTTATATATATATATATAGGGCGGCACGGTGGCGCAGCAGGTAGTGCCGCAGTCACACAGCTCCAGGGGCCTAGAGGTTGTGGGTTCGTTTCCCGCTCTGAGTGACTGTCTGTGAGGAGTTGGTGTGTTCTCCCCGTGTCCGCGTGGGTTTCCTCCGGGTGCTCCGGTTTCCTCCCACAGTCCAAAAACACGTTGCAGGTGGGTTGGTGGCTCAAAAGTGTCCGCAGGTGTGAATGTGTGTGTCTGTGTTGCTCTGTGAAGGACTGGCGCCCCCTCCTGGGTGTATTCCCGCCTTGCGCCCAATGATTCCAGGTAGGTTCTGGACCCACCGCGACCCTGAATTGGATAAGCGTTTACAGATAATGAATGAATGAATATATATATCAGTGGCGATTGCTCTAAGACTGCAAGGGAAGCTCAGCTTCCTCTAAAATGTAAAAAATAAGTGATCAAATATATACTGTTGTGTGTACATGTCAGTGAATAAATATGCACTACAACGCGCTCAACTTTTGTTCAGAATCAGCTTCTTATCACTGGTAACGACGCGGCTTTCCTCTCAATCATTTCCACAGTTTCACAGTGCTTTAAACGGTTCAATATGGAAGCAGCAAAGTGCAGCAAAACGAGACGAGTCATTTGATAAATGCTGGGCTTTGTCCCGCCCATCGGATGCTCAGCGTCTCTGGGGGTCTATGGGGCAGTGGGCTGGCCTTGGCTGGCCCGGACGCTCAGCTTCTGCATGATGATTGGATGATCTGTCTGAGGCGGAATCCCTTTATGACTGACAGCGAAATGAGCGAATCAGCGATCCTTTGGTGTAAAGATACGTGGGCGCACAGGTGGACACACTTCACATGGGCCATAAGAGCCACATAGGCCGTTTAAGCAGCCTAGCTCTGCTGGCCATTGAGAGGACACTAGTCAAGTCCCTGGAAAAGACGTCTTGTTGGTACGACAGGGTCAAAGCGACGAAATGGCCAGATGATCTGTCTACTCTCAGGACATTCCAGCTTTATTAAAGAAAAAATTAATAGTGTTGCAAACGCTTGTGTTGGCAAAAAAAGATGGAACAGTGGTTCCAGATAAAGCCAGTAAAAAGTTCAGAGAAGCCACCTGTAAGTTGGTCGTGGCTGTGCATATCACCCATGAGTATACACTATCAGAAAAAAAAAACATGTAAGAAGTAAATGATGAAATGCATAATCTACATTGTGTTCTTTGCTGTGTCCTGGCAAATGAGAATTTAACAGCAGTGAAAATGAAGAAGCATCCTGAAACAAGACACCCCCATCAAAATCCAATTAAGTTGTGTGTGTTTGTGTCTGGCCATATGGACTCCTCCTCCCTCTTCCCCTTCAACACAGATTGCCTGATGTGCCTGTGTCCCATGTAAGATCTATTTTTTTTTTATTGCAATTATTTATTTATTTATTTTTTGCTTTGTTTCTGCTTTCTCTTGTATGGCACGGTTAATGCTTGAGGGATATTAGCCATAAGAGTATACTATCAAATCAAGGAAAGTGGGGGCTCGCAAGAATGAAAAAACCTTTTGAATGGGTTGTTTTTTGCAGGAATCAAGAAAATATTTCACAGCTCAGTCCTTCGGCAACCAGCAGATGTCACTATCTACTACATCACTGGAAATACCATAGGCTACATGTAACATGTTTCTAAGGGTCTTCAGAAAAACTAGATAGAATCACTTGCTTCAGACTAAAATATAGGGGCACTTTAGGGGCATTGAAACATAAATTAGCTGAATTTAGCCCATATTTGCAGTATGACATAAATTACAGTACCATCACCAATATCATACACAGCTGACATCATTCTCTTTTAATCAATCCTGGTTACTCTTTTAAAACATATTTATATATAATATTCTCACACTTCAGGAATTCACGTTGTGCATAAAGATTTAACTTTAAATGTACAGTGAAGTTTCCTGGATTTTCAACTACTGTTGTAATATGAGTAAAGTAATACTGACCATAGAGAGTTGTTCAAAAGCCATTTTGAAGCCTTCCTTGTAATCGGTGGTGCCATTGGCCTTGATATTCTGCACCGCTTTCTTCAAGATCTTTTTGTTGCGTACGTTGGCCTGGACCAGGTGCTTGAAGCAGGCCACTGGCTGTGCCGTGTAATTGAACTGAAGACAATAGAAAAACAGTACTGGTCTCAGCAGCGTTCATAGCATAACACTTCCACAGGAATACAGTTAGGCGCTCACATTGGATGGACAAATGGACAGTTTGCAAAATATTGATTCATAGGCCTCTTTAGCCCCAGAATCTTCTTAATAAGGTACTTCCTCCCTAAATAGGAGGGAAAACATTTGCAGAAAAAATAAATAAATAAAAACAGAGACCACATTGAAATACACTACCTGCTCTTCCAAAATCAGGGGTCTTTAAAATTATTTTGTCTACCATTAGCAGCAGTATTAGTAGCTACTGTTATTGGAAAGCTTTACACAAGAGCACTGACGAGGGCAGGTCAGGTTACTGCAGCTCATCCCAAAGGGATTGATTGGAGCTCCATCATTCCAGAAAACAGTTGCGCTGCTCCAAAACCCAGTGCATCTTATTCCATGCCCTTCTATGGAAGTTACAAAGCTTGGATATGCAATAATGGGACCAACCTAAACAAACAATAAATATAAGAGATGTCAAATAATCTTGGACATATAGTGTATTCTCAATAGAATGCTGCTTTTTTACCCATGCCCTTTGCATATATAACACCAGCATGGACTGGCCACACACATATATATATACAAGTATGGCTCCATGTACGCATTACTTTCTTTGCAAATGTGAATCAGTTAAGGGGTAGGGCTGCCCCTGCAATGTACTGATACCTATAAATAGAAGGTTTAATTTTGTCTAATGGAAGCACTCATGATCATGTGATCAACAGTAATACATAAAGACTCAACAGTCTCCATCATCTCCACTGCACACACTGCCACAGCAGAAGACTGTAGGTAATTTCATTGATGGGATACAGGGGTGGGGTGCAGAGTGAATGAGAGGTGAGAGACATCCGGCGAGCGACATACCACCCCTCCCAGCACACAAAAGCCCCACCAAGTGTCCCTGCTGTTAGGAAGGTATGCCACAACACTTTGATAAATGGCTTCATTAGTTCAACTAAAAGTCCTTTGGCTCAGTGCCACTGATACACTTACACTGACAGATTTCATTAGCATCGAGCCAGGGTCACAAAGCTGACCTAGCCACATAAAATATGGCCTTAAATTAATCAGAGAAATGGAAAGAGAAATCAAAGTAGGAGTGACACACACCACTCATATTATTTTAAAGTCATATGTATGGCCTTGGTTTATCCCTGTCAACATTGTAGTAAGTAAAATTAACTGGAAGGATTCCAGCAAATTCCCAACAAATATAGACGAATGCATCACAGAGGACTCTAGCATTGTCCAGTGAAAACTATGTATCTCTAAATATAGTAACTTTACAGAAGATACACACACACACACACACACACACACACTACTCAAAAATATATTGGGAACACTTAAACAACACAATGTAACTCCAAGTCTATTACACATCTATGAAATCAACCTGTCCAGTTAGGAAGCAATACTGATTGTGAATGAATTTTCATCTGCTGTTCTGCAAATGGTACAGACAACAGGTAGAAATGAGAGGCAATTAGCAAGACATTGAGACACCTATAAAGAAATGGTTCTGCAGGTGATGACCACAGACCATTTCCCTGTTCTCATCCTTTCTGTCTGATGTTTTGGTCACTTTTGCATTTTGTAGTGCTCTCACTCCTAGAGGTAGCATGAGGCGTTGTCTACAACCTAAATAAGTTGCTCAGGTAGTGCAGCTCATCCAAGATAGCACATCAACGCGAGCTGTGGCAAGAAGGTTTGCTGTGTCTGTCAGCACAGTGTCCAGAGCATGGAGGAGATACCAGGAGACAGGCCAGTACACCAGGAGATGAGGAGGGGGCTGTAGGAGGGCAACAACCCAGCAGGAGGACCGCTACCTCCTCCTTTGTGCAAGGAAGAACCGGAGGAGCAGTGCCAGAGCCCTGCAAATTGACCTCCAGCAGTCCACTAATATCCATGTTTCTGCACAAACTGTCAGAAACAGACTCCATGAAGATAGTATGAGGGCCTGACGTTCACAAATGGAGCTTGTGCTTATAGCCCAATACTGTGCAGGGTGATTGGCATTTGCCAGATAAAACCAAGATTGGCAGATTTGTCATTGGCGCCCTATGCTCTTCACGGATGAGAGCAGGTTCACACTGAGCACATGTGACAGATGTGACAGAGTCTGGAGACACAGTGGAGAATGTTTTACTGCCTGCAACATCCTCCAGTATGACCAGTTTGGCAGTAGGTAAGTAATGGTGTGGGGAGGCATTTCTTTGAAGGGCTACACAGCCCTACATGTACTAACCAGAGGTACCCTGACTGCCATTAGGTACCGGAATGAGATCCTCAGACCCATTGTGAGACCATATGCTGGTGCAGTGGGCGCTGGGTTCCTTCCGATGCATGACAATACTAGGCCTGATGTGGCTGAAGTGTGTCAGCAGTTCCTTCATGATGAAGGCATTGATGCTATGGACTGGCCAAGAGTTGTCTGATGCTTAAATCCAGATCTAGGAGGAGATCCCTCAGGAGAACATCCACCACCTCATCAGGAGCATGCCCATGCATTGTAGAGAGGTGACGTGGAGACCACAAACTACTGAGCCTCATTTATAATTGTCGTGTGCAACAACAACAATATGGAGAGCCAAACAATAACTATTCACAAATGAATATATCCCAATCTGTGTCTCAGTCTGCAGTTTGTACAAATACAGTTAAATTTATAAATACATGTTTTATTTTCATAGATATTTCATAATTTTATGCAAAAATAAATACATTTTTTTAAATTTACATTGCATATATTTGTAAAGTCGAAGTCTCGAATTTAAAATTTATTTGTAAATTGTAGAATCTGCATTTGTGGAACTAGTTTTTCGTGACATGTATTTGTCACCCCTTTTCTCAGTTGCTGTTTTCGGCTCATTTTAGAGCAGTTTGTACTACTCCAATTTAACAATAGATATCTTGAGTTCTACAAATAGTAGATTTATCATTCAAGGCTTAAACTGATGTAGACACCTGTGCCAAGGCATTTACTTTATTTTTTTAATTTGATGCCAGACGCATGTTTACAAGCCTTCTGTCTCATCAGTAAAGGAGGATCAATACAATATTTTGGATTTATAACAAGTCACAGCAAAATAATCATGTACTTATGAAACAAATGAGCTGCTGTTGTTTTACAATAATGTGCCCCCAGTACCCATACCACAAAAAATCTTTCATTGTTTGGGTTATTTTGATAGGAAGCAGAAAATGCCATTAACAGTAATTTTTTACAAGATGATGTCTGCTAAAAACTAAAAGCAAGTTTTTACATATATTTCCTTCACATTTTTCACCTGAAAATGAATAGTCATCTTGACTGAGAAATCTCAAACTTTTGCATTGTACTATACTCACCACTGTACTCACTATACTCACTATACTCAACACTGAAAACACTGCTGTCTTTTCTTTCTGTGACAATGTAATCATTTTATCAGCTATATCTATCTCACCTGAAAAGATCAAGTGGAGACCATGCTCTATATATACTTATTAATAACACGCAAAGGATAACTGACAAAATATTATATCAATACCTCAGTGAAGTATAAAACATTGCACTGGAGTTTAATTTCAAAAGATCAGGTTGAAACAGGGAGTGTAATAAGAAGTGAACGTTTCCTCTTTATACTGCCCTGCTCAGTGAACTCCGGAGAGCTCTGTTACTCTCAGACATTCAAATCACTCCCAGCAGGATTTCCACAATAAACTCAGCTTCTTAAGAGGCCATGGTTTATTATTCCTGAGCAGTTTCACATCACCATGGGCCTTGTTGCCTGTAAATCAGTAAAATAAAGCATTTATTGATTGAATTTGTGCAGGTTTTAGATTTTAATTATGAAATGTGAATTCAAATTTGCATGTTTTGCATGAAATTATTCTAAAATAATTAATACATTTACAAACAAAACTAGAGGGTGAAAGTTCGTGAACTTTCGTGAATTTGGCTTGTCGTGTATTGCTAGCATTGTTGCAACATTAGCTTATATGCTGCTTAATAGATATGACATTAAATTTATAGAACAATTTATCCAATATCCACCTTAAAAATCCACCTTAAGTAAGCGACCTCTTAATTGAAATAGTCACCTCAAAAAGCCTGCCATTATATTTTGCAGGCCATCTTTAAAAAAATCCACATTAAAATAATCAGCCACTTTAGTTAGGCTTCCACATTAAGTAAATGACTATGCTACATCAGACAAAACAGACACCTTAAAAAACCCTACCACCTTAAAAAGACTCCCATCATATTTAGACTACTTTGTTCAATAAACTTCTGCTGAAATTTTACATTCCACCTTAAGAATCCAGCCACATTTATCCGGGGCTTCCTTAAGTCAGTGGGATATGCTGTTATTCTTATGCATTAGGCTCTATGTGTATGAGTCTGTGTGTTTTGTCTGTGAGTGTCTGTGTGAGTGTGGCAGTTAAATGCCAGTGCTCCGGAAAGTTCTGCCATAGATTTCATAGGAGAGGACCATTTCCTGTTTGAACAAGTGCTGTAAGAAAAACCATACCCCACATTGAAAAACTAATCACATTGTACGAGAAAGAACCCTTTCTCACGCAAATATTTTGAGCAAGCAAGAAGGTTTCTGCGCATGCTCGGATATTTTCTTGAACATACACTACAATCTACACATCTTGCTGTCCTGTCCTGTGTACTAGCTACACACTTACAGCCATTAAAAATGGGCCTCAGTTTCAGCCAATCAGAAGTGACAAATTACAAAGGTAATTTCTGATTGGATGGCTTGACCACCAAGTGGGCGAGACATACAGGCCAGCAAGGAGGTGGTTAGGGGGAAAATCTGAAAATGTCCTCTGAACGGCAACAGACCACCACAGTAATTTTATTTTATATTCACTGAATTGGCAACATTATAGAGTTTTTATCTGTTTTTGGCCTTATGTTTACCTTGTTTTACTGAGTCAGCAACGTAGCTGATGTTCTAAAAATAATCTACATAGTGTAAAATAGTGTTAGCAATGACTGTAAATAGTACTGCAACTACTGTAGAAACTACTCTATTAGTAATAGAAATGCCAAAAACAGATAAAAACTCTACAATGTTCCCAATTCAATTAATATAAAATAAAATTACTAGCTATGGTGGTCTGTTGCTGTGCAGATGACATTTTCAGATTTTCTCCCTAACCACCTCCCATTTACCAGCCTGTATGTCTCACCCACTTGGTGGTCAAGTACAAACCTTTGTCATTTGTCTGATTGGCTGAAACTGAGGCCCTTTGTAATGGCTGTAAGTGTGGAGTGAGCGCGCAGGACAGAAGAGCAAGATGTGTAAGTTGTAGTGTGAATTCAAGAAATCTTCCTGCTCTCTCAAACAATCTGTGCACAGAAAGCTTCTTGCTCACTCATAACGTCTCTAGGTTAAATTATAAGGAAGTGTTTGGCTGAAAAGTAGAAAAAAGCTTTCCAGGCAGAGGAGCTAGAGTGTGATTACATCATGCACTCTAGTCATCCCCCATTGACATGAATGGAGGGATACTGAAGTAGAGATAAAATGGGATGGATGAGTGTGAAAGGTCGGTGATGGGTCCCGGTGTATCAGGGTCCAACTGTGTGAAATCTCGTGGCTGTAGCTTCAAAACTGACAGTTAGAGTAGATTGAAATTTTGGCCAATGTGTTCCTATGGGAAAAATTCCAATTTGGAAGCTCATATTCCGAAATCCATAACTCGGATAGCTCTAAAAAGCACAAGCAAAATAATTGGCTATAGGTAAAATTTTGTGTTTGTGACCTGAAAACCCTAGGAGGAGTATCATTACAAAAATAGCAAAGAGATGAAGAACAAGAAGAAGATTACGAAGAACAGTTATTTGGCTTTGACTAGCCAAATTAATAAAGAGGCCTAAAATTATTTCTAAAAGCTCAAATATACATTTATGAGAAAATATATAACTTTTGTAAATTTGTATTAAGCATATTAAAAGAAATAGGAATAGAAATTGATTTAATATTAATTAATTATACACTTTAAATAAGTTCTTTAGTGCTCACAGCACTTACGTCAAGAAGTCACAGCATTTATAGTGTTAAACTGTGAGTTAGGACTCTAATGATGCGTATTTGCTTTGTTGTTTTTCTTCATCATGCTGAGTGTTTTATTATATTATTTTGTCTTTTCTGTAAGGTTAATGAAGATCTGCAGCTTCTATCTTCCACAAAGCAATTCCCATTTTCCCTACACTGTGTTCCTCCTTGATAGCATGACACGTGTGGAACTACAGGAGGTGGAACAATACATAATGCTGTTAAACCAATTAAACTCCAGTTCTCCATTTTTCATATTTTGTTAAAGTAGCACTTGGGCTCAGGCCTGGTCCCACTTACAATAAAAATAGTCCATCTGTTTCTCAATATAATCTGTTAGCTTCTCTTCAGCTCGTTCATCAATACACCCACTAAACCACCTACTGAGCAGGTTTTGTTTGGGTGATGGATCACTTGCAGCATCACAATGACAGTGATGTTTTGTTACCTGCTCAGTGAAGGTCCTGTGGCACTCCTGACCATTAATGAATGGATGACAGAAACTAGGGCGGCACGGTGGCAAAGTCACACAGCTCCAGGGGCCTTGTGGGTTGTGGGTTCGATTCCCGCTCCAGGTGACTGTCTGTGAGGAGTTGGTGTGTTCTCCCTGTGTCCGCATGTGTTTCTCCGGGTGCTCCGGTTTCCTCCCATAGTCCAAAAAACACACGTTGGTAGGTGGATTGGCGACTCGAAAGTGTCCGTAGGTGTGAGTGTTTGAGTGAATGTGTGTGTGTGTCTGTGTTGCCCTGTGAAGGACTGGCGCCCCCTCCAGGGTGTATTCCCGCCTTGCGCCCAATGATTCCAGGTAGGCTCTGGACCCACCGCGACCCTGAACTGGATAAGCAGTTACAGATAATGAATGAATGAATGACAGAAACTATGCAAAAGACTTCAGTCTAGAATTGTAGAACTACCAAAGCGTACATGTACACTCAGAGAAAAACTGTCACCGGGGGCAAGACTATTTAGCTTAACTTAATTTAGCTTTTTTTGTGGGAAAAATAGAGAAAAAAATATATAGAGAAAGAGATACTCACAGAAATTATGTTGACATAATCATCATCAGCGAGTGTCTCTAGCATCTCACTAACAGAAGTGCAGATTAGTTTCAGTGTCAATCCAGATACACTCCCACTCCTACACAGAACAAAAGAGTTGTACTCAGTACATAATAGAGTCAAAACAAGGTTTTGCTTGAGCCAGCTTTTGGTGAATAAACCAAATCGTAGTAAAATGCATAGCTGCTCATCTATATTTTCTTTGAAAATTAAGACTATTAATACAGAGTTACTTCCCCTTTGTTGCAATAACAGTTTTTAATTTTCTGTGTGGGCATTACTAAAGAATTTAAAATATATCTGTAATGATTTGATGTCATTCAGCTACAAGACATTAGTGAGGTCAGGAACTGATTGTGGATAATTAGTTTAGGATCAAAAACACCAATCCAACTCATCCCTAAATTACTGGGGATTGTGCTTCATTACTCCATAAAGCACACTTCTACTGCTCCACAGCCCAGGGCTGGAGGATTTCATACCTTAAGCTCATGTGCAGCTTTTCCTCTTACATTTCACTCTTTTCTGTGGAGATTATAAAAGCTGTTTGTCCAATATTCTGTTTTTAAATAAGAACCTACTATTCATTTAGAATACATTTGTGGAAATGAGACAAAGTGTGTGAGTGAATGTGTGTGTGTGTCTGTGTTGCCCTGTGAAGGACAGGCGTCCCCTCCAGGGTGTATTCCCGCCTTGCGCCCGATGATTCCAGGTAGGCTCTGGACCCCCCGCGACCCTAAATTGGATAAGCGGTTACAGATAATGGATGGATGGATGAAATGAGACAAAAGCATTCAATTTTAATAAATTATTTTAATTATTTCATGTTCTTGATTTTAAAACAGTCTCAAAGCTCTCAGCTTCACGAAATTTAAGAATTTAATATTAAAAAATGTAGTTATCACAGTGACTATATATGGTTTTGTTGTTTCTTAAAACAGATCTGGAGATGCCTCAGTTATCAAGTGTATATGGCAGCCTGTGTCAGATATAGTAGCTGAAATAATACATTAAAAAGGACTAGATGCAGGCCAAAAAATTGCATTGGATAAAGCAAGAAAGAAAGAGGCACTAAAAAGCCTAAAAAGGCTAAAGTAGTGAGGTTTTATATTACATATTTATAGGCTAATAAACAATAATCACTCAGAGAGGTGTGTGTTTGGGATTACTAATCTATCATTAAACTAAACTGAAATGCTCCAGAGGACCACTTAAGCCCCCCCACCATATGAGGCCTTTATCCAGGAGAGTAATTGCACAATAAGGGATCCAAAGGGTCATAAACAGCTTTTGAATGTAATAACTCGTATAATCACATGCTTAAATGCTTAAGGAGTCATGGTGCTTCTAGCAGATGGTAACCTAACAACCGTTTCTCTATACCAGGCTCAGCTCTGGGTGGTGGATCATTTTCAGAGCTGGTGGTGTTATATCAGTGTTTTGTGCTGACATGAGTGGATTAGTGGTATTCCAACTTGTTAAAACCCTCTACCCTCTATATTCATAGGAGTCTGTTTAATATTCAGATCCTTTTAAATGAGTTAGAAAGAATGTTGTGAACTACTCATTAGCACCTAAGCTTATTAACACCATCATGGTTGTGTGCAATCAAATCAAAAATCCCCACAGAAATGTTGCGATTTTATAGTGTAACATATATCTCTTATAACAAATTCTTTTGATTTCAGACAAAAATTGCTGAATTAGCCTTTTGGGCACACCTTCTGTATGCAAACATATTTCCCACTTTCTGTCTCTCACTTGATAAATGACTCTTGATGCTCAGTATGTTCTGAATGTGAATGTGAATGTGTCTTACAAGCAAAAATGTGATACTGCAGGTTTCATATTCAAAAAGTTTGAGGAAAAGTCTTGACTCACGCATCCACCAGAATCAGCATGTCCTTAGGTGAGGCTGCTCCCTGAATATACCTATTTTTCAGGAAATAACAAACTCAATCAGGGAGAAATAGGTAACAGGGAAATGTTGAGAGACACGAGAGAGAACTGCAGAACTAAACTTTTCACCTGTGTCACACACCTAAACAGTGCATTGAAATCTTTGTCTTGTATATTCCAAATAAAATTGCATTCTTTGTATATGGGACAAAGAATCGGAAGCCCCAAACAGATCCCTACTTCTGAGGGAACCTGACCCAACCAACCCCAACTAATGATACTGAATTTAAACCCTGAATCCAACCCAAACCCACCACAAATTTGATATATATCAGACACTATTCTCAACAGATTTGCTTTGTCGCTAAGTGCAAGGGCTGATAAATTCAACCTAGGAGCTTTTGTTTTACAGCTAATGTTTTACTAATGTTATAGGACTGTGCATATGAAAAAGAGAAGAGTGGGGAGTGGCGGGCTTACATGTAGCCTTGTGACATTGCATCCACTATATTTAAGTGTACTGACAATGTACAAAATATAATACAAACCTCAGCTAAATCCATGCCAAAACATGCACTCATACACTCTCAGACGCACCCATTACCCATAATATATTTACTCACCATGGCCTCCGGCGTACATCATACAGGTCAATTTTATTGGGTGTTTTCCTTGTATCCATCCATGGTGAGGCTGCAAATGGTATAACAGGTTTATTATTGTATTTCAGTTAGTGATTTTGAGGTGAACTGATTTTTGTGAATTTGTGTGTTTGTGAGCATTTATTTATGTGTGGATTGTGCTTATAATGTGTTTACATTTGTGTGTACTAATGACTAAATCTATGCTGAAATTATCTTGAAGAACATTTGGAAACCACTGTGCATGAATAGAACATATTTCACAATTGTAACTTGTTGACAATATTGCCTCTGTGGTTATCTACAGTTAACAGTCCGGAACAATATGACTTTTCTTAAATCAGACATTTCTCATAGGTACTGTATTTGCCAACAATAATTTAATCTGATATCTGATATCTATGACACAAATTGCATCAGAAGTGTACAGAGCGTACACAAGTAACAGGGTTCACTGAAAGCAGATTTGTTCCAACCAAGGAGTATTTATATATTACACGGGTAACAGAATACTGTAGATCATTCTTGGCACATACACAAGCCTTTTATAACATCTGACATAAACCTTCATAAACATCTATTTCACCAAATGTTAGTTGTCATAATGTTTTTTAGGGTGAAACTGACTGAAGCAACCTTTATGAATACTGACGCTTTTTGGCATAAGCCTTTACATATGTTTATATAGGTTCATGTCTGACATTGCAGGGTTTCCAGCAGTGCTTTACAGTTAGACGCTGACAACAACATCCACCACCACAATCCGTTTCATGCAATTTGTTCAGTTTCTTAACAAGGCTTCCAATGTGTTTGCACGTGGATTTCTGTTATGTCCAGTGATCCAGGATTAATCTATCCATTGTAGAAAATATTCAATAATAAGACATCCTACAAAGTACCAAAGTCACATTCTGTAACTCATTTAATGTATTATTCCTCAGTTTTCAGTCACAAACGCGTTCTGAAGTATAATCCAGTGTTTAAGATGAGCTGTGGGTAGTCTGAGTTTCCCTGTGGCTGTGTGTACATGAGGTCAGAGCATGTGCAGCCTATGCTTGTAAACAATGTTTTGAATCATTGATTTGCATTTGGGGCGGCACGGTGGCGCAGCAGGTAGTGTCGCAGTCACACAGCTCCAGGGGCCTGGAGGTTGTGGGTTCGATTCCCGCTCCGGGTGACTGTCTGTGAGGAGTTGGTGTGTTCTCCCCGTGTCAGCGTGGGTTTCCTCCGGGTGCTCCGGTTTCCTCCCACAGTCCAAAAACACACGTTGCAGGTGGATTGGCGACTCGAAAGTGTCCGTAGGTATGAGTGTGTGAGTGAATGTGTGTGTGTCTGTGTTGCCCTGTGAAGGACTGGCGTCCCCTCCAGGGTGTATTCCCGCCTTGCGCCCAATGATTCCAGGTAGGCTCTGGACCCCCCGCGACCCTAAATTGGATAAGCGGTACAGATAATGGATGGATGGATGGATGGATTTGCATTTGCAGTAAATTTATGAATCGATTCATTAAGTGAGTCGACTCTACCCTCAACTCATTGTGTAAGCTCCTCAAAATACCAATACACCACACAGAGCACATAATTCTTGAAATATCATTGGATTTTTATCACACCGAATGATGACCCAGTTTGTTTCTTGAGCTTTGATTCCCAACGGGGGCATGCAGCGACCCCCAGCCCCCACTCATCACAAACAAGAACTAGTGAATCACAAACCCCCCTCCCTACTGCCAACAAACCAAATAGTCACCACCTTGACTAACTAAATTTCTGCAGGAAAACCTGTATTTTGGCTTATTTAGGTGTCACTTTGTCCTGCACGAAAGCTTCGCCATCATATCTTGTTGATTTATCCATAGATCTGCCATGAACATTATCCAGCATTGTATATAATGTTTAGCCTCCAGGCTTAAAGTTATTTACACTACTGATACTGCCATTTTGTTTGCTGATAAAAGTTATATTAGTATTAACTCTAAATGTGATAATAAGCTGTGATGAAATGCATTTAAAAATAATGGCATCAATTTTCTTTGCTATTAACCTGTTAAATTTGACACCACTAGATTCTACATTTGGTTTCTGTATTTCTGTAAATACATAGTGTTGAGCTATACATACTCAATTTTTACTTGTACCTCAGAAAGCAGAATTAAACCATTCAATTCCTTGACTTATTCAAATAAAAGTTTTCTTCTTTTTTACTAAATGGAGACCAGCTTAATTTTCCTTTGATCCCTACAATGAAGCTAATGCAAAATCATTTCCAAACATTCAGTTGTAAACATTAGCAAAGTTTGAGTTGGCTGTTTGTGAAACTGACCTGGGAAGTATCTGGCGAGTCCAGTAGCGCTACCGAACACCTGCCACATCAGTGAGGGGTCCTCCCTTTTATTCTTCTGAAACACTTCATCCAGCGCGCTTGTCCAGGCAAGCTCATTCAGAATTATTGTGGCTGCAAAACAAGCAAGTACATCCTGGGTTAACGCTAATCTGTTGGCACCTTGTTAATTGCTATGTCTATTAGAGGATATTAGATGTCTATTAGAGGATATCAGACATCATACAACAATCTGTGTATAAACGGTTACAATGATGCCAAGATTTCATCCCTGGAAGAAAGATGATCAGACAGAAAATCATCTCCACACACACACACACACACACATCATGCAGAATCTACTGAGGTTTAATGCAAAATTGTCTTAACAAGCATTAGTATTTTCATAAATACAAAGCAGTAATTCAGAGAACATTAAATTTAATTAGTAGTTTTTCATATTTCAAGTTTCATAAAACTAGGCAACTGACTTAGGAGTAATTGTACATGTGACTTTGAGCAACTCTCAGCAGTCAGTTTTGTAAAACTAATAGTGCTAAGAGCTCAGTATACAATATTTCAGTAATACAAAACAAGTAGAGAGGGCTTGTTGAGACGGAAGGAAAAGGCCTTTGGCAGAGGAGCTATTAGCTAATGCAGTCTAAATGCGATTAGTGGAAATGGCAACCCTTTCTCAAAAAAACAAAACAAAAAAAAAACAAAAAACAAACAAACAAAAAGGGAAAAAAAACCCAAGAGATCAAACTGACAAGAAGTGCCCCACAAGCTCTGCATTAAAAACCAAGCAATGTTTATGGGACAATACAAAAAAACAATTAATTAGTTTCTACCTTCTAAAGTCACTGTGTAAAGACTGCAGTGAATCCAGGAGAATTCTGCTGAATGTTTATCAGTATAGCAATGTCTCTTGATGAAGGGTGTAATCTGTGCATGAAATGTTTTCTCTAGGTTTCATCTCCATTAATTTTGTTTTAAAATTTTGTTTTTGAAATTAGCATTCAAAATTTACTAGAGATGAGTTACAATGTTTTTGAGTCATGAACTTTCATTTGTAAAATGAATATTTGAAGTAAGTAATATAATTTTGAATAATTTTATAATATAAATGTTGAGAAAAACATTACAAACTATTTTACTAGCAAATTAAACAATTATCCTGAGATGTTGGTAAATGGATTAAAAAAAAAAAGTATTGTTCTGTATTCTATGCCTCTTAGCTTTAAGAGGCATAGCAATCAAATGAGTCACACAAAATATAACCTGGCAAATATTAATAATATTAATATTATAATATATATTAATTACAAATATATATAAATTTAGCCATATTAGAAAGTCTCTTACATAGGACATTTTTAAACTCAATTATTTTTTTCTTATTTATTTTAGGAAATGGTCTAAGGATAATAAGTTGACTGTGGCAATAAAATCTCTTGGAAGGGAATCACAATATTATCAAATTCTCTCTAAACATAATATGTTGAAGTTTTGCCAATCAAAATTATGTACTTTAACATTTGGTGTGTAAGACTGCTTATAACATTGTTCATAATATTGCACCTGCATGTTTGAAGGAATTTGTACAGCTTTTTTATAAGGTTTGCCTCCAGGGGGTAGTGTACAATTCCCACACAAGATTCCTCTTTTGCACAACCTGCTTTTTCTTAAAAGTATTCAGGTATCAGGACAAGATTTAACAAATGCCCAATATATTATTTTCTTCAAATTTAAATAAATAAATAAACAAAAGGCGTAACAGGTCATGCCGCTGTTAAAATAGCTCTGAGCTCAGGGGTTGTGGGTTCAAAGCCCAACTCCCACAGTGTCAATGTCTGGGAGGAGGTTGACGTGTTCTCCTAGTGTATTTGTGGGTTTCCTCCTTTCTTACTTTCCTCCCACTGTTCAAAAAACACGTTAGGTGGATTGGTTATTCAATTGAACATTGTGGAGCAGTTACAGAAAAGTAATGAAATATTAATAATATTTTACATGTATTCATACATACAGGTGTTGGACAATGAAACTGAAAAACCTGGTTTTAGACCACAATAATTTATTAGTATGGTGTAGGGCCTCTTTTTGCAGCCAATACAGCGTCAATTTGTCTTGGGAATGCCATATACAAGTCCTGCACAGTGGTCAGAGGGATTTTTAGCCATTCTTCTTGCAGGATAGTGGCCAGGTCACTACGTGATGCTGGTGGAGAAAAACGTTTCCTGACTCGCTTCTCCAAAACACTTCAATGTGGCTCAATAATATTTAGATCTGGTGACTGTGCAGGCCATGGGAGATGTTCAATTTCACTTTCATGTTCATCAAACCAATCTTTCACCAGTCTTGCTGTGTGTATTGGTGCATTGTCATCCCGATACACGGCACAGCCTTCAGGATACAAAGTTTGAACCATTGGATGCACATGGTCTTACTGGTGCAAAGTGCAGTTAATGAAGATTGGCCACCAGTCTGGTCCAATTTAGTCATGAAACCTCCCACACTAAAATGACAGGTGTCTCAGTTTCATTATCCAACCTCTGTAACCTCTTATCCAGTTCATGGTCACAGTACACGTATTAAAGTTAAAATATACCTGGATTTTTTTTAGCCTATTACACTTTCCACATTTTGTACCAACAAGTATTGTACCCAAAAAAAAAAAAAAACACTGAAGAGTGAGGGAGTATTTGAGGTGATATACTGAAGGTCCTTAAGATATAAACACCAGCAGAGCAACCAAAGCCCAGCACTAATCAAGAATTATATGACTGTGTTTGAGTGAGAGAGAGAGAGAGAGAGAGAGAGAAAGAGAGAGAGAGAGAGAGAGAGAGAGAGAGAGAGAGAGAGAGAGAGAGAAATGCGATCTATGCCATGGGACAACTTGTTCATTAACCACAGCTCCAGGAAAGAAAAAAAGGATTTAATTAAATTATTTCAAAAAATAAACTCTGCAACTCTGAATAGTGTTATTTCAAAGAATAAATAATATTTAAGATTACATGCTGAAGGTCCTTAAGATATAAACACCAGCAGAGAAACCAAAGCCCTGCAATAATCAAGAATAATGTGTGTGAGAGAGAAAGAGAGAGTGAGAGAGAAGAGAGAGAGAGAGAGAGAGAGAGAGAGAGAGAGAATATGTGATCTATCCCCTGGGACAACTCGTTCATTAACCACAGCTCCAGGAAAGAAAAAAAGAAAAAAAAAAAGAACACACACACACACACACACCCTGCTCCTGTCTCCAATCATTATGCAGTGTCTCTCTCTAATCGATATCAGCAGCACTGTTACAACCAGGGGCCACGGTCATCTGTAGAAGTTCATGTTTAAATGGACCCATCAGCGGCCAGTGCTGGCCCTAATGAGAGAGCCTAGCAGGCCACCTGTAAACACATCCATCTCCCAGCACAAAGTACAGTTCCCCTGGGGTCACACCCGGTATACCCTAACTCACACAGACACACAACGGTCAAAAACCAAGCCAGGATTAATGGTCACTCAACTCATCACACAGATGGTCAGATCAGGGCTGGATGTCCATTGCCCTGAGTGATGTGTGTTTGCAGGCCTTTCAATTAGCGCCTGACTCATACAGCTAGCCAATAGTAATAGGCCTATATCACTGATTGCTGATTTGTTGCCGTTGTTTTTTAATAAACGTGTTTTATGTTTCTAAAAGGAATACTTAATCTTCAGTCCATAATGTCCTCATATGAAAAGTAACCTGTCTGTGCTATTAGAGACAATTTACTAATGTTTCATTTGGCTCCCAGCCCTTGATACACTATATGAACACAAGTATTGGGACATAACTCCAAAGAATCTTTGGGACATGACTCCAAAAGATTACATTCAGGTGTTTCGATAAGTCCTACTGATACAGGTATACAAAATGAAACACCTAAGACATGCTCCAAAATGTAGAAAGCTTTTGTTTACTGTCAGGTACTGCTTTAAAATATATCAAAAAGTAGTTTTTTTTTATTATCAAACATTTAATATCAAGCTCTAATTTCAATAGCCTTGCTTATGTGTGGCAGAGCGCCATAAAGTCTCTAATAGTCAACACAAGAGCCTCTCCAGTTCCCAACCAGAGAGAGAAAGAGATACTACACCACCCAGGGGGGCTCCATCAATTTCCCCCATGTCTCTCTTCCCTGCCTTCATTCTCCATCCTTTACTCTCACTCTGTCTAAAGCCCCACCCTTCCCCAAATCGATCACACTGTCAGTACTCATCCTTCCGTATATCCATCACTCCTGCTTCCAACTCTGCCCTCTTCTATCTCTCATATCCGACACCTCAGAGCTGTTGTTCCAAGTGTGTAACCTGTGTGATCTATGGCAAGCAAGTAGAGTACCATGAATGTGTACACACACACACACAGACAGAAAACATGATGATGGTGTAGATGCAGCCATGAAAACAGCTGCCGTGGCAATGGGAGTGTAGAGTTCCACTCAGTTAAACTGAAGGATCAGTGCACATATGAGAAGGCCAATAATCATCCCTTGAGAGAGGAGCATGTGAACCCTGTGACTTGGAGGTGAATCATGAGTTTGGGGAGACTTCCTAAATAAAAGCAAACATAAAAGGCTTGTGGGGGGTAGGGTTTTAAAGAAGGGAGGAAAACGGAGCACACAGAAGAAACGCATACAGACAGTGACCTGTGTTGCCCCACCGTGCCGCCCCCAAATGAAGTAATGTAAACTCATTTAATTTTAGTAGGTTACCTGTAGAAACTGCTTTGTGGAAAAGCCAGTTAACTTTGTATTGTAAAGTATTGTAAAGTATTGTAAAGACTTGTTAAAAGCTGACAAATGTCATAAACTACCTCACTCACTGTCCATCTTATCAGCTCCACTTTTCATTTAGGTAAATGAGGTAAATGATGAGCTCATCAGAGACAGCAGTGCTGCTGCAGTTTGAAAATACACTGCCCATTCAGTGGCCACTCTAAACACACGTGCATGAGAAATGTAAAATCAGACAGTAGCTCATCTGTTGCTGCACAGTTTGTATAGGTCACTGATGACTAGATATTTTTTGGTTGGTGAACTTTTCTCAGTCCAGCAATGACACTTAAAGAATTTAAAGTCTAGGAGCAGTTTATAAGTGAGTCTTAGAAGGCAACACACACTAATAGTGCTTTTCCACTTGATGGCACTTTCTCTGCTCAACTATACTTGGTTCTACTCACTTACTGGTCCGTGGTACCTGGTTTGTTTTGCTTCCCCCGATGGCTTCCCCCGAAATGTAGTTGGTGCCGTCGGAAAAACCTGTCATAATGGGAGCTGTGGGTTTTGGAAACGGCAGTGGTAAGGTTTAGTGATTTTTACTCCTTGTGTATTCACTCTATTTTTGAGAGTTGACTGTGACATGAGTGAGGGCAATTTATCAGTGATCATATGCCACTGGCCAGGTATTCCTAATTCAGAGATTGTTCAGTGTAGAACTACAAGGTGAACCTATATGATACATCAAGATGATGATGATTTTATGTAAGTAAAATGTTCTCTCTTCTTTTTTGGTCTTTTATGGAAATGTTCTATATTCTTCCATGCAAAAAGATGTCATTTCCCAGCTTGTCAGCTTCTCTAGAAATAAGCTGAATATGAAATGGCTCCCTACAGTGCACTACTTGGATGTAGAGTCCAATATTCATGATCTATCATCTAACTAGAACAGTACATAGAGATAGGGGAGCCACTGGGGATTCAGCTATAGTGCTCAGATACAGGTCTCTCTGTTTTCTTTTTTTTTTGCACAATAATGTAGAGAAAGGCTTGATTCTGAATTACCTTAAATGGTACATTTGTAAGTATGTTTCTCATCCAATATAATTATAGTTAAGACTGCTAATCATCTATTCCAATTATATATGCAATCGTACAATGTGACTTCCAGCTGAAGTGAATAGAAAGTATAAAGCAGGCTATACATGGTATATACTCACCTTAGCTTTTCTTCTCATACTGTTGAAGCTCTGGATAAAAACAGCTTGCATTTGAAAAACTTAAATTCAAAGAAACAAAAAAGTAATTTCATGCAATGGCACAGAAATAAAAAAAAAATAAAAGATGATCTTGAATTTAATCTTATTTTAATTTTGTAAGTTCTTACTTCCGTAAGAAAACCTCCCTCCCTCACTTAGCAGTGGGAGCAAAACAGCACAATAATAAAAAAAAAATTTGCCTATCTGCTTAAATATTTAACAGACAAGCATGCCATCTGACAGTTTTGTTTTGGTGTTTAATGCACATCTGCTTTGTTCTTTTCCCTGAGACATCCCTCACCATTGACTGAATCTAATGTTATGATGACCAGTGGAAGGGCTAAACTGCCACTGGTGTTTCTCTTTAAAGCAATATGTCTGCCTATGACAGGGAACAGCTTTGTTAAGCACACATGAACACATCCAAATTCTTATATTTATGGTCTGTAACTGCATATCCAGTTCACACACTTACAGCTCTGGACAATTTTTCACAGCCAGTTCACCTACAAACGTGTGTTTGGACTGTGAGAGGAAACCAGATCACCTGGAGAAAACCCATACAGATACAGGGAGAACACACCAAACATCTCACAGACACACATCCATCATGACCAGAGGAGGGTCTCAGTCCCTTAACTTCAGGACCCTGGAGCTGTGTGACAGCGACACTACCTGATGTGCCACTGTGCCGCCCCAAACATCACATTATCAAGAATTTATAAGCATTCTTTTGCAATCACTACATAGTTCTTCATTGTTCCAGCATAAAGTTAAAGAAAAAAAAAATTGGACAGCAAACACGTCTTGGCTGACTGTCTGCATATAGTATAGTATGAATAATGTGTACCTTAATTTGTTTGTCAGACAACTTAAAGGATAAAGCAATATACCATGCTATAAACATAAAGATTACTGATGTTTGCACAACAGTTTTTCTTTTGGCTAAACAAGGAACAACAACATTATAGGACATTATTCTCCTAACACCCTAGTAAAAAGGTAATTCAGAGTCAGTGCATGTGAGAACGGAGTGAGAAATGTTCCGGAGTTTCTCCTGCATGTGCTGCACAGGTACTGCGCCATGCCTAAAGCACAAGTTCCATCTGCCGCTACTAGACTGCACCTGACACACAAAATATCCTGCTGTGCACTACATGTGTGAAAAGACTACTCCGGGATACTACTCCGGACCAGATACTCCTAAGATTTTCAGGAGTTCCTGTGTGAAAGAGTCATTTACCCCTTACATTCATCTGTATTTACATCTGGCTTAAGGGTGTTCTGGGAGTTGTGAACCTCCAATACTTAACCAACCAACTATTGTGGTATTGTCAGACTGTTTGGTTTAAGGTCCAGACTGCTTTGGTTTAGATGCATACTGACTGGGGTGAAGGCCCAGACTAAGAGTTTGGGGACAAGGCAGAATTTTCATAGGCATCACACGATTAAGAGTCGCTGTGCATCATGGGATTAGAAGTTTTTGTGCTTTATTTTCCTATTAAACATCTCCTCTGCTTACTACATTCCAACATTTCCTGACTCATTACTTTGCCAGGGAAAGACATTGCAAAAACTATGGCATAACAAACAACATTTTGGAGTCTATATTCAGAACAATACCGGTGTAGTCGGCAGGATGGCCGGCCGGTATATAAAGCTACAAAATAACTACTTAAATCTACTCAGCTCTACTTGACTCCTTGCTTTTCCATTAGGCAAGATTGATACCCATTACTTGGAACCAGGTACCTGCTTGTTCGAGGGTCCAAATGAGCTGAGTAGAGACTAAAGGAAAACCTTGCAGATATGAAAACATATGTAAACCTTGCAGAAGGCTGATTGGTCAAAGAGACTTGTTACTTACAACCGAGAGCTGGAGGTTGCAAAAAAAAAAAAAAGAACAATACTGATCTGAACTCAGGTGTGACTAAGCTGAGTCAACAACAGCAACAACAGGCAAATGAGTAAACAACTCTTAAATTAACTGCAGCCTGCAAGTGGGTGGTGGGGGTGTGGTTGTGAAAAACAAACTAGGTATAAGGGGCCAAACACAGTAACATTAAACCTTCCAAATTCTGAATACATTTTACAAAACTCTTTAAAGGGCAATCTGTAATACTGAGACCAAGGGTTCTCATGAAAGGGGCTATGAAAATGAAAACTACAATTCAGTTTCAAAACAGTGGAGAGAGAAGTCTGCCTACTCCCCAGATGTGAAGCACGGCCAGGTTGCCAGTTTGAGGAAAACTCAACATACACAAACAAACAAGAGACAAGTTTAAGAACCTTGGACTGTAATAGCTAAAAAAGAATGCACCATAATCTACAGAAAGGTGTCCACAATTTCACTAAAACATCTACCTATGCATTTTCCCTGAATTTATTGATTTTCCCTTCCATGATTAAGGTCATTTCAGGAGGCAAGTCTTTGCTTATTACTCACAATTATCGGACTGAAAAACTTTATTCCACATTAAATGGGTGCGTTTACGAGTCTTACTGGCATCAGACGCCAGCTTCTTGAATTCTCCTTTCCACCTTATTAAAATGAAGATAGCGCTAACTTTTGAAACTCTTTTTTGAAGCATGTTATTCCAATTTATCTGTTTAAAACACACAAACCTATTGTGTGTCATGTCACTAAAATGTCTACCTACATAAATTCAGTCGCCATGATTTTTGCATTTACAAGCCTTTATTGTCCAAATCCACATTAAATGTTTAGACGTTTTAGAAGGACAAGGAGGTATTTTGGGTCCAGTAAAATCAAACATTTTCTCTTTTTGTTTGGTCACTTCATGGCTGTAGGAAGCTATGTTTGTGGACCTGGCAAACCTAGGGGTTTGGACTGTAATGTGATTGGACAGAGGGTGGGATTCTCAAAGAGAATATACTGGCTTCAGTGATCTCAGAGACACCAGTGCTTCACATTGCCTGTTTCCTCAAACCATGATGACACACCCTGGAGTAGAGATAATATATTACAAAACATGATTTTATTCCTAGTTAACAAATTTACACTTTTTTATTGTTTGTAATGTTCACAACATTTAGTTCACACCAAGCTTTGCTTCTTTTATGAAGTGACCCAGCTAGAAGCAGAGGGAGGGAAAGAGAGAGAGAGAGAGAAGAGAGAAAGAGAGAGAGATAAATGGATGGGAATAATTTGTTCTTTGCAGCCCAATGTCCAGCAGGTTCGATGAATTAGGGCATGTATTGATAAGTCAGATTGAGAAAAAAATCCATTTAAGGCCTAAGAGCTTCACCAGAGGGATCCCCTCCCCACAAGTAATAGCACACATCACACCCACACAAAGAAGAGTGTTATAAACCATGCTCGCACACACACATACAGCCAATTCACGCTCTCTTTCTCTCTCCTTCCACATGCATATGCACATTCATGCATTTTCAATGTTCAGCATGTTTCCTCTTTCAGTTTCTCCACACATGTTTATATACAAATATATACATACACTTACACACAAACATACAGGCCCTTAGATGCTCAATAAAACAAACACACAGGCATGCATGCAGGCACACATAAGCACACACACAGTGTGAGCACATCTGTGTCTACAACAAGATTGGGGTGACAGATGACACACAGTGTTGAGGCAAACAGGCATCAGGGCAACACAACCACAGCTCGATGCTTTAATGAGGCATACACAGAACTCCAGCAGTGCTGCTGCTGCTACTACTACTACACACATATATACAACACAACTATTAATACACTTCATTACAGATAGAGGCTGACACAGTCAGCGGCTGAAAGAAAAGTGTGAGAGGGATAACAGTAGAAGGATCACACAAACACATTCGTAGACACAGTCCCATCCAGAAGATTTGTGTAATGCAAAAGCAATTTTCCAGACATTCTAAGGTACCCCTATTGGCTTGAATGTCTCATTGATAAAACAATAACACTGGTTACTTTTTTCAGTATGAATAATGTGCATCTGAGACACAATCTAATATAAACAGATACTTATTAGGTAGTGATGTGCAGATTTTATTCACTAGCCATTCACTCCGATAAGTAGAGATGAGCATTTAGCAGTTAACGGCGGCATATAGAAAATGGCGAAGCAAAAGAATCTGATTTTTTTTAAACAATCTACATCTATGTTGAATCTGAAGAGGCCATTTGCTCTCAGCCTTTGCACCAGTGGAGCAGTGGGAGACAAAGGCAAAGATGTACATGAACAGCCGTAATGATTTTAAGTAAGTTCTGGACCCACTGTGACCCTGATCAGGAGGGTTACAGAAAGATGATTGAATAAGGAAAATGTATGGAAATCTAAGAGAGGGAGAGGGAGAGGGAGAGAGAGAGAGAGAGAGAGAGAGAGATTAATTGCGCGCTGTGTGCATTTGCCTGTGAAATATTGCAATTGCAGTTACTCCATAATGACGGAGCTAAAGAGATGCAACTGGGTGACACTGTTCTTCTGCATCAGAGCACCACAATTTTATATGATAGCACAGAACCATGAACAGTTTTCTTTGTACACAGTTTAACATGCTGGCAGCTTAGTGTCTTCATATCTTGCCAAACCATGACACTTCCTACAGAACATAACAGGGTTATTACTCAAATGCATTCAGGAATTCCGCACTTAAGGATCACTAAAACTATTTTTTTATCACTAAATAAATAAGCATTAGATGATGCGAGACAAAAAAATAAACTATAACAGGGCATTTTGACCCGGGGTTTGTGGACCCCTAGGAGCACCCAACGTGAGGTTTGTGAGAGTGACTCTAAAAGAAATATACCAAAGTGAACCGAAGTGTTAAAACCCTCCAGCAACACTGCTGCGTTTGATCTACTCTAATCAGCACAACACAAATTAATACACCACCGCCACCTCAGTGTCACTGCAGCACTGAGAATGATCCCCCATCCAAATTGGGGGTGTTTAAGACCATTGAAGAACAGGGTGAAAGGATGCAAAAAAATGTATGCAAAGCAACAGATGGACTATGACTCCAGTCTGTAATTGTAGAACTATGATATATGGTCAGTTGAGCTTTGAGACTGGACACAGAGTGTAGAAAAAAGGTGGTGGTAATAATGCTATGGCTTATTGGTGTATTATTAATGATCACAATATATAACATACAATAATTTAACCAATCAAAGCAATAATATGAACAAAACAATGCTTTTAATATATATATTTTTTCACCTAGGCGTGCATTAATTGATTATTCAGCTGACATGCACATTCATATGTTTAAATTATTGTATTAATAGCTTAGTGCTCAGTCTGCAGTTGTAATTTTTTATATAATACAGTGCTTGATTTGATGTGTCAGATTAATTCTTGCAATTAATCACTGCATGCAATGAAAAATAATGCAGAGCATTGCTTCTCATACTTGGTATTTTCTTGCACTAATATTCAGACATTGTGAGTTTTTTCACATCCTCTGACCTCTCTTTGATTCTTTCTGTCATATCTGTGTGCTCAGTAGTGAGTAATGCACTGACAGTATGGTGGAGAGTGTTAGACTGAGGCCTACAGCCAGAGTGGCCTTACCTCAGAGAGAGAGGTCCTACTATAATTAGAAGCACTGGACTGTTTCATGATCTTTAGTCTCTAGTAAAAGAGACCAGTCAGAACAGGCAGAAAGCTGATTCCACCACTGAGATGCTCCAAGACCT
The DNA here is from genome assembly GCF_029633855.1 of Hoplias malabaricus. NCBI lineage: Eukaryota > Metazoa > Chordata > Actinopteri > Characiformes > Erythrinidae > Hoplias > Hoplias malabaricus. The sequence continues at coordinate 42,510,233 of NC_089803.1, forward strand.
GGCAGGGGCTATTCAGCATTCAGTGGCTTTTCAAAAGCATCTATTTCAAATGTTAGTGCACTTACGCGCTATGTAGTGGGCTTGACCTGCAGTTTGCAATGCAGACGTTTAGATGTTTGGGATGCTTCATTTTGAGATGGTCATGTATAGCAAAAGTATTTATATTTTACTATAGCATAGCTTTGCACATTATTTGGCTGTTGAGTGGGAATAATCTCTTTTGTAGTATTTCCAAAATACTCAAGTTTGGATAATGTGTCCATAAGATGAGTTGCTTTCTTTACCGTCTCCCCGCATCCCTGCTAATGATACATCTCCTCCTGAATATTCAACTACTCCTCCACAATTTCAGCTAATGTATAGTCGACTAGTCTATGGAAGCTCTAGTTCCAAGTAGCTTTGGCCCATTTTTATGTACCCATACATTATGAAATATTTATTCAGTGTAGAGGGTATATGGTAGCAAGGATTATTAAAAAAAAGGGAAAAAACACAAACAAATTTTGGTTGTAATACCACAGTCACAGATATTTAGATTTTATTTTATAAGTTGTAAGAGGCAACACCTGATTTGTGTTGTGACACTTCAGCTGCATTTGTGAATGCTGCTGTAGAATGACTGCAGCCATATGTACCCTATGTTTGGAATGTTTAGAAGGCTCATCCTATGAGAAAATGAATGACCTACTGGTATGAACATTTGAAGCTGTTCAGAAACTTTACCTAGATTTAAAAGTGCTTTTGGTGGTTTGAAAAAAGGAAGAAAAAAGGAAGATTTCATGAAACTTTTTGCCATTCAGGCTGCAGAAAATCTGACCAGTTCCAATGGGATTTGACAAAAAATTGGATTGAGATTTTTTCTCAGTATAAACCTAGACATGAACCAGTCAGAGACCAAGATTAAATTAAATTAAGCCCAGTGACACCTGCAGGCTAGTGAACACGGTCATGGCAGATCCTACTGTGTGACCCCTGCAGCTTTCCCCAACAGCTCCCGGTTTGACTGTCTAAACCCCCCTCACCACCACCACACACCATATACACATAGCTCTGCAGGATATCTCACCACCGTCAGCTACACACAGCAGTCCCCCTCCCCCACACAATGCTCTGCTGGACATCTCATTACAGTCAGATGAAGAGAACATTACACATCTCTGTACAGTATAACTACAAACTCAATTTCTGGGAAAAGTATAAAAAAGAAAACTTGATTGTTCGTACTCTTTTAATGAAATTACTTTTAAATGTTTTAATCTGCTTTCAAACTCCTACTAAAACTAATCTACAATTGTTATGGTGCATCATGAAGAGGAGAATCAGACAGTGATGACCCCTGACAGCTAAAGTCGTGTTTCAAGCAATAACGGAGAAAAATTACACTTACAAAACCATAAAAATTATATTCTTATTTCCCAATGGTTAAAAAGTTAAGCTAAAAGGAAATGTGATGTAACAGTGTGGGAAACATTTTAGAGCTTGCTGCATGAATCAAATTCTTATGCAAGACTGTATGTTATTGTACTACAGTCCCTTAAATAAATGTTCCAGAATGTTAATAAGTGACAGATTTGTCTGATCAAGTCTGCATATTCATGCTGGTGCTACTTGACCTTAGTGCTGCTTTTTATACAACTGACCATACTATTCTGCTAGAAAGACTAAAGAACGTGGTTGGAATCACAGGAACAGCCCTATCATGGTTTATGTCTTAACTTACAGATTGCTACCAGTTCGTTGAAGTAAATAATGTCCCCTATATTCACACAAAAATGAGATTTGGAGTCCCCCAAAGCTCCAATTTAGGACCTTTTTTTATTAATATTATACATGCTACCACTGGGCAGAGTTATTATCCAGCTAATTCAAAATGCTGCAGCCAGGGTCTTCACTAAAACTAGAAAAATTGATCATATCAGCCCAGTCTTATCACCCCTTCACTGGCTTCCAGTTAAATTCCTTATTGATCACAAAATTATTTTACTAACGTATAAAGCTCTGCATGGTCTCGCCCCTGAATAGCAGCGAGATCTCATTGCTCACTATGAACTACCAAGATTACTCAGATCTCAGGGCACCAGCCTCTTACTAGTTCCAATAATTAATAAGACTTCAGTGCTGGAAAAAGCTTTCTCCTACAAAGCTCCTCAGCTCTGGAAAAATCTTCCAGCTAGTGTTCGGGACACAGATACAGTCACTATGTTTAAGTCTAAGCTCAAAACACACTTGTTAAGTTTAGCATTGGGCAACTAACCTCTTCTTGTAGTTTAAGGTTTCAGGAACTCATGGACATGGGGAATCATGGTAAACTCGGATGATGTGCTCTGCAATGCTGTGCTCACAATTTCTCTTGTTTGAGGATGGTGGAGCAGATGGATGTCGTTGTCTGAGGAAGCAATCAACTAAACTAACTGTTTCTTTTTACTGTTTTCTGAGAAAATGGCAGCCTACTGATATAAAATTGTTTGCTGGATTCTCCTCTGGTCCACACCAGACCAACTGCTCACCTCCATTTACTGCTGCCAGCCTCTGACCCCTCATACCAACCACCATCATCAATTACAATGAATTAGAAATGGACTTGGATTAACAACACTCTGACTGACTGATGGTTCCAGTGTGATGCACTGTTTTTTTGGCCCCAGATTGATGGCACTATTATTATTATTATTATTATTATTATTATTATTATTATTTCACTGTATCATAATGACAGACTTAACTGGTGATACTGTACATTTCTATCAGTACTTTTTCAGAGGAGGATGGATCCCCTTTGTGAGTCTTTGTTCCTCCCAAGGTTTCTTCTTCTGGCCTCAAGGGAGTTTTTCCTTGCCACTGTTGCCTTTAGCTTGCTCACACTGGGCTTTGATACAAATGATCTGTTCTGATACTAATTATGTAAAGCTGCTTTGTGACGTCAGTTGTAAAAAGTGCTATATAAATTAATTTGGACTGATTGATTATGTTTCATGTATGAAAAAATCCCAACCATTCATGTAAATGGGTTTTGATTGTCAGGAGTCATCATTCATCATTAATTTTCTCCGCTTTCCCCTCCCAGTCCAGGACAACTTCATTGTTGCTCCTGTTTTAAGGACTAAAAAGTCCCAATAATTTTATAAATAGATTTAATACTAAATGCCTGATATTTCCCACCTCTCTAGGTGTCAGTGAAAGGGTTTAAATCTTTGGAGAAAATGGCTTATTGCTCCTTTAAACCATTATTAACATTCTGTAAAGAAGCATCATGGTTGAAGTGTAATTAGACTAAAGGTCAGTGCACACTGACCCAACATTTAGCAACAGACATTAACATTCTACTGACAGTTGACTTTATACTCTACCAGAACAGACAACTGAAGCTGTGACATTTTTTAGTCTGCTTCTCGCACACAAAAGGAGTTCTAGATCAAACCTCAGTCTCTGAATAGGTGAAAAAAGTGACATTTTCATAATAATTAGGAGACTTTATTGTGTATAGGTCATGAATAACTTAACTGTTAATAAAATACAGTTAAACTAAATTGTACTGCTGTTATTCAACAGTGAATTTGAGAGTAGAAGAGACACAAAGCTACGACTTTCAGTTACTGATAATTGGAGAGCATTAACATTCACAAGCTCTGATGATTCAAGGCCAACAGGCTTTAAGCACAAGAGAGAAAGAATGTGGAAGAAAGGGCAGTGGGAGAAGGAGCAACTGATGCTGAGGGGAATCAGAGGCTAGGCATGTTACCCTAAATGGCAATGGCTTTACCTGTCCTTCAGCTATCCACATATCCAACAGTGTCTTAAAGTGACAAAAGCATGGAAAGACTGGCCTCAAGATATATTAGTCACAGCTTTTACATGTCACAGTATATGAAACTTTGATTTGTAAGCCATGTAATAGTTGTTGTGTATCTGTATGACTGTAATGGTGCTATCCATGGCATGATCCCTATTTGACTCGGCTCGGCTTGGCTCGGCTCTTTTCCATTAGGCAAATCTGGTACCTGGTCACTGGGACTGGTTTGAAGTGTGCAGAGTATGGACTAAACCGTGACATGCGTAAACACTACAGTACGCTGACTGACCAGAGAGACTTGTCTACATGGTAAAATGCAGACACCCAGCACAAACTTTTCTTTTGTAAAATCTCCAAGCTACAGCCGAGACACATTTGTTTTTATACGACTCAAAAGCAGCTCAGAAAATTACATCACTGTGTGTCGAAGAGATTCAAACGCTTCTTGAATTGATGCATGACAAAAAACTCCAGCAAAAGCCAGACGTGCAACAATGAAAAACTCTACTGATCTGTGTGACCTGGGGAGCGGAGCAAAAACAACACATGTATATTTATGACTAGTAAACAGCACCTAATATTACCACCGCTGTTGTTATGATTTTCAAAGCATGAATTTCTCATTAGAGACAGGGTTTTGAAACCTAACTGGCGACATTTCACAGGAGAGTTGTGCTATTAGAAAAGAGACCAGGGAAAAGTGCATTGAGCTGACCCAAGCCGATACCATGCAGTGTAAAGGCACCTTAAATATGTGCATGTGTGCACTTACAGCCCTCATAGATGTCTGTTGGTATATGAACTGCTGTGGAGTTGTAGGATACGAGGCGCCTGAAGGCTGGGTCCTCTATGAAATCCAAGGACAGATTACCGGTGTTGTTAAACTGAATAAACACAAAGAACCACGTTAGTGAACATACAAACAGTAACAAACCCTCAGTACCATTCAAAAGTTTGGAATCTCTTTCGTGTAATTTCCAGAGAGTTTTTTTTCCCATTTTCATTACCAATGTCTGCTGAAAGCAAAAATGACAACATATCCCCAAGGACAGTAAATATAATCTCACCAATGCCAAAAAATCTCACACCACCACTTTGGCAACTTCTAACATAATTTGAAAATACCCATTTACAAAAGGGGAAAAAAAGGGAAAAATATTTTTAAAAATAACAATAATAATACTACACTCAAATTTCAGTCATAAAATTTTATTTAAATCTACTAACATTTAGTGAGTGGACCCGTAGACTTTTCATGTTTCTACTAACAAGTCTATTCCTATTAATTTACATTAAAGCTTAATATATTTTCTTTCTCCTGTAAATACTCTGTTGTGAACCAGGCTGACAATAAATGTATATTAAAACTATGTTTCCAGTTACTCTTGTTCATACAGTCTGAAGAGGCTGTCAGTGTGGACTGCAGCTTAGCTGTTTGCTTTTGTTAGTTTGTTGCACATTTATTTATCCATGGGTCTCCCATAAACCTTGTATTATCCATGTGGTCTGCTGAGAGTGGACTGAAAGTGCTGCTTTAAAAGGCACAGATCTTTGCACCACAATCTCTACAATCACTGAATAATCTGCTATTGTACACACACTTTATGATACCCTCAGAAAAGCAAAGTCATTTGAATGTGAAGCTATTTTGAAAATAAGAACACACTCACCTCTTTGGCATTATAATATACAACACTGTCCTCCTGTAAGAGAAAAGAAATGCATGTTTTAGAATACATTTATGTATAATTGTGTCTTGTGGACTTTTGTTGGATGATATGGTGTGTTTGTGTACAGTTGTAATAACTAATATTGGACACACGTAGAAAAAAGACACATCTGAAACTTAAAGGATTCACAGTTCAGTGAAGCAACACAATCACTAAATTAAATATGCTAAATGCTACATTTTAAATAAACAAATAATAAAAATAAAAAAACCTTGTAGTGTTATGACTTAATCATTGGGCCATAATTTGTGTGCAGGTATTTTCTGAGTGGTAGGTTAACATAATCACTTCAAGTTTGGGGGTGTAAATAAATTCTCAGTCTCTATGGCACAGTCAGTCATAACCGCTCACTGCTACGCTGAGACATTGCTGTTCTGTTGTAGTGTTTAATCTCTGACTAACAGAGAATTAAAATGAGTGAACATTTGTGACAGAAAAGAAAATTACAGCTTTGAAATGCAGGAGAAATTCCTGCTGATGACAACAGGAGGGACATTCATTTAAATCAAGGGAGTCGCCACAGGTGGAGCAAGGCCCACCCAGTCAGCCAGAGCTAATTCCCCGCGTGAATGCACATGCAAGGACACACTTTCTTTTCTGATTGTTCCATGTACCACACAAACGCACATTCACACAAGTCAGATTCAGAGCTGGAGCACGAGTATACATGATTCGTTTCAGCAACCATACAGACTCTTAAAGCCGTGTTTGGTACTGAACCAATACATTTTATTCCATTTTATTCCGTATTTCTGAGGTGAAGCTGTTTAGACACATGATCTCTGAGACAAACACAAGCTCTGCTGCTCTCTCTGAGCCAGAGGGAGGAGCAGATACTCCACGGCTCCTTACCAGAGAACATGTTTCTCATTGGTCATCACTTTTATTAAGCCAATTAGCAGCCAGTGCTAGCTGTACATCATTCAGTGCTGCAGCAAATGGAATCATAGTCCCTCATACAGAGGTTTGATTTTGAGGCAACACTGAGAGGTATAGATCAAAGTAATCCTTTATACATAAAAAAAACACACATTAGATCATTTTGTATAAGATTAACAGTAACATTAACACACTAAGGGCAGCACGGTGGTGCAGCAGGTAGTGTCACAGTCACACAGCTCCAGGGACATGAAGGCTGTGGGTTCAAGTCCCGCTCTGGGTGACTGTCTGTGAGGAGTTGGTGTGTTCTCCCCGTGTCCGCATGGGTTTCCTCTGAGTTGCTCCAGTTTTCTCCCACAGTCAAAAAACACATGTTGGTAGGTGGATTGGCAACTCATAGGTGTGAGTGTGTGTGTGTGTTTGTGTGTGCCCCTCTGAAGGACTGGTGCCCGCTCCAGGGTGTGTTCCTGCTTTACACCCAATGATTCTGGGTAGGCTCCGGACCCACCGTGACCCTGAACTAGATAAGCGGTTACAGACAATGAATGAATGAATGAACATACAATTATTGTAATATATGTAAGATATAGGAGTCCTAAATAAGCAGACTAGTCTGTATATTAAACATAGAACATAAAAGTAAAACAATGCCACCAAATGTTTTAACATAACTAGTTGTATCTTTATTGGACATATAAGTTAAATATAGTAATGTAATGAGGATGAGACTGCCCTTTAGATCTCTTACACTATTAAGATGCTTTCTGTTCAGATCTCATTGTAATTAATGAACAATATAAAATAGAACAGCATTAATACACTACTGGCAAAATACATGGACAGATTCTGCTTTGCCGCTGTTCTGAAAGACTCCACCTGGGCCTTGTATTCCTTAATTTGATTTCTGAAAGTTGGCAGTTCTAAATTTAAAGGGAGCACAAAGCATAAGGGGAGACGCTGCATAAAACAAACAATGGTACACCAAAACCAATGTTAAAATCAGCATTAAAATCACATAAAGGCAAACAAAAAATGTTCTGAAGTATATTATTCCCTTAAAACACTATTGGTACTTGAGAGTATAAATAAAGCTCTTAATATCTATGGAATTATTCATGGGAATATTGGGTCTTTTTCTTTCTTTCTTCCTTTTTAACTAGACAAACCACTGAAGATCTTCTGTGTTCACATTCAGTTTTTACCCCTTTACAGCAAATGTCTTAAGGAAAGCTCTTAAACATTGTTAGCTGTTACAGTTTAACACAACAGAATACTCTTCTCAAGTAACAGGGTGTGACTGCCACATTCACACTGTTTTAAAATGTAAGAAAATGTTGAAGTATTCCAGAGTACTCAGAATATGTTACTGATATTGAGTAATGTAACGGAATACATTTCAAAATACATTTTAGGGCATGTATATTGTATTCTGTAACTGAATACAATTTAAAAGTAACACTCCCTTCCTAGATCTGGGCCTTGTTGTGGCAGAAGGGCTTGTGTGGTCTTATGACCTCCAGGGCTATGTCATTGGGAGCTGTTAGCTCCCAGTAGGGTCTCCCATGGCGAACAGGTCTGGAGTGAAGATCCAGACAAACATGATCCAAGAAGCATCTCTATGAAAAGCTCTCCCCTGCCTGGGAGAGAATTACCGGGACCTACCCCTGGAGGCAACCCTGGGGGTAGTGTCTCATGGCGAGCGCTGGTGGCCGGGCAGCCTACATAACCTGGCTGGGCTTACCTCAAAAAGGCAGCGTGGAAGGATCATGTGGGCTCACCACCTGCTAGATCCAGAAGCATTGAGAGGTTGAAAGATACCAGCTAGATATTTTTGGGCTCATTTCTACACACAGTGTCAGCTCTGTGTCTCCTCGATAGAGGTTGGTCTCTCTCTTACTCAGGAGTTGCACAAGGTGAGAGGTGCCAGGCAGTGTGGGGATATTCACAAGTCCCCGGCTGGCGGCTGTACAGTTGGAGTTCATCCCGGTAAATGAAAGGGTCACCTCAATGAGGCTCCAGCTTGCAGAGAGGACAACTTTGACTGTATTGTGTGCATATGCACCGAACAGCAGCTCAGAGTATTTGGCCTTCTTAGAGGTAGTGAGTGGAGTTCTAGAGAGGATTCCATGCACTGACTCTATTGTTTGCTGGGGGACTTCAATGCTCATGTTGGCAACGACTGGGAAACCTGGAGAGGAGTGATTGGGAGAAACAGCCTGCCTGATCTGAACCCGTGTGGTGTGATGTTATTGGTCTTATGTGCTAGTAATGGTTTGTCCATAACAAACACCATGTTCAAACACAAGGTTGCTCATAAGTGTACTTGGAGCACCTTGGGCCAAAGGTCAATGATCGACTTTGTGGTCGTTTCTTCTGACCTGAGGCCATATGTTTTGGACACTCAGGTAGGGGCTCAGCTGTCAACCGATCACCATCTGGTGGTGAGTTGGATCCAATGGCGGTGAAATAAATGTATAGTGAGGTTGTGCTGGGAAAGGCTGGCAGAAGACTTTGTTCGGAAAGATTTCAACTCTCACCTAAGAGAGAACTTCTCACATGTTCTGGAAGAGGAAGGGGGCATAGAGTCTGAACGGACCCTGTTCCTGGGCTTAAACTGTGGAAGCGGCTGCATTTAGCTGTGGTCAAAAGCTTGTCGGTGCCTGTTATGGCAGCAACCCAAGAACCCGTTGGTGGACACTGGTGGTAAGGGAAACTGTCAAGTAGGAGGCGGCTTTTTGAGCTTGGCTGGCTCTGGGAACTTCAGATTCTGCCGATGGATACCGGCAGGAGAAAAAGGCTGCAGCTGTGGCAGTTGCAGAAGTAAAATCCAGAGCATGGGAGGAGTTTGGAGAGGCCATGGAGAATAACTTCCGGGTGACCTCAAAGAGGTTTTGGAAAACACTCTGACAGCTCAGGAGGAGAGGGGGGGGATACTGTCCAAGCTGTGCTCAGTAAGCATGGTGAAACTGAACTCGACTGAGCGTATTGTTGGACGTTGGAAGGAGCAATTGAGGAACTCCTAAGCCTGAGAATCATGCCTCCTGTGCAGGAGGTAGGGCCAGAAGTGTCTGTGGTGTCAAATTCCAATTCCTTGGCTGAAGTTACTGAGGTGGTTAAACAGCTATGCAGTGGCAAAGCCCCTGGAATGTATGAGATTGCATGGACCTCAGGAACAGTGACTTTGGACTGGCAAACGGGGTGGTGGTTCCCATTTTTAAAAAAGGGGACCGGAGAATGTGTGCCAATTATTGGGTATCACACTTCTCAGCCTCCCTAGGAAAGTATATGCCAGGGTGCTGGAAAGGAGAATCCATCCGATAGTTCGAACCTAGGATTTTGGAGGATCTTTGAACTATGAACCAATTCTTTACTCTATCACAGATGATTGAGGGGGCATGGGAGTTTGCTACTCCATTCTAGACATGTTGAGTGGATTTAGAGAAGGCGTATGACTGTGTTCCCTGAGAGATTCCGTGGGAGGTGCTCCAGGAGTATGGGGGGCCAGGGTCGCTTCGGCGAGCCATACAGTACTGCTACTGTAAGAGTTTGAGTTGTGTTTGCATCCTCGGCAGTAAGTCAAGCTTGTTCAATGTGGGCACTGGACTCCATCAGGGCTGTGCCTTATCTCCACACCTGTTCCTGATATACATGGACAGGGTGGTGAGGCATAGCCTGGGACAGGAAGGTGGCATGCTCCTTTCAGGTAGGGGTCGAGAACCTACCCCAAGAGCTAAGTCATAAAGCAAAGCTCTCAATTTACCAATCAGTCTATGTCCCCACTCTCACCTATGATCATGAGCTCTGGATAATGACCAAAAAAATCAAGATCACGGATACAAACGGCTGAAATGAGTTTTCTCTGATGGGTTGCTGAGCGAACTCTCCATGAGTAGCTCAGTGATTAGGGAGGAGCTCTGATTAGAGTCACTGCTCCTGCCAGCTGAGGTGGTTTGGGCATCTGATAAGGATGCCTCCTGGACACCTCCCACTGGAGGTATATCAAAAATGTCCAACTGGAAGGAGATCCCCCAGGAGGAGCTGGTGGAAGTTGTGGGGGACAGCTTGTGGGGACTTCTATACTCGCCCTGTTGCTAACACAACTCTGAAATGGAATAAGCGGTAAAGACGATGATGATGATGATGACTCCCAACATAGACGAGCATAGGTTCAGCATGCGTACCTGAGTCAATTATCGTTCAGTGTGTAGTGGAAGTGTGTGTTCATGTATAGATGTTTAAAGTTAGCTTTTCCTCTGCACTTATTCACCCACTCCTTCCATACTCTGCAGTGCACACACACACACACACACACACACACAAACACACACACAAACACAAACACACAGCAGGCAATGTCAGGATGGAAGATACTAAGGCGTTAACGAAGAGCTCTCTCTGACACACTTGCCCTGGAGACATGGCTTAGCGCCACCTGTCTATCGGCTGTAGCACAACAACGGCTGGCCCTGTAACAGATTAATGAGGAACACCTGTGACAGCTGCTGGTGTGAGCGTTAACTACTGACTGCACTTCAAAAGCTCTTACTGCTACAGGCAAGTAAACAAACACACACACACACACACACACACACACAAACACACACACACACACACACACAGGGCCAAGGATATTAGATCAAATGTGTGTCTCATGCATATTTTTACATTTTCTGACCTTCAAACTTATCCTAATTTAACCCCAGAAAGCAGGAATGTTTTCTTTTAAAAAAAAAATAAAAAATAGAAATGCCACAGTCATCAGTGGGTGATGAAATTGCAACTGAAGCTTAAATCATATCCATATGCAGTCATCCATATGAGTCCCAACTTGCCCGGATCCCTCTGATGCTGCCAAACAAAACAGAGTGCAGAAAATACTTATTCATTCATCTTCTGTAAATGCTTCATCCTGATCAAGATCATGGGGTTTCTTACTTTAAAAAAAAATGTCTCAGCATGACAGAATTGGTAGTCTGTCTTGAGTTGACCAGTGACATTAATGGCAGTTTGAATTATATGGTGGTTACATGACTCATGCATTAGTATAATACATCAGAGAAGTGAGAAGCTGAGGAACAACAGCTGTGTTGCCTGGGTGTGTGTGTGGGTGTGTGTGTGTGTGCGTGTGTGTGTGTGTGTGTGTGTATATCTGTAGACATGAATGGAGGGTTGAGTGACTGTAGCAAGCTCTTAGTCTGATTCTCACACGGGATCTCCCACACACAACGAAATCCACGGGCTCAAATCAAAACAAGTCTGTTATTCAGTATCTTGGCTAAAATATCTTAACTCCCAGTAAACATCAAGAAAAGTGCACAAATATGGTACTAAATATTAGAGTTTATTAGTTGGCCCTATCTTCGGGAGAATGCTAGTTCAATTACCGGTGATGATAATTAATACTAAATGCTTGATCCAGACCCTAAGCATGGTCTAAAATTGTAATAAATTATGCAAGCTTTAGCTTGATTACAAATCAAATACATTACACATGCTTGAGCTTAACAGCTTTTGAGCTTGAGCTTTTTTTGTTTTGTTTTGTTTTGTTTTGTTTTTCTTTTGTCATTTCTTGGTCAGTGTTTGAAAAGCTTTATCAGTATTACCACAAGAGTTTCAGGTTTTTGGGCTAGAGCACTGATGATTTAAAAATAAAAAAATGAATAAACAAATGAATGAATTAATGAACAAACAACTGTATATATGAATGAATAAATGACCATACATAGACACACACACACATGTCCTGGAGTAGGTAAGTCTACTTGACTGATAATGTAATGTGAGTGATTCATACCAGTTCACTGTAGTGAAAATGTAGTAAAGAGTTTAGTACCTCTCTGACAGTTAGTCATGAGTCCTCAGGACACATGCATATGACTGATGAAGTGAGAATTGTGTGTGCGTGTGAGAGAGAGAGAGAGAGAGAGAGGGTGTGAGTTGGACAGCTCTGAGTGTCATCTCTGTGTGTGCTACATCATAATGAGGGCTCCCTGGCACTGAGCTCTTGGATAAAGGCCGGTAAAGGAGGTGTGAACTCATGTGACCCCCGCTGGCAGAAGCATAGTTACTTAATAAGAGTAATACAGGAGCTCTCTGACTTGCTCACTCTCACACACACTCGAAAGCTGCAGGGGTCTCAGAGTCACAAACGTATGTTTACATACATACATGTGACAGAATGTCATGACCTGCTCACTTCCAGGCCATACAGGTCCCATACAAGGTCAAAGTATAACATCATACTGACACACACACGCTACTCGGGGCATGAAGGACACTGTGCAGGATCACACAGAGCAGTGGTGAAATTGAGAATTCTCCTCCCAGCACTGAGTGCTCACTGAAATCACAGCACAGCTGTGCCTCTCCATTGCTCTGCTCTTCTCTCCTCTTCCCATTATATAACTCCTATGGAAAACTTGAAGTGCCCAATCTCTCTAGCTCCACTGTTATAAATGTGTAATTCTCTAAATGAATACTACTACTACTATGACCAACAACAGTAACTACACTACTACTACTACTACTAATAATAATAATAACAAAAATAATAATAATAATATAACAACAACAATAATATTATAATTAATAATTATACAAGTACTTTAAAAAAATACAATAAACAACACATGTATGAGGGAGCATTCACTTTTTTAGCTGAAGATAGGGTGCATGCTGATCTTGGATGATATATTCTAAAACACATAAGTGTAGTTTTAAAGTAGATTCAGGGTAATGAGGCTGCCAGAAGCAGCCTTTAAATGCAGAATAGAAACCTGTGAACTTTTTAAGAACCCAGTATTCTTTTTTCCCCTCTTAGAGAACAGTGAGATCCAAAGGTACATAATTGTTCATTTTTTTGCCTGATCTATAGCACTTATGTAGTGTGTCCACTTAATGATGTAAGAGGACAGTGAGTTGATTATTAATTGACTTCCCTGATGATTTACCACCTGCACTGTGATTCATCAAAGAGTACTTGGGACATTTACAAATTCTGAACAAGTGCTATGAAAAATATACTTTTGTTCAGCAGTGAATGTGTTAACCCTGCATTTCACTGAGATAAGCTCAGTCCCTGATGATGTACAAATCATCTGTGGCTGCGAGCCTTTTAGCTAGAGATGTACCGAGACCACTTTTTCCCCTTCCGATACCAATACCGATATTTCATGTTCAAGTATCTGCCAATATACAATCCACCTTAAATGACGTTTCTGAACCATTTAACCTTCCTCTTGTGGTAGGATCTTGACTGGCCCGTTTTTAGGTTTTAAATGCATACAAGTACTCCATAAATTTGTTTATTGCATCAAGAATTTTTGACTTTGTCAGGAACTTCTATTTCAACAAAATAATATTTTTTTTACTAAATTATAAAATGCTCTTGTTAAAATAATGGCTTTTCTCTTGTTAAGGTAAATTTCGGCCCAGGTATAATTTTAAATCAGAAAACAAAAACAAGTGCCAAATCTGAACTCATAAACACTATACACCAACAGCCTACAGCTAGCTCTTCCTACAACAACTTGAGCTTCAGTTAGGGGCTTCTATCTTTGCCTGTTTCACAAAAAAAGGAAAGACAGACATGTCCAGACATGTAAGGCCAAATCAGTTTAGAGTCTGTGTTTTATAGAGTGTACATCTCCAGTTTACAGTATGCAACAATGAAAAATTAAAACCAATCCTTTCATGGATAAGGAAGCCTAACAAGGTAATCAAGAGGTAAGAAACAAATCGGTTGATAATTAATTGTTTTTAGGGTGTCTTATGGCTGATTTAAGACACGGGTCAAAACCGACCCATTAACATAAGAGATGGTAACAGAAAGCTAACACAGGTGGAAGGTTAAGGTGAAACGTAACCACAGCTATGTGATATTCTATTAATCGCCAGCTCCCACTGCAATGTGTAGAGACCACACTGACTATGTTTGCCCATTCACAACCCAAAAACATTTATACATGTTTTGTGGATCTACACAAATAGCAGCACAAACAATAACCACAGCAAGTTGTACGTCTGTATCTATGTGTCTCTCTAAGAAAATGCGAGTTTGGGGTTGTGTAGTGTATTATCCCAGCCGTGTAATGTGTGTGATATATTTCCATAAAAATCGACAAAAACAGTTGTGTAGTGTGAAATACCCAGTCAGTATAAAATCTGCCCCAACTTTAAATTGAGCTGCATCTAGAAGGATGGGGTGTATCCCGAAATGTGCCCTGTGCACTACATATAAGGAGTAGTGGGCCATTTCCAACACACCTATAGTATCTGTGCTCTCTGTGGTGGATTCTGTGTTTAAGTGCCAGTATTGGTGCCGATATCGATGCAACACTACTTTTAGCTGGTGTAAAATACATGGTAGTTTCTGTTCTCTTCTGTTGCTCTGTGCAGTGATGGTCTGTTAGTAACAGTTTGGAACTGTGGAACTGTGGTGGCACTTCACAGGTCCTGAAGGCAGAATATAGAAGCCTTCACACTGACAAGTGGAGATCCAGCTAGCAGATGGAATTGGGAAAATTAAAAAGGACAACTGCTGATCCTCCGCAGGCAGTTATTATTAAACTGTTCTATCTCAATACAATTGGTGAAACACAAAATAGCTTTGATATCCTTGATATACTAAAAATATATTTCAGTGGACATAAAAAAGCATCTAATCACAAGCATCAGACATTCATTCATTCATTATCTGTAACCACTTATCCAGTTCAGGGTCGCAGTGGGTCCGGAGCCCACCCGGAATCACTGTATGCAAGGCAGGATCACGCCCTGGAGAGGGTGCCAATACACAGAGTGACACATTCAGTCACACATTCACTCACACCTAAAGACACTTTTGAGTCGCCAGTCCATTTACCAACGTGTGTTTTTAGACCATGGTAAGAAACCAGAGTACCCGGAGGAAACCCACGGGGAGATAACATCACACATTCATGCATATCTTTAAATGATTTTAGCTTTCATCATAACACCAAATCCCTCAGCAGAACTACTGCTACACTACATCTGATTACAATGATATAAACATCTGTTCTTCTACAGAGATTTTTGCTCTTGCATCAGACAATTTATTTCAATTTTTTGAAGATTTCTGGCATTATTTCTGAAATTATTGGGATTTGAACAGTATAGCATAATCATCTTTTTCCCTCTGCAGTAGCCTACAAATATAAACCACTAATCATTCCAATCCTACCTGAGGTATATTAGCATAGCATTGATGGGACCTAGCAAAGCAAACTTTCTTTGTGAAATCTTTTCATTTGTTACTGTCAGGACTGTCAGTGACCCAAGGTAGTGACATAGACAAAGCAATCTGTATTAATTTGCAGCACTTGTGGAAATTTGTTTATAAGTGTGTGAGTGATTGTGGGTGGGCCCGGTTACTTGCTGACTCAAACCACACGCAATGAAAGTGCTACAGTCCAGTCACTTAGACTGCATCACTCACACTGTCACACTCAACTCAGACACTGTGTCTTAGCATAGCCATGTGGAAGGACCACTATTTCTGTACACGTACCAGTACTTTGAGTAATTATTTTAAAATCCCAAACAGGAACTTCTAAATGAGGGACAGTCCCCTCCTGGATTAGCTCTAAACTCAAGCACTTTGGTATTTCCTCAGATAACCACAAGATAAAGCCTTAGGTCTGCTGTGGTTTTTCTGTTGCACTTAAAAACAATGAAACTACTATAGTTTGTAAATGTGAGTGCAATGGGAATAGAATCAAAGCTGGGGGATATGGTGAAATAAATGTGAACTTGATATCTTTCTGACTTTTGACAATACATGATAAACACTGAATAGCCATAACTTTAAAATTACCTCCTTGTTACTAAGCCCAATTTTCATTTAATCAGCTCCAATGATCATACAGTTGCACTTTTGTAGTTCTACAGTTACAGATTGGAGTACATCTGTTGCTCTGCCTGCTTTGTTAACCACTTTTTGAGTAGGGGATCCTTCTCAGTGCAGCAGTGATAGTGACATTGTGGTGTTGTTTGTGCATATGGAACTCCATCTAGTGTCTCTGAGATCATTTTGAGTGCTGTTTCATTTTGATTCAGAACCTATAATTTGACATCAGACCCTGACCTCACGAATGCTGTTGTTGCTACAAGCCATCAAATCCTTTCTATAAAAATGTACGCTCTTGTTGCAATAAAGAGGAAGAAACTTCCAATTACTACCCTTAATTTCAGAAGAAACATGTGACCTAACCTAAACTTTTATTATAACTTCATGTTTCATTTCTCCAGTAGTTGAGGCAGTTATTTCAGCATAGAGAGAGAGAGAGAGAAAAAGGAAAAAATTCTCTGTTAATATCCTTAATTTCAGAAAATGCAGTGGATGAGCAGGTGTCTACAGAACTGGAACAATTGAATTTCCCTCTGGGGATCAATAAAGTTTATCTCATCTATTCTGTAATGTCGGGTATTAAAAGTCAGAAATTGTTGCTAATGCTGATCACGAATGCTGCTCTGTCAGGTAACTTTTGGGCTGAGGGAATGAAAGTGACTAATAAAGGATACTGATGCAATCAAACACGCCTCTGTTCACACACTGCTGAACCCAGGAGATTAATTTCCCCCCCTCTACACTCCCACCCATCATCCCCACTCAGAAATGGCTCCAAAAACAGGAGGCACACACGTACAAATGGGAGTGATTTTAACAGAAGAAGAAGGGAATAAAAAATAAACAATTAATGGCACAGCAAATATACACATATCAACTTCATACCACCTCCTTCCACACACACTGTCCTTTCTCTCAGCTTCACTGACAACACAGGAGCACTTTGTAGTTCTACAATTACAAACCGCAGTCTCCCTGTTGCTCCACATATCTTATTTGCCTCGTTCTTTGTTTCACCCTGTTGTTTAATGGTCAGGGTCCCCTAGAGGAGCATTACAGAGTGTCTAATCTAATCAGAGTGGACAAGGAGTGGACACAGTATTTAAAAACTCCAGCAGCACTGCAGTGTCTGATCCACTCTTAACAGCACAAGACACACTAACACACCATGTTAACTTCAGTGTCACTGCAGCACTGAGAATGATCCACCACCTAGATCACACCCACTCTGTCTGGGTCCTGACTGTTGAAATGCAGGGTAAATGGGGGCAAACAAAGTATGCATAGAATTTTCAGTTTGTATTTGTAGAACAACAAAGTCCTGTAGGGTCAGTGGAGCTGAGAGAATGGACGATGAGTGTAGAAAACAAGGAGGTGGTCATAATGTTATGGTTGATTGGCATATGTGATTACATCCTCCACTTGGGGACTGTAATGTGGTAATGCGACTGGGAATGGAGTTAAATCTCACACACTAAAAAACCTGAACAAAAATCAAATCAACTGCCAATAACTGTCTCCCCTCATGACACATATAATCCATTCTATATATCAGAAATAAATCTATCAAAATATCAGTTAAGGCAGGACCTGACAGCCAATCCTGGAACAGAACAGAAAGCATCTGTAAAACCACAAACAAGGATTGATATTCCAATTCACTACTCAATTTGAGGAGGAGTGACAATGAGACACTGGTCTGATATGAGGTAGGATTACATCGCTGGTCAGGAATACACTGATTAGCCACAAACCCAGAAGCAATCTAATGGTGACTGGCACAAGTGTATGTGAGACAGATGGGCTGTTCTGCCCTCAGCTCACCACATTTAATAAGGTCCAGAAGGTGAACATCATCACTTGGCCTTCACCGACACTTTCTTAATCAAGATGCCAAAGTGTGTGTATGTGTGTGTATGCATTTGTGTGCCCTTACCTTAATCTTCTCATCCCATTTGTGCTTCTCTTGCAGCTCTTCTGCAGCTGAGGCAAGAGCCTGAAAACACAGGAAAAGTAGAAAATGTCACACACTAATTATATAACTCAAATAAACATTCAAGCACACACAGATTCACATTCAATCTTTCAAATCTCTATTAAATCGAGGTTTACACTGCAAGTCCTGCAAATTCTAAGAAACTGGAAATTGAAATTTATGTAATAGATCTAATAGTTCACGTATGTGAATGTTGTAAGGATATTTTAAAGCAATGAAATCAATTCTTGACATGTTCTACTGATAAAGACATGTCATTCTTATCTTACTGGGCAGATATAATTGTGCCTTTGTGAACTGTTATGTATTTAAAAATAACAATATCAGAAGATTGCTTACATTTAAAAAATGACCTTGAAATCACACAATGTTGAAATGAGTTTGCGTAAATTCTTTGTTTTATTAATGCCCAAATTAATTATCTTTCTTCTTTATTTCCATGTTTCAGTAAAAAACAATTTCATAATTTTCCATGTAGTTTCAAATTTGTTTCTATATTCTTACAAAATCTCATAAAAAGCATGATTTTCTAAAAAAACTACATGAAACATGCGTTTGTTTGTGATTTATCTGGCAGTTCATAATCTTAAGGTGACTTTGGCAGGTCAGCTTAGTTTTGTATAAAACCACATTTAGGTCAACATTTACTGGACAAACTGTAATGCCCTAATGCAGACACATGACTAAACCTGCAGCAAGAAAAGCTCTGGACCAGCCAACAAAAACAATGTGAACAGTGCACTGTGCATTAGCAGCTGAAGAATGGCTCTCCACACACTACATTATGTTCAGCACCCTGAGGAGGGAAGACTTTGGCATAACAGGATGTCACGCTAAAATTAGATCACATGCTGCTCTGCCCCACATCTTCACTAATGACTAGGTTAATAGTACATAATAGGGGCTGATCTAGAGAGTGACAGTACGCCTAATTTCCCCCGAGAAAACCCGTTTCTAATTTCTTATTCTGTCAAGTAAGGGCCATTATTGGACTTGTGTCAAATTTAGAGGCCAAAAAAAAGGGAACATGGGATGTTTAAAGTCTATCAAGCTTCTAACCAGATAAAACACACAACAGCTTATTAACAGCCAACCCATCTCCAAGATATATTTTGTTAGCCCTGAGAATTTGAATGATATTCCCTAGCTGTATTTTACCATTTACTTTCAATTACAAACATTCATATGCAACAGTTTGAGCCAAGAAGTCTTAGGCACCTAAGATAATTATATATATTTAAACTAATGCCTTCTCAGTGGCATGGTGCTTGTATAAAATGATATATAATAACAGTTAATACAAAACATTATAATATAAAACAAATAAGAAATATAAGATTAGATTTTTTTTCTATAAAGTAGTAGGTGTGAGTAAGTTTGAAGAACAATGTTTTTTTTTCAGATTTACAAACCAACACATTCACACACAGAATATCACACTTACTTGATTAATGTTATTTGGTCTAAGGTTGGGTGTTATTTGTTGTGTGTTTGTTTGGTTTTTAGCAAATAAACTCTTACTGCTCACATAAATAGCTTTTTAAATCGTTTAATATCTAGTGCCTAAAACATTTGCACAGTACTATATATATATATATATATATATGCTCATTAGGTTTTTACAGGAGTACTCTGTACATTGTATTCTTTCTGTACTCTGTGCTGAAACAGAGCTGTGGTGTCAGTTTTTGTTGTCTTAGTCCAAACTAGGAGGAGAGCTCCTCGGGCCAAAGGAGCCTTGTTTTTTCACCATGAACTTGATGGCAACAGCAAAGGCCTTCACACTCTTTGTTAGAATGAATTTACATTCGATAACATGCTAACCCCATTTCACTCCAGTGGGGTGGGAGCCTAGCATTAGCATGATATTAAAGCTGTCTGCCAAAATAAACACAGAAGCGCATTATTAACGCCGCAGAGTAAAAGTAACATCGCCATAACAGAACAAAGGCTTTGTCTGAGATTTTTTTTATGGAGATCAGGAAAAGCCAGTGCATAAGGAAAAGCCAGTCAAGCTTTAAACAGTGCATTAATTAGCATGTCGTCTATGCTAAGCTTAATACAGTTTTTAAGAGGTTGCTGTATTAAAACTGCAATTACAATTCAGCACATTGTCTCTAGTAAAAGAGAATCTAAAAACAGTGGCAATTTGGTCTAAGCTAAAAGAATTTCCCAGTGTTAGCATCTCTCTGTCTAATGTACAAATTTCATAGTGGTTGCATCGCTTGGAAGCCAGAGCATAAAAGGGACCACATAGGAGATCATGTAGGGAGTACGATTAACATTCACAAACAATCTACTGATTCAGTAAACACTTATTTGTGGACACCTGCTCATCCAACCTTAATTCTGAAATCTATGTTTTAACTGGATTTGCTTCAGTAACAGCTTTCACTCTCCTGGAAAGTCTATACAATTAGTGGGGGGACATTTCTATGGGTATTTGATAGCATTCAACTCTTAGAGCAGTGAGGTCAAGTATGATGTTTTTTTTTTTTTTTGTTATAGTTTTGTTTTTTTACAACATTGTGGAAATAAGACACTTGACAATAATATCTATTATATCTTTGTTTTAAGTCAGTATAGCTTTTTGTACTCATAAGTAAACAAAATCCATGGAAATGGCCTGTATGCTACATATGCAGTATTCAGAGATTAGAATGGAAATCCTGGAGTTTTTCTTTAATATCCTACGCAGCCCACTAGGTCAAATAATGCATAATTCATAACATTAATGACACTGTAGTATATCATGTCTCTATACTGCAAGATTCATGTCTCTGAACTGCAAGCCTTCAGAAGGTTAATAAAATAATATGAGGTAAATGAGCATATGAAGTATAGAACCAAGGCAAGCTAACAATATTAAAATGTATTTTTTTTTATTTTTACAGTAATTCATTACAGATTTTACAAACCTCATATAAAGAAATGTTGAGAACCTTTCTAATAATGCCATACAAAATTAAATCTGTAATTTGCTAATTCACCTCACTTTTATGTAAAAGAAAAAAGGACACATAAAACATTCATTGTTTTCAATAATTAACTTAAATGGTTTTTGTTAAGTGCAAATTTAGAAACTGATTCCTGCAACATAGTCAAAGGCTGGGATAGAGACATGTTTACCGCTGAGTCACATAACCATGTCAGTTAATTGTACTTTTTAATCTTTTGGGAAGTGGAGATACTAATTGCAGTTTTTCAGATGGTATTTTTGCAGATTCTTGCTGTAAACAAGACTTGATCTGCTCAACAGTGTTCTCCTCCTCATGATTCACCATACATTTTCAAAGAAACATAAGAGACAGACCTGGACTGCAGACAGGCCTGTAGTATCTCATGTAGAATTTGGCCTGGCATCGCATCATCCTGATGGCAGCATGTGTCTCTCCAAAATACTCATATACAAGCCTCCATATCAATGGTACTTTCACATAAGCAGATCACCCCTGTCGTAGGCACTGATGCACCCCAATGTCATCACTGATACTCTTTTTTAGCACTTTTTTTATTTTGTAACAGTCTGGATGGATTGTTCCCTCTCTTTCACATAACCCAAATTTCATTTTTCCCCCAAATAGAACATTTTTTCCAGCATTTCTGCACAAAATTAATATATGGTTTCCTCTTTGGATAACACAGTTGCAGGTTGCAATATTGTGATGCAGCAGTGGACTGTGTTAAGTAGCAAAGATTTCCAAAGTACTCCTGAGTCCATGTGGCTTCAAGTAACATGTCAGTTTCTCAAAAAACAGCACCTACAGTAAGAGCTTGTTGGTCATGCATATTCAGCAGCGGTTTCAGCGTTTGGCATTTACACACCAAGACTTCCCATGACTCCCTGAATCTTTTCATATTATGTATTGTAGATGGTTAAAGACATAAATTATTTGCAATCCTGCATTGAAATATGTTTTGCCTGAAATATTTGACAATTCTCTCACAAATTTTGGCATAAAGTGATGAGAAACAACCCAATTTTGCTGGCAAAACTGAGCACTTTTTCAATTCTCATTTTATAGAATTTATATTCACCTACTTATAGTGTAATGCTTTAGAAATGTGAGACATGTATTTGTTTAAATAAACTTTCCACTTTACTTTGGCATAGTCCCCACATTTTTGTTGGTCAGTGAAAAACATGGAAAGCTTTCAGTACAGGTGTACAGGTTTCAGCTAAATAAATGTTCAAGGGAATTACCCAAATACAGATGAGTGTATTAACTACATTTTACACAGTATCCCACATTATCTGTAAATTAGCTTTGTAGACACATCAACTTTCTTTCCTGTCTTTGTCCAAACAGCTTACAATAACATTCAGATCATTCCACACTATCAGCCAATCACGCTCCAAGCTTACTGGCTTGTTTCTGTAACATCACTGACAGGGGCACTTTATTATCAAGGGATGTGCCATACAGTTGTCATAGGAGGGGCTGATTCAAACAAAATATTTACAAGACTCACGTTGACTTTAGGACAAGCTAAAAAGACAAATAATAATGTTTACTATTGCCTCACACTGACAATGACAAAACAATGAGGTGTAATTATAATATAATTACTATGACCTACTCACAATTTACTTGAAGGGAACATTAGGCAAGATTTGGTATTGTTGCTCCTGGACCCCCCCTGTAGTCGCATAAAGCCATTCATTTTTACATATGATAAATGGGGAGTGGAAAGATGAAGGATGGTTCCTAACTCTCCTCCAAAAGATACATAGTGCAGTTTCTGCAGTGTTGAACACTGACAGAGGCCCTATTCTCCCTATTACAGGTCAGTGAACCATCACAATGATTTTGAGGTTGAAATTTTAAGGTGAAAACACTAGCTATTTTCCTTTAAGGGTATAGAAGCATCATAGAGAGATACATGGAAGAGACATATGAAAACAAAACACTTTTTTAGTGTATTAGCAAATATATTTGTTGAACTGTAATCTATCAACTGACAAACTGTGGAAAAAAAAAAACACAAACCAATAATTTTTTTGTGGTTTGTTGAGCTCAAAAAATCTACAAGCAGAGACTCCTGAATTGTCCCACCTGTTCATCTTTCCAATCACAAAGCTGGACACTGTTTATGTAAGAACACAAAGATGAGGAAAAACTGAGCAAAACAAACACGATGAGAAAAGACAAGAAAGAGCACAAAGCAAAAAATGTATTAAAAAATCTGTTTCTATTTACTCAGTTGTGCTCACATTTACCTGAGCTGTGGTTAATTCACATTTAAATAAATAAAATCAAACAGATGTTTCATTAAGACCTAAAAGAAATCTGTGTTGAAATCCTCAAATTTTAGCATCATGGGTTTCTCTCTAGTGCTATGTGATCTAAAACTGTCATATCTCAAGTAAATCATTTTATTGAAGTAGGGAAGTTAAGATATTTAAAGCAATACGATATCCTGTAAAAACACACAAATCTTCAGGCCTGTATGGCCTGACCTCATCACCATGATAGTGTGACACTCTTAGCTACACATAAAAGCTATTTCAAATACAGATTCCAAGGCTCAAGTGTATAGGTGAGGGTGATAAATGTGGGAGGTGAAACTCAATATTCCTGGTTGATGCTATTTCTGGTAAGGCTTTACTTGACCCCTGTTACATAACATTGACATAACCAGGCTATAAACATGTCATGGTCAAGTGTCATATGCTATCATGACAGATTTTTTTGGGGTAATATAACTGTGTCATGTTTCCATTACTGTCTGTTTTCCTGACAGATGCCATAATATTTCATGTCACAGGATCAGTGGCCAAATTTATTTATTATGGCCAACATATGACAACGGGCGGCACAGTGGCGCAGCAAGTACTGTTGCAGTCACTAGGTCACGCAGGGACCTGGAGGTTGGGGGTTCGAGTCCCACTTCAGATGACTGTCTGTGAGGAGTTCGGTGTGTTCTCCTTGTGTCTGACTGGGTTTCCTCCGGGTGCTCCGGTTTCCTCCCACGGTCCAAAAAAACAAACACGTTGGTAGGTGGATTGGCAACTAAAATGTGTCCGTTGGTGTGAATGTGAGTCACCCATTTTAAGGACTGGCGCCCCCTCCAGGGTGTGTTCCTGCCTTGCGCCCAGTGATTACTAATCTAAATATTATCTATGTCCTGTTTATGTTTATGTTTTTTATTTTTATACATATTAGTGATCAATAGGAAAAATAAATATGAGGGTAGTGGTGTGTACACAGGTAAATACATGAAGCCAAATTGAATACACCCACATATTCCTATGCATCATCAACACCATCAACAATACCCTCCTGCAATAAGTCAGGACACAGCTTATTTCTCCAGGGAACAGAGCCAGGTCAAAGGTCTAACGCTTTTTGTCCTGTCCTCTTACACTTTGGTTCAAATCTGTTCTTCCTGAAAAGCATTAAGTATTCTCACTGAATCTTCCAGCTAACACAACTAGATATATATTGTGTATAGATTTTTGATAAAAAGTCAATGTTATTGCAATATTAGTCCAATGAAAGACATACAGTCTTTAACGACAAACCACAATTTACAGATGCTGACACATGCACTAAACCAGTGATGAGCATTTTTGTTTTTTCAGCTCAGACAAAAGGAGTATTTAGGATAAAAACTTCACGTCAAAAAGAAACTAAGATTTCCTCAGAAATATGTCTCAATCTTCAAGAAAAGCAATACAAGCAAATCCAGTTTTAAAAATATATTTGAGAATGTGTTCCAAGGAGGAATTTTTTTTTGCTTCATTACCTACCTAAGGTGATTGCACACACTTAAACATAAGCACATACACTCACACACAGGTCGGTTATCTCCCTTAATCATTCACTAATAAAGTCTATTCTGCTTGTGTGTTTTTTCTAGCACTACCAGAACACTAGAAGAACACAAGCTTCTGCTGTTTTGACTGGCAATGTGTTAGCTACCTCCTTACAAACAGATACACACACGCACACACACACACACACAGAGAGAAGGCATACTTATGCTGCCCTCTGGCTAGACTAATTCCTTTCCATGCTAATTACTACATGAATTATGACATGCTGCAGTATTCTCCTTTGAGAATGACCCTTAGACCTTCACAAGAAGATGAGCGAGATAGACAGAGAGAGAGAAAGAGAGAGAGAGAGAGAGAGAGAGAGAGAGAGACAAAGAAACTGAGAAAAAGGAGGGGAGAGGGAGAGGAAGAGAGTAATAGCAAAAGATTGTGATAGATTGAAAGAGTGATACAGAGAGAATCCGTGAGTGACTGCAGCTCCCACTGTAACTAACCACTTGCATGATTGTGCGAGAGAGAGGATGAGAGAAAGAGAGGAATATAGACAGTCAGAGAGAGAGAGAGAGAGAGAGAGAGAGAGAGAGAATGAAAGAAAAACACACCACATTTTCTTTTTTTTTTCTTGTTCGAGTGAATCACCCCTTGACGACAATTCCAAACATGAGCCAATTAGCTGAGAGTGCTGCCATAACGTTAAGGGTAGAGTGGATAAGATGTGTAAAACCACAACAGACCTGACCTTTCCTTGCATCCCCTTCTCCCTCTGTGCTACACATGATCTACATTTCATTCCTTCTTTAAGATGTTGGGAATGGTCTCAGTAGCCACAGGCAAATATATGCCTAGCACTGTTAATACAATTCACTCAGAGAAGACTGTGGGAATATAACCATATTACAACAGTAAATGTCCATGTGTCCTCATGCATATAAGAAATATAACGCCGCATTTTTAAGAACATAACCTCATTTATTCCAACCAAGTAACCTAACACTAAAAAGTAAAACTTAAATTAGCTTAAATGTATGTTAAAATAAATGCAACACTCAAGAGCAGCCATACATGAGCCTAAAGTCAGCATGCTCAAAGCTAGTCATTAGCTAGAAAGTCCACTGCCACTGTAGTCACTCCTGCCCTCTTTTTCATCCCCATGTTCAATTGGCTTCATCACCCTCTCTTTTCTAATAGTTGAAGTGTGGTGACTGTGATGGATCACCTGCATGTGGGATGAAACACTGATTTATATCTTTATTTCAGAACTGCTGAATTAGCAGGTGTCCACAAACCATAGTCTTGGGGCAGACCACACTGGTCCAGAACAGAGCTGGCTTAACCACATTGGGAAAATTCTGCATCGCACTAGGGCTGAAAATATGTGGGGCATGGGAAAGGAAAACTCAAATAATACAATTTCTTCTCACTCAGTCCAATTGTAGGACGACATCTGCTTTAGCTGTCTGTCTCTATCTAGCCCAGCCTGGCACAACACAGACATGGAGAAAGAGAAGCCAACAGCTGTGAGGACAAAGACCCAAAAGAAAAATATACACAGACACACGTGTAAGAACACACCTATCAAGAGATACACAAATGGGGAAGTGGTAATGAGGTAGAAGATAATGAGCCATGGCTGTCTATCGAGCCAGGTTTATTCTGTTTCCCTCCCTCTCTCCAGAAATACTGTTTGCATTGCCAGGAGGGGAGCAGCAGTTATTTGCTCATTGTTTCACCAAAAAGCAAACTACAGTCTACAGTGTGTTCTCTCTCTCTCTACACCCCTCTTCCTCTCCCTCTCTCTCACACACGAAAAAATATCAAGAAATACAGTCTACAGTGTTCTCTCTCTATATATATATCTCTCTCTCACACACACACACGAAAAAATATCAAGAAATACCGATATTAAAAACACATAAACCCATTCAAAAATTATTATTTTTAATCTACTCTCTTTAATTTATTGCTGAATTTATATGATGGTGTTTTAGGATAGTTTTCTTGAATATTTAAGGTTTTTGGGAAAATCAAAGTGTTATATAATAAACAGTTGTATGTTGTTATTTATTCATACAAATTTCTTGGTGGGCGGCGTGGTGGGGCAACAGGTAGTGTCACTGTCACACAGCACCAGGGAATTGGACGTTGTGGGTTCAAGCCCTGCTCCAGGCGACTGTCTGTGAGGACTTTGGTGTGTTCTCCCTGTGTCTGTGTGGATTTCCTCCGTTGGTAGGTAGATTTGTTACACAAAAGTGTCCATAGATGTGAGTGTGAGTGAATGTATGTGCGTGTTTTGCCCTGCAAAGGACTGGTGCCCCCTGAGGGTGTGTTCCCGCCTTGCACACTCACTGGGTCCAGTGAGGGTCCAGACCCACTGAGACATTTTCTTCATATTCTTTGTTGTATTTATTGATTCATTGCGTCTTAAAACCAAGATAAATACTGTTTTCAGGACTCATCAGAAGAAAACATTTTGTTATTAGATGATAGTTTTGTGTTTATTTGTTTGTTTTTGTCTTATTGCTTGTCCAGTTTGTATTTTTTTTATATGAAACATAAGCTTGCATGACGACTCAAATACAAACAGTGCCCAAACACTACAAAAACGTTTATAAATACAACACAGTTGGAAAATGTTGAATTACCTCTTAAATAAATGACTGTACATATGCTTTTATTAAGAACACACCTACATGTGTAAATGTGTGGTGTGTGTATGGCAGGAGATTTACTCTTGCAATAATATGCTGCAAATGCCTGGTGCATGAATGGCAGAAGACATGCACGTGTGTAAATGCTCGTTTGCCCATTCCCATATCCAGACTCTGTATATTTTAATAAATACAAAGAAAAATATAACCAACTACTTCTAAAATAAACTATAGACAAAAAGAAATAGGAGGTGTTGTGTTCTCAGGTCCACAATATTTCAGCCTTTCTAGTGTTAAGACCAAAACAATCAGCCTGTAAATAGTTATGTACTCCCCAATTCTTTAAGGGCTATAATTTGGGACTCACCAGATTAGATCCTGTTATTTTCACCAAGATTTCTTATCCAGTGTTAATCAACCATAAATTGTCATATGCCTGGTTTAATGAAAATCTGTTACACATTTGTGCAAAAGAAAAACAAAATAGAATGGTGTATTTAAAAGTATCCTCTTTTTTTGTTAAATCAGTAGAACACACAAAGTAGTGTATGATTATGGCTGTAATGATCAGCCAAGGCCAAATGTGTTTGGACTCTTTATTAATATCATATTACCCATACTACGATTGCAATATAACTTGTACACATGTAATATGTAACATATGTAATAAGACATTTAAACATAATATGTTACAGCTACATTATTTAAACCAGAAAATGTTCATCCAAGTAACTGAAGACACCCTGATTTTTAAGAGGGTTAATTTAAATACACCGCCTTTCACAATTTCAGTATTGCAAAAAGTCAATATCCCAGTAACAATTAACAAACATTAATGTGCATTACAAGAAACAACCACAGATATATAACAGAATAACACATTCCAAGCACGCTACATTAATGGGCACATTAACTTTGCTCCCATTGAACAAGCCTTCTTTATACAGTCTATTACAAATTAATCTCATCTCATCTCGTTAGTGTGCAGTAGCGCAAAAGAACAGGGAAGGAGCTTCTGGCGAAGGAGAGATTTGAATTCAACCATGCTGTTGGCTGTGAGTAACTTGTGCATGAAAGTTTCAAAATTAAAAAACAAATATGCTCTGACTGAAGGAGCCTGAGAGAAGCTGTTTAAAAAAAATTAAAAGCATAGAAAATAACTTTATAAAAAAGAGATTACAGGACATGTTTATATGTTTTGTTGGTAATATTTAATACTGCTTATTAAACGGATCTACCTTCTTTCTCGCGCCATTAAATATTATATGCCATTCTGCTTAGATAGCATTCCAAAAATACAATGAAAAATACAATGAAATTGGATGCTAAAAGATGCATTCTGTCATAAATTTGTGTTTATCATTGCTTTGTGAATATTAAAGTAAAAAAAAAAAGCTTGTATTTTTTTACAATCTTATTATAGATTCTGTACTGAGTGATAGTGAATTGGCCTGTTCCAGAAAAACAACATCTAGCTCTACTCTTCTAGCTAGATAGCAGATTATAGTCATTCATTTTAAAATGTTTTAATCTTTGGTTCTTAATGTTTACTTGTGAATATCTGGTGTTTTATCACTGGAGGAAGAGAAATTTTAAAAATACAAAATCACAAAATAACAGTGTTGCAAGTCATATAAGCTCAAACACTTTTATCAGAGCATTTATGGGTCTGCAACATGGCTTAAAAAAAGCAAAGGGAAACAATCAACTAGAAAGAAATATAGGAGAAACAGACAAACTGAAACAATTGCAAAAAAAATAAGTTTAGAATTGTCACACTATGAGCCATGCTGCAAAACATTAGGCTCACAAGTTCTAGGGAGAGTATGTGTGCTTTTCACCACAGAGACAAGTATTGTAGGATAAGGGAACACAGCAACCAATCACAAGCCAGTCACAAATGCATGATATCATAGGCACATTATTGATTTTTTTTTTCAGAAACAGGTGCAGGTGAACTTTAATAAATTATCATTTTACATAATCCAATAAATATTAATACTTCACCAGCAAATACATTTTCTGAAATTACATCATACCACAGATGACAAAACTAGCAAACTGGACTACAATTTCTGTATAATGTTGTGCATGCACATTCATAACCTTTCTACATGTTTTTTTAAAACATATGCTTGCATTAATATTAGATGGAATCAATTTTTAAAGCTTTGCATGAGTGATAAAACATCATTCCAAAACTGATTGGTCATTTGCCAGAGTTCACTTGCACTCACACTGAAAGCTGTATAATGTATCCAATATATCCCTTGAACTGTAATTTAAGGCTATAGTCATTATAAAATCATTCACATTGGAACAGAAAAGAAGTGTTATTTTGGTTCAAGTCGAAGTAAAATGTGTTAACTTGGCAGCTTGAAAATGTAGTGCTAGTGGAGCCATCTTGGCCCACAATGCTAAGCCTGCACTCATTGGGGTTGTGCTACTTGTGATCATGCCCAAAAAAAAAAAAAGCAATGTGGGGGAGGGGGAAAAATAACCAAAAAATAAAAACAGACTTCCAACACTGAAAGCACATTGCCAGGCCAGAGGATACCCTGCAATGTGTGAGATCTGCTACAAAGCATCTTCTTCTTTATGCATTTTTGCTGGAGGGTATGGAAATGTTTATCTGTATGTATGTATGAAAGACTGTACTGAAAAAACATGTCAATTAACAATTTGAGGCAACCCTGTCTTCTGAAATCTTCTATATATTATAACATGTTGGATAAAGTTATATGGACCATAGCTCAGTATTTGTGTTATTTTTGTATTTTTTGATTTTATTATTTCTTCTCTGTCTGCCTTCTGTATATATGCCAAAATCGGGCGGCACGGTGGCTTAGTGGTTAGCACGTTCGCCTCCCAGCGCTGGGATCTTGGGTTTTCCATGTTCTCTCCGTGTCTGCGTGGGTTTCCTCCGGGGTCTCCGGTTTCCTCCTACAGTCCAAAAACATGGAAGGTAGGTGAATTGGCTTCTCTAATAAAAAAAAGTCCTGGTGTGTGTGTGTGTGTGTGTGTGTGTGTGTGTGTGTGTGTGAGTGAGTGAATGTGTGTGTGCCCAGATATGGATTATCTATTCTGGGTGAAATCCTAGTGCCCAATGCAGTCCTCCAGGTGGACAGTCGTTCCTGGTAGAGAGTACGCTGTGCGCATTTGGCTGCCGCTTCTCGCCAGTGTGTGTGTGGACGGAGTGTTCTGAGCAGTGTGGATTGTAATGCGTCCTTGGGTATCTAGAAAGGAGCTATATAAGTATAACGATAGAAAACAGAACCAATTCAAAACACTTCCCAGGAAACAAGCATTTTAACTTATTTCACTGTTACAATTGTAAAATGTTGACTGCAGTTGGGGCATGGTGGTGCAGCAGGTAGTGTCGCAGTCTCACAGTTCCAGGGACCTGGAGGTTGTGGGTTCGATTCCCGCTCCGGGTGACTGTCTGTGAGGAGTTGGTGTGTTCTCCCCGTGTCCGCGTGGGTTTCCTCCGGGTGCTCCGGTTTCCTCCCACAGTCCAAAAAACACACATTGGTAGGTGGATTGGTGACTCCAAAGTGTCCGTAGGTGTGAGTGAATGTGTGACTGTGTGTGTTGCCCTGTGAAGGACTGGCGCCCACTCCAGGGTGTATTCCCGCATTGCGCCCAAAGATTCCACGTAGGCTTTGGACCCACGGCGACCCTGAATTGGATAAGCGGTTACAGATAATGAATGAATGAATGAATGACTGCAGTTGAAGGTCATATAAACTCCTAACTAAGCATTTACAAACAGAGGTGCTCAACAGCAAGAATGTGAGGAATTGCCTAGTGTTCTAAAGGATGTTCTTGAGAAGTCTCCTTGCAGGAGTGAACCCAGGGAATGATGGAAAATTTCAGGCTATACTAGTTGGCAAGTCACAAACCGTCATCCATGTTGTTTCTAGTGGATCTAGAAAAACCTAAGGCTTTTTTTTTTTTCCTCTTAAGTGTTCTTGCTGTTTGTCTTCTTGAATATTACAATTTAACTGGGGGAAGATGCCAAGCCAGAAGTCAAGAATATTAGATCATGCAAGATTGCACACCTCTCCAAATATATTCAGATATTATTAAAACCGAGGTTTCTATTAGGTCACTGAAAGCTTTTGAATCAGACCAGTCCCAAAGTCAGGGAGTCAAACAGAATTATTTATTTTTCATAATATGTTACAAAAATCTCAGTACTGGGTTTCACTTGAATGGGCTAGGACCTGGTTGATGCAATACATCTGCAAGATCAGGTACTGATATCTAGTACCTGACTAGACCAATTTCTAAATGATCCTATTGTTCAAAAAAACTTTAGTGAAAGTCTTTTTGTAACAACTTTGCCCCTTTTTCAGCTGAAAATAATATTACGAAAACGTCACAGTAGAGAGTGTGCTCTTCTTGCAGTAACAAATTATTTATTGATCAATTTAGACTCGTATTGATCAATTTAGATTTAGAAAATGCACCATTTCAATCCTTTAAGACCTCAGTGCTCCATTAAACACATTCGATCATGACATCATTCTTGACCGCCTTAAGCATAAAATTAATATTTGAGTAATTGCCCTGAAATGGTCTTATATTACTTTTTCAGTAAATCTACAAAATTTCTACTCGTCCTCATCAGAAATTACTTGTGGAGTACCTCAGGGTGCTATTCTTGTTCCTGTACTCTTTTCTCTGTATATGGTCTTCCTTTAGGGTCTATTTTCGGTAAATATAGAATTTCCTAACATTGTTACACAGAAGACACACAGTTATATCTCCCATTTTAAAAAAAATTGATAACTGTTCTGTCCAAGCTTTGTACAACTGTTTTCAAGATATTACATCCAGTAACTTCTTGAAATTGAAACTGAGGCAATCATTTTTGGCCAGACTCTGTGCCAGATTGTCTGCGCCCACTTACTTTGAAGATACAAAGACACAGCAGAAATCTTGGTGTTATCTTTGACTCTGTGCTTAAATTTGATAAATAAATTAATACAATGTTCTGAGGTTTTTTTTTTTTTTAAATCAACTGAGAACCATCCCCAAGCTAAAATGCATTTAAGGATCTGGAAAATGTTTTTCAGGCTTTTATCACATCATTATCCTACTACTTCAATTCTTTGTATATGGGAACTACGGCTCATTCTCTGTAATTGCCCCAAAATTGTGAAATGGCCTATGACATTTGAATGTCATGCACAGTTGATGTTTTTAAGTAAAACTTAAAATTTTGCATTCTCAGGTTTTTAGCTCCTAAATGGTTTTATAGCTTTTATTTCTATCTCTTTGGGGTGTTTTAGAGGAGCGAGTCAGGAAACGTTTTCCTCTACCAGCATCACGTAGTGACCTAACCACTATCCTGCAAGAAGAATGGCTTAAAATCCCTCTGACCGCTGTGCAGGACTTGTATATGTCATTCCCAAGATGAATTGACGCTGTATTGGCCGCAAAAGGAGGCCCTACACCATATTAATAAATTATTGTGGTCTAAAACCAGGTGTCTCAGTTTCATTGTCCAACTCCTGTATGTACTAATTGCCTCTAGTTAATATGTGTGTGTGTGTTTGAATAATATATATTCAAAATCTCATTGAAATCTACACTGCCTTCTGCACAGAACAACATGTTTCATCTCCCTGCTCGTCTAAGCAATCAACACTAAAACAATGAGTGCTTGGACAACACTACAGTCACCTACCTCTGTAAAATAACCTGAATTGTATGTTCCTTTGGATAAGAACCTTACTCCACTTTATGTCTCTGTGTACACTCTACTGCATTAATCCTGTTTATCACGGAATCTGAATGTGTTCTGAATGCTAATAAATGACCTGAAAAGCAGACGCCGCAGACCAATCTTAGACATGGTGCGATCAATGCCAAAGCAAGGCAGTTTGCTTTGACTGAAAGAGAGAATGAGCTAATCATGGCCGACCTAGAAGAGGCATTTTCGCTTACTGACTGACTGACTCCTAATGTTAAAACATGCATGCGCATGTAGTTCAGCCGTATTTCACAGAGAGAACTTAAGGTGGCCCTACTACAATGTCTGTTGTTAGTTCAGCCATATTTCACATTTCATTTCGTAAACTAAATTTGGGAGAGTTTGGCATGTTTCCACTGACATAAACTGGTTCATGAACCAGAAAAATAGGTTCCCAATTGGAACCAAAGCACAGTAGGTTCTTCAGCGCCAACTGTGGCTGAAAAATAGGAAATAAGACACGCTCAGTTTGGCTCTGTGTTAGTTACGTTTCTCTGCTGGTCACAAGTTCAGCAGGACGGCTCAGAACTCTGAAACATTTACACACGTATTATCTCACAGAGAGATGAGAACTGCAGAATTTGTCTTATTTCATATGAGTGTGTCTATTTGCCTGAAATATCATAAAAGGAACTTGTGGGGCAACATTTTGTCATGTTAGTGTGTGTCACGGTTGGGCAGGACAGACAAGGGAGGTGGACGTAAACGCAAGAAATCTTTATTAACAAGACCAAAAGAAAACAAACACGATCAAAGAGTTACACAAATGAAACAGGAACAGACAGGAAGACTGACAGACAACCAAGAACAGGAGTAGACATGGGAGACGCCAAAAAAGAGAAACACACATCTACACACACAAGAACCGACAAGGGAACACTGAAACAAAGGAACTATATATACACAGATCACTGATAAGGGACACCTGGGGACAATAACAAGAAGGTAGGACTACAAAGGAGACTCAGACGAGAGGGCGGAGCTAAGGCGGGACTAGGGCGGAGACAGGAAGAATAAACAGAGCCATGTGATAAATGAGCACGTGGCTAGGGAAACAAACACAGGATGTGACAGATGCCCCCTCCAAAACACGCAACTCCTGGGGCGCGTAAACCTAGAACCCCCAGGAGCTGGCACAGGAGAGGAGCAAGGAAAACAAGACAAGAAACCAACTGGAGACAGGACTCAGGACAAGACAGGAACAGACACAGGAAATTAAGCTGGGGACTTGACAGGACCGGAAACAAGAGACTGGACACGGGACAGGACAGGAGACGGGACTAAGGACTGGAACGGACTAGACAGGACAGGAGTAGAAACACAAGACTTGACAGGTGGCAGGGGTGGCACATTGGATGGGAATTGAGATAGAACAAGACAGAATGTGGGGAAGCCTGAGGTACTAGCATGGGCACAGTTCTGGGAATCGGCTCCGAAGTTCTTGGGGCTGGCCTACGGACACGACCTGAAGCGGCCGGGGCCACAGTCACGGGAGCAGAAGCGGCCGGGGCCACAGTCACGGGAGCAGAAGCGGCCGGGGCCACAGTCACGGGAGCAGAAGCGGCCGGGGCCACAGTCACGGGAGCAGAAGCGGCCGGGGCCACAGTCACGGGTGCAGAAGCGGCGGGTTTCTCCTTCGCAGGAGCAGATACGGCTGAGACCTTCTTCTCTGGAGCTGGAGCGGCCGAAGAAGCCGCCTTCTCTGGAGCGGCCGAAGAAGCCGCCTTCTCTGGAGCTGGAGCGGCCGAAGAAGCCGCCTTCTCTGGAGCTGGAGCGGCCGAAGAAGCCGCCTTCTCTGGAGCTGGAGCGGCCGAAGAAGCCGCCTTCTCTGGAGCTGGAGCGGCCGAAGAAGCCGCCTTCTCTGGAGCTGGAGTGGCGGGGTTCGCCGCCATCTCGGGGACAGGAGCGGCTGTGGAACCCGCCTTCACAGGGACAGGAGCGACGGGGTTCGCCACCTTCACAGGGACAGGAGCGGCGGGGTTCGCCGCCTTCACAGGGACAGGAGCGGCTGGAGGCGCTGCGCACTCTGGAGCAGCAGCGTTAAGCAGTCCTGCAATGACGTCCACGGAGGCAGGAGGTCCTGCAATGACATCCACAGAGGCAGGAGGCCTTGCGACGAAGTCCACGGAGGCAGGAGCTTGTGCTGCTCGAGGGGCAGGTACTGGAGCTGTTGAGGGTTCAAGAGGTCCAATAGGTGCATTCATGAGGAAATCCATGAAGTCCCTTGACCAAGGATCCTCATGAATTACACCCCTGTTAGTCTCACCTCTTCTGCCCTGAGGTTCGAGGCTAACAGCACCAACCCTCAACGCCCCCCCCCCAAAATCCTCCCCGGACCTGAAAGGGCAGTCCTCCAGCGAGGGGAAAACTCCAGCACACTGCTTCCGCCGACTCCCACGCCGTCAGGATGAGGAGGACGGTTATGTCTCCAGCACATACCCGACTGGCTTGCCAGGACCAGTGCTAAAGGGAGTCCGCCTAATAGCACACCTGGCCCATGGGTTCCTCGCTACATCCATTTTTGTAGGTCGGTTCTTCTGTCATGGTTGGGCAGGACAGACAAGGGAGGTGGACGTAAACGCAAGGAATCTTTATATAACAAGACCAAAAGAAAACAAACACGATCAAGGAGTTACACAAATGAAACAGGAACAGATAGGAAGACTGACAGACAACCGAGAACAGGTGTAGACATGGGAGACGCCAAAAAAGAGAAACACACATCTACACACACAAGAACTGACAAGGGAACACTGAAACAAAGGGACTATATATACACAGATCACTGATAAGGGACACCTGGGGACAATAACAAGAGGGCAGGACTACAAAGGAGACTCAGACGAGAGGGCGGAGCTAAGGCGGGACTAGGGCGGAGACAGGAAGAATAAACAGAGCCATGTGCTAAATGAGCACATGGCTAGGGAAACAAACACAGGATGTGACAGTGTGTTTATAAAACTCCATATAGCTGCACACATCCTCCTTAAACTTTACTCCAACCAGTTACACTGAATATAAAAGTAATTGTAATTCTTAAAATCAACAAAATGTTCTTGTTCTTCTTTGTTCTTTGGTGGTATATCATCTAGTATTTATTTTTAACTAAAATGAGAAAGAAAAACACTGATGCCAGTGTTATATATTATGAAGAAAATTTGCCTTTCTTTTTTTTATTTCTGCATTCATTAGTTCTGTCCTCCATATTTTCTGTAAAAGTCACTTAAAAAACACATGTAAATAAAGACATTGATTTGAAGCACCAAAGATTCTCCAGAGCTTCCAGTGACAAGGCTATGTATTTTGTTTGGGCTTTCCTGTTTTTGAAATGGCAGAAAAACCTCTGTGGCAATAGTTATATGGCTAATGGTGGTTTGGCAAAACTAGGCTTGTCTAGTTTCTCTTTGCTCTTGTTTTTTTTCCCCACCAAAACCTTTGCAAACAAAGTAAAAGAATAATCAACTTAAGTAAAAATATTTCACATTTGATTATTCATTCATTCTTCTTTTTGTAACCAGGGTCACAATGTTTCCAAAGACTACCAGGGTCATTGTGTACAAATACACAACCTAGTCGGCTAATCCATCATAGGGCATCACACATTCAATAATTCACTCACAAACCCACAACAGTGAACAATTTGAGCAGGCAAACCAGAATATTTTTGACTTGTTGGCCAAAAACAGACAACTTAGGATACAAGGAGCACACACCAATCCTCTCATAATGTGACACATTTTCTGTTTGTGTTTTTTTTTCCGCTTCATTCACACACCCTGGAGGAGGTGTCAGTCTTTCAGAGGGTGTGTTTTAGTTTTTATTATTCATAATTATATTAAATTATTTCTCATTGATATATGTGAATACCATTCAAATAATAAAGACATACAAGTATTAAAATTGGTTATTCCTCACTCTCATCAATGAATTGAGGACATGGAGTGAAAATGAAGCTGTTAATGGCCCACTCTAGTACACTGTGGCAAAGTGTTTCACAGACAAGAACACACAGATCTCGCACAGCCTGTGTGGGCAGACAAGAGTCTAATTTCTCACTCCTAGCATCTTACTTCAAATAAAGGTAAACTAGCATCTGTGCCCTCCTCCTAATTACTGATTTGATCCACTGTGCAAGAACACAACAAGAGAAGAAGATTGTTAGACCATACTTCATTACATTTTATTCTGGTGCGAAACACGAAATTTATCACTTCATCTGTTTATGGTGCCAAGGTAGCTTAGCAACCCAGTGTCATAGCAACCAGCAACCAGTGTGGAGCAAAGATGACGTATCCAGGCATTTCTCACATTGTGTGATGTACAAACACATGGGACATACACAATATGCCCAAAAGTTACTGGAAACATGCCCATCCAAAATTTCAGCTGAGACTAAAGTTATAAAAATGTAATTCACCAACCTTAGCTGTAGGAACATCCCCTACTTTTCTGGGAAGACTTTAAAATTGATGTGCACACATTGCTGTAAGCATTTAATGGCATTCAGAATGTTAGTGAGGTTAGATACTAAGCTTGACAATGACATAACCGTGATGTATTAGACAGTACTTCACAGGGTGGGACAATAATTCAATATCAACATGCATTCCAATATTTTGATATACATTAATTTTAGTATCTCTCACTGACTGATGTTCATTACAGGGTGTTGCTGACAGTCCTTTGTCTCCTCTAGTGTTACCACTAGGCTCCCACTTCCACATCCTTGCAGTTAAAATACAAACACAAATGAGAACTGAACACAGCAACATTTTTTCTTAATTTAGAGAGAATGTTTGCTAAGACAAGTGAGTGGAGAGATCAAATGGGGTCAGTAAAGTGGTGGCAGCTTTATTTCTATAATATTATATACACTGAATGATCACTGGATTAGGAATACATACCTTGTAACTACACTCCTTGTCCAAACTCTAGCAGCACTGCTGTGTCTGATCCACTCATACCAGCACAACACACATTTACACACCACCACAACCAGTGTCACTGTAGCACTGAGAATGAGCCACCACCCAATCAAACCTGCTCTGTGGTTGTCCTGACCATTGAAATGCAGGGTGACATGGGGATAGGAAAGTAAGCAGAGGAACAGGTGGACTACAGTCTGTAATTGTAGAACTACAAAGTGCTCTATGGCCAATGGAGCTGATAAAATTGGACATTGTGTGTAGACACAAGGTAGGTGTTCCTAATCCAGTGATCATTCAATGTAATTCATTATTCAGAAGATTAAATGTACAGACATTCATTAAGAGCATTCTTGGCAGTGTTTCGGTGACTTTTATATTGTTCATATAGGTTTATTTTATCAACAGAAATTAAGAAATATTTGATATGATAAAAAGTTTGGCCATATATTCCAGCCCTAGTGCTCCATAGCTACAGAGAACACAGATCCAATTTGCATACACACTTAAAAGCCTTCTTCCACGGTCAGTGCACATTCAAGTGGCTGAATATTCTACTTCTAAGGCGCTTCAACAAAGTTTTAGGCACAAATGAGCCATATTATTTCAATGTTACATTTACATATACAACACCTACACAAAACATTCACCAGTGTTAAATCAATCAACTATTAAATCAACTATTAGTGTTAAATTAACACTGTTAGTGTAATAATTTATCACTCTCAATGTTAACACTAATAGTGTTGATTTAACACTGGAGAATTTGCTGTGTACGTTGATCGTCCATTTTATCAGCTCTACTGACCACATAGAAGCTCTTTGGAGTTCTACAATAACAGATGGTAATCCACTTGTTACTCCTCAGATTTTTAAAAAACAGTTTCAGTGTTAGACTGAAAATAAGTCACCAACCAAAATTAAAAAGCATCCTGTTTCCACTAATGAAGGACTAGAAGATGACTATCAGTAGCTCATCTGTTGCAGACACTCTCTCTGACTTTACGTCTACAAACCGGACACCAAAAACGTTGGGACACTAAACAAATTGTGAATAAAAACCGAATGCAATGATGTGGAGATGGCAAATGTCAATATTTTATTCGTAATAGAACATAGATGACAGATCAAAAGTTTAATCTGAGTAAATGTAACATTTTAAAGGAAAAAATATGTTGATTCAAAATTTCACAGTGTCAATAAATCCCAAAAAACTTGGGACAAGTAGCAATAAGTGGCTGGAAAAAGGAAATTGAGCATATAACAAACAGCTGGTAGACCAATTAACACTAATTAGGTCACTTGACAACATGAATGGGTATAAAAAGAGCTTCTCAGAGTGTCAGTGTCTCTCTGAAGCCAAGATGGTAAGAGGATCACCAATTCCACCATTGTTGCGCTGAAAGATAGTGCAGCAATACCAGAATGGTGTTACCCAGTGTAAAATAGCAAAGACTTTTAAGTTATCATCATCAACCGTGCATAACATCATCAAAAGATTCAGAGAATCTGGAACAATTGCTGTACGTAAGTGTCAAGGCCGTAAAACTCTACTGGATGCTTATGATCTCCGGGCCCTTAAACGTCACTGCTCCTCAAACAGGAATGCCACGGTCAAGGAAATAACAGAATGGGCTCAGGAATACTTCCAGAAAGCATTGTCAGTGAACACAATCCACCGTATCATCCGCCATTGCCAGCTGAAACTCTACAGTGCAAAGGGGAAGCCATTTCTAAGCAAGCTCCAAAAGCTCAGACGTTTGCACTGGGCCAGGGGTCTTTTACAATGAAGTGTGGCAAAATGGAAGACTGTTCTGTGGTCAGATGAGTCACGATTTGAAGATCTTTATGGAACACTAGGACGCCATGTCATCCGGACCAGAGAGGACAAGGATAACCCAAGTTGTTATCAACGCTCCATTCAGAAGCCTGCATCACTGATGGTATGGGGTTGCATGAGTGCTTGTGGCATGGGCAGCTTGCATGTCTGGAAAGGCACCAGAGAGCTATGTTCAGGTTCTAGAACAACATATGCTACCATCTAGACGTCATCTCTTTCAGGGAAGACGCTGCATTTTCCAACAAGATAATGCCAGACCACATTCTGCAGCAATCACAACATCATGGCTACGTAGGAGAAGGATCCAGGTACTGAAATGGCCAGCCTGCAGTCCAGATCTTTCACCTGTAGAGAACATTTGGCGCATCATAAAGAGGAAGGTGCGACAAAGAAGGCCCAAGACGATTGAACAGAGGCCTGTAATAGACATGAATGGGAGAGCATTCCGATTTCTAAACTTGAGAAACTGGTCTCCTCTGTCCCCAGACGTCTGTTGAGTGTTGTAAGAAGAAGGGGGGATGCCACACAGTGGTGAAAATGGCCTTGTCCCAACTTTTTTTGAATTGTTGATGCCATGAAATTTTGAAACAACATATTTTTCCCTTAAAATGATACATTCTCTCAGTTCAAACTTTTGATCTGTGATTTGTGTCCTATACTGAATAAAATAATAGATGTTGGCACCTACACATCATTGCATTCAGTTTTTATTCACAATTTGTTTAGTGTCTCAACTTTTTTGGAATCCAGTTTGTACAAGGTGGACCAACAAGGTAGGTGTGTCAGAATATAATACAATAACACACAACCATGTCTGTCTCACTGCAGCATGGATAACGTTACACCACTTAAAAATCGCATGCTCTGTGCTGTCCGGATCAAGTACAAAGAAAGGAGGCTAACAATGTATGCAGAGCACCAGATGGACTAATGTCTGTGATTGTTGAGTGACCAACTGCACCTCTACGGTAAGTGGCTCTGATAAAATGGAGAATAAACATAAAAACAATGAGGCTGTATTAATGTTTGGCTGATCAGTGCATGTTTCTAGTTTATTAATTTAAAAAAAAGTTTTTAAGACTGTACTTTTGTCCTAGCTCACTACACAGCCAGGGTGAACATTTTAGCTTGCCATTAATATCTCTTGCCACTAAATGAAGCTAAATCAAAATGACAGGCTCAGAATAGAGAGATTACTTGGAGCAGAACAGCCATTGATGGACAAGTGCAGTTGGTGGTCAGCCAAAGCCTTTTAAAGTCGCTGCCAGGGACCCAATGCGATCCCTAAGCTCAGAGTATACCACAAATCAATGATTAAATGCCTGACAATTCACACACCCACATACATACATACACACACACACACACACACACACACACACACACTCTGGCACACTCTTTGTCTTTTCTAAAGTTTGCAGTGACTTTTATCCTCCAATGGCTGGCAAAAGTCAAAAACATTTGAGCACTTAAGGATAATGCAGTCTGATGTCATGTCTTTCTTTGTGTCTCAAACGCTAGTGTTCCTGACTCATACCATTGAGTGGCTCATTCAACTAAATTCCCAAGGAGGCGTTCTCCTTTCCAAGATCCAATCAATCAAGTCTAGACTTTATCTGGATTAAAGCTGGAAAGATTGTGTCCTGAACACTGGACTCGGGTGTATGAGACTTTCTGTGTTCTTTACTCAATAGTTTTTGTGCAAAAATCCGCTATTTTTGCTTGTACAGAAGGTGGGCATTTAGTGAACGTAGATTATAATTCTATCCAATTTCATGATCTGACAACAAGATAAATGGAAGCACACTACTTAACCAACATCACTCATTATAAATGAGTAGAGTAGGCTTGGTTTCAGAGACAATGACACTGTGATGTGTGTACAGCAATGAATTTGCCATTTATTCCATGTCTACTTCATATACCATTAATTGTCCAGCAAAACACAAATTTATTTCTTTAATACATTTTTAGGTAGTTCTAATGTTTTTAGGAAACCTGTGCTGGTAAATGTGTTTATATATATCCATTTTTATTTTATTTTTTTAAATGTTCGTACCAGTGAGTCAATGGAGATTTCCATTTCGCTGTTGCTCTTGTTAGTTTGATGCTTGGTGGTTTATCCACACAAATACTCCCACTGATACTGCTATCATTTTCAGTGTGCTCTACTGCTGGATGATTTTGCAATAATATTTCAAAATTAAATACATTAAACCTACTGAATAGAATAGTGCTTTCTTTCTTTATGATTTTATCTCAGCCAGTGTTATGACAGCTAACACTTGTCAGAATAAGTCTTAGGTAGGTGTCGTGTTGATTTATTAATGCTGTCCTTCAGTAAAGTTCTCACATTGATTATTAAATTGTATATGATTTACCACACAGGCAAGGGTGTGTATAACAGAACGTCTTTGTGTCCATGTGTGTATAGGTGTGATCAATCATACTTCTATAAATGGATGACCCATGAAAAAGCCCTAATGGCATGAGTCATGGGTGCATACAGGTATTTCACAGAAAGCTTTTAACACAGTATAACCCCTGCCCCTGAAGCCCACTTCAGAACATACAGCATGAGGAGAGCTGAATAATTTATTGGACCTATGATAGGAGGGAACATAAGAAGGAAAATGGCCTCTACTACAGCTATCAGATAGAGAGGTCAGAGGGGACTTCCATGTAACTGTAACACAGGCATACATGCATATATATAATATTTTCAAATCAATGGTATCAATCGGTAATTTGCCCCATATTGTTGTAGTAATAGCTTCTATTATTTTAGAAAATACTTAAACTTTGGGACATTTCTGTGACATTTTGTTGACATTCAGCATGAGTATGATTATTAGTTTCAACTCAATTCAAAAACTGGACAGGAATCCATCACTGCAGAGAAAATAGTTCTACTGCACAACAGCCCAATGCAGTGGCACCTATACCCTTCTAGCCAACACCTTGCATTCGACATGGCGTGCCATTGTGGTTTACTCATTTCCAGGAAGATTATACAAAGCTGTACATACAATATTCTACAAAATTCATAAGAACAAAAATGATCTGCTGTTACCTTGCTAGCATTTTTCTAATTTTGCAGTCCACCATAAACAGTGCAACCGTTTCATTCTTGTGCCTCAATGTATCCAAATGTTATAGCAACATCTTTTAATGTGGAATAAGGAAAAAATATATATATTTCTACTATATGTTATTATTAGAAGATAGCTACTTTGTTGACTATCCTGTATGGATTACAGCACCATGGCTGCTTAGTAAAAGAATCTGAGAGTTAAACAAGTCCAGACCTATCACCCACTGAAAACAACTTGTGGAATATGAAAAAAAAAATTATGTATATATAAAACGAAAGCTGGAAAGATTTGTGATATTGTATCAGATTCATTCATTATTTTTCTCTCCGATATGCAGTGCAGCATTTTCTTTTTACAACTACCCAATACAGGTACCTGGTATTGGCATGGTGCCAACTCTGCTCCCTAACAAATATAAAATGTGTGTGTGTGTGTGTGAATGAGAGAGAGAGAGAGAGAGAGAGAGACTGTAGGAAAAAAGATGCTATAACTCGGTTCACTTAGATTTACATTCTCTGAGCCATGCTTTTAGGAGGCCCTCTGAGAGTCTGCTTACAGCAGTGAAATACTCTTACTATCAGCAGTGTTTATCAGCCATATCCTGTTTGCCTATAGTCACAGAGAGAGAGAGAGAGAGAGAGAGAGAGAGCGCTAGAGAGAGCGCTAGAGAGAGAGAGAGAAAGAGAGAGAGAAAGCAAGAGAAAGAACCAGAAAGACAGACAGAGAGAGAGAGAGAGAGAGAGAGAGAGAGAGTTGGTGTTTACAGCTGTGCTCACTATGGGCAGTGATCTGCAGGCCTGCTTACAGAAGCACAGCTCTAATGATATTTAGCTGTCTATGAAACAGCCCATAGGCTGACTCATCCATCTGCCTCTGTTTTATCTGCCCTATCAAAGGGCTTCAGGAACCCAGGCACTGAGGAAAATAAAAGGAGAGGCAGGGTGGTGAAAGAAAGAAAACAAACACACTTTCTTTTCTCTTCCCTTTCCTGTCCTAACAATTCTCCTAATGCAGAGCAGAAAGAGAAAA
The DNA here is from genome assembly GCF_029633855.1 of Hoplias malabaricus. Classification (NCBI taxonomy): domain Eukaryota; kingdom Metazoa; phylum Chordata; class Actinopteri; order Characiformes; family Erythrinidae; genus Hoplias; species Hoplias malabaricus. Next base: position 42,554,575 of record NC_089803.1, read on the forward strand.
ATCTCTCTCTACTTAGCTGCATTAAGATCTGTAATATCTAAAAGTATCAGAGAGAGATGATGGGAAATAATGTGGAGGAAATAGAGACAAAAAGTGGGAGAGAAATAAAGATGAAAGAAACAGAGAAAGACAGAAAGAGAAAAAGAATACATTTAGATGTAATAAAGAAAAAGGAAAATGTTCAGAAAAATAGACAGGGAGAGATATGGTGTGAGAGTATGAGGAAGAGTGAAAGACTGAGGCTGTAGTCTTCCTCACTGCTTTTAAAAACCCATTCATGGTCACCTTATTCGGTGTGCCCATGTTTATATATATATATATATATATATATATATATATATATATATATATATATTCATTCATTATCTATAACCGCTTATCCAATTCAGGGTCGCGGTGGGTCCAGAGCCTACCTGGAATCATTGGGCGCCAGGCGGGAATACACCCTGGAGGGGGCGCCAGTCCTTCACAGGGCAACACAGACACACACACACATTCACTCACACCTACGGACACTTTGGAGTTGCCAATCCACCTGCAACGTGTGTTTTTGGACTGTGGGAGGAAACCGGAGCACCCGGAGGAAACCCACGAGGACACGGGGAGAATACACCAACTCCTCACAGTCTCACAGACCCCCGTCACCCGGAGCGGGAATCGAACCCACCACCTCCAGGCCCCTGGAGCTGTGTGACTGCGACACTACCTGCTATATATATGTAAGTGAGAGAGGGTGGTGCACATCTAAGTGAGAGGGTGGTGTGTGCGTCAAAGAGGAAATAAAATGGTAAAATGAGACCAATTTTCCAAATTGGCTCATATGAAGACAGTGAAAACCTTTGGGGCACTGTGACAATGCCTTAAGGCCATTTACTTCAACAACAGACCCAGCTCCTAACTCCACAGCTTCTTTCTACTCTGTGACTGCAGATAAATGGAGAAATAAAAGAAAATGTGAGAGGAAGAAAGAGAGAGAGATTCCCGACTTCCTGTAAACACTAAAAAAATCTGTTTGTTTATCTACAGCATCACCTGGCATGAAGTGATGAACAAGTGAAGTCAGTTCCTGAAGTTTGTGTTGGAAACAGGAAATTGGGCAAGCGTAAGGAACTCCAGAAATTCCAGAGATTCTTTTGACAATGAGGTCCAGAAATTTCCTAATTTGTCCTTTCAAACATGAAGTGTACAGCGGGGAAAAAGTACTGCATATTTTAGGCACAGGGTAGCAGCTGTGCAGTGTCTGCAGGAGGTAATGTGGGGTTCTCCGGAACATTAGTGGCTCTGTTCACGCATGCTCTCACTCAGACTTTACCCAGACATTTTACTGGGGTGCTAGGAGGATATAATCTGTGTAAAATGTGTGCTAAAGTAGAGTCAAACTAGTACAGAATGGTGTTCCTGTCTAAACTCTGGATCAAACTCCAGTTTGCTGTGTGTAAGTCAGTGGTATTATTCACTATGGCTATATCAACTGCTATACAAACACACACACACACACACACACACACACACACACACACGCACACACGCACACACGCAGGTGCAAGAATAACAGATGGTGTTCTCTCTGCAGCCTGAGCAAATAATGTTTAAAAATCTCCATCAGCACAGCGGCCCGGCAGGTGTCCATTCTAACACTGGTGGGACCCTTCAGCTCCAGCTGTTTTTAAAGGTGTTTTCCTGTCTCCAGTGTAATTATGGGTCTGGACTGGTCAGCACGAGCCCACATTCGAGAGCTCTTTCGGCTGCCCACTCCAATCAATGGCGATCGATCCAGACGAGAACCACCTGCAGCGTCTAATTCAGTTACAACCGAGCTGCTGCTGCCAGGACCCAGGCCTCATAATGAGGGAAAAATAAATAAATAAATAAAAAACACATGACCCACCTGTTCATAACACACACAATACACAACATAAATCCTGCCATCTTGAAACCACATGGATCCACAGATTCAATAAGACTGGTCAGTGATAATCAGTGAGTTTTAAAAATACTGACTGGGTACAAACAGCCATTCGTGATCCATAGAATTAAAGCCAACTAACCCACTCAACATTTAGATGGATTCTGTGCTTTGCTACTTCTGTCTGATCATATCAAAACAGGCACTCACCTCCAGGGCCTTTGAGCGGTTGGCCAGCAGCTTCTCAATGTTCTGGGCAGCATTGACCACCAGCTCCTCAGCTTTGTTCTCCTCCACTGTGTAGCGGGTACTGAGCTTTTTGAAGATCTTTGGGAGAGAGAGAGAGAGAGAGAGAGAGAGAGAAAGAGAAAGAGAGAGAGAGAGAAAAAGAGACAGAGAGAGAGAAAGAGAAAGAGAAAAAGAAAGAGAGAGAGAGAGAGAAAGAGAAAAAGAAAGAGAGAGAGAGAGAGAGAGAAAGAGAAAAAGAGAGAGAGAAAAAAAGAGAGAGAGAAAAAAAGAGAGAGAGAGAGAGAGAGAGAGAAAGAGAAAAAGAAAGAGAGAGAGAGAGAGAAAGAGAAAAAGAGAGAGAGAAAAAGAGAGAGAGAGAAAGAGAGAAAGAGAAAAAGAAAGAGAGAGAGAGAGAGAGAGAATGCACATGAAATAAATCGAAGACAAATGGAACATGAATATCTAAGGCTGATTTAATAGTTTTTTTTTTCTGAAACACATTACCCTTTTCTAAAAACAGTACACACAAAAACAAATTTCAAGCTGCATTCACAAAACTTTGACAAGGTTTGCAAAATCAAACCGTCAACTGTATACAAATATTTTTTCAAAACTGAATAAAACCATTAAATAAATAAAAAAATAGAAAATAATAAATAAATAAAACCAGTGCATAAACACTACAAAAAGCAATCACAATACATTACAAAAAAAAAAAAAAAAAAAGCATATGCTCAACTTGTACGCAGTAGGGTTGTTTCATCTGTATTTCAGGACACATTCAGTTGTGCTAAAACTCACTTCAAATGTATATTGTCTTCAAGTCACAGTTGTACTTAACACAGTCAAAGAGCTTCATTGTGAGAGACAATATGACCGTTGAATATCTCCTGCTGTTGTAGAAAACACATGTCTGTCCACTCTCATATAGCCATCGTTCAATTCTACATGCAAAGGTCATATTCCAGTGCAGTAGTTTCTATCCGGTAAAACTGAAATTGTTTCCTCTAATAATTTTTATCCTGTATCCTGTCTAAAACATTGGTAGACCAATGCACCTGCATCTTTTTTGTACATCTACTGTATTGTACAGTATTTTTCAGATATCAATCACTGTTCACATCCTGCTTCCCTCAAAGTAATGACAATGACTGAAAATCTAAGTGTGTGAACAATTTTTACCTGTAGTGTGTTAATGGTTACAACAGTGTGTTGGTTGTTTTTAAAATGTTTTGGTTTGTGTGCCATTTAGGGTCAAAGTGCAGCACAGTGCAGAATGCGTTTCGCAAATATTTTGCAATGAGTTTGCAAAAAGGCTTCATCAGAATACAGCTAGGTAAATATTGTCTAAGGTTTTGTGAAACAATTATTTCAATAATTGAGTTTGCCAGTTTTGTTCTACATATGTAGTGTAGTGTTCCAGAAATTCAGAAAAATCATTCATCTTACTGTGTGCAATAAGTGAATACATGAAACAGCAGGATATTTCCGGTATTTTCTTAAGCCAAATTTGCAACATAAACCATTAGTTTCTGATTAATGTGCCTAACTAACTTTGTAATTTTGATTAGTCACTTCTTTATTTATATTTGAAACATCCCAGGTAGACAATATTGTACAAATGCTGCTTTAATAATAATAATAACAATAATCATAACTGCTGAAAATGAGAGGCTAGATAAATGAGCCTTGGTGGTGTGCTATGAAGCCACAAAGCAAGCTGCAACAAATTTTCTGACCCCATGACTTCATTTGAGGGGTTTCTGTCTTTTTTTCCAATATCGTTCCCCATATATTACCAGTAGAACTATTTTAATAATTAAATTATTAGAATGTTTTTGAATAATATAATTATCTGCAGATAATTTATAAGGGACCAATAAACTGTGATCAAACACTGGACTACAGGAAACATAATCATACTATTCTTGTAAATGCTGCGGCTTCTATTGGTATCCATTGGTGTTTTAATATTGATATATAATGCATAATACATTATGACAACATGCCAACACTAGCTTTGTTCATCCAGCTTTACATATATATGTATGCTGACTATACATTCCTGATTTTTATTTCTGCATATTTGTCAGATTTCCAACACAGTGTCTGGTTACTCATAAAAAAAGACTTGGGAGTTAATGCAGGATACATACATTACAAAGAATTAAGGGTGAAAGACATATCATGGCATATTTCAGTGGCAAGCAAAACTCAGAAATGCCAAATAGCCAATTATTTAGCAGCCAGGGGGCTTTACTCGTCTGACGCTAAACCTCCAGAAGGACGGGAGTCTTTCTTTATTATTTCACGCTTCTCTCTGCAAGGCCCCACTCTTCCTCCTGAGTCATGAGCGAGCCTGATGGAGATGCCCAACATGGCATCACGAGTAACCCTAAGTGGAGCATCAGTGGAAAGAGCAAAGAGAAGTAGTCCCGGGGCAAGGCAGCCTTCATAGTCGCCATGTGGGTACAGAGCACATGGAACACACTGTAACAGAGGGGCAACATAGCACAGCTAGTCTGACTGCCAATCTCAGCTTCTGATAAGTCACAATAATTATGTTACTGGAGTAAATATATGCCACTTATTGTCAGTTCCTGTCATTCATGAAGAGATGAGAGAAACTGCTTCAAACTCTCACCAAAATGTACACAAGCCTATACAACTCAGTAAAACTTCACAAATGTCAGACTCGCATCACTGTGTACAATGTCAGTTGAGGTTAGACAATACATTATGGGTTTTGTTCATGTTTATATAACCCCAGTGTTTCATGTATTTTGTTCATTCATTCATTGTCTGAAACAGCTTATCCAGTTCAGGGTTGTGGTGGGTCCGGAGCCCAGAATCACTGGGTGCAAAGCAGTGATATATTTTGTACTTAACATAAAATAAAATATAGAACATGCCATAAAAAGCCATTCACAAATAAGAGTAGGCTGGCCCTGTGCAGTTACTGTGATTGGATGCTGGGCAATAAGGAGCATAGTTTAAATAAATAAATAAATAAATAAACAAATAATCCCTGAGAGATTTGTCCAGGATAAGACAGGAACAGCAAGGAAGAGGAAAGGAAGTGACTTTACCTCAGTGAGTTTCTGCACATCACTCTCAGCATTTATCAGTTGCACAAGGTCCTCCTGTACTTTCTCTGCCCATTCCCGAGCCCTGGGGGACAAAAATAGCCAGATTCAGATTCATGTAGCACTTATTGACAGTATAGCATCTATCACCTTCACCAAAGATTCCTATGATGCACTTTTGATTCATGTATAAAAAGAATTTTGAAACAATAGGTTAATACTCTTTACTGAATAGAGTACTTTCACTGGACACAGTGGGACAAATGAGACCCTCAAAACACACGCCCTGGCCCTGTACACAAAACAACAAGCACAAGCATAGTATAACTATGTCTACAAAACAATAAATCAACTATAAACAATCACATCAAATGTGCATGGGCATGCTAGGTGCCACTTTGCATGGCTCTGCCCTTAATCTTCTTTGGACAGGTGTTTTTCTTTTGACACCTCAATCCACCATACACTGTTACCCACCCAACCCCAGACATACCTAGATATTTTATATAAGAAAACCTCCCAGAGGAGTGAAAAATACTCATTTGAAACTGCAACAAAGAACCAAATGTAGAGAGATTTTTTCTTCTTACAATTACAACATCTGCATTGCAAATTTTCTTTGCAACTATGAGATCAATTTCTGCAAAGCAAACCCTCCAATTCTTCACTGTAATATTTCAGAGCCAAAGGACACAAAATACCCTTAAAACCAATGCAGAGAAATACATTTCATGGCCAAATGTGTGTGTACACCTCTGTGCGGATTTGGTGTAATACAGTCATAACATTAGGTCCAGATGATGTATGATAAATTCTGCAGCACAAACACTGCTCCAATTCATAACAAGTTATAATAAAGCTTCATTACTTTACAGAATACATTTAAACTTTTTCACAACCCAGCGCAAAGTTCTTACTACCCCTCTAGCAGTGGCATTGAGCATGGTGATCTTAAAGGTGTTGTATAGGATTTCAATGAAAATTTTATTTCTTTTTTTAATTCTGAAAAAATTCCCCTCATGGGTCACTAGTTCTCCAGTCTGTGTGTACGCCAGAAAATTTTGTGCTTAGAACTAGCTCTGCAAAGGAGAAACAAAAAAAAGTGTGGTGCTGAAAATATTCTCATCCACAAAAGGGTGCACAAAAGAAATAGTTTGGCAAACACTGTGTTAGCTTCTCCAAGTATACCTTTTCTTATATTTGTGCATACACATATGAACATTTTGGCTGAAAATGGGTACACCTTCCAGCTAAATATGCTCATTATAAGGGGAGTATATACGTTTTGAAAATAAAGTGCAACCCCTATTCCAGAATTTAGGTAGGGAAAGATAACGTTAAGAATGCCAGGGAGCACACTGTACACAGGTGCACTTCAAAGTGCTGCTGGGGTCAGTGGACGGTTAACGAACATGGAGAGAGTTGAGTGAGTAGGCAAGTGGGAGAGAGAGGGGAGGAGACTAAACCACCTGCTCTACTCTCTTTAATGAATACTGACCTGCAGTGTACTTGTTCTCAACTGGTAAATACTCACTATTTATCTTTGTCCCATAGCCTTTAGTTAGAATTTTTCCAATGACATCACATTCAGCATCTGCTACAGCATTTCATTTGAGTGACCTGTAACTGTCCTACCACATCTGCAGCTGTGCACAAAATGTAGAATTAGATAAATACTGTAAGAGATGTTACACATATTACATATGCTAAATCATCTTCCAGTTCATTAACAGAGAAATAAATGCCAGAATAAATACCATATAAGTTATTGTGTGTGTATACACAAATCAATCATAAGATGCTTCACCTGCTTGTTTCAACATTCACTGTCCATGTTTATTAGTTCCTCTGACCATACAGGAGCACTTTGTAGTTCTAGAATTACATGCTGTAGTCCACCTGTGGTTCTGCATACTTTCCATCTCCCTTTTCACCCTGATATTCAATAATCAGCAAAAAAAAACACCACTAAACAGGTAGGATTTGGGTGGTGGGTCATCCTCAGCACTGCAGTGACACTGACATGGTAGTGGTGTGTTAGTGCATGTTGTACTGATACAAGTGGATCTGACACAGTAGTGCTGCTGGAGATTTTAAAGCCCTGTTACTGCTGAACTGAGAATAGTCAACCAGCCAGAAACATCCATGTCCTGTGGCCGCTGATGAAGGATTCGAGGACGTCCAATGCAAACTAATCAGCAACAGATGAGCTACTCTCCCTGACTTTACATCTTACAAGGTGAACCAATGAGTCAGGGGAATCTAACAATGTGGAAAATGGGTGAAGAAAATGTTTAAAACTCCAGCAGCACTGCTGTGTCTGATGTGCAAATACCATCACAACACACAATAAGGCTGGGTCCTTGTTTACATTTTACAGCACTATCGAGTGTGTCGCCATTTTTATCTGAGTGACCGAATCCTAAAAGATAAATCAATTGTGATTTTGAGAGCACTACAATCTCCCACAATGTATACGTATTTTTTAGTGAACATCAGCTCTCACTACATGAGCTGAATGTGGATCAGGATGCATTGTGAATTTCTTTATCACTAAGCAACCGACAGTGGTAGTGTCAGAATTCAGAATAGTGTCATAATGTTTTTTAGGGCTACTTAGTGAACTACTCCTCACAGAGAGTCACCTAGAGTAGGACTTGAACCCACAACCTCCAGATCCCTGGAGCTGTGTGACGGTAGTTTGTGAGTTTTGTTTTGTATTTTGTTTTATACAGGTGAATCGCAATACATTTTAATTTAATCAAAAACACAGTGATCTATTTCAAGCATTTATTTCTTTAAAGTTGATGATTTTGGCTTACAGACATTGAAAATCGGAAAGTCATTATCTCCGAAAATTAGAATATTATATTAGACCAATTTAAATTAATTTTAATAAAAACAAATGTTGGCCTACTGAAATGTATGTACAGTATATGCACTCAATACTTGGTCAGGGCTCCTTTTTAATGAATTACTGCATTAATGTGGAATGGAGGCAATCAGCCTGTGGCACTGCTGAGTTGTTATGGAAGCCCATGTTGCTTTGATAGTGGCCTTCAGCTCGTCTGCATTGTTGGGTCTGATGTCTCTCATCTTCATCTTGACAATACCTTATAGATTCTTTATGGGGTTTAGGTCAGGAGAATGTGCTGGCCAATCAAGCACAGTGATACTGTGGTTATTAAACTAGGCATTGGTACTTTTGGCAGTGTGGACAGGTGCCAGGTCCTGCTGGAAAATGAAACCCACATCTCCATAAAGCTTTTCAGCAGAGGGAAGCATGAAGTGCTCTAAAATTTCCTGGGAGATGACTGTGCTGACATTAGACTTGATATAACACAGTGGACCTACACCAGAAGATGACATGGATAATGAATTTTGGGTTTTCATTGGCTGTAAGCCATTATCATCAACATTAAAAGAAATAAATGCTTGAAGTAGATCACTCTGTTTGTAATCAATATATATAATAAGAGTTTCACTTTTTGAATTGTATTACTAAAATAAATTTACTTAATGACATTCTAATTTACTGCAATGCACCTGTAAAAGTGGTAGTGTACCATGCATACAGTTCCATGAGCTAATGGAGTTCAGTTTGTGGATATACTGAGTGAATTTGAAGGATCCTGTTTAAAATCTGTAGCAGTTTACAGTGTGTGTATTCATGTTTTGTTAGTGAAGCCAGTGTGACCTGTTTAATAGCATGCAGGCAAAAACTGATCTTGAACCTGGTAGTGCAGTGTTGGCTGGTCTGGTTGATACTGGAAGTGGCTATGTTTGTGGGGTCAGAGGAGATGGTCCACCACTCAAAATATCCAGACAGGAATAGCTCTGTGATCAGAAACTGAAGACTAATGACTAAAACAAATAAGGTATGAACAGATGGACTACAGTCTCTATGTAGTTTCTAAAATAAATAAATGAATAAATAAATAAATAAAAAGGGGCCAAGAATAGCTTGTTAATTTATATTATTAAAACAATATTTGACATGACTATGCATAAAAAACATTTGCATGTAAAGCTGGGTCTTATCAAACCTATATGTACAATGTATATGTATATGTATAAATAAATAAATTTATTTACATCACTCCAGGGGGGAAAAAAATTAACAGTTCCACATCCCTGTGACTGGGGATTTTTGTCTCTGTAGCTGGCAATTGGCATTGAGCAAGCACCTTAAATTAATGTTTATTCAATATTATTTCGCACTTTCCTATGGAAAACTTTCTTATGAGAGGTAGACCCCAAATTATCTCAATTCACTCATTATTAACGGGTCTCTGGATCCATAGTGTATAAAAAGTAATAACGAGCAAACGTATGCAAGGATTTATAATGGATTTTCTTCCTCTAAAAAGACAGTACAAATACAGAGCTGCATTATAAATAATAGTAAAAAAAAAAGACTGTCTGGCCAGTTGCTGTTTCAAATTCTGAATATAAATCTCAGACTGACGTCAACACATAAAGCCCAAGGTGCCTCTGTCCAAAGACAGTCTTGTTAAGCCTCTGTTAAAAGAAAGAGAGGCTGAATTTTGCAAGGAAGTGAGAAAGGTGTGAAGGGTAAGCGGAGAATATAAGGAAATCCAAACTCTGAAAACCACTGCCATCAATATCAAAAAATAAAAGATAGAGAATTTAAAGAGACAAGAAAAACACTAAAATATAACCTCAAATATTCAGTATAGGGGCATGGGGTCATATATCATGGAATCATATTTAAATATAAATGGTTTCTGGATTTGTTCCCGTTAAAAATTAAAAATAGTTGAAATTATACAACCTCTGAGCAGAGCAGCATGCTCTGAGCACAGGTCACAGCATGATGCAAGGGTGTGTTATTAGCATAAACTTCTCCTCTTATATTACAGTACAGCAACAATGTTTTTTGCCAAAACAGACATACACATGGTGTACTCTTAAAATGTGAGAGAACAGTGTAATTACGTTCAGCACTAGGTAACAATGACATTTTCTAGAACAGATGCTCAAGTAGCTGGGTGTTGTTACATGTTCTTACCATTATTTTCTGTGGGTAGCACATAATTTTTTGCTTTAGAGGTGTAATATTTAGCTATATTTGGTAGGTTATTCGTGACTATAACCAAAAAATGGACATACGAGCTATCATTAGCTACCTTGTCTGTTGCGCGGCTGACTTCCTTTTAAATGTCCATTTACAAATGTCCATTTCTTCGCGCAAACAACGAATTAAACTTGCTCTCACAGAAAGTGTAAACGGCTCAAGCATTTGTAAAGGTGCTGGGACATTATGGGAAATATAGTGCCTTTAGTGAACTTTCTTAGAGTGTCCTGTAGTTCTGCTCAGATATCCGGGATCAAAGTGGCATTTTACCGCTGTGAGCAGGCCACAGCAGTATTGTTTGTATCTAAGGACGAAGATATATTCCAAATATTAATAGCAAATCCCTTTCTGGTTATATTCATCAAAATGACATAGGTTATTTCCAGGAAAGGCCTAAATGCCTTACAAGTGGTTTAGATGTAATTCTACCTTCATTCAGTACATGCAGGTCTATGAATATGCATAGTCTGAATTCCATTCCCCCAACAGCTCCACCACATGCCTGCAGCTCGATAGCCCCATTCGACAAGTTGACAAGATTGGTTCCTTAGGTTTATGACATAAAAAACCTCTGGCTGTTTGAATTCACCCAATTAATCTTTGGAATGACACAGTTTCAAAGAAATTGCTCAGCCATGGCATGGACGGCTTATTTTGCTCATAATATATCTTCTAACAAATAAACACAACATGTAGCATTAACAAGGTTAAAAATTTTATCTTTAACTACCCTCATTTTTACAGTCATTTAAATATATACTAGGGACGGCATGGTGGTGCAGCAGGTAGTGTCGCAGTCACACAGCTCCAGGGGCCTGGAGGTTGTGGGTTCGATTCCTGCTCCGGGTGACTGTTTGTGAGGAGTTGGTGTGTTCTTCCAGTCTCTGTGTGGGTTTCCTCCGGGTGCTCCGGTTTCCTCCCACAGTCCAACAACACACGTTGGTAGGTGGATTGGCGACTCAAAAGTGTGTGTGTGTGTGTGTGTGTTGCCCTGTAAAGGACTGGGGCCCAATCCAGGGTGTATTCCCGCCTTGCGCCCAATAATTCCAGGTAAGTGCTTACAGATAATGAATGAATAAATATATACTTGTTCTTCTAATAAATTATAAGATGAACACTGTGTATTATAAGGTGCATATATTATTATTATTATTATTATTATTATTATTATTACAAAAATGTTAACTCTAAAAGTCTGGGTTTGGGATTATTTACTAGTCTCTATAACTATGCTCAATACAAGAAACATGGGTTATTAGTTCATAAGCATGTGTCAAGGACAATTTTTTTCCTCTCTAGTTTCCTAGAAAAAAAAAAGTCTTTTTATCTCACTCTCACACACACACACACACTTTGGCAGTGTTTTCATATTTAAAAACACAATGTAAGCTGAGAGGAGTGAATGTGTCTACTGGACGTGTGCAGAGCTGTATATTTAGCCACAGTGTGAGGCAGCTGCCTGCAGGCAACAACTAAGGTCTGGCCCTGTGTCAGCATATTTCTGCCTTATGAAGATGTAAGGGGAAATATACTGTATATTTCTCTCTCTCTCACACTCACTCACACACACACACACACACACACACCAATACACCGTCTGTCTAGACTTCATTCTCACACATCACGGTCAAGATCTACTCTTCTGAGCATTGTAAATAGAAGAGATGCCAAATGCTCTCTCTTATAAAATTTTAAACCCCTCAGTGTCATCGCTGAACTGAGAAGTCCACCAGTATCCTGTAGGCAGCATCCAGTAACCATTGACGAAGGACAAGGGGATGACAAATACAAACTGTGCAGCAACAGATGAGCTACTGTCTCTGACATTACATTTGCAAGGTGGACCAACAAGGTAGATATATTCTAACAGCGTGGAAAGCAAGTGGACACATTGTTTTAAACCTGCTGCAGCACAGCTGTATCTGACCCACTCGTACCAGCACAACACACACTAATACGCAACCACATCAGTGTCACTGTAGCACTGAGAATTATCCCCCACCAATATAATACCTGCTCTGTGGTGGTCCTGTGCGGGTTCTAATCATTGAAGAAAAGGGTAAAAGGGGACAAAATAAAATGTATGAAAGCAACAGATGGATTGCAGTCTGTAATGGTAGAACCAGAAAGTGTAATGAAAGCAAACTCCTGCTTTATTATCATTGCAAAAGTGCAATGAATATTGACCTATGCATTTAAACCATCCATGGCAGTAAACACACACGCACACATAGTGAACACACATCCAAAGCCCCAGGCAGACACACTCAGCTTCTGGGGAGCATCTGGGTTCTTGATACCTTATCCAAGGGTACTTTGGCTGTGGATTGAGAGAGGAGACAGCATTGTTCCTTCACTCTACCCCAAATTTTCTCACCAGTTGAAGGAAATGAACTAACAATATTCAAGACCCAAGTCTGGTTCACTAACCTTCAGGCCACAGCTGCCAAAAGTGCTACTGAGAAAATAAAGGTGGTCATAATGTTATTGCTGATCAGTGCATATACAGTGACAAGTATTTCACAATAAATGTATTTCACACTTTGCTCACTTTATCACATCAAACTGTAGAATCAAATACACTATTAAAGTTCAACTTGGGCAGGTTTGTTAACATGTAATTTTTTTGCACTTACTGTATTGCTTTTTTAAATTTGCAAAAGGTGTGTTGATGATGTATGAAATATTGAACAGTTCACTTATCGGGACACTGGTGGCCTGTTCCAAAACAAACAAAGTGTGCTGAAGGACAGATATGGTTAGCCAGCACGAATCCCTGGAGCTGAGAGATGATCTGTGGGATAAGTCTGATTAGAAAGCAACACACTCCGATGAAAACAAATGTCCACATTCTAAACTAATCACATGATTCATGGTAGATAATCAAGAAACGACACCAGCTGTCCCAACAGCTTGATTCATGCATGCAAGAGCAATTGTCTCTGTAGCTGACCCTGAAGGTCAGGTTGTAGAAAGCTAATTTGTGTACATTGTGTGCACTCCCGAGCCATGCATCTTTTACGAATGAAGTAAAAGTACTTCAGATTTAATCAGTGTAATACATCGGAAGACTTCATTGAATTTATGAGAAATGGACATTGATCAAGGTCACAGCATGTTGCAAAGATAAAAATAGCAGGTTCCATTTCTTTTACATTTCTTGTATAAAATGCAGAATCCTAAAACCCTTATAACAGAGATTTAAACAGCACAATTGGAGCTTAAGTATGACTTAATGATTTTTATATGAATAAAAATCATGGAACCTCCTGATACGCGCCACACACACATCTGTTTGTTTTTAAATCACGTCTTAAAATACATCTTTACAAACGAGCAGACCTGTGGATAGTCCTGTAGGTATCTTTTATTTATGTTACATGCCTGCCATGTCTGTCTCTTGTCTTTAATGTTGTATCTGTTTCTGTATTTCTTTGCTTATTTTGTACAACACTTTGGTCAAAATATGCTGATTTTAAATGTGTTTTAGAAATACATTTTACTTGTTTACTTACTTGGACAAAACTGTACTCTTTATTAGCAAATTTGGGCTGGAGAATACAAAGCCCACAGCATAGGTATTTGGAGCAGAGGAACTGTGTTCTCTAGAGTTATAGACCTCCTCTGGGATGAGCTACAGCAACCTTTGTGATCCAAAACTAACCATCCAATATCAGTACCCAACTTCAATAATGCTCTTGTGAATAGATACCAACTCTGAATCCCATTTTCACAGCATTGTTTAATCCCTTACCATAAAAGTAGAAGGGAATAAACTCCCATCTAACAACCTTCATTTATGAAAAAAATGTTGCATCAGGAAATGTCCACAAATATTGAGTCAAACAAATGTAGTTAGTATTTCACCAGCAGGAACATGTTAAGGAAGGTAGTGTATATTGTTCTTATGTTCTTTATAAAGACTCTTAATAAAGAGTAAAGGATGGCCCATTTTCCTGGGTTACTGCAAGATGACATGTTTCACATTTACATGAGTCTTAAATATTTGCTTTCACAGTTCATAGAAGCACCTATAGTCACCGCAGAGTATACACATATGCAGCCCAAGATTTATCTCCCTTATACATGATATTTTTAGCAGTAAGCTTTTAGACCTGCTTTAAAAGCATAAGGGTAAATTAATTATTTGATCAGCTTACAACTGTCCCTGACCTCAAATCTCAGCAGGTACTTAGGCTATCAGGGATAGGTTTACAATGCGATGATATTGAGAATAGAAAATTCTGTTCATTTTGATATTCAATGTGTTATTTGAACACAGAGATTTGCAAATGATTCACACACACACAAAAAATAAAAATAAAAACAGCTCTCTCAAGTAATTTCTGGCCTCAGAGCTCTTATATCTCGAAGTGATCACTGAGTGTGTTTACATGCATACTAATAATTCAATCTCATTCAGATTCTGGCATTGATATGATTATACAAAACATCATGTGGGCAGCATACCCCACTTTCACAGGCCGTGCTAAAGCCATTATCAGATTTCAAGAAATTCAATAAAGAGACCTGGGTTTTAGCTCTGTAATCAGGTTACTCAGCACGTGAGTATGCTCTCTCTGAATTCTTCTGTTTTCTACATCTGTGAATGTGCCAAAATAGAAGATGATATTATCTTCTTGCAATCGCTAATCACTACCACATATTTTTGTAGAGTTTGGAGTCATATAAACTTCTAAGTACTCAAAAGCCTTATTTGGGTTTGATATGTTTTTCAGGAAGACGTCTGTAGTTAGACATTTTCATCCTCAGTGACAAAACTAATTACCTACAGCTAATTAACTACAGGCCAAGGGAGTTTCTAGTATGTTCCAGATATTTGCAGCTTGTGATCATATAGGTGAAGGGGCACTGAAGAAGAATTTTCTTTCTTTTTCCTCCAGATAATGCTCTCCCAAGTAATGTATACACTTGAAGATTTACCAGCCAGACAGAGTAAATGTTTGAGTGACTCTTCAAACCCCAAACTTTTATGTTTTGCAATACAGGATCGCCTATTTTGGGTCTGCACACTAGAAGACTAAATACAGTCAGTAGCAGAGGTCAGAAATCTTTTTTTTCCAATATAAGCCAACATCAGTCTTGAAAATCATTGCATCTGGACAAGACTAAAATGACCAGACAAGGGCTGAGTTAGGTGAGAATTCAGTTGGTCAGTCAGACTGTAATGTTCTCATGGGAGTAGGGGACAAAATACAGACATGGTTGATACAGACTGAAATAAAAATAGAGGAGCACCTGAAAAAGAAGTAAAAACCCCTTGATACAAGTGATGAGCAATTTATTTACATTGACTTCCATTTAAGATTAAAAAGGTTTTTCCTTCTCCTGTAAAGTCAGTATTTTGGGAGGTACATGATTTTAATTGGACAGTGACAATATTTTATATTTTTGGTCATGTTTTGCTTTGGGATGGCACGGTGGCGCAGCAGCTCCAGGGTCCTGGGCTTGTGGGTGACTGTGAGGAGTTGGAATGCTCCCTGTGTCCACGTGGGTTTCCTCCCACAGTCCAAAAACACACATTGATAGATTGATTAGTGACTCAAAATGTGTCCGTAGGTGTGAGTGTGTGAGTGAATGTGTGTGTGTGTGGCCCTGAGAAGAACTGGCGCCCCCTCCAGGGTGTGTTCCTGCCTTGTGCCCAGTAATTCCAGGTAGGTTCAGGGGATAAGCGGTTACAGACAATGAATGAATGAATGAATGAACGAATGAAAGTTTTGCTGTTGTGTGTTTATTGGTCCATGCTATAGTCCTGTATTTAGAAAAATCTGATTACTGAGTCACTCATGTAGACAAAGTTTCTCATTATGAAATTACTAAAATTGAATTATATGTGCATGTAAAGCATAAACATTGTGCAACAGGACACAGCTCCAGGGTACTGCCTTGAGCCCAGTCATTCCAGGTAGGCTCCAGATACACTGAGGCCTTGATCTGGATAAGGAGTCACACTCAAGTGAATGTGTTCATGTAAATTCACCGTTTTTCTTTGTTGAAGATAATGAATGAAGAGAAAATATCTGATTTCTTTCACAAAATGCCAGTCATATACAGTTTAGTATAAATTCTTTAGTATAAAGAATCAGTTTACACTTTAAATAACAATGTCCCTTAAACATATACTATATTTTGTAACAGGGGTAATTAAATAAGAATAAATACTGTGCTTGTGGCATTGTGACATTTTCATAAAGTTTTCTCTTGTAAGTACAGCAGGTTAAACTTGTCTTTGAATACTGCACTTCGCCATTACTGTAAATACCAGTAATTTAAAATCAACATGTAAGCAATCTGTGGAACTCATAATGTCTGTGCACCAAATCCATTTATCAAAAGTATCACTTACAGGAAATTATCCACAACCCACATAAGTACATGACAGAATTGAAAGTGCCTATTAACCATTATCAACTCATATTGACAATAATGTGGGTTGCAGGGCAAAATTCTGTCAGTTTATTTGAAAAAAATAAAATAAAATATTGACTACAAATTGTGTTAATGTCTAAAAGAGTTTTCAAGGTGTTGACTGAATACTTGTGTAACTGCTCTTCTGCAAAAGTGATTTGGAGACGGAATGCCACAGTTAATGAATGTTCATACCGTGCATAAAGAATTTAGCCTAAAAGATAAATTCTGTAGATGAAATAAAATTTGACCAGTAGAATGAAGCACAGCAGCAGCACAAGGAGATGGAAAGTTGGAGGAGTGGATGGAAAAACGAAGATAACATCCCCCAACATCCCCTCCCCGCTCTGAGAGAATTATAAAATAGGAAGGAGGGAAGTGACCCAATATGGCCTGCTGTAGATTCACTGTTAGTTAAGAGAGAAGTGGATAATGAAGAGAGAGAGAGAGAGAGAGAGAGAGAGAGAGACAGAGAAAGAGAGAGAAAGAGAGATGCTGTAGTCATCCAAAGAGCTGAGATAAGTCAAGAACAATGACTGTTTATTCCACTAAGCAAATACTTAAATAAACAAAATAGGGGATGAATAAAATAGGCAGAGAAAGGAAATAGGAATGAGAAAAGTGGAGAATCATTGTGTCCACTTTGCTTGGATGGCTGTGAGGGCTTCAGGCCTGGAGTGTGTCAGTGAGTCCACTGAGTCGCTTGTGTCTCTAACAGTCCTCTCTTACACAACATACTGTTCCCATTTTAACCATCCCACATCAAAACATTCTCTCTTTCTCCCTCTGTCTTTTACACTTCACTGCCCTTGAAGCTGCTTTTGCCTTTACAGTCAAAATATAGCTGCTGTCTTACACTATAGATGTGTGTAATATGATGATAGATTACATTCAATAAAATCATAACATATTTTTCTGTGTATATCATTAAAAAGTTCAGACAGAAACTGATCATCACTATACTTGGGCGAGATGCCTCACCCTGCATTAGCCTACTTCTGCAACAGTGTATGTGGATCTGGGTGAGAGCTAAAACCATAATGTGAATATAGTCAGTAAATAAAACGCTAAATAAAAGCACACCTTTAAGGAAAATGTTGACCAACTACAGAGAGCCTTAAAATAAACAGTGTGTATAAATAACATAATAAGTAGCTGACTGGGCACCAGCCTATTTTATTATTGCATTTACATTACATTATTAATTTTTCATTCATTCATTGTCTGACACCACTTATCCAGTTCAGGATCATGGTGGCACAAGGCGGGAACACACCCTGGATGGGGAACATTATTAATTTCTTTAATTGATTTAAAAAAAAAAAGTTTCCTTTTCTCATTCTTTCTTAAATCTGTGTTAATGCTGATTCACTGAATGACTCATTGTGATTACAAATTGTAATGGCCTTCTTTAATAAGTCTGTAAATGGGTAAAAAAATAAAATGTCTCTGTCCGCTTTGCTAGGCTTTCACTCTCTCTGCTCATGCAGAAAAATCGTATCTGGAGGTTTTTTTAGACAAAGGAGACAACTCCAAACGTTATAAAGCATGAACCGAGATGAGGATATTGCTCTATTCCTGCTTCATAGGTGGGTAATTTTTACTGCATTACAGTGAATAAAAACTTACAGAAAAGTTAAACTCCAGCCACTTACCAACAAGAGTCAATACACTACAAGGATTAAACAATACAGCACCTCTGAGGACCAAATCTCCCTGTTCAGAATAACTGGATTCAGTACCTGTTCCTTTAAATGAGAATGAGCCACAGCTCAGTTCAGGACAAGAGCCTGGGATTAAAGAGGGAGGAGTGAAGCTGTCTTTTATGCATTTTTGCTTGGTTCTTTTTGTTCTCCACTCTTGTTTTCTTTGTAAGTTATTAGTATACTTATTTCTCCTCATTTGTTGTTTGTGTTACTCCATTTAACCCCATCCTTGTGCACCTACATAAGCCCAGGTCCAGCAAAGTAATTGGAGAGACTCAGAATAGGAGGTGGTACTTTATATAAAAAGCAGCATTAGAATAACTCGTTTAACCACGTTTTCTGATATAGGCAGCCAAAAAAAGAGGGAGGTTGGTAGGACCTCCAGATGCCCAAATTAATATGCATATGCACTCAAAAGTGATTGTTTTTCTTTATATTTGTCAAGAGTCATTTTTTTCTCAAACATACCATTCCAATTTTAAAGACATGGAGCTCCCTATAATTGTAGACATTTCCTTAAATACATTTAATTAATGGTGAAAATCTAATCATCTATAAGGATGAATGGGTTCAGAATTGAATGGGATCCAGTTCGTATTGGAGACACCCTGTGATCCTTTCACCCAAACCCATCTAAACCACTTTGGAGGTGGTCAGGGACACAGGTGATCACATAACACACAACTATATTTTTCACAGGTGAGTGTGAAAAATATAGTATCCCTAACAGAAAAAGGACCACTTAATCATTCCAGCAGAGACCAAAATAGCTGCATAGCTTCGTTTGTCATTTCCTCCCCCGATTGTTTATAAGCTGAGCTTGATGTACGTATACTCTAAACCAGGGTCTTCCAACCAGAGCCCATTTAACCAATCTCTTAACTACTTTATAACTTTGAAGTAAAACTACTAGGAACAGAATGAAAAAAAATAACTTTAAGAACAAATACTGGTGAAAGAGAAAGTGAACTCTTTCCCACCATAATCACACTATACCAGCATAAGTAACTCTTGCATCCTGAAACATATCTGGCATAATATCAAAGAAAAAAAAACTGGCTCTAAGTCCAGGATATCAACGGTGGATCTAAGATTATGTTTAAGGGCCATTTGATTCAAAAGTCCATTATAACACAGTAAAGGTTTTTTGGGTTTCCTTTTCCCCATTATGTTTTGTTTTTCACCTACAGTTCAGCCTCCATGAAAGACTAAAAACAATGAGCTGACCCTTTGATTAAAAGGACTGTGGACCGTTGCCGTAAACAGTTTGCACATGAACAAAGATTCATGGCACCTTTTTAATACAGGATAACCACAGGGAGACATGGATATAAAAAAGTCACATTCCTCAAGTCATAAAATCTTAGCATTTATAGTCATTAGAGACACATTCAAAACACATGAAAACAAGGTATAAATCAGGGATGCTGTACTGATCAGGGCCATGTCCTTGGGGGCTTCTGGTTGCCAAGATTTCTGAGAATGTCACAGACTGAAAGTGCCTGGGGACAGCTTAAATAGAACAAAATACAGCCCTGGGATTTTAAAGTAATGTCTTTGGCATGCTTTGATCAATACACTACAAGGATTAAACAATACAGCACCTCTGAGGACCAAATCTCCCTGTTCAGAATAACTGGATTCAGTACCTGTTCCTTTAAATGAGAATGAACCACAGCTCAGTTCAGGACAAGAGCCTGGGATTAAAGAGGGAGGAGTGAAGCTGTCTTTTATGCATTTTTGCTTGGTTCTTTTTGTTCTCCACTCTTGTTTTCTTTGTAAGTTATTAGTATACTTATTTCTCCTCATTTGTTGTTTGTGTTACTTCATTTAACCACATCCTTGTGCACCTACATAAGCCCAGGTCCAGCAAAGTAATTGGAGAGACTCAGAATAGGAGGTGGTACTTTATATAAAAAGCAGCATTAGAATAACTCGTTTAACCACGTTTTCTGATATAGGCAGCCAAAAAAAGAGGGAGGTTGGTAGGACCTCCAGATGCCCAAATTAATATGCATATGCACTCAAAAGTGATTGTTTTTTCTTTATATTTGTCAAAACTAGTGGATGATATTATGTGTCCACAGCCCAGACACCAGCACCATTTTTTTTTTACAATCCAATCAATTTTTGATCAATACAAAAAAAATCGCAGTGGGATATGTTTGAAGATGTACAACAAGGAGGACACAATGATCACACACAAACAGGAATGTGTTTAATTGTATTGTGCAGGTCAAAAAAGTGTGACACATCCCCATCCAGAGAACTGAGAAACACACCAGCCACTTAAGTATTAATGACACAATTAGACAATGCTTTGGCCAACTGGACTGGACATCTCTCTCTTTTCTGCAGCAGTGAGAGAGTCTCTGGCACGGTCACAGCTGTCAGTCCCATGAAGGAGCGTTGAAGTCCCGAGGGACGCTTATTATGGCAAAAGGCCAAAGGTCAGAGGGGCAGGTGCGGCTGGTTTACAGTGGGGTCAGATGAGGACTGCTTATAAGGGAAGATGGCCACCACATAACAATCTAAACACACAGTGATTCCAAAGCACCAAGATAGAAAACAATTTCACTTTCATGGGCCCAGGATACAATTGTTAACGTTAGCATCCATAGAGACTGGAGATGAGGTATGAGCAGCTGCTGATGGGCCACAATACAGAGCTAATTCTTCAAGTAGCCAGTCCGACAGAACGACAGCTGTGTCCGAAAATAGAGCGTGTGAGTCACAGGCAGAGTGCTGGTTTCTGACCCCTAGCTGCAGCCATCTCCCCCTTCTTCTCCTTTTTTTTTCTCTCCCTCTGTCTTGCTCTCTCACTTAACCCTTCCTAATCTCAAGCCATATCTCTTCTCAAATCTCTTCCTGTCACTGTACTTCATTACATTCTTTTCTCCTCACATTTTCCCTTTGTCTTTCCACTTCTGCTCTGTTCTCTTCTCCTTAACTCTCTTTTATATTCCAACTTTTTTTTTAGTTCTTCACCTTTCTTCTCATTTCTCCCATTTTCTAATCTCGTACTCTGTATGTCCTACTATTCTCATGTTTCAGCTGCTTTTTTATTCTCTTTTCTCCTCTCTTCTGGTTGGTCTGTACTCTTTTTTCCTTTCCCATTTTCCACTGCAATCTTCACCTAGTTCTCTTTTTGTGCTATATTCTCTACTTTTTTAATCTGTCTCCTCTCCTTGTCCTTTCTCTTCACATATCCTCTCTTTATTGCCTTCTTTTGTCTTTCTTCTCATCCATCCCTTTCCATTTTTTTTTTTCCTTCTTTCATACCATCAAAGGTCTCACAGTTGCCATTTTGAGCAGTGGCAGCAGACCAATGAACTTTTTCCATGTAAAAATGTAAAAAATGCATTTATAATTGATGCATTATGATGTTTTGTAACCACCCCACCCCCCGGCCTCCATACAAATATACAACATAATGTTATTATATGACATATTTGGAGGCAAAAATTAATTTGTAAACAAACCAAAGCAAAAATCATACGACAGAGCTCCAGTGATGAAAACAAAGTGAGTCATGATGAAGGGTTGGTGCCTTTTCCTTGAACTTGTCAGCAGCACTCTGTGTATGTCTTTCATAGTCAATAAAAAAATAAAAAATAAAAAAAATAAAACACCTGAAGCCCTTGTTAATGTGCCAATGAAAACCCTCCCATGAACGCTTAAGTCCTATTAAGTAAAGCTCACACTGTCTGTTGCCATAGGGACCTCACAACCACTCAGCCTCATAGATTAGACCCTGAAGAGCAGACAAAATCAAGCACGCACAAAGACACAAACACACACATAGCCCTTTGGTGTGTGCTGACTGCAGGAAGGGATGCCTCCAACATCTTAATACACTCTCTTAAATTTTAAAGGAAAAAACAGTAATTTTCTGCTATGATTGTTCTTCATCTTACAATGAAACAATAGTTATACTCATACCTAGTGGTCATGGTGCTTTCATGTGGGGACCTGCTCTATGGAGCACAATCTGATATATTTAGGGACCACAAAGCAATTTGATTCTTCATCTCATTATAATCATACACAAGATAAGATGTAAAATATCCTATGCCAATCCATTAGAGCTTCACATAAGGCCCACCACACTCTCTTCCTACTGGCAGACACACAATTTTCATTGTTCCAATCCTACAGCTACACCCTAAGGTTGCTGTGGCCGTTTATGATCTGATCAGCAACCAGCTACCCTTAACATCTATGGTTACTCATTGAGCCCAGACAATGAGTACCCAAACCACCCACTGCATCACTAGCTCTTCACGGGAGTCGTCATAAAAATACTGCATAGAAACGTATAGAGAAATTGTGAGGTTTGTTTGTTACATTTTGGTGGAAATATTAGCTTAAAGTTTCTTTAGTGCAAGTAATTTCAACTCAATTTGGCGCAGTTCTGTTGCTTCATATATCATGAAATTTTCAGGATACATAGCAGCTTGTGCAAACTTGATGTAAAAACATAACAAGCTGATTTTTTTTGGACAGCAATGATATTTTTGGCCTGCTTACATCTGCTTGTATTAAGTACTGTATGCTGTATAACTTGCAATCTCGCATCCTCCATCAGTTCTGAAGTGGAAGTGTCGCCAACATTGCTGACATGGCTGCGCTCTCAGCTCAGAGCAGATAACTCATGGCTACATCCGCTCAAGCCTACCTCTGTGTGTACATTCATGCTTAGACGGCGACGCTAAGCTCCAGGCACTTTAATATCAGCTCCTGAGACTTGCTTTGCAGACGTTTACCGAGTTATAGTAGTCTCAGCACTCAAAGCTTGTTCCCATATCCACACTGCATCTTTCAAAATACTGTCAGAAGTGACAAAATGGAGCAGAGCCAATGAGGGGAAATCTCAAGCACACATGCAAAACCAAAGCAATGAGTTTCACCTTAGGGAAGCCATCGTCCCTCTCCCTACCTTTCTTCCTCTCTCTCAAACCTCAAATCCGCCTTAATAGATGTAATTCAGCCTTTTAATGTGCTCTTAGAAACAGATAAGAGTGACATGAAAGCATAGCCAAGCTGATGCAGGGGATTTAATTGAGTCTCTGGGAGAAATAAGAGGCAACACAGAAGAGTCTAACTTTAATAAGCAACCTGACACAAGGAAGTGAAGACAAAGGTTCTGGCTCTTTCTCTCCTGCTCTATCGCTTACTAAGGGTGTAATTTGTGAACAAAATAAAGGAGCAGAGGAAGAGACAGCGGCCAATTATCTAGCGGGGTTCAAAACGGCAATGAGTGAGCTTTATTACTGCTTACAATGAGATAAATACCACTAATATTCCTCCTTCTGAAAATGACTCTATAAATTCCTGCTAAAAAACATACTCTAGATTGGAAGCTGGTGTGTAGAGGTACAGCAGTGACTCATGAGTGTAAACTGTAACCATGTTTTGTTATTGCCATTTTTGGGCAGTTAAATTATCATTAGGTATAATTAGGTATTGGTGCTCATGGGCTCCCCCTGCAGCTGAAGAGTGTAATTCACTTTTACAGCACTGTCTTGAAATAAAGGACAAGGGGTTGGTTCCTACCCTCCTTCAATAGTTGCATAACGTAGTTTCTGCAGTGCTGATCTCAGAGTAGCAATGACAGAGGCTCTTTTCTACATATTACAGACCACTGAAACATCTCAATGATTTAGAAGCTGTAAAAATTCTACCTAATGTTCCTTTAATTGATTAAACCAGTCATAAACCCTTTTTTCATACACACCTAATAATGATGGTTCTACAAGCATTTTTCTATTAAAGGAAATGGTTCTATATAGAACTTTCAACATGTGAAGAACCTTTTGTATGATTAAAGGGTTCTCTCCATTATGAAGGGGTTCTTCAGATGGAGAATGTGCTATAGATGGTTCTATATAGCACCTTTTAGAAAAGGGTTCTGTATGGCACTATCTATAACAAAATCTCCATCAATCTGAAGAACCCCTTCATAAAGGAAAGAACCCTTTAATCATGAAAATATTCTTCAAGCATTCAGGGTGTTATGCAGAACCATGTTCTTGTAAATTACCTGTGCTCTGAATATATGCTCTGTATTGTACCTCATTTAAAAAGTAGTTAAAGTGCTTCTGAGCTGCTGAACTGTCTTAGCACTGGCTCTGTCATCACAAGTTCACAAGAGAGTCCAAGATCGCAAAAGAGAGGTCAATAGGCCTTGTACTCTCTGGGTGGGGAGGATGGTCCTCCCTCTCCCCCATCTCTCAGCTTAATTCTAGCCAATGAAAGCATCTAACGTGACAGAACTGGGAAGTTGGTGTCTTCCACCGTTGAGCTGTCCAGTGGCTTTATGTTAAGGACAGTGTTTTTGCAAGGAATAAGAGGAAGAAATTGATTTTTTTTCCCCATTTCACAGGGACACTCGCCAAAGGGTTAGACAGGAGAGAGCGTGTGTGTGAGTCTGTGCAGGTTGTCAGACCATACAAATCACACCCTGATCACATTCTTTTCTGTGTTACCTTCCCCTGAAGAGATGGCCGTGACACCATGACACTGAGATCACAGCGCGTGAGCAGCAACACATTCTGACTCCGCCGTGTCCCAAATTCTCCTTCTCCACCAAATCTAGCACAACAGCCTTGCTACATTTCAACCAGGTTGAACATACTAAAGGGAAAGCAGACAAAGTCACTGTGACATTGGGGATGGCCAGCGATGTTGAGTTTAGTGTATTATTAGATGCTCCGCAGGTTTAATAACACTCATCCTCTACTTTTCCACAGAGGTGACAAATTCAAGTTCAGTAAAAAAAATCCTATCTAGAATTATGTTTCTCTGACACCTCAGAGGCTGGTTTGAGATGAGCAGAGAAGCCAGGCAGTTGGAATGAAACCTCGGAGAGGATATTTACATTTGCCTTGTCAGCATTTATATCATAGTCAAGCAGAGTCCTAGCAGCAGACTCAAAAATAAGTGAAATAAATATATAAATAATCCATATTTGTAAATGTATCTGTTTTTTTGTTGTTGTTGTTGTTGTGTCCTCCAGTGCTAATATGGCCATCATCATTGCTTTTGCATATGATTAGGTGCAATCTCATTTAAAACAATAACACAACATGGCACCAGTTCATCCAACATTTCTTCTAGAATCAAGAGTGTTAAACTGTAGTTAGTGCCAATGTTCTGTGGTAACAGCTTCTACTCTTCTGTGAAGGCTTTACACTAGATGTTAGAACACTACTATGAAAGATTTAGTATAATTCAGTCACATGTGTTCGTTCAGGTACTGATTTTGGGTCATTAGTTTGGATTACAAATGCTGCTGCTCCAACAGCCCATTGCGGGTTTGCCTTATATCCCTACAGCTAATGCATGGCATTGAGCATGGTGACATCGTGTGCAACTGCTCCAGGGCAACCCACTTTCAGAAAGAGGACTAATCAGCTGTGTAAGCAAAGTGCTTCTGATGCACTAATTGTGGTTTTCCACTGGTCAGTGCAGTATCGTTCAGTACTGTTCTAAGGACACGATCCGATTCTCTTTTGAGCTATTTTAGTGGCTGTATTTATAAGTTTACTTAGCACATGTGGAATGCTTGCCGGCTACACTGCCACATGTTTTATTCAATACCACCTTCATCTTACTTGTTCCAATCATGTATTTCATGTCAGTGGTGGTACGTTTTGCAGTCCTGTATATATCTGTACCTTTAACTAAGGAACACAATAATACCATACTGTATTATAATTATATATTTTAAAACTAAAGCTAAAAAAATGTTAACTGCTTATACAGTTCAGGTTTGCAGTGGGTCCGGAACCTACCCAATAATCACTGGGTACAATTCCATCACGGAACCACACACTCACACCTATGGACACTTTTGAGTCACCAATCCACCTACCAATGTGTGTTTTTGTACCGTGGCAGGAAACAGGATCACCCAGAGAAAACTCACATAGACACGGGGAGAACACACCAACCTCCTCACAGACAATCACTCGAAGCAGGGCTCGAATCCACAACCCCAGGACCCTGGAGCTGTGTGACAGCGACACTACCTGCTGTGTCATGAGTCGTCCAGGACTTTATGTTCTTTTATTTTACACAGCTCTATAATGAAAGATTACAAACACATTATTCAATTTAATGTACTTTTATGGAAAACTGGACGTTAAAATCAATGTTATACATTTAAAAGTACATTTACACTGTTTGTACCTTTAGTGACCGATAATATACCTCTACTGTACCTTTTTTCTTAGACTGTATCAAAGGAATTCAAATTGCTTTAGAAGTAGATGGTTTACAGGTCAGTGCACCCATTCTCTCAAAAAGTAACTGAATAACCTTAGAAAATCTAAAATAATGATAATAGGTTGCTTGGTGTTTAGCACGGTTCCCTCTCAGTGCTGGGGTCTTGGGTTTAAGTCCCATCTGGGTGGAATTTCCATGTCTGCATGGGTTACCTCTGGGGTCTCTGGTTTCCTCCCACAGTCCAAAAACATGGAGGTTAGGTGAATCGACTACTCTAAAAAACTGCCCTGGTGTATGTGAATGAATGTTTGCATGTGTGTATGCCCAGATATGAATTGGCACTCTATCTTGTGTGACGGCGGACAGTCGTTCCTCTGTGAGCTTGGCTGCTGTTTTTCATCAGTGTGTGTTGACTGAGTGTTGAATAAAATGGTGTACTGTGCAGTGTTGCTTGGAAAGCATCCTTCGGTGTCAAGAAAGGCACTACATGAGTTTAACTACAAATATTCAACTATTTTTGTATTTTTCTGGAGGAAAGTGGCTTCAAATGTGTTTAAGTCTCAGTAGTTGTGAGTAACAGATTTAGGTTTTGCCTAAACTGGGATGTAAAGAATCATACTGCAAATAGGAATGAGAATCTGTAAGTAGTAGGTCGTATGTGAATTTTCAGACCTGGGTCAATGTGGTGCAGGAAGAAACTGTAAGTTGGAGCTTTTCAAATGTGCAAGGAGCAATGTCAAATATCTCATTAATGTATCTTAGAAATACAGTATATCTTATAAAGTCCATCTTCATTAGGGATGACCATATGGAAATGTTCTTCATGGAATGATCTTCACGGATTTGAATAGTTAAAGACTTTTGATATTTGTACTCAAGGACTGAACCAAAGGTTAAAAATATGTCATATAGAAACTGGAATATAAGTTCTGTTCAGGAGGCACAAGAACACTGAGGAAGTGTTGCTTGTGAAGTTAAAGAAGAATATAAAAATGTCTGTACCCAGGGTTATCTATGATAAGGCACTGAGCAGGATCAGGAAGATGTCCTGCGGAAATGGTAGGATTAATACTCAGTCGGTTGGGGAGTGATGTCAAAGCTGCTCTGTCTATAAAAGCTGGAATTGGAAAGTTGTGCGAGAGCTTTCTTCTTGGAAAGGCCTCTTCTCCAAATGACAACATTATCAGCTGGCTTTATAACAATGTCACTTCTGCTTAAAGCTTTAAATGCAGAGGATTCTTCCTTAGGTAGATTTAGTTGTTAATGTTACATATTTGTCTTAAGCAGGTATAAAATATAGTGCTTGAATTTCAGTTGTAGTTTACAGGGGGAGCTCATGAGGATTTAGTTGCCCTGAATTAAGGTCATCCAAGGACATCCAAGTCCATTCATTCATTATCTGTAACCGCTTATCCAATTCAGGATCACGGTGGGTCCAGAGCCTACCTGGAATCAATGGGCGCAAGGAGGGAATACACCCTGGAGGGGGCGTCAGTCCTTCACAGGGTAACACACACACACACACACACACCTATGGACACTTTTGAGACACCAATCCACCTACCAACGTGTGTTTTTTTGGACTGTGGGAGGAAACCCATGCGGACACTGGGGGAACACACCAACTCCTCACAGACAGTCACCCGGAGCGGGAATCAAACCCACAACCTCCAGGTCCCTGGAGCTGTGTGACTGCGACACTACCTGCTGTGCCACCGTGCCGCCCCCGACATCCAAGTCATCAAGTTGATATAAATGAATGAATGAATGAATGAAATTACACCTCCTCTATACCATGAGTCATTAAATCCATTCAAAATAAATACACTAATATTATATAAACTCTCTCTATATAGATAGTTATGGAAGAAAAAAGAAAAATTATCAGTCTACAAATGCAACAAATCAAAGCACATAGGCCCTACTCTGACTTATATTGATCTGTATGTGAGCTGAAAACATGGACTTAAGTAGACTTTTAAACCTCCGATCAGCCTGCCTCTCTCTCTCTCTTTCTCTCTTGTCTCTCTCTCTGTCTCTCACTGATTGGGTTTCACTCAAGCATTCCCTGAGGTGCTGATATGGAAATTTCTGATTGAAGCCGAATTGTGTCAGAGTGAATAGCAATACAAAAACTGGAAATCCAAACATGTGCTCTCTGTGACAGGCGGTCTGGGGCTGAAAAAAAAGAGCGAGCGAGAGAGAGATAGAGAGAAAGCAAGAGAGGGATCACATGTATGCATGTAAAGCACATGTTGGAACTCTGTGGCTCTCTTTACACATTAAGATGAATCTCCTCCTCCTGGCATTTGTGGCTGTCTCCACAGATCTGTGTCTCCCCTATCTTCCCCTTTCCCCCTTGCTCTGCCATTCTTTTCATCAGCACGTCTCTATCAGTAGCAGCCTTGGACTGAGCCCAACACAGTACCTTCACCTTGACCTCTTGTGTGTTCTACGAGGCATCAGCTTCACAGCAGGAAAAGCATGACAGAATAAAGCAGAAACTGTTCAAACCCCTGGCTGATGCCTCAATACCTGCGGCTGCAGGATCTAACGTGTCTGCCCTTTCAGTGGCTACTGCTGTTTGGCCCTCCAGTGTTCAAATTCAAGAAGCTCTAGTATGACTTTAATGTGCTACAGCCATTTGGCTTTGCCCCACTGTGTGACACTGGAAAACAGTAGTGTGTTAACATGTGGAAAGGTTAAATATACAGCTGCAGTCAACACTGATCAACATTGAAAAAAAACTGCCTGTAATTCTCTGCAGTACACTATAGGAAGTACACTATGCAATATTGCATGAGGAATTTTTTCTGCCCTACAGGAAAAGAAATAGCTTGTTGCACAGAGTTGACAGCTGGAAATTGTTCATACATATTATCCAAGAAGTTAAGTTGTTGTTAAAAAGACCACTCAAAGCATTCAAGGCCACTTTGTGTTTTCTAAGCATAGCATTCTTAATGTATTCTATTCTTGTGAGTCTGTGCAAGACAAGTATAAAAAGTCAGAGCAGATATATTGGCTGTTTGAGTTCTCACAACAAAGAATCCAAATCGTATGTTTATTTGAGAGCAACGTTCAATAATAGCCAAGATATCAATAATTCTGGTAAATACTGGATCTGCTATAAAATCCTCAAAAGTGTCTACATTTTTAACACAAGTTCATTTATTCATTCATTCATTGTCTGTAACCGCTTATCCAGTTCAGGGTGGTGGTGGGTCCGGAGTCTACCTGGAATAACTGGCTGCAAGGTGGGGACACACCCTGGAGGAGGGACAAAGCACACACACACACACACACACACACACACACACACACACACTTATGGACTTTTTTGAGTCACTAATTTACTAACCAACGTGTGCTTTTGCATCGTGGGAGGAAACTGGAGCACCCGAAGGAAACCTACGCGGACACACCTCACAGACTCTTCACAGACAGTCACCCGAAGTGGGACTCGAACCTACAACCTCCAGATCCCTGGAGCTGTGTGACTGCGACACTGTGCTGCCCAATACAAGTACATTTTGGTTTTATTTAATTTCTGTTTTAGTAACAGAATCTGGGTTCCGAAAGATCCCAAAAACAGAAAAAAATAAATAAATAAAAAAAATAATAAAAATATATAAATAATAATACATGTTATTCCAAGTGCCTTTCTATAGACCCAAGGACACCGTTCAAAGAAAAATTAAATAAACAGTAAAATTTAAAACAAAAACATCAAAAAAACACAACAACATATGTGGAATTTAGCAAGACGGTGAATAAGATACTAAACTTAGTGCTATACTAGCTGTAAAACCACTTCCGGTCCATTCTGAGGCCACCTATACAACCACCTGTCTCTTTTTTGCTGTTATCTCTTAAAAGACACACACACACACACACACACTACTCTCCGACCATTTCCTCCTGCTCGGTCTGAGTAAATTTTACTACAAAACTACTATAAAATGTCCCATATCTACTATATAAATAGACAAATCAGCCTTAGAAGAGAAAAATGTCCAATTAACATCAGTCTGGCCATTAGTGCAGTGAGGATAAGTGGCTGCTGAGTGATGGTGAAATGGTGGAATGGTAGTCTCACTGGGTGTGAGACTACAAGGCCTATGCTTCTCGCAGGATTAAAACCAAAGCACACTCGGTTACAGACATTGCAGGCGTAACAATACATTGGAATCAATACAACATTACAATCAACTGAACTTAGCCATGGTTAAATTAGATGGGGCATTTTAAATGTATGGGTTAATTAAACAGTAAATAATTCAAGTAGTAGCACTGAAGCATTCACTGCAGGTACTCAAGCTCCATGCAATTTCCACATACAAATGAAAGTCAGTTGAGATAATCAACATAGACAACATGTAATAACATCTGCCTGTTGCACTTTTATCTTTTCTTTTAAAACACTGGTGCCTAAGAAACACAATATTCCACAGACGTGGGATGAATATTGACAAGAAACAAGAGATTTTCACTTACAAAATCCCACATTCAAAATCCTAATTCAAAAGATTTTATTATTCAATTATATTATCAAACACATTTCACAGGATATATATATATATATATATATATATATATATATATATATATATATATAAATGAGAATGAGAAAGATAAAGAAATAATACTAAATTATACTAATAATAAATATTCTCCACTTAAGAATGTGCTTACCCACACATAACTGAGAGAAAGAATAAGAAAACAACCCAGCACCAAGTGGCTATTTTTAGCAACAACATTGCGTATAAGAGTATAGTGGACCTCCAAACAGGGATAGTGCTCATTCCCAGCCAAGACCATATGGCTAAATGGCTTTGAGATATGAATAGCTTCCAGCTGCTGTCAGATAGCTCAGAGTTCTGTCTTTATATATACACCTGTAAATATTCACTCTCCTGTGGAGTGCAGTTTCGAGCAATTTGCCAGCTCCCTATCCAAAAAAAGCCACATAAACACATTTATCCTACTTTCACATCTGAGGTTATCCCATGTACCAATTGATCTATCCATGCTAGTAGGTAACACTGGGGTTCAACACCCTCCACGCCCATTGCAAAATACAATGGATAAAGTAGTGCCCGCACACTACAAAAGAAAACACAGCATATAAATCCTGTTTATTCCATCAAGTTGCATATAAAAGTAAGTCAAAAACCAAGCAGAATTTGCAGCTTCCTGACATCATGACAAGTACTGACGACAGTAGGAACTGAAATGTATGCTCATATTTTTACTGACTTCTGTACTACTTGCTGAAATGAGATTCTTTTGCTTAATTTTGCCTCTTTTTTGCATTGTATAAGTAATACGTCTGCATTCTATTTTAGCAGATTTTTTTTCACTGTCCAAATAAAACATGCATCTCCATTTTTGTTCTATATAAAATATTGATTTCAAATCATATATATTTTCTGTGGCTGTAATATGACACACAGATAATATATTAATTGATTTATTTATCTGAGATTGCTAGGCGCAAGGCAGAAACATGCATGCCAAACCATCAAATATATCACACACTCACAGTCACTCACACCTATGGACACTTTTGACCCCTGGAGTTGTGTGTCACTGTGCTGCCCAGTGGTACTTTCCTTGCATGAAATTAAACTAATATTAGCACGGTGGCTCATTTTGCAATGCTGTAGCATTTTTTTTAAAAAAAACTCACCGGTTCAAAATAATATTAAACCAACACTAGAAATCTAATATGAAAAATGCAGTTATTGAATCATACTGAGACACAATTTCTCAAAAGCAGAATTAACGAGATTGTTTAAAACTTGTCCAGTCCCACAACAGCAGATACAAAAGAATACGTTTGTGGATGTAGCATATATTGGCCAATTTCATGGAGCATTTCTGTTTACTATTGGCCTGTGCCCTCTGTAGACATTTCCATTATTCTGTCTAGTTGTGCATGGGGATTGCAACTGAAAAAGCAACTCTATTTAGCTGCTTAAGCATGAAATCTAATTAGGCATGGAGACAGGGTGGAACATGGCAAGAACGGTGCTTATGGGAGACTGAGAGCGGTGGGTATTGCGATGGGGCCAGCTGCCTGGTGCCGGCTCTCTTTTTCAGAAGCCAAAAGCAGGACAGCGAGCCATCACCACGTCTGCGGGGACATGGACCCGATCGGGCCATGACACACACAGTGACTTAATGAACACTGATCCAAGCAGAGTGCCACTGAAGGAGTCAGTGTGCATGAATCTGAAAGGCAACCGGAGGAAAAGAAAGAAAGGAAGAAAAAAAAGCAAAACTTGCAGCAGACTGACTAAACATGCCCTGGGGAGACACATAGAGACATGGGGATGTTTCAGTGAACTCTTGCAGTATGGAGAATCCAGGGTGGTGAGCATTGGAACAAGAAAGATTTTTCAGGATCGCACAAGCTCCAACTATAAAGCAGAGTTGTTATGGGCATAAAACGGCAAATGTTTAACCTTCCCTCAAACGTGGCCTTGCCCATCTTGCCTCAATCCGCATGGCAGTCATGAGGGAGTTTGAGGGGATAAATATATGACATCAGACTTTTCAACTTGGACAATCTTAATCATCTGCCTCTTAGCACAGCAAGTGCTACAATACACCCATGGGTAAGGACCATGGGTAAGAAAGCTGAATAGAGCAAAAAAAAAAATAATAATAATAAAAAAAAAAAAATAAATAAATAAATAAAAAAACAAGAAAGAGGATAGGAAAGAGAAATTGCGATGCACTCATAGAACATCTGAAGCAGACAAAGCCTGGCATGTGGAGGTTAGAGCCTGGGCACAAAGATACAGTCACGCACTGTGACAGAGGGGCAGAGGGCTTCAGACACGGGAAAAAAAAAAGTAAAGAAAAGCAAAGTGAGGCAACAGAGGGATAAACAGTGGTATTCTTACAACAAAAGAGGTGTGAAAATTACACTCCCTCCCAGAAAGGGCATGGACATTAATTGGTAAAGACAAAAGTACACAGTGACTGTCCTGAAAGATTATCATCACACATGTGTCATTTAAAACAAAGCATGAGGGAAGGATTTAGGCCCACTGTCAGCTAGAACGCAAGTAATGAACAAGATAATGTATAAGATATTGAATCATGTTGTTTCAGTATCTAACAACGTATAGCAGCAAGTATGGTCATGATCCAAGGGTGATGTCCTTCTCAAAGCACAACCCCCAGCTCCACGTAATCTTGGGTCTGATGTATCATTCAGTGCTGTTTTTGCCATTAGCAAAGCATCCGTTGGCTGACGGTCCAATTTATCCTGCTGCATTTTTCTGGTCAGTGTTAGTCCTTTATGAAGCTGATAAGATCAGTTTGCCACACCCAAAATATGAGTAACTTCCAAGAAAAACTGCATATCAAACTATATAAAGAAGTGAATGCGTCCATATGTGGATTACTGAAAAATCTAATCCTACAAGCTAAATACATTTGTTTCTAAATCCTATGTTAAATTCGAATTATTTTTCTAATTCTAATTTGGGGGATCCAGGATCAGCATAAATAAAACCGTACCATCAAATAATTGGTATTTTTTGGATCTGTGATGATGTGAACGCTTCAAACGTGACAGCTTTTAGAAAGATTAACCCAAGAGAAACAAATTTGAGGTATAGTAATGATGTTCTTTAAACCAGTCAAATATGTCATCATAAAGTCTGGTCACTTGTGCATAAAAAATGTGTAACAGAACTATATGGTTATTGCTCATCTGCTGGAAATGGCTTCAGGGTTTTCTCTTGGTGTGTTGCCCTTTATGTTTACTGTGAACTAAAGAGGAAAGATTATGAATGAAATCCTGGCTTTGGTCTCGCTGTATAAATGATTAAAAAAACACCTCACTGAAAGTAGGAGGAGAGGAGAGGTGAGTCAGCTTTACCACGTTTTCTAGTGTGGCTGTTTGCTGTAGAAATTCTGCTTAGTCTATGTACAGTTGGAATAATCAGTGAACTGTAATGATATTCACACAGAGGACAGCCACCAGCAGACTCATGCGATAGCTGGAGCTAACATGAATTCACCCTTTCGGCGTCCTGCTGAGCTTCACTTCCCCAAAGTGCAACAGGGACCATTTGGTAAACATATGTGCAAATCTAATATATATCCCACTGCTAAGTTGGTAAAAGATACGACACAGCAAAACACAAAACACACATGGAAATTCCTCCTGTAAGGAACTAAAGCTTATAATAAAATTGTAGCACAGGTGGAGGCTTCAGATATCTTTCTTCTTTAACACAACTATGAATAAGCAATTCTAAACTCCATACATATTTCTAAATACATCCCTAAAAGATGGGGGGAAGATAAGCTAAAAGAGGAGCTGTGGATATTTGTGTAGAACAAACCAGAAGCTATGTAATCTTATTTGTGAAACAGCAATTTATTCCACGGTATTAGAGGACAGTTTTGGCACATTTGAACAATACAGTAAATTCCCAGTCAGCAGGAGGGACGTAACTAAACCTATGTCTAACGTTACCTGTCTTCAAAAACCTTGTAAAGTTAAACGTAAAGACATAGCGTTTTCACGGCATCATTCAGATGATGTTTAGGTAATTAGTGACAGTTATGAAAATAACTTTCTCCAGATCGAACAGGTTGTAGAAGTGGGGTATTTTTAAATGATTATTATTTTATACTTATTATTTATTCATGGTTTCCTCGTCAAAAAAAAGACCGGTATATAGTGTTAATTCTTTTCAAGGTAGCATTGAGACGGGAGCTCAGTTTTGAGCTGAAGTACAGCTCATGTTCTGCTGTAGCCAGGTTTGGATAACGGTACGTAGCGAACCATTGGAAAATAACTGCTGTGAATGAATTTCGCTGCCGAAAGCATGCAAGAGCTTCAAAGCTCATGGTGCGAACAAACAGCAGCAACTTGTGGCTAACAGCTAAAACTGGAAACAAGCAAAAACAAAACAAAAACAAACTGCCAACTGCTGCGATTCTCTTCTGGGGCACTTCCGGCTACAACTGGAAAACTCAGCCAGCCTCCATTCTTCGAATATAGTTGTTATACTACTTTCCTTAAAAAAAAAAGTCAAACGAGGCGTGTTTACTTACAGATTGGAGTCTGGAAACTGCACAGAAGAGACAGAACTGAACAAAGAGAGCAGGAGAAGGAGAGCAGCAGAGCCCGGGAGTTTGAGCGCGTCCATGGCTGTGGACACAGAGACCGTTCCCTATTCACTGAACATCCAAACAGTCCGAAATCCACCAAAACATTTAAGCAAGGACTCCCGCCGAAATCACTACGAGTTTTGAAGCCTGTGTTTGACGCGTCGTCTGTTCAGAGACGGGTGTTTTCCCTCTTGGTCTCTCCAGTGAAAAGAGATCTATGAAGATGGAACTGAGAGAACTAGAGGGAGATGCTCTGGAGGTGAAGGAGCTGCTGCTCCCTGTCTGAGGCGCTGGGAGCGTGTGTGTCAGACTGAGCAGATCGCTTTACAGACTGCCCCCCCCCCCCGATCATCACAACCACAACCACACTCTGCTCCATACAAGGAGCTCCCAGACCATACACTCCCCTGACACACGCTGCTTCAAACACATTTAGGTTCCTCCCCAGCCCATTTTTAGATTTATTATTTTCACCAAGCTCCAAACTACAGTACTGGTACACATTCACTCACACCTATGGGCGCTTTCTGAGTAGCCAATCCACCTACCAACATGTATTTTTGGACCATGGGAGGAAACCGGAGCACACGGAAATGTGGGTTGTACAAACTCATCAGAGTCACCCTGAGCAGGTCTCGAACCCACAACCCCAGGATCATGGAGCTGTGTGAAGGCAACACTACCTGTTGCACCACCATTTTTCCTCAAACCATCATAAATATCCCTCCCTGCCATTTTGTTTTTCACCATATTAATCAGCACACTTGTGTCTCAGCACTTGTAGTGTCTGATTTGCCTTTTTTAAAACTCATCTTTGTTCTCATGTTCAGACTCCTGGCCCATCCTCAGGACTTCTAAATTGTTTGTGACACCTGCTGGAATAAAATGGAATCACGAGGTTGAAATGCAAAAGCTAGGGTCTTATGGGTAGAAGCAGGGTTGAAGTAGAACGTTATAGTTATCAAAAGGCTGGCACTCAGCGTTTCTAGTGTTAAACACATTTTAATTTCTGAGATTGAACTGAAATGGATGGATCAGACCTTATTTTCCAGAAAATGTCATGTTTTACAAATAAGTTCTGAACAATCTTCGGGGTGTGGTAATGCACATTACTACAAATAAGAGGAGGTCACTGCCATTAGGGAATACCATTGCCTGAAGGTAAGGTAGGTACTGCCCACTGCATACTGGGAACACTCCAGGTCTGTAATTTTGGACATCTTCTGATGAAAATAATATGACCACCACAATTTGGCCTTTGTCAAGGTGCATGGCTCAGATCCTTACTCCTGCATATTTTTCCTACTTCTAATCTATCAACTTTAAAGAAATGTTCATCTGCTGACTAATTAATCCCACCCCTTGATACTGTAGAGGTAAACTCTTATTAACTTCACCTGCAGTTGTGAGAAGCAAACTGCTACATTAATTCCAATATATGTATCTAAGTAACTTTGAATAAATTGTACTTATTTAGAGTCGTTTTTTTTAAATAATTCATACACTTACTCAAGAAAATTTGTGAGACCAAAAGGTACTTTCACTCTATTACATTAATCTATGTTCCTCCCTATTTACTCACAAAAACATCCAGCCTGAGAGAAACTTTAATATGGTGGCTCAGAGGGGAAAAACCAAAACAGCAAACAAAACAAAAAAGACAAGAATTAAAATGAGAATGTGATATCATTAGGTGAGAACACAACAATTAAAAATGCAACACACACAAAAATAAAAATATTTTTGCCTTCTTTGACAAAAATCACATTTTATAAAATTATGAGGCTGTTTCATCGCCATTTGCTGGCTCTCCAGTCTGTTTGCATGCTCAAAACTGGTTTAATGTGTTTACAAAAAGCCCCCGTGCTTGTAAATGATTTAGAAAAAGTATCTTTGTCTGCTATGCTAGGCTTTTACTCTCTGTTCAGGGTAGAAAAACCTGCATTTTGGAGGTTTTTAGACAATAAATAGACTTCCAAATTTTGAAAAGCATGAATCGAGATAAGGATATTGCTCTATTCAGGTGGGTAATATTTGGTTATTTATTTATTATTATTTATTTTTTGAAGCTGAGAGTACATGAAAGTAAACACAGACTGAAAGTGCTATGAATCTAAACAACTCAAGTACCTAATGGGTTTCTGTAGTAATTTAAACACTGAATATAAAAAATTACAGACAAGCTGCACTCCAGCTACCAATGTGCTGTAAATATATTTTATTGTACAGTATCAGTCTGTGATTCAGCTCTGTTCTACTTATTAAATTAGATCATTTTATTCACTACTTGAGCAGATATTTCACTACATATTTGACTGCCTTTACTGAAATAAAAAGTACCTGATTAATCAAATAGAATTTAAAGTGAGTAATTAATAATTATTTGTATTAGTATGTTTAATTGAGTAGATATGTTAACCTATTAGCTGATTTATTATCGTGGCTGAAAATGTATATCAGACAAGCTGCATTGTGGCTCATAATGTTATGTTATATTATGTTAGGATCTTTAGAAAACAGAAAAGAAATACTATCTTTTTTATTTATCTATACAGAACCTCTGTAAACTACACATTACAGTTCACAGTCATATATATCCACAGTAAAAACTGGGAATCAGTAACAGATGTTGGGAAATGTAGTGTGATCCATTGTTGATTTCAGTGCTATTAAGCATATGCTGTGTTTGCGGTCAGGGTAGGCCTGTGATGAGGAGTAAATCTCTCACCTTAGTTTCTATTACCTCTGACAAATCTGTATTTACCAAGCAATTTGAGGATTGAATTCAGGGCTGATATGTGTGAATGTGTGTCCATGAGCGAGGTGGAAAAGATCAAAAAGCAGACAACTGCAATGCACTTAGACTTTAAAAGACTGGCTGTATAAATTGTATAATATCCTCACTCACTTTTCATACTTAAAGTCACTCACATGTGGTTTGTATTTTGTTTGAGAACCAGAAACTCACACACTTTTAGAACATTCTGAAGGGTTTTTCAAATATACAAGTTTAAAACAGCATTCTTATTATGTCAGAGTTTGCGACAAACAATATTTTTTTCCTTGTTTGTAAAGTTGTCTTTTTGAAATAAAAACTTTTAAGGCTGTGACAATATATTGAATATATTTTTAATTTTGTCTCTATAATTTACAAATTCCTTTCTTTCTTTGGCTCTCTGAAATTCCTTTCTGAGTTGGTTTCTCGTGTGTTTATATTATCCATCTGGTGTTCTAAACTTTGCTTCATTTGTGTGTGTGTTTGCGTGTGTGATTATGGATTGTCTCTGTATTTACCTGCTTGCATGTGTTGACGACTTCATATTATTATGTAAATGATACTGGTTTGCCTGTCATAGGGTCTTCTTTGAAATATATACTTTTATAAAGTTGTGGAAGTGTGAAGTGTTCAACTGTTCAAAGCATCAGAAATGTGAAAAAAACACCAGGACTCAATTAGCTCACACCATATGGCAAGCTGTAAGTGTGATTTTTAGTTTGGTCCAAATGTGTGTATGGACAGCATGGACCAAATGTGATTGTATGGTCTTAACAATACCTAGTGATGTGTACAGATTTAATATATATTTACAATAAAAATCTATTTTTAGGCTTAAAATATATATTCATCTTTTTTTTCATTTCATTGTGCACTATTACTAAGATCCACAAACAGCACGTTTGGTGTTTAAAAACTTTGTTTTAAATTATGTTTTATATGAATCTGGTTGAAAATAATGACAGCATCGGAATCACATCGTATGTTAATTTTATGGGAAGCTGGCCAGTACTACAAGTGCTAAGTATTCCACTTTAATATTAGACAGTTAAAATGTCTAGGATTGATCTATGACAGGGCGTGATTTGGCTGAATTAGTTTAGTGGCAGGGGCAGATGAGGCTTGAGGCGTCTGTTATCAGGGGATTCACTGCTCTTGGCCATTGCCTAGCAACGCTACCCCGTCTCCTCACAACCACACAAAACGCTGTTATTGTCAGTCAGCAACACATCTTAGAGATGAGCAGTAATATGTCACGCAGACAAGCAGACGGTGTCAAGTTTTTACTTCACAGAGAAGTAAAAAATGTGTAGTACTGCCAGTTTTTCTGAATGCAAAGAAAACCA
Source organism: Hoplias malabaricus (assembly GCF_029633855.1). Classification (NCBI taxonomy): domain Eukaryota; kingdom Metazoa; phylum Chordata; class Actinopteri; order Characiformes; family Erythrinidae; genus Hoplias; species Hoplias malabaricus. The sequence continues at coordinate 42,594,523 of NC_089803.1, forward strand.
GCGAAAAATGAAACAAACACTGAATAATACATGTAATGTAGTACATTTCTCAAACTGGCATGGGTACCATTTGCAGGGTGGGGGGTTGTTGTGTGGTCACTAAAGGTTAGCTTGTTAAGTGCTGGGAATAGATTAGATCAGTGGGTTTCAAGGCTCCCCTGCCTTGCCTATTTAAACCATTTAAACCAACCAAGCAAAAAGTATTAAACAATATTGGATTGAACAACGACAGTACAGAGGTGCAACCGGCAGTGTCTCTGTCACACAGCTCCAGAGTCCAGGGGACTACACCTCATGTCAGTGTCTGAGGAGTTTGATGTGTTCTCCTTGTGCCTGTGTGGGTTTCCTCCCACAGTTCAAAAACGTGTGGATTGGCTATTTTGAAAAACGTGCTCACAGGTGTGTGACTGAGATTATGTAAGGTGTGATGGACTGGCAAATCAAGTGTGTTCCTACCTTGCCCCTAATGATATTGCATAGGCTCCGGATGCACCATGACCCTGAACAGGATGAAGTGGTTACAGAAACTGAACGTATGAATGAACTGAACAGCAGGATCTGAAGTGGTTGGGTCTTTAACTCAACGCTGAGCCACTTCTGCCTGTCTGTCTGTCTGTCTGTCTGTCTGTCTGTCTTTGAGGCATTATGAAGGGAAGAGTACACTTGTCTTCCAATAGGTTTCAGTGAGGAGCCAAATCTGTCAGTCTGAATGAACCACAGTAGACAAAGCCTTCCACTATCTCAAGCAATGTAACCCAAGGGGAAATCAAGGGATTCCCTGACAGCCAGCTCCACAGCAGCACATTGGAATTTAGGTCTCAGTTTAATTACAAAGGAGAAAGAGAGCACTTCCTCTCAATGCATTTATTATGTAACAAATGCAGAAAAGGAGGCCTTGTAGGCATAATAAAAGCTTGAAAACTGGAATAGCAAACTGAGATGACACTGGAGTTGAGCTGTACCATTAAGTGGACTTAGAGAACCCAAAGATGATTGTTCTATTTTTCATGTTACTCTAGTGGACACTGATTTCTTAATCTTCTAAAAGTCCCTGTTTAACATTGGGCACTCTGTACAGTCCACACACCATTCTGTCTGGACTTGGCGTGGCTATTATGATAATGTATATAATGTGACTCTATCAGATCCTGGTAATCTGCAATGTATTTAGCTACTAGCCCAATGTCAATTAAGCACCCATGCAGTGGGATAATTAATCGAGATTGACAAACTTTACATTTGAAGTCCTTTATTTCATTTTCTAATTGTAGGAATATAAGGGAGACAGGTAACTGTTTATCCATTAACTGATAGTACTGAGTTTTGTTTTACCATTTTATGGCGTATATGTTTATTTATTTTTATATATTTCCCTTTCCCTCAAGTGGCATTGCTGGGCTGACATTGTAAATAAGAACTTGTTTTTAATGACTTGCCTAGTTAAATTAAATGGTTAAATATAATGATGCACAAATAGGTTTGTACACATCCAGTTAGCAAAGATGAAAAGGATTCAAAGTTTGCAATTTTCTGCATAATTACATGTCTTGAAAGCTTTTTTTCTTTTTCTTGGTTGACAAGCTTACCAGCTCCCAAAACACAACACATGCTGTTTACATTGGCGATCAGCAAAATTGTCTTCCCTTGCTGGTGAGCACCATATGATGATTTTGCTGGCACAACATTATTGTTAATTTTATGATAAACACTAGCAGTCTTTAGTTTCACTTAAGAATTTGTTTACATAGTTTGTTTTTCTACAATGTGTTTTGACTGCATTTCATAACAAACGACTGCATTTCACCATAATAGGGCAAAAATTATGAAATTAACCTTCTCTTGCATGTACTATTAATCTGTCTGGACAAACTGATATATTACCATGAAGACATTTAGAGACATAGCATACAGTTAATCAACACATTACTGAGGCTCAGCATTTATTAAAGTCTGCAGTTATTAAACATTGTAAACAGTACAAACTCAATGGTCACAAGAGAACAACCGGACGACCCATATTGTTGTAACAGGTCGACCTACTCTTCCTCTGTGGCAAACTCAGGCTTGGCCAGATGACTCTGTCATTTAATTACCAGTGTCAATGATAGTAAACAAAAGAACAGTGTGAAGAGACAAACCTCTTAAACATGCTCAAGCTCATTAAAGCGCATTTGCAGGGCAAAGAGCAATTTACATTTTATTAAAATGATTTCTTGATGATCTGGGGTGGAAGTTCTCCCCAGGCATTTTACTTAGGAAAGAAAAAGACTTAACTATAAATATACAGTAGCAATTCCCTTTCACTGAGACTCCATGTTGTGTTTTTTTGTTGTTGTTTTTTTGTTTGTTTTTTGTTTTTTACATTAAGCTTTGATTTAAAATAGCAATGAGGAATGCCTTGAAGCCTGTAGGTTTAGACAGGAAGCAAAACAAACGTCAGTTAAACAGATGAAAACGGTTAGGGATGGGAACGGGGGATTAATTATGAAAATTCTTTCACATGCATTGTAACGGTACTCGTGTATTGTTTATAGTACTGTAATAAAAAATCTGAGACTGCACATCATTCATTCACTTTTTAAATTTTTTTATATTTATTCCAGTGACATTTCTGAGGATTTAAGATGTAAAATGAAAAGGGAAAATAGAGAGTAAAATAAGTAAACACAGGGGTCAGGACATGAGATCTTAAAAGTGCAGTGCCATTCACTAGCTTTCAGACAATACCTAGAGGTTGGATTATATTCAGCCGGTCCATCTGTCTACTCTCCAGACTTGATGTGGAAGTAAGGATTGATGTGCTGTAACTAAGCTTACAGAACAAGTCACATAAGCTTGTTTTGGATTTGGAGGAGCTGAACTCAGAGATACTGTGCAGAATTTTTTGCTGCTACTCCTGTCCTCCCTCTCCCTTTTTTGCTACTCCCCTTCCCCCAAAGATTGTTAAGGAATCAAGGAGCAAGAGGAAAGGACGATGGCTCTTATAACCCTACTGGATGTCTACTTGATTTCTATTTGAACTGATATTCAATCTGTGACCCAGATGTCGACCAAAGCCCCTTATCTTTAAGGGTGTACAGTTTTTAAAAAATCTCTTGCAATCTACAAGAGAGGGCAGAGTTGACTTCCAGAGTGAGAAACTACTATCCCTGCATATTACATATGTATATATAGTTCTGCTCAAATTGCGTTTCCTTAAATTTCAAGTAATAGGTGGCCAATGACATTATTTTTAGTTCTGTCTTCATTGTAATATTTCTGTTTTTAAAAGACAAATCTGTAGTTGTATGCATAACTAATACAAAATGGTAATTTATATTTAATTTGCATAATTGTATAAGTACTCTGTTTATTTTAGTGATGAAAGAAAGCTGAAGAGGCTCTCATCGCCCTTCTTTCTTATTTCATATTTATTTCCATTTAAAGGCAATATTCATGGTTTTAATCAAAAAACACTTTTATGTAATTCACTTTATAAAAATGTTTCCGTACCATTTTCTATCTCTCAGGTATCTTTACATGCTTAAAATAGGTCTGTTTAGCCCTAGTGTCAGTAAATATCTTAAAATACAAACTGTCTCTGTCCAGTATGCTAGGCTTAGTTTCTCTCTGCTTAGTGAAAAGGCATCTGGAGTTTATTTAAACAACAGAGAGAGCTCCAAACATTGAAAAACATGACCCAAGATGAGGATATTGCTCTACACCTCCATAGGTGGGCAATGTTATCTTATTTTTATTGTTTCACATTACATAAGGTGGAAATATCTACAAATTCAAGAGACTGCTATCTGCACGACAGTAAATCAATCAAAAGTACAACAAAACTAACTTGTTTATATAATATACCATACCACCTTTTCTAAATTCTTGTCTTAAGACATGTCAGGTGACTGTCTCTGAGGAGTTTGGTATGTTGTTCCTGTGTCTGCGAGGGTTTCTTCTGGGTGCTCCGTTTTCCTCCCATATTCCAAAAATACACATTTGGAAGGTGGATTGGTGACTCAAAAGTCCATGTGTGCGAGTGAATGTGTGTCGCCCTGTGAAGGTCTGGTGCCCCCTCCAGGGTGTATTCCTGCCTTGCACCCAGTGATTCCGGGTGGGACCCACTGCGACCCTGAACGGGGTAAGCGGTTACAAAGAATGAATGTTAGTAACACTTTACAACAACAGGTTAATGATTAAAAAACAATACAATAAAGTGTTACCAGTGTATGCTTTTTCCCTCTTGTACTGAAAAAAATAATGAAATTGAAACACTGAAGAGTGGTCTATGATTTTTGCACAGTGTGTTTTTTGCACTAAACACACTTATGATTTTATAAATGTTGTGGGTATCCACAGATCTTATGGAATAATCTGACATCCACAAAGAAAGACAAGAATCATAAATACATAGCCTGCCATTAAAATATGTAAAGGAAAATATATATATATAATTATACAGTTATCCTTGTGTTTTCATGGCTACAGAAAAAAAATCCCACATGGCCTGTCAAGTCAAATGTTTTAATTAATTCTCCCTGAGACATTGTTTCCAGGGCAACTGAGGAATTTTAATTGGGATCCCTACAACATGAACTGCTGAGATGTTCCCATGGTGCCAGCAGAGTGTGCATATGTTACTTGTCCAGTTCAGGTACAATAAATACAGTAAACACAGTAAATGGGCTTTGACAAAAATGTCTGTTCATCAAATATCCAGCTTATAAATCTGATCATTATTTAGTAATTATTTAGTATTTAGTATTATTTAGTCATTTTCAAATGAAGAACCCCAGAACCTTGCAGAATGGGCCTCTGAAACTTAAGATTGAATGGTTTTAGAGAATGAATAGCCCTCCTGTTTTTTTTCATTTACATGTGCAAATATGCATAAACGACACTTATGTGTACAGAATGTGAAAAGGACACTGAAAAAAAACATCATTTTAGTTGTCTATAATGTTTCCCCTATTAAATTAGGAAAAGTAATCAAATATGAAGAAAAAAAAAGAAACAGTGGGGAATAACTGAGAAATGAATAATGAAATGAAAAATGAAATGATATAACCCCAACTACATTCATGAGAGCCATACACTTAAAAAGAAAAAATCACAAAAATCACTTTCTAATCACAAAACGTGCTTAGAGTAAAAATTATTAAAGTGCTCTGAAGCAGTTTACTAAAAGTCAAAAAAGAAACATTCACATTTACATGGAACAGGGAAGACGGAGTTTAAATTCAAGTCACATTCACATGGTAAAATATTGAAATAAAATGAACGAATGACATTATGGGAATTTATAAACTGGCTGAAATAAATTAAGGGAATATTAATAGACCATTTTCAAAATATAGTTTTTGCAAAGGAGCAAAGAGCAGAATAGAATGGTTCAATTACTGGCACTTCAGGGCAAACACAAATTCTCTGCATTAATGAGCGCATCAGTTATGTTGAATTTAAAGAACCAGAGTCAACATTAGTTTTACTGTAGTGGCTTATTTACAGCATGTTTCAGAAGTACAGTTATGGTACAGAGGTACATAATGGTACAGTGGTACGGCAATGGTAAAGAGTTTCATTAATAGTATAAAGGTACCATATTGATAACAAGGTATGGCAGTGGTTCTACAGTTGTACAGAGGCACAGCTGTACACTGTCTAAAAAAATGTACTGTGTAGGTACATTATTGCCACTGTTATGTAAACAATATGGACGGAAATTTCATCCCCAAAATAATAACTTTATATTGAAGAAGGAAAAACCTTAACTTTGAAAGTAAGTCAACATAAAAAGATATTACTCCAAGCAATTTGGGTATTTATATTGGTCCATTCATCATGAAGTGTCCATGCAGTGTGAAGGACAGCTGCTTTGTTCATATGAAGTAGTAAACTGAGAATACACAAAGATAGAGATACATAAATATGGATACCACCACAATGACTGAATGATGTTTTTGGGGAGGTATGGAGGTAAGGAGGTATGATACAGATGAACAATGGTTGCCTGCACTGTATTGTGGATAAACTATATTTATGGTACCGAGGTATATGGTAGTAGCTTGTACAGTATAGTGTATGAGGTACAGGGAACAGTACTCATTTACTGATTGTGATATTTGTAACCTTTTTTTAATCATGGAATCAATGTCTTAAGCAAAGGTTCTTTTGTAGCAAAGCAGTCTAACAGACAGAGTCTCCTACTTTTTCATGACTTTGTCATGAATGGCAGCTTTGAAGAAAAGTCTAGAAGGACATGGCAGGAAACATTTACATCTTCATGGATCAAAGAGGAATAAGGTATATATCCAAGTCATCTTACATGAAACTGAAGATGAAATGCTGAAAAGGGAGGGCACAAGAAAACTTTTTCTGAAGTGTCACAAACCCTCATCTGCCCACATTCACAATAGAGCAGAACTCTATTTCATATCCTAGGGTCTTCTTATATTTATGAGCTCTTTCCCAAATCTTAACCTGAATCTGTCTGCCATGCTAAAGGAGCACAGTAGAGGATTTTAACTGACTAAGTGCATCACAGCTTTCTCACTCTTAATAACTCTAACTAGAATACTAACCTTGGAAGATGCTTCTCCAAGGTCTTAGGATCGTGGATTTGATCCTTTCCAATGGTCACTGCCTGTGAGATGTTGGCTGTGTTCTCATGTCTTTGTGGTTTCCTCTGGGTGTTCAGGTTTTTACCCACAGTTCATGCTCGTAGGTGGATCAACTGTGTGAATCCATCCAGTGGCATGGGTGTGTGAGTGACTGGGTGATGGTGTGATGAACTAGTGCTTCAGGATGTTTCAAAACTAATCCGAGATCAAAAATAATTCCATCCCTTTAACTTTTTCGAGTAAATAACCATGCACCTGTCTGGCTGGACACTGACAGATGACTGTTGAACTCCTGCTTCATGCTTCAGACCAGCTGCCTATGCTACACTGAAGTTTTCATGGACTCTCAACTATTATTAACAGTAGACTGACCAGAGGAGGATAGGTCTGCGCTTGTGAGCCTTGGTTCCTCCCAAGGTTTCTTCCTCAGCTCTGAGGGAGTTTTACCTTGCCACTGTTCCCCTTGGCTTGCTCACCAGGGGATTTTTACATTCTTAACATTTTTACATTTCATGTCAAAACTTTGTCTTTACTGGAATTCTGTGAAGCTGCTTTGTGACAACATCAGTTGTAAAAAGTGCTATACAAATAAATTTGATTTGTTTTGTTTCTACCTTGTGCTCAATTATTCCAGGTAGATTCGGGACCCTACACTGTTCTGATCAGGATGAGGCATGTGCATAAAATGAATGAATGGATGAATGAATGTTGTTATTTTGCAAATAAGAATAACACAAACACAAAAAGCTAATACACTTGCCACAGAAAAGTCTTCTGCAGGTAGGCTTTTAAGTAACAACATTTTTCCTAGTCAAGTCTTTTGTATCCACCAGAGTGGTAAATTTGATATTAAAATGTGGTAAAAAATTTACTTTTGAGTACCTTCCCCAACTCATTTACAAAACAGTGCAAAGCTGTATTATGCTCCTCCAGTAAATTTGAGCTGGAGTCGTGTCTGAAATCCAAAACTAAGCATCCAGCATTATTCCCTGACAACATTAATGTTTATGTGGATGAATGCAATAAAATAATCACAGAAACCTTTCTGTCTTTCTAAAATATAGAATGTGCAACAAAGTCAGCCAAACTCAATGTTAATATCTTCCATTAAATAATAAATAAATAAATAAATCATTATGTTTATATAGAACTTTTCAAGAACTCAAAGACGCTTACAATAGTCAATGCATAGAACACTGAAAGACATACAAAACAGAGCAAATACAGAATACAAAACATTAACTAACAGTACAGAACAAGCATGAATAGATTAAGTTTGAGGGACACTATAAGCAAGGGAGATTTTTTTTTTTTTTGAGGTTTGATTGGAATACAGAGAGAGTTGGAGAATGTTAGACCATTTTTGAAAAAACCTGTCGAATATAAATATAAATGTGCAATAGTTTGTCGTTGTGCAACATACAATGAAGAGTGTCTTCCACATTTAATCCATCTGTGGCAGTGAACACACACACACACAGATTAGTGAACTAGGAGCTGTGAACACACCCAGAGTGACGGGCAGCCATCACCGGGAAGCAGTTGTGGGTTCGGTACCTTGCTCAAGGGCACCTCAACTGTTGATTGAGGGAAAAAGACAGGGCTGTTCCTTCATTCCCACTGCCCCAGTCTCCCTGACAATCGTGGGAACTGAACCTCACTTTTCAGTCCTAAGGCCTCTTCTCTAAGCATTAGGCTACGGCTCCTTAATAAATAAAACATCAGTAACTATCAGCAACAGGTTACTGCATTTGAGAATGATGTTTTGTTGCAGTGAAAATTGTGGTTGATTTTGGCAGATGCCACACATCTTTCTTGTGCTTCACCTGGCTTAGATCATCCTTAAACACAATGTAATGCTTCACCTGCCAAACTGAAACAAACCTGTTGTGAGATCAGGAGTGCATGTGACATGCTCCATTCTCTCCGCTGATATCCATCTGGGGAAAAAGACAACACACCTTTTTTTTTTTTGACAGCAGAACTTTTAATACTGATTTCTGCTCTAAATATAGGGTGGCCCCTGAAAGATAAACTCATTCAATAAAGACCCTTATGGACAGACTGTTTATCTCAACAGCCAGTAAAGAGTAAGAGCAGGTGTGTGGGGGAGAGTAGGCCACCAAATACACAGACAGAACACACACACTGCCTGCAGCTTTAAAGAAAGAAAAAAAAAAGGCCTTCTCACACACCAAAAAAAAAAGCAGTGTGCCAAGGCCCTAGTAACGTGGACTGTGTTTGATACTGACATCCCCCAACATGCTCTCCAGATTATAAACAGTGTTCTTCATCTGTAAAATCATCACTTTCTAGCTCTCCGTCCTCTTAAGGGCAGCCCTAGCCAGCAGGATTTCTCGCACGTCATACAGTGTGTGACATCAGCTGGAAATGTTAGCTTGTGTTGGAGGGGAATAAAAAATGAGGCACACATGCCAGAAAGAAGGCTGAGCTCAGGTTAGAATGGTGGCCCAGAGAGTCACAGCAAGAGCACCGAAACAAAAGATGACAAATCATAAATTAAAATTAGGAACACACAAATAAAAGACGAAGGCACAATAACAAAAAGACAAACAAAAAAGAAAAGCCCAGAAAAAAGACACCAAAACATAACAATATTGAGCGTAAACACACAAATCAACAGAAAAACATTAACAGAGGACATAAAGACATTGAGAGAAAACAAAAAAAGTGTAACACACTTTTAAAGTTGCTATGTCCTTATCTTTTGTTTGCTGCCTAAACACTTTTGTGTGTTGCGTCTCTGAGCCATCGTAGGTCTGCAATGAATGCAGAATAAAGGAAAGGATAACTGCAGCAAAATAGACATTTGCTTTGGTTTCTAACACAGGTGTTACTGCTTGAGCTTCTTTGAACTCAACCGAGCAATATAACTCAAACACAAAGACATCACAACAGCACTGATCCCAGAACTGACCCTTGGTTTATACATAGCTCTTCAGAAGTCCAGATGGAGGGAGAGAAGAGTGAAAGAGACAATGTGGACAGGAAAGAGTGATCATACGATGAGAAGGAAGATAGACATCCACTGATCAAAGTGAATACATTTGCACCTTTATGTCCTTATAGTGTCCTTCCAACTTTCTTGTGTGTCTGCAAAGCAAGAAATGTATTGCAATACAACTACATATGATATGAGTGGGAAGAAACCTTGCTAAAGTATCTTTATAAGCAAAACTTAAAGAGAGACAGATGGATTTGGGCTTTTGGAAAGGTTGGACCCATGTGCTACTTTTTCTTCCTAAAGTCTTTACAATATTCACAATATTAGGTTGCATTTATATCCACAAAAAAGTTATAACTGATATATGCGTAATCATTTTTCTGCCTCTCTTTAGATCTTCACCTTTATTAGAACTAAACAGGCTTTTTTTTATTATTGTACCTTTAATAGTGATGTATTAAAATAAGATGTGTCCCACCAAAGCAGCTGCACATGAGCCTAAGCTCACCATGCTCAATGTCAAACATGGGGTTCTCTGAATAACTCTCTAAAACTACAAAGCAATTCAGTACATTTGGAATGAGTTTAAGTGGCATTTATAATTCAGAGCTAAGCATCCAACATCAGTATCTGACCTCCCTTGTAGGTGAATGCCATCAAATCCCCACAGCATTCTTCCAACATCTGGGAGGACAAACTCCATCTCCTTTCTGTTCAGGAGAAATGTTGGATGAGCACATGCTTACTAACCTTTAGCCATATAGTGTATGCAAGAATGTCAAAGCTGTGCAGATGTTCTATGACAATATAAGCCCTTAGTTTAGAATAACACAGATCTCGTGGAAGACTGATTCACTCTTACATAAGCATTGTCCTCCCTCTAGCCATCTTGGGGATGTGTCAGAGACACAGTGACTGAGAAACACAACCACACACACACACACTAATGAGACACCATCTTGAGTGGTTATAGGTCCTACTTTAAGTCCTGTTCCAAGCAGTCGGATTCTTGATCTAGAGCATTCTCCAGTGGTTGTCAGAGACTGGGTGGGGATAGGAATCATGGGAAAGCTCCCAGTGTGCATTGTGGCTCCCTTTGAATGTATGTGGGTCATTTTGGGGTAGTTTTGAGGTTTTTCCTGGAATCTGTGTGGGCTAGTAAGATGTCAGATGGTGCCCCTAGATCTTGCTACCCAAAAGACTGAAAGACTGTCTGTGCCCTTGCTTTCCTTCTACGTTGTGCCCTCTTAAGGGCACAATAAAGGTTGCTTGTTTGCAGTAAGGTTGTGTTTCAATTATCCATCTCCAAAGCCATAACATGTTTCGATTAGTCCAAGACTTCTCAGGAGAACACACCTGATTTTCCTGTGCCCTTTATTTCCCCAGGTGAAAGATCTGAACAGCAGGAGAGTCTTAAAGCTTTACAGTCTTTCCATTTGATCTTGTTGTTGTTTTGCAGAACATTCAGAGATGGTAAGCCGATCTTTTCATTGATTTTTTCTCTTCTATCAAGCCGGCAGTCCACAGAGTGCTACTATCCTCTGTCATTAGTCTGAGACACATTTTGGGCTAAGCTTCACAAAGTTTTCGTTCTGATGAAAGCCAGCTCATCTGATGGTCACAGATGGCAGCCAGCTCCAGCTGCAGAAGCTGGTAATAAACAAGTGGGGCTTGTGGGTCCTCGGCAGGTGGAGAGAAAGATGCAATCCATCACGGTGGACTGGCAGAATGCTGTCCTGCAGGGCTGTGCTGACACAGCTGTCGTGGTGCAACAGCTCTACAGCTCTTCCGCACATCACCCCAACACCTGTCTGTCTGCTAGAAGTTCCCATGTCTGGTTCAGCCCAGGTTAATGAACCTGTGAGAACTGTGAAGTCCTTATTCTGCATTTTTCTAGCATTTACTAATTGCATTTTTTACCAAGGAATAAGTTTGATGTTTTTTGGGGTATTTGTTTAATTACTTTTATTGAACTAATTTGCAGTTTCTTTACTGTATAGATTTAAACTGACTTTAGCTTTGAAATATTAGCATTTTCAGGAAGTAAAACATGTTCATGCAATTTTATGGCCTTTCTCTTGGGATGTTTATCATATTTTTCCACAGATTTATTTATTCAAGAATGGGTGGAACTGAACTACTGTAGGCTAAGTAGGTACAGTCAAACTCAACGAATTGCAAAACACACTGTTGGTTTCTTAAGAGTGAACATTATTCATTTTCTCCTAATATTAATGAACAATTCCTGTTTAGTTGCTAATATATTACATTTTCTCTGAACTGCTAAAACACTAAACCACTTTATCAGAACTAAAAACTTCTTTTCAGTCACACAGCTCCAGGGACCTGGAGGTTGTGGGTCGAGTCCTGATTGTCTGTGAGGAGTTTGGTGTGTTCTCCCTGTGTCTGCGTGGGTTTCCTCCAGGTGCTCCGGTTTCCTCCCACAGTCCAAAAACACACATTGGTAGGTGGATTGGCGACTCAAAAGTGTCCGTAGCTGTTAGTGTGTGAGTGAATGTGTGTGTTGCCCTGTGAAGTACTGGCACCCCTCCAGGGTGTATTCCCTCCTTGTGCCCAATGATTCCAGGTAGGCTCGCAACCCATAACTGGATCAGCGGTTACAGATAATGAATGAATGAATAATCACTTCTTTAACAAAAAGAAAAGAGTATTTTGTTTCACACACACAAGACAAGAAGCAATACAACAGTAAACCACTCAATAATATCAACAACCACATACATTTCCCCTTAGTAATTATCTGGAACATCTTACTGTTAATTTAGAAGCATGCTAACAAGTTCCACAGATACTCAAGCCACATACAGTGGCATAAAAAGAATACCAACAGTGTTGCAATCCCCAAGTAGGATGTCACATGTGGTACCAAATGCACAGAAACAGCCTTGAGTTCACTGGTAATGCATATCATTTAAATAATCAATCATGTAATTTCTCATAAAAAGTTATGCAGCTTGAGTAATTTTAAAAAACATCCTATTATGTTAGCCGATTAACCCAGTTGTTTGAAGCACATGCATGTGGCTGTGTGACTGTGAATGCACACATTCAGTAAAATATTCACATACACGCACAGTGCAGCCAACCCTTCTTTTCTCTTCATTAAGCAGCCTGTTTCCATTCAGTCTGTGATGTGTATTAGAACAAGATTGCATTAAGCCATAATATTATGGTACATAAGCCAATCATTGTACTAACCCAGCTTTGTCTAACAAATTTAAATGTTTTAAATCTTCAGCCTTATTGATAGCAGCTAGGACATTGATGAAGGCTTACGAATCACTATAAGAGTGAATAATGTGTGTGAGGTTTCTACACATGGTCAGCTGAGCAGAACAAACCAGCAACTAGATCTAGGACTGTGGAGGCAAAAGTCCTGCAACGACATTGTGAACTGACTGAACACTAATGGTCAGTAGACTACTTAACTAGGAACTGGGCACAAAATGCTGCTAGAAGAGGGGAGAACTTCCCACTGCTCTTCTGGAAAGGCTTTACACTAGATTTTGTAACATTGCTGTTTAGATTGAATTGCAATCAGTCAAAAGAGCATCACTGCGGTCAGATTCTGATGTTAGATAATTAGGTCTCAATCAGAAACACACTCCAACTCATTCCAGAGATGCTGGGTGAAGTGGCATTACTTCAGAGGACCCATATTCGAACCTTGGGTTATGTTTTGTTACACTGTTACATTTGATCTGGTAAGTTCTGATTTCACGTTGCAATTTAGTGAGACCTTGGCATACTATACATACATCCTGTTGTCATCACCTATGCATGCTGCATTTCCCCATACAAGACACTGATGTGTTTGTAGTTGGCCGTGCATGTGACATCGGTGTTTGGTCAATTCGTGAATTAGCTGCAAAAAAATTATTAAACAGGCTCATTTCGTTGCCACTCGACTAATATTATGTTACGAATACCCGTAAGAAAGTTCAAGCACCAACTTTAGGCAACATATAGAATACTTATATGTGCAATATTTACTCACACTTGAACTCACACTAGCTGAATTAATGCACCTTAATGCAGTTAACCATGTATAAAACTGTGTGCTAGTGTGAGGTTTGAGATAAAGAAGAATGAATTAAGTAAAAAGTGCAGTTGTTTAACATTTGCCTTAAAGTTTTCTACAGTAAAATGACAAAAAAAAATTAATTGAAATGTGAGAACCCTCGTGTTGAACTATAAAACACACATAACGACAAATAAAATGTATATTATAAAACGATGTCCACTGAATGCATGGTATGGTTATGGTAATGAAATGGTTTTTTATTATTATTATTCCATTTCTTATTCCGTATGAATTAGTCATAAACATTACCGTTGTCCTATAGTACAATAATATTTAACCCACTCACCTGGCTTTGCAAACTGGTTTTGTGCCTTGGACCACGGACTGGACCAATTTCACACCTGTTTTTGTTTCGAAGCAAAAGTGAAACGTCAGTATTTGGACATATGCAGCAACTGAAACCAAAATAAAAGTTACCTCCACTAACTCCGCGTATTAACATTAAAATCACTCTCATTTCCTCAAACCTCTTAGCACTGGGAAAGTCCAGTGTTAGTACTCAGCCCTGACTCTGCAAACAAAGTGGCTCAGAAACGCAACACAATATGGAGTTCCAAAAGCAGCACTGAACGGAGGAGTGCTGCAGAGTTCAAATATCAACCATCGTCCCCCAAAATCACATACAGCGCCTTCAAGAAGCTGAGAGCAGGAAATAATCTTTCAACGAGAACTCTTTGGCTCCCTCTTGTGTCGCTTCACCCTCAATGAGTCATTGCCTACCGCCGTATCTGAAAATAAGATGAGTAGGTTCTGTAGAAATCAGATTCGTTTTCAGTACGATAAGATAATTTGTAGGTACTTACAGAATAGTTGATAAGAAGTGTTAACTAAAAATAATACCTTATTCCATTTCACTTCATATATATTTAATGTCAAATTAAATTAATGGTGAATTAAATGTGATAATGTAGACCTGTGAAGGAAACTGACAGCTGTTTGTGTCTGCAGTCAGATCTGTTTAATTTCCTATTTTAGACTTAAAATATCTAAAAGTAAGAGCTATATTATCACAAGGCACTTTTACCGCTGGTATGTAGTTTCACAAGAAGTATGTTTACCCATAACAATGCAATGTTAGGGGTTTGAATTTTTGGTAGAGGCTGCCCTCTGCTCGTAGAGGGTAGTGCCAAGATCAACATCAACAGAGGGCGCCACTCACCATGCTAAATATATATATATATATATATATATATATATATATATATATATATATATATATATATATATATATAGATTCGCAGAGCCTACCTGGGATCATTGGGCGCAAGGCGGGAACACACTCTGGAGGGGGCGCCAGTCCTTCACAGGGCAACACACACACACACACACACACATACATTCACTCACACACTCACACCTACGGAAACTTTTGAGTCATCAATCCACCTACCAATGTGTTTTTGGACTGTGGGAGGAAACCGGAGCACCCGGAGAAAACCCACGTGGACACGAGGAGAACACACCAAACTCCTCACAGACAGTCACCCGGAGTGGGACTTGAACCCACAACCTCCAGGTCCAACAACCTGCAGCACCGTGCCGCCCATATATATATTTTACTTTATAAAATACTTTTATAATATATAATCATTTACTACCTAACTGAAATATGAATGTGATACAAATGTAATATATAAAATATATAGAGAAATAGGAGCTTCCTTTTCATTTATGATGCTTGAACCTGAGGCCTCAGGGGCACTTAGTCTATCACCCCAAGCAGAGTCAGTTAATGGTGGAGTAAGGACACCGGGAAGTTATATTTCATTATTCAGAGCATAGGAGTTTCCTGTCAGCTTCTCGAGTTCAATAGGATCTCCTTTTTTTTTTTTCTTAAAAAAAAATATGAGGGGAAAATGCGCATTCACAAATTTGGGGGAGGGAGCTTCTGAGAGGTGTGTTTGTGTTGCTGTGAGTTTCAAATATCAACAATCATCTCCACAGTTGCACACATTGCCCTAGAAAGAAAGAGAACAATATCGAGGGAACCAGGCTTTTACACATACAAGGAAACGAGGGGCATATGCGAGCTTCAATCACATGACACAGAAGGGACAAGAACAAGACAAAGCAGAAGACCAGGATAGAAACAGAGGGAATAGAGAGACAAAATGTGAGAGGTAACTAAAACCTGTGGAAGAAATATTTAACTTACAATGGTCTGCCCACTAGAATTAATTCAGAAAATGGAACGGACATTCAAAAAATGCATTCTTCAAACTTTAACCATGTGGTGTGTAAAAAAGTCTAGAATGTCCCCATATAATTCACCAAGTGATCCCAGCCAGAAAGATTCAGTCTAGCCCTGCTGGGTATGAATGTACAACAAAAGTCTAAAAGAAACACTTTTATACCTTATGGGGGGGTGGCTAGACTAGTGATTGTTGTTTACCTGTATTTACTGGGGTAAAGGGCGGAAATAATAGTTGGAAAATGCCTAGCACAGGCTATGGTGTAGGGTAAACTGCACAATCTTCCTCCATATCATCTCAAGCCCATAGAAGGGACAGGGCTTGTGAAAGTAATGGACCACAATTTCCTGCCACTTGGACAGGGAGTAAGACTCGATGAAGAAATTGACACTAGTCCAAGGGTTTTGGCAAGAGCTTGTAGAAGGTACAAGGCGACAGAAAAAGGCAATCTGTAAGAATGGATTCGTGTAGAGTCAGTTTATGAAGCTCTTCACTTTGGATTGTGATTCTGACATTGGGTGTCACATGAAGGACTTTGAAAGGATTCTCAAAAGAGGATGAGAATTTTCAGGAAGAGCTCACAGGAAAGTCAGACAACTTCCCTATTGATAGGGTAGATAGGGCGTGTTCTCTGAGTTGTGAGTCTTGGGAAGTGGTAAATGAAACAGACATTTTCTGCAGAAAGGGAAGTAAAGACGACTGAACCTGGGAACTGAACAGACATTCACTCAGTATGTCAGTAGAAATATTTTGGGTATATTATTTATGTGTACTATATACATGGTAATGGTCTTCGAGGGTTCGAGTCCAACTCCATGTGACTGTCTGTGAGGAGTTTGGTGTATTCTCCTCGTGTCTGCGTGGGTTTCCTCCGGGTGCTCCGGTTTCCTCCCACAGTCCAAAAACACACATTGGTAGGTGGATTGGTGACTCAAGTGTCCGTAGGTGTGAATAAAGTGTCAGTGAGTGTGTGTGTGTGTGTTGTCCTGTGAAGGACTGGTGCCCCCTCCAGGGTGTATTCCCGCCTTGCGCCCAATGATTCCAGGTAGGCTCTGGACCCACCGCGACCCTGAACTGGATTAGAATGAATGAATATATATATATATATATAGTTAAAGAATGACTTATTTAGAATTAGAATTATATTTGGACAGGAGTGAGAGATGTGTGTTTATTCCTATGAGAGGTGTTTTGTTTATTCAAAAAAGGTATTGTTTGGAAACTTAAACTAAGTAAATAGGCCTAAACAGTATAGTTGTCTGTTCTAGCTACATGACAAAGTTTGTTATTTGTAAGGCTTTGGAGTTATTGAAATGACAGTAGGGGGAAGTGCTATGAAGTGCATGGTAGTGTTCCAGGAGTTATTTTACTCCTTGACTGCAATTAGCCTGGTCTAGTAGCTTTAGTCATGCATCCATACATAAACAGAGAAAGTGCCCAAACCTCCTTAGAGGCATTCCTTATGGAAATAAAGGTAAAGTAAAATAAGAGCATGGCCCAGTGATACAAACTTGACAATACAAACAATGGAAAACATGGCTGGGAAAAATAAACACAGAAACGAAACAAGACACAAAATGTAGTCAGACCATGACCATCACAAGTCCAAGCAAAGCATCCAGAAATCTTTGGACTATAATCCAAAAATCATAATAGTTGAAACATCCAGAGGCTGGGGCGGCAGACCATATAACCCCACTGAGCTTTGTCTGAATGACCACAAAGAAGAAAGTCCTGGCAGCCACATAGAACAAGACCCTGCTGCCACATTCAATAGTACAGGAAGCTGGCGCAGGCTAGACAGGAGCATGAGGCATCAGCATAGACAGGGCAGACGCGGTGGACGTTTGCTGAGACAAGACATTGGACATTTATCCAGATAGAGCAGAATGGACATGGGAGGGGGGGAGAAAAAAAACAACTTACAAAAGCATATGTTAGGCTTTACGCAAAGTGAGAATACTGATAATAAACACCACCTAAAGTATAACTAGGGACTCAATAGGAAACAATAGGGACTTGGTTGGAAACATGAATAAACAGGACCAGACATAGGAGTAACGGTAAAACTCAAATCTACAGATAAAACGGGAGAGGACACAGACACAGAAAACGAAACCAGGACAGAGACTGCTGATGTGATAGAGGACAAACCTATGGAAGGAACAGTTTCATTCTTGAACTTTAGCTGATTCTGGAATTGTTTTCTGTCCAAGCTCGGTGTTTTGGTTCTCGTGCCAAAATCACATAGCACAACATTGACATTATGATTCTCCACCCTGATGGATACTGATGACAACCCTCAGTCCTGAGTCCGTGTTGGCTTCTCTCATGGGTGGTTTTCTCATTAACACAGATCTACAGTCTCAGATCCACTCTCTGATGCCTCCCTTGCGGTTTGCTCTCCCAAACCTCAAGGCTCCACTTTTTACACTACACTATCCATAATGGGTCAGTTATTATGTAAGGGTGGTGTACAATCAAGACAGCGGGAGGCTACATACAAATGTGGAAGTGTTTTAATGACTAACAAACACAGAAATACAGAAAACACAGAAAAGCACACAATAGTGACTAAGAGACCTAGAAAACCTGACACAAGAAAGAGTAAGCACAATAACCAACAAACTAAGACAGGGCAACAAACACTTAAAAATCCTAGGTAATACAAAAGTCTTAGATTGCAGTTAAGGACACGTGACAGGGGTGCAAAAGAAAAAAAGGGGAAGACAAAATTAAACACAGAACATGTGGAAACCAAAACAAGACACAAGACAAAGTCAAACGATGACAATTTTCTGAATTTAGCAAGTTGGGAAATAATTTACAGATTAACTTTATATTATTATAGACCAAAGTGTGTGTGGCCCTATGAAGAACTGGCACCCCCTTCAGGGTGTGTACCTGCCTTGCACCCAGTGATTCCAGGTAGGCTCTGGACCCACCGCGACCCTGAACTGTATAAACAGTTACAGACAATGGATGATAATAATATAATATAAAATAATTAAAAGATACAATACAATAATTATATTATCAGTGTCTTTTCACTGTATTATGACTTTATTCTCAGTCTGGTATGTTTTCCCCTTTAATGCGGAAATGACTGTGGAAAGGTCTGTAGACAAAAAATTCAAATGTGAAATTTCTTTTTCACCATCAAGTTTCCTTAATGACATAATACATCTAGTCAGGTAAGGATTATATCAGTCTCTAAATTTTGTTCTTGTCCCTTTTATCACATTCCTCAACAAACTAACAAATTATCTCACTAGCTAAAATTAAGATTTATGTCTGACCTTAATGACTTTCTTGGGATTTCTGTATTACTGCATGACAGCTGTAGGGACCGTATGTGACTGATTCACCAGCAGGACTGTTTGACTTTACATAACTGGGCATATGATGCTGTTTTATTATGGCAGTAATGTGCAATATATACAATTTGTAAATCTGATGATTAATTTGCTCAGTTTGCTAAGGTACTGGAAGTACACCACTGTGGCCTGGACCAACAAAGTATAATATCCAGCTTTAACAGCCTGGATTATTGATTATCAGTAATACTGGAAATCTAAAAATACACATTGCTATTGTATCAGTAGTGTCTTGCCTGGATGGGGCTAAAATGACAGTGTTGTCATTTTCCAGTAGCTCATGTAGAAGATTATTATGACTGATATTTTTAGAAGATAGAATATAAATCTGAATAAGCGTGTTTACTCCTGATGAGGCAGCCATCCAGTTCATTATCAGGAGTAAATTCAGATAAGCAGTTTTAAAACAATATTTTAAAATATACTTTATATATTTTATATAAACAAATGTATATAAAAAATGTATAAATATGGCTTTAATGCAATGGTATACTTTCGCAAATCATTTGGAGGAAATTTTAAAAAATGAAAAACAATTATATATGTCCAGCTGCCGATGATTACAACACAATGTAAATGTCTAAACATGTTTTATGGCATTTTTATAAAATATTTGATGTTTATTAAAAATATTAGTTTCAAAATGTATATCTTAACAAAAAACATTTAATTGAAGCAATTGAAATTTAAAGTATTTACTTCTTTTTTGTAATCGGATAAATTATCATGAGATTTCTCACTTAAGATCACTCATATCATGGTTGTTTTCTTTCCTTTTTTAAACAACTGCCAACAATTGCTCATGGCAGTAGCCCAATTCTGAGAATCCAGAGACTTCAATATCCATGATAGCACAACGTCTTTATATTGTTCCCTTGGCATATAGCCCTGGGTCAGAGTCAGGTTTCAAAAAAAAAATGTGATAAGATTGTCTGAAGAAGCCAGAATCCCTTCCAAGATATCTTATAAAGCTCTTAGCACAAGAGTCCTTTGGGGTACTATAGCCCAGCACTGACCTGTAAAGTGCAACATGACCAATCTGGTTTAGAAAAAATGCAATTCAGACATTGTCTTTTAATCCCTAAGGAACTTGGTGTGTCTGAATGGGTGCAGAAGGCTCCTGTGAACAGACAGAAATATGGAATGAATTAGACATGCTGTGGCACAGATAACATTAATATTTATGTTGTTTCCTTTATAATTGGGAAGAGTAACAAATTTTTCAACTGAGATTTAAACTGTGATTATCTTCTAGAAATGAAAATCTGTCTTTTTTGACTGTTTGTGTTTACACAATTAAATTGATATTCTGTATTCTATGTGTTCCCACTAACAAATATATATTCATAAAAAAGAAAAAAGCAGTAAACTAAACTATTAAGTTAGAGAGCATATTTTATGTCCACTATATTAAGCATTTGCAATTAAAGCATTGAAGGGTGTATTATTAATTGTAAAATACTCCTGAAATATTGTGTTTAACAATAAGCAGTAAGAAATCTTGTGCAAAAATAAAAACAACCCACAGTAAAATGTCAAGAGCATAGTGTGCTATTTTCAGTCCAGGATTGTGTGTGTTTGTGTGTGTGTGTGTTTGTTGGGGCTAATTACACAGTTGGACAGGTAGTTCATTGTGATATTTTGGGTTAAATTTTCCAGCTTAAAATTTGTTAATCTGTTGTTGATGTAGGCTAGGCTATATATATATATATATATATATATATATATATATATATAAACCTTTTGCAAATTATAAATGCAATATAAAAATATATTCATCTTTCTATAGCAGAAATTTACACTGCATATATTTAATAATTTCTATTTTATTTAATTTCCGTAAAACTCTGGACAAATCATGTTTACTAAACATTGTATATATATATATATATATATATATATATATATATATATATATATATATATATATACACACACAGTGGAACCTCCACTAATGGACGCCTATACTAACGAACTTTCCAAGATACGAACCGGGCATTTGAATATTTTTTGCCTCCACCAACGAACCATGACTCTAGAAACAAATCCGAGCCTCCACCGAGCCGGCGGCTGGAAATGGCCACTGACCCCAATAGGCGAGTCTCCCAGCGCGCCCAGACTTCAGTGAGCTTTTAAGATTAGCAAATTGTAGATTTAGCAATTTAGCATTAGTGTAAATAGCAGACATTGAAATTCGTGCTAAGTTAAGCCGTATCTACGCTTTGTTTCCCCACATTCACCCGCCTACTCTCCGTTATTCCACCCACCTCCCGTCATACAGCCAGCGCCTGTGTTACTCCTCCAGCAAGTCACGTCTTCAAGGTAGCGATGTGTAACCACGTAAAACTATATATATATATAGTGAAAATCCAAGGGAAAGTTTTATTAGACAAGATTTTTGGACATCTTTGTTTAACGGTTCTAATAAAACACCAATTAATAGAATTGCATTTTCTTGTCAGTCACAATCAGACCTGAACCTAAATGAGAACAAAACTTAATGCAAAGAAACATTAATTTCAATGAAGGATTTACAAACATATTTTATAGAAAAGTAGGGGCATTTCCAGTGTTTTCACTGACCAGTGTGATTATATTCTGTAAACGAATCAATGACTGCAGCACACTGTAAAATAAAACTTGGAACGGGGACAAACTTAGAAAAGATTATAGAATATTCATGTCACACTAGAGAGCAGTAGCCACCAAAGAATATGTGTTTGTAAGCACAGATGGGTCGTGAATCACCACTTGTTGGCACACTTGTGAGAGAATGTCAGTTCAACAATTCAAAAACAACATTTCATGAATCCCATCACTAATGAAATGAAGTCTTTCACAATTTAATGTATAAAATACTTAAGAAATTGAGGAGATATCTCTGGCTAGACACCACTGTTGAATGTATGGGACCATCAATCCCTCAGAAGACACTACATGAAAAACCCTTATAAATATAGCCACATGGGCTGAGGCTTATTTCAGGAAACCATTGCCTCTGTAAAGGAGCAATCTGTAAAATATTTACTATACTAAATCATACAATGTCCAGAATGTGTCATCAGAGATTAAGGAAACGTGTTAAGTTGAAGCACTGAATTGCTGACAGCAGTCCTGCAGCTGGTACATTCCTCTGTGAGGTGTGGAACTCGATTGGTCTTTTGGCTTGTAATTCCACCCACTATCCAATCACAACCCAAGTTGCCAGGTATGACACACAATAGCAGGCATGAATAGCAGGTAAAAGTGAGCAAGTGAACAGAACAACGTTTGACTTAAAAAGCCTCCAGCTAAACATCCAGCTAAAAAAAAAAAAAAAAAACAAAAAAAAAAACTCTATGACCAGAGACAGAATAAAACAAGAAGAAATACTTGAGATGTATTTGAAAGATAGAGGCAACTTACAGTCTAGCAAAACTATAAGGGACAAATGTTTGCATATTTTCTCCTTAATAGGTAAAGTTAAGAAGTAATTTCCAAAAAACTATTAAAATATAGATGCGTATGTTTGGATAAAATGTGTGAACTCAGTGACTTGTGTGTTTTAAACGAGTACTGAGAGCAGAGAATGAATGTAAACACTGGTTTGTGAGTCCTAGGCAAGCATATATCACTCCACTGGCTTTAAGTAGGCCACTGCTGGCTCACAATTAGCTTATCTTTATCTTTAAAATGTTCTGCTTTAAAATAATAATAAATTGACTGATATTTGTTCCATCCACAAACCTGTCTTTATTGAGAAAATTACATGAATATGACAAATCAAACACATATTTATGTATATCTGTGAATATCCAGTGTTGATAATGTTTACATGGCTGCACAGGAAAAAATAAATATTTCTTCTCAGAAATGGCATTATGTGGTAGTTTCTTCAGTCTGTTTGGGGTGAAGTGCGATGTGCTGTTAGCATTCCTGCCCAGACCCACTTCAACAAAATTTCTCTCCAATCAGAATAAAGCTCTTAAAAAGCTGAAAAGTTATCATTACATGCCATGTTTTTACATGCAGTTGCAGTGGAGCACCGAGCCTCTGTGAAGTTCCTGCACACATGCTACAGCCTTAGTCCTTTTTCCTGATGCAGTGAGTCATTATTGTATATAAAACACATTGCCCAGTCCCAATGTGTACTTTTTAACCATTCTAAACTAAGCATGGATATTATAAGCATGGCAAGATATAGTATTTTGTATTTTTACCTGAAGCTTCTAGGAGTTTTACACTGACCCAGACAATAGTCGTGGCACACTGTTTTTGTTGTCTAACAACTGACTGGTTACACTACTCTCATGTTTAGACTCAGTGAAATATGAAAGACTATTTGATGGCCTACAGTAGGGATGCGTTTTATCCAATTTTTTTTCATACCATCTCAAAATGTTAACATGTTATACTGTATTACAGGATGGGGGTAATGGGTAATAACACATTTGAAACAGCTCAGGGTACACCAACACACGTGTTGATGCTAAAAATTTGTGTTCAAGAAAACGAAGCCAATTAACTGGTTGTGGACCAAGATAAAAGCAAAATAAGACTGGTAGCTGGCCAACTAGGCCACACACATTTTATATATATATATATATATATATATATATATATATATATATATATAAGCTAAACACCAAAGCACAGACCATGTTCCAGCTAACTATCACACCTTTAGAAAAGATAAATCAGTGAGCACAAAGTCAACTAAACGGTATTCTGAGTGTTTTTGTCTGTTCTGAGCTTTGCTTCAACTGGATATTACCTGAAATTTGTGCTAAACTCATAACTATATTGGGCTCCTGGGTTTGTTATTTTTTAGTTTTTACACATTACCAGATAGTGAGCTCCCACTGTGCCCCCTACATGTGGCTCTCTTAAATGCACATGACTTTGCCATGTACTAACCAAACAGGCACAAAATAAGAATATGACACACCAGACACGTAATGTTGAAATACCGCCCTCATTTTGAAATAGCATCCACATGTTACTGCTATACCACCCAAAGTATGTTGATATTCTCCTCTGGGCATTTCACAACTGGGACCATACTGTTTCCAATAAACCTTTAACAATGCAATAAGAATAGTGTTTACAATACATGAAAAATGTATAAACAGGAAAAAAGTTACTAAAATCATTTAAAAATCTTCTCTTGAAGGTCAATAAGTCTCTGAAGTTTCCTTCCTGAAAAAAAAAGTATTCAGTAACTTGCAGTTTACAAAAAGATGATTTCTTCTGATATTTTTTTTTTGTGTGTTTTATAATTAATTACTGCTTTTCTGACACTTCTGATGAAACACCCAACAAACAAATAAATAAATAAATAAATTAAAAACACAACTAAAACTCAGGTGAATCCTCTACAAAGTATAGAAGTCCATTAACTGAAGAACTGTGAATCAGTCTGTTTTTTGGAATGTCATTTGTTTTCATGGTTTCTTGATCATGTTCTGACTGATCATTTTTCTGCAAATGTTTTGCTCTCCTAAACAAACTGTTCTCCATGTTGTATGCCTTGTGAAACTGTTTTTCATCCGTTGTGGTGTCCACATTATCACCTTCAGAGTCCATAGACTTGTATAGGTTTTCTTCGCTGGCGTTATCAATATCACAATGGCACCTTATTGTTTTTAGTGTTAAGATTTTTGCTATAGAGCTGGCACCTACTTCATGTGTGTCTTGTTTGTCCTGAGTAGTCTCCGCTGGGGTGAATAAAGTTGTCGTCTGTGAAGTAGGCAACAGATCATCCATGCATTTCTCAACAGAGTGGCCTGATCTCTCAGTCAGTGCTTGTGTGCTTTTCTCTCTTGGTCCACTTTGGATATTTGGTTCACAGCCATCTCCTGCATTCCTCTCCTCTTGAGTGCTTCCTTCACTTGGTGCATCTAATGCAGTGATAAAACTAGCCTGCTGTGAAGTGGGTAACAAATCCTCTACTCTGGTCACCACTTCTTTTTTCTCTCCCAATATATTCACTTTCCCATTCTTTACCTTCTCAACTGTGAAGGAGGCATACTTCTCTGGTGTTTTTCCATTGGATGTGACAGAACTGATTTTAGGCAGTGGCTTTGGAGGCACAAGAATGGGCAACATATCGGAGAGGGGCATGGATCTATATGCTTCTCCTCTGCTATAAGCCTGACCAGGCAGTGGGGGCATTTCATTCCTTTTTATGTATGACCCTGGTTTTCCTGTCAATTCTCCAGAGCTGGATTCATGGTCCATAAATGCCTCATTGTGGTAGGCAGCTTCCTCTAAAAATGACGTGGGCCGTCCTGACATGACCTGTTGATCATGGAGAGAGGGCATTTAGCGTCTCCTCCAACAATGTTGTAACGGACTACGCTTATTGCACTTGGTTTATCCGGTGCTGAACCTAAGTCCAATGCAGCTTTCAAAACAGACATTTTCTTTTATGGCATTCAGCAAATTTGACATCAGGTCAATTTAGAAATGTCATTCACATCCCAGTTCAAATTCACCTTTATACCTTATCTAAGCAACAATAACAAGCCATTGTGAATTAATAGGTTTTGCGAAGGACATTACATATATTCAGTGCTTTAGACTGGATTATGCTTGAAGCATTATACAGGGTAAATCTGAACTGAAATCTAACAAAGATGAGTTTTAAATTCACAGTTACAAAAATAGCCTCTGGTTAATTCTAACAGTTTAAGAAAGGTAATGTAAAAAAATAAATCATTACATTTTGATATATAAACAAACACATCATGAGGACTTCAGGAAAATAATAAGAACAGAGGACAAAATATAATATATGGCCCCTTTAATATATTGCTTTTAGGTTAACAGTTCAACTACAAACAGGGTTTTACAATACACATCTAAACACGTCTAAACAGTGACACACAAAGACCGAAAGGGACACCAAGGTGGAAACCATAACACATACACTCATACAACAGGTTTCTCCAGTGTTTAATTATTAAAGGCAACAGTTCTATTTAGAACCAAAATTTCTAAATAAAACAATTTGCATAGACAAATAGCCATAGACAAATGATAAAGAATGTGTTGCACATTTTTAAAAATGTAGAAGGTTTTGTGTTCTACATAGAACAATTTTCATAAAAGATACAACATATTCTTTATCGAAACAAATATCACTCTAATTTTTAAATGGACCAATATAGAACTTATTGTCCTTAATAGAGTCATGGCATTTAATAAAGTGCTCTCTTAACTACTTTCTGACCAGTTTTAGCCAGGATATGAATAATTTATAAAACAATGTACTCAGTGGTGAAAGTTGTTAGTTTGAGATCCTTGTTAAAGCTGGTCTCTATAAAGTGGACAAGTCACACATCAACATCACTCATATTCAAAAATCACAGTGTCATGCCAGTATACATAACCAGTAAGCTTTTTTCAAACACATACCTGCTGGAAACACTAAGTTCTACATGAGATGCATTAATAAGGGATGGATCAGGAAATGGTGACAAGGACAGAGGGCTGTCTGGCTGAGTAACAGTACTCACTGACAATGTGCATATTACCATGTATCATCATTATTATGATATGATTTGTTTGATGGTGTGTGTTTTTGCCAGACCGCCTACCGGGCCGCCATAGAAGAGGCATTTTCGCTTATTGACTGACTGACTGAACTGTTAGTTCAGCCATATTTCACAGAGAGAACCTAAGGTGGTGCTACTACACCGTCTGTTGTTAGTTCAGCCATATTTCACATTCCAGTTCGTGAACTAAATTTGAAACCGTTTGATGCATTTCCACCAACATAATTGGTTCGCAAACTAGAAAGATTTGTTCCCAACTGGAACCAAAGAGCAGTAGGTTCTTCAGCATTAACCATGGCTGAATAATAGGAAGTAAGACAGGAACATGCTCCGTTTGTGTGTGTTTCTGGGGCTATGTTTGTACCATGCATGTTGGCCAGCGCCTCTGCGTTAGTTAGTTCACAAGCTCATCAGGACAGCTATGAACTTGGCAACATTTACACACGTATTATATCTCACAGAGAGAGGAGGACTGCTGAATTTGTCTTATTTCACGAGTGGGTGTATTTGCCTGAAATACTGTAAATGGAAGTAGTGTGGAGACATTTTGTGTCGTTAGTGTGTTTATGAAAATCCATATAGCTGTGCACAGCCACATTAAACTTGTTTTAACCTGTTACACTGAATAAGTTAGTCATTGTAATTCTTTTGTTCTTTGGTGGTAGATCATCTAGTATTTATTTTTAAAATAAAATTAACAAGAAAAACACGGATGCCAGTGTTATATATTGTGAACAAAAAATGTTTACTCCTTTTCCCATTTCTGCATTTATTAGTCCTGCCCTCCATATTTTCAACATAAAAGACAGAGAAAGAAAGAAAGAAGAAATGCCAGAAACACCTCTGTGACAATGGCTATATGGCTAATGGTGGTCTGCCAAAACTAGGCTTGCCTAGTTTCTCTTTGCTCTTGTTTTAATGAGTTTGATTGCCATTTGAGGAAGATGGTCCTGATTCAAATGTGCATGTGTGTTCATTCAAAAGTGTGAATGTATCATCCTTGTGCCGTTCAGTATTTATTCTTATATTTTATTCCACCTAATCCATAAGTAACTAGTGTATGGAGAAAAAGCCTTGCATATATGCATTTTACTTCATTAATCTTCTGTTACTAAAGTGTGCAACAGCATGATTATTATAATTTCTCTTCATTCAGTTACTTTGTTATCTATCAAAATTTCATGACATACTAATAAAATATTGTGAATTCAATTAAATTGATACTCGTATTATTGTATGAGTACATGGAATGTTATTTTTATATGAATTTATTTTTGCTGTATGTCTGTCACTCTTGTGGTGGAAATTACACATCAGTAAGTTTTTTCTGTTTGTTTTTCTATGTTTTGTTACTTTCCATTCCTCCAAGGAAATACTTTTATGTTAATGTGTTTAAAATATTTGTATGTGTTTTAAGTGTTTACAATGATTTACAAGAAACAGCTGTACTTTGGTCTGTGATCATTTTGGTATAGCTACAGGGGTTCCGAAGACACTGGGTGTTTACAATTTTTTGAAATGTATAATATAACTGTAGGGGTTCCAGAGACAATGCGTGTTTACAACCCTTTGAAATGTATGACTTCTGTATGGGATCTAAAGTAACCTTACGTGATTGATGAATGATCAATTTGGTGGAGAAGACAGACCTCACAAACTACACATATGACTAGGAAAACAAACGACTCTGAGAAACTAAACATAACACAAAAATAAGGAAATTTGTGTTTGGTAGATTGTTAAATTTTTCATGGGTGCAACCCACATACTCAGCTCTACTGCTTATCCCACAAATGCATGTTCCTTACAAATGTGGCACAATTTAAAAGAGAAAATTAACAGGCTTTTCAATGGTAAAATATTTATTGCCAAGAAGCACTGTTACAACAAAGAAATAATCTACCAAACACAAATTTTTGTGCTATTTTTATATAAATGTGAAAGTGTCACTGATACGGGCAGAGTAAGTTGAAGTGCGTTTGCAGATTTCCTGCTCGTGCGTCAATCTGCAGTTCCATTGTCATTCCTAAGGCAACTGATATTTGATGCTTTGTTCATGTTTTAATTTTTACTTCGACACTCTCAAACCTACATAACATGTACATTAGTTGTAGTATTTGAATAATTAATAGTGATTACTCAGTAACCCTCAAGTTCTTGGTTTAAGACCTGCCTCAGCCGAGAGAACCACTGATGGAACTATTCATTCCCTAAGAGAACAACTACAAACTAAAATCTTCCAATGCATTTCTTACCACATTGGGGTTCTTGCCCAGTGCCACAGAGCCTCTGTCTTCAGGGTCTCGTCTGTGTCTCCACCTTCTGAGTAAACGAAGCAGCAGACATAGTGCTGCTACTGCCAACAGCAGTAGTACAGAGGCCAGACCTCCAGCTATGCCCACATTCACATCCCCAAATAGCCTCTCTTCTCCAAAGGGGCTTCTCGGAACTGTAGGAGCATTTCAAAGTAGAGAAAGTGCAGACAGTGAGAATTCTTTTTACAAGTGCCCCTTTATGGCTGGAATAAATGCTAACATTTTCTGGTGCTTCTTCAAGACTGTAGGATAAGAAGGCTCCTCATTTGGCTCCTCTTGAAGCTACTTGAAAAAACACCAAAAGTTCTAATAATTTTTCTGCAGATTAATATAATGATGAATGTATCAATAAATTATTTACTTTCATAATGAAACAAGTTTAGGCTTCTGTTTAATTGCAGTTCTGTGGCATGTGTACCTTTCATTACTTAACAAGGACAAGAACCGCCTATTGCTGCAGGAAACAAAATTTGACTGACACGCAAAAAGACCAATCACAAGTCTCCTATTTTAACATGACGAGGCAGAGTACCAATCAGAATGCAGCTGGCAGAATACTGAGTGAGGCCAGCGTAACGCACTGAAGTTTTCAGACTTTCTGTCTACCTGTAGGAGGAGCACCTGTGGCTGAGGCTACTGTGCCATAAACCATTACAGATAGACATAAAACCACATGTTTATGTGCTCTGACTTATAGAAATGTCTTTGGAAAAATAAAAGGTGCAATATAACTACCTTTTTTGTTATTGTAGATTTAATTTTGTTTAATTTGTTGGAAGCAAAAATCTTAGTATTTTGTTTTACCTAAATGAAGGATAATGTTGCTGCTTCTGAAGACACAGCTTTGTTTCATCATTGTTTCAACATATTTGGCATATATACATATATCAACCATTATATTAAATCCATCGCCTTGTTTCTATAGTCTTGGCCCATTTTATCAGTGTTTGGGCCCTTGAGAAAAATGTAAGTAAGAAAGGAATGCAATGATGGGCAAATTATTTAAACCCGGTTTTTGAATGGAAATGGTAAAAGACAACATATAGAACATTGAAATTTGTTTCCTGAAAAATTTCTGCTCATTTTGAATTCAGTGCTAAGTTCCAAGGGAGTCCTTGAAAGATGGGAGGGGTTCACTACTTACTGTGAACGACTGTGTGGACAAAGAATGCAAGAATAACAAATGATCAAATAGCTAACAACTTTGGTATTTCATGATCTATAGAACGTAACATTATTAAAACATTCAGAGAATCTCTGTATGCAACGGAAAAACAGAAGAAATCATGGACAATGCATCCTCTGGGCCCAAGAGGTGATTTACCATCTGGCTTGTTGTAAGTGCACAGTTCAAATGTCAGCCTCTGTGATAGTATGGGAGTGTATTAATGCACATGGCAGGTTTGATTTGCACATCTCTGAAAGCACCATTATTGCTTAAAGGGGACAGAAACAATATGCATAGCAATGGCTGAACTGTATTTGTAAGTGCACCTATACAGTCAGTGGAACTGACAAAATGAACGTGTAGATATAATGATGTAACTTTATTATTATGGCTGATTGGGGTATCATGAGATTTAACATAAAATTCTTGCTCACAGTTTACCTGCTTGTCCTCTCTGTAGGACCTCTATGTCTACTGTGGCATTGGCAACTTCACCTGTCTCTTGGTCTGTTGCTACCACCTGCAAAAATAAAATAAAATGTACAGTGGCCACTGTAGCAGTGAGTATATCATATTTTTACAATATATTTAAAATTTCATACATTTTTTTGGTTTTAAAACATTAAGGTTTCAAGTAATTTTGGCAATTTCTATTGCTTATTTAACCCTGATATTTTACCACAATGTGACAAGCAACTGGAGTTGCTTGTCACATTGTGAGCTGAGAGCCAAAATGTGAGCTGATATTTTTAAAATGATATATAATTACAATAAATACAAAAATATATACAGTAAAAAATACATATATTTTTAAAAAGAAGAAGATGTGTTGTGAGGTAGTGTGAAAAACAAAGAGTTGTTAAATGCTGTTAAAAGACTAAACTGATACCAAACAGAGATAATAAAGAACTTAGCAATAAACAGAGACAGAGCACAACCTAGAAACCCAGGACTTAGGCAGAGAAAAGACAATGAATGAACTACACTAACCTAGACACACCAAGATAAAGACAAGCATGTAAAATGGCCAACAAGACAAAGGAACAGGTTTTTTTACATACAGGGCAAGGAGGAACACCTGTGAACCACAGTCACATGACACAGAAGGGGCTGTGACAAGCACATGCTTAGACAAACAAATACAGAGTGAGCACATGGTCAAAGCACAAGATCAAGACAGAAAGCTTAATAGCTTTTTAAATCTCATTATCTCAGGTGCCTTAAAATTACTTAAAAGCACTGCTGCGCACTGACTGCACACTGGTGGTACATGAAGCACCTCCATATTGTTCCAAAGAATGTAAAGAGTTTAGGTATCTAAGGAGCATAATATTAGTGTAAGTATTTAAGAATACTGCTAGAAATGGAGATAGAGTTTACTAAGTCCCTATATACACATGTCTGTTTCATGTGGCATGAGTGTCGAGATTTTTTTAAATGCAGGTATAGATTTCATTTTAAACAGACTGAGATGCTTTTTACTTATTTTCAAGATGCAATCTACAAACTAGTCCCATGAAACTGCTACAAGGTCATTCTCCCCTTTGCTTGAAATGTATACACACCTCAAGGATGTGGCGGTCAAAGGCACTGAGCTGAGTAGCCTTTGCAATCAGGATGCCATCTTCTGTGATGTGGTACAGCTTAGCACTGGAGGCCACAGGGTGAAGGGCATAGGCCATTTTGGGGTTGATTCCCTGCAGAAGATTATAATATGGCTCATACTGGGAAAAAACATATCGACTACATAGATCTGGCTTTGGAATATCTGTGAGGCAAATGATCTTTTTTTTTTGCAATTTTTTTAATGCATGTATGTGTAATTTAATTTTCTTTTTTAATGCATGTATGTTTATTCATCGTACATCTCTGAAGTCTCTGTCTGTGGCCTGAATGATGAGGATCTTGTTTCCATAAGTAGAGACCAAGGTTGCAGGGCTTGAATTCTCAATGATAAAGCCTTTGTAGGTGGTCTTGTTGAAGTATGGAGGAAAACGGTTCTCTGCCACCACATGGACAAATGCTGTGGCCACTGTGTATTTCTTTGGATCATTCACTTGGGCAGCCTGTGAAATTAGACATTATGAACTAAGCATACATTTAAAATATTAATGCAGTGCTTTTCAAAATACTTTTCTACAATTTAATATCTGTATTAATATCAAGTCGAAAAAAACATTTTCAAAATCATCACAGACTTGGAAAATGCTGTATTTATATGTCTTTAGTTGGTTTATATATGATTGTGTCATAGCCATGCAACTGCTATATCCCAAATCTAATTAAGCTGACAGAAGTGGCATAACAAGAGGCAAGAACCAACTTCATGTTTGGCTGTGCTTTGTTAGTTGTAGTGGATTGTTATTTCAAATAATTTATAGGTTGTAACTAATATGCTTGAGTCTTCCATCATTAGAGTCCTATTTAATTTAACAGGTGTCATTGTACAATGCATGTTGAAGATATTTCTATTTATTCTGTCCATACCATTATGAGAAGTCTGAAAGAAGGAGTCATCAATCTGCTTTCTATCCGCCGTCTCAGGGTAATTTCACCCGTATCATGGTTTATGGTAAACCTCCCATTGTCTTCACCTGCAGTCATTTATCATCAGTGTTAATCAAATTAACTAATCAAATTAATATCACATACCTATGTCTAGTCAAGAGGCAGGATAAAAGTCATTATTATTCACTAGAAGCCTCATTTGCATATTCCTTCCTTCTGTGATGGAAAGGCACAATTATATGTAATAATTAACAGCCATGCATAGTACAGCTTAAAGTTTCAGATACCTGACAGGATTGTGTAGATCAATGGTGTTTTTATGTCTCTGTCTCCATCTTCAGCATGAATGGGACCAGGGGAAAAATGCAATATAGAATTCTGAAAAACAAAAACCAAATGGTACAAGTATACTTTAGTGTTTTTCAGATAGAAGTAATCACCATGTTGAAACTGATTGTCTGCATTTAAACCATCTGTGGTAGTGGACCAGTTTGGTGATTAGGTGCCTTGCCCAAGGGCACTACTGTGAATTTTTCCTCTTGGTATTAGAACCTGAGACCCATAGTCTCAAGCTCACCTCTCTGACCTTAAGGTTATGGCTGTACCAATTCAGCTGTATTTAATACTACAGACTTAGCTATAATGAACACCCCCAGGCTACATGGTCAAATGTAAGTGGTTACCCCTGTGTAGTTTGTGGTTTTAGAAATGGTAGCATAAAATAAAGCATATAGCCACAGAGCCGCCAACACTGGCTATATAGTGGACAGAGGTACCAAATCCATGTTCAGAAATTAAAATTCCTTCCCAGAATTTCATTTCAACTGCCATGACACCAGTAAGATTGGTTTAAGAGAAGCTAGGAATTTGGGGTTCAATCCTGAAATGAAAAGAAACTTCTGAAAATGGGTTGCAATAAAGAGGCTCAGACAAGGATTTTTAACATACTGTTAGGGATGCCGTCTGTCCAAACAATCACTTTTTTCAGCACTCATCTGGAGGCAACATCAATACAGTAGTTCTAGTGGGAGCTTTACTCCATGATGACCTTGGCAACTGGGTACCCACACACAAGTCTAAGATTACCATTTAGTGGTGTAAGATGCACTGTTGGTTTTAAGCACATTGACTTTCACTGGAGCCCTTTTCTCAAACTCATCCAAAACCTTTAAGAGCAATTGGAACACAAATGTGAGACAGGCCTCATCACCATATACCCAATTTATGTTATTAGCTGTTAGTGTCTGAATTAATGCATGTCACTGCAGCCAACTTCTAGCATCTGGTTGAAAGCATTTCCAGAATTGTGGAGGCTGTTATAGCAGCAGAGGAGGACCAGTTTTGGAATTAGACGTTCAGTAAGCAATAAAAATATTGTGTCCATTCATCAACATACTTTTAGCTGTGTAGTGCATGTGATATCAAGGCAGCATCACATGGCATGAGAGAAATTGTAACACAGATTTCATAAGTAAATATACACTACCTCCCAATCTTCTGAGACGTTAGCTGTGTATACTGGGTTGGTGCATATGGCATGCTCTGAAACTGGAGAACAAGGCAGAAACTGAGGATATTGGTCATCCCCATCCAGCACGTTCACTCTTACTGTTGCTGTAGTGTTGTACTTCTCAAAAGTGTTCATTTCCTTTACATTAAAATCCAAAAGCAGAAAGATATGTTAATTGTGTTGATTTGTGTCATAATCTGTCAAGTTCCACTGAGATATACACCCATCATCCATAACATTATGACCACCTCCTTGGTTCTTCACTAACTGTCCATTCTCTGAGCTCCACCAACCAGACAGGAGCACTTTTTATTTCTACAATTAAGACTGTAGTCTGTAAATTGCTCTGCATACTTAGTTTGCCCCTTTCTGTTCTTCACTGGTTTGGACTAACTGAAAGATTGTTTTATCATTTTATATTGTCTATATGTATGTGTATGTAAATATACATGCATATATGTATATGGATGTGTATTCAAGTAGCTCCTGCTTCTTGCTAGACTGCCATTGTAAATAAGATCTTGTTCTTAATGACTTGCCTGGTTAAATTAAAGGTTAAGTAAATAAAATAATAATAGGACTCGCACAGAGCAGGTATGACTTGTGTGGTGAATCGTTCTCAGCACTGCACTGACACTGATGTGGTGCTGGGTTAATGGGTATTGTGCTGGTATGAGTGGATCAGATACAGCAGTGCTGCTGAAGTGTCCACTCCCTATCCACTCTTTTATACACGCCTCCCTCATCAGTCCACCTTGTAAATGTAAAGTCAGAGACAGTAGCTCATCTGTCGCTGCATGGTTTGTGTTGATCCTCCTCTAGGCCTTCATCAATGGACACAGGATGCTGTCAACTTGATAGTTTTGTTTGGTGGACTACTCTCAGTCCAGCTGTGGCAATGAGAGGTTTATAAACTCCAAGATCACTGTTGCCTCTAGAGCCATACACACTAACACACCACATCCATCACAATGGTGTTACAACACAAGTAACACTGCAGCCCTGAGAATTATCCACCAAACAAATCATACCTGCTTTGTGGTGGTCCTAGCTGCTAAGGAAATGGAAAGTGAGTGTAATGTTATGGTTAATAAGTGTTTGTAACATTTTCTTATTTCTTATTACTTGCTGAAAATGGAAAGTAATATAAATAGCTTACCACAGCATATATAACCACCAGGAGCTGGGTTTTAGTTTCAAAGTCTAGTGGTTTGTTCAGGGTGATAACTCCACTGTTGGGAAGGTCAATTCTGAAATAGCTGGCATCAGGCTAAGAGAGACAAAAAAATACAAATAAAAACATGTTTCTGATCTGGCTTTAGCTGGAAACACTTCAGTGTACAGAAATTGTATATAATAGAAGAGTATCCACTCCTTTGCTCTGATGAAAAATGAGGGTAACCTAATGGCTATTTTTTTTTCCTTTAGTGAACAACATAACTGGCAACCTGACAAAAACGCAAAATAAAAATTATAATTAAATAAATAAAATTGTGCCAGTTTAAAATGTATGAAAGTTATAAGACCAAATTCTTATCCTAAACTTATCTTGCCATGGTCGGACATTTAGATACACTATGTTTAGATACAGTATCCTATTTGAAAGTTTATGAGAGTAGCCTTCATGAGCAAGAAGAAATTTTTATGACCTGTCAACAATGTTGGACTATAAAAATAAGTTTGTTTTTTTATTTTAAGTACCATTAAAAAGTTAATTTCTAACTGAATATATCAATTTCACACATTGAAAAAACACTGACAAATACACCAATCTGTATGTTTTGGTAAACCATTCAAGTGTCCATTTAAAAGACACTTTGGGGGCAGAGCTTCAAACATTACTTACAGATGTTTGATCAATGATGTATGTGATAATGTCGCCATCTGCATCTTTGGCTTTAACTGAAAACACAGGGGTGTTCACTCCGGTTAGCTGTAAAAAAAGAATTAAAAACTGAATCACTTTTCTTAAAGTCAAAAAGGTGAATTTGTGCATTGGCTGGATCATCGGAAGACCACCTGTTCCACCCTCAGTCACTTAAGGCCTACAGTCCAATACAGCTAAGATGGGCTACATCTCTCTGGGTGGGTAAGATAGCCCTCCTTCACCCCTCACTACAGCACTAGTCAGTTTGGTTGTTTGTCAGCTAACACAACACATCTGTGCAGATAATATACTCCTCCAAACATGCTGAGCTGTTCAGTGGAATTGTGTTAACAGCCTTTTGAAAAGAAGTCATAGTTGGCTTCACATGCCTTGTTAAAAAAATAAGTATACTTAAGTTGTTTTAGAACCACTACTAAATCACTACTAATATGTAATTTAAATTATATTAAGAAACACTTAATATATACTGAGTGTACTAGTCATATGTTATTTTTGTCACTACAATTGCAAATACAATTGAACTATATTTTTCTGAGCTGCCTGCCTGAATTCTAAAACACATAAAAATTAGCTTAAATTATTAATAAAGTATAAAATAAAACAAACAATCATACCATGTCAAAATAATTACTAATAAAAATTATGCAGTAGCACAAAATATACCCATATATAGTATTACAAATTACAACACTTCTAAATTATAAGAATTTGATTCATATAACACTAAGAATATAAATATATTTAACTTACAGAACTGCAGAAATAAAAAATGACTTGTACATTCGTATATATATTAAATATAACTATATAATTTAAATGTTATAATTTTAAGTTAAATGGAATTAAGTGTCAAAGATGATGAAATTAGTAATGATTTAGTACAAATTAGTGGTTCAATAATAGTACAGTTTATGCACACTTAAATTCTCAGGGACCAAGCAAGGGACCTAGGAAAATAGTGTTAGAATTGAGGCAGCCTCTTGTAACTTACCTCACTAATATAACGTGGTTGAATAGACCTTTCAATAAAATATGGCATGTTATCATTTTCATCCAAGATCTCCACCATGACTCTGAATTCATTCTGAAAAAAGTAGAGACACCATGTATACATACATATTTTGTCTTTGTTGTTTGGACAATCATAGGCCTATATATTTCTGAATGTATGGACTGAGTCCAAAAGATTCTTCATTCATTCATTCATTGTCTGAAAGCGGATATCCAATTCAGGGTCACGGGCCGGAGCCTACCCGGAATCACTGGGCGCAAGGCAGGAATACACCCTGGAGGGGGCACTTCACAGGGCGACACACACTCACACCTAGGGACACTTTTGAGTCACCAATTAACCTACCAGCATGTGTTCTTGGACTGCGGGAGGAAATCGGAGCACCCGGAGGAAACCCACACGGATACGGGGAGAACACACCAAACTCCTCACAGGCAGTCACTCGGAGTGGGACTCGAACCCACAACCTCCAGGTCCCTGCAACACTAGCTGTGCCACCCTGCCACCCCCAAAAAGATTTTATCCCATTAAATTATACCTGTTTTGTGTTCTCTTCGTAGCATGTTAAAGAGGCCATCAGAATTGAGCCCTGCACCTGTTGAAAGACCACAAAATTAAAAATGTCTATTAAGTCCTTTAAATGGCTTTGTGGATAAAACAAAGATTTAAGCCCCCATATATAAAATATCAGCCAAAAATAGTTTTGATTCGCTCCCTATTACAGTAACCTTAACAGATATAGGTCTACGGTTTTAAGAATACATCACAATTCTCACATCAGAAAGGTGAACTTGCTGCAGAGTGCACATTGTTAAACCAAACTTTCCATTTTAGAAAGCCCTAGGGCAGGGGTCAGCAACCTTTACCACTCAAAGAGCCGTTTGGACCCCGTTTCACACAGTAAAGAAAACACTGGGAGCCACAAAACCCTTTTGAAATTTTACATGAAATAACACTGCGTATAACAGGTTTTTTGCCTTTGTGCTACGTATAAACAAACTATACCGTGTTACATTTATGAAATTAATGAACGACTGCAGAAAAATGAAATAACATTTCTGCATGCAAAAAAACATTTTTAACTCCGAAAAAAGACGTTGGGTTGACGGTTAAGTAAAATACTCAATGTCTATTTGAGTCCTTGTAGTAATTAGAAAAAAAACGCCGAACTTAAATTATCCACTGGCAGCAAACAAAAATGCATCCTTTTCCTGGCGCCGTGCAGTCAGCTGTCAAAAAGTTCAAGAAAACGCACACTGGCCGGTGTCGCACATTGGAAATTGTGATGTGTATTAAGAGCGACAAAACATTTTAAATATTAAAATATTTTAGATGTTACAAGATCGCCATAATCCTCATAGAATTACATTTTGACAATGAACGAACTAAAATAAAATACATTTCAATTAAATACTCATTAATTATTTTCAAAAGCTGAGCCGCATCAGAGGGATCAAAGAGCCGCGGGTTGCCGACCCCTGCCCTAGGGAAAGTGTTCATACAACACTCAGGAACAATGGCAGTCAGTCCTCTTAAATGCGTACTGTTGCCCATACTGTGATCCACACTCCAGTTAATCTGCTTACCTCTCTGTCCAAGCCCCTTGAAAATGAGGAGTTTAATCTGATTGTTCGACCCTCAAGGTAAAACCAACCAGCGTTCTCTCCAGTGAGGCACAGACGAATGCTATTGGCCCCTGGTTCTCCAACAATGGTGATGTTTGCAATGAACTCCCCCATGGGACTATTCTCTTTGATTGTTGCAAAAATGTCATGACCACCAAGGCATAAACTGGCTGTTATAGAAAACAAATGAAACATTAACTTTATAAACAAATCAGTCGCCAGTCACTTTATTAGAAACACATATTTTACAGCTCTTATTTGCTGGTTTAAAGTAAGGAAGATGTTTAAACTCTGCTTAGATTTGCTTGTTTTTTTGTGTCCTTCATTACTTTGGTACTTTCTATTTTCCCCCTCCTCTGAAATGCCAGTGGGAATGACACAACAGTGACATGTGTATAAACTCCAAGATCATTGCTGTGACTAATACACTTATACAGTTATATGTTTTTTTATATAAATTTCATGGCTGTACTGAGAGTACTCCACCAACCAAATAGAAACTAGCAAAGAGTGGATATGGGATAAGAAAGTAAGTTGGATACAAAGGGTATGGAATTTGTTTAGGTTTTAAATAACATAATCAAATTTCCTGGTCAGGGTCTAAAATGAGTAAAAAATCTAAAATCTTATTAGTAAAAGAAAATATACATTTCACACTTCATCAACTTCTTAGCAAGTGTCAAAATTAAAAATTCAATATGTACTTAGCATTTCTTTTTCAAATGCAATATGCTATACAAATACAAATTAAAGTAGGTCTCTGAAGTATGTTTCAGTACAAGTTATTTGTATTAATAGAAATGAGAATCTAATGTGTTTCACGTGTTTTTTTTATTTTATTTTATTTTTTTTATTTTTTTTTATTTTGTCTTTTACGTATCAATGAACCCAGCACTAAATATAGCTATGCACTGGCTTATTAAGAAGTGATAAAGAAAAAAAAAAGCCACTCATGAAGCCATTTTAAATATGCTGCTCTAGAGTGTGTTGTTATGAGTCATATTTACCTTTTACTATATGATAGGATACATTCAGCACCATCTGATAGAAGAATGCCCTCCAAGGCACCAGCATGGTGGAACACTTTCCCTTCCCCACTCTGTGTCCCAGCTGTAAAATATACATGGCTGTTCTAAAAACATTTTATAAAGAGTTCAACAATCAAATGAGTGACTAATCGTTGTTTCTCTAATTTTGTAAGACACTGTAAGCCTTTCTCACTTGGTCACTTATTAAGTGCTTTTTCTGCCTTTAGCTACTGCTTTAGCTTTAGCTGCTGGAATCTCTCTCTCTCTCTCTCTCTCTCTCTCTCTCTATTATTATAATAATATATAATTATATGATTTCTCTAGACGGAGGCTGAGGTCAAAATAGAGGATCCTTTAGCAAACCTTTAGTATTTTGATGAATCCATCAATCAATATTGGTTTTATCAGTAATATTTTCATAGTCATGTACTGTAAATGGGGATATTATCTTACATTCATTCATTCATTCAATCACTGTCTGTAACCACATAGCCAGATAACAGCTTACATCATGCTCAAAAATGAGTTTCTAACTAATTTTTTGTATTAATAAAAATTACCACCAGATGGTGCACACCACTTGTTTCCTTCCTCTGAAAAGGCCTCCACAATATGAATGGCAAGTCTGCTAAAACTCTTAATGCTGTTCAGTGCTAAAGTCATGCCACTGACCATAGGAACTGAAAGAACCTCACATTGAACTATCCAAGTACATACTGCTTAAAGCTGGTGAATGTTAAGTTCATGATGACAACAGTCTGGTGGTGCTTAGACAATGTTTGCAAATTTGTGACAAAGGAGTTATACTTGGTTCTGTTTTGTAGGTTGTTAAAGGGGAATCCTGATCAGTTTTCATAACATTTTTGGAAAATGGTATCCCTGAGATGACAAAATTGTTAAAAGTTGACCAAGATAAAAAATCCAACAGGGTAAAAGCAGTGGTAACAGAAACCAGAAATCACAATGTCATGTATATAATTTTATCAATTAGTCAAACAATCACTGAACCTACTCTTCTTCTGAGTAAAACAATGTTTTGAAAAATAAACTAGAAAATATTTGTAGTATCTGTGCTGTCCAAAGAAAAACAAGTTCCAAAATAGTAGCATTGATGGTATGTCACCTCAGCTTTCCACAGGAGATTTTTTTTTGGCAAAGCTTGTGAACTTTCACATTCCTTTTTATGCCATATTATTGTCAGACAAAAACCTTGTGATTCTCCAGACAGAACAATTGGAGGCAGTGTCAAGACTTACTATCAGACTACTGGAATAGCTGCTGGCTATTTACTCCCAACTCTATAAGGATTAGTGTAACAGGAAGTAGGCCTGTGTCACATCTTAGATTATAAGATTACCACAGTGAGATTATGATTTCATATCCTTGTCTAATACGTCACCTAGCAATATGGGCGTACAGTCTGTGGGTGTTGGGTGCTGCTTGAGAAAATTAATGCTCTTACACAAGTATAAACAAAGGATTTGGCTGTTTTCTGCTTCTGTTGCAATGCCCTGTTTTAGTCAGAAATTTATTAAAGCCTTTAGTGTTTTCAATTATAATTTATAGCTGTGAAGGCCCGTGTTGAAATGGCCTTAGGAGCAAATCAAAGCGTACTCATATAGAATGCTAATGATCCAGTCTCTGCAAAACAAACTCCCTCAAACTCATTAGCCCAGCTTTGTAAATGGAACAATTTGGAGGCAATTAGTAAGATGTGTTAAGAGGTTGGTGGTCTCTAAAGAAAAACAAAGATAAAGAAAAATATTTTCAAAAGTGTTTTTATAAAAAATGTAGAATAAGGATAAAGTTACAGCATCTGAACTATGAGGTCACTGATCAAATGTGTTAGTATTCGAAAGAAGTAGTTACACATCAAATTACTTATGATCATCTCAAAGAATAATAACATTAATAAAATTAATAACATGTAATCAAGTACTCATTTAATTTGACTTTTCCATCCATTTCTCTTCATATTACTCTTTTAAACACATGTACAGAGAACATCCCAGTAATTTAAAAAAGAAATAAACTTTTAAAAGGCATCATCTCTTTGCTGTACCTTTGTCTCTGTTTAATTAAAAATTGATTACTTAAAGAAAGAAAAAGAAAAGGAAAAAGGCAATCAAAATTTAAAGCAAATTTTAAATTATATATCATGAATCAAACCTTTTAAAAACATAATTAGAACTATAAAGCTTACATGGCTGTGTATTTGCTGTAAATGTAAATTCAGCCAGGCCTGTTTTGATGAGGCTGAGGCTCTTTCTTATCCAGCTGGAGGATCTTTATCAATGTGACTAATATTCCCAGGATTAGATGCTTGGAAATATTTGGAATGTTTACTGCTGTGGGAAATTGTTGCATGCATTTGTTCATGTGGCACGAGATATCCAGGGCCATAGATACATAGAATATTTAGATACACAATATTAATAAATGTTTTTTTCAAATACATTAAGGGTAATTATTCTGTTCTTTTTTTAAAATTCTCTTTTAAATATGAACACAATGTTAACGCAACATGATTAGAAGAGTCAAACTAATGTGTAGCACTACTTCATGGCAAGATAAAATAATTGTAGTCTAATGTGAATTTGTATGTATTGTATTACCTCCATGCAAACGTGAAGTGCAAACATAATCAAACTGAGGAATAGTTGCACTACCCAGTGCTAAAAAATACACAAAATGAAACTCTGTCACACAGCTGTTGCCCGGTTGTTCATCAATGCA
Organism: Hoplias malabaricus; assembly: GCF_029633855.1. Classification (NCBI taxonomy): domain Eukaryota; kingdom Metazoa; phylum Chordata; class Actinopteri; order Characiformes; family Erythrinidae; genus Hoplias; species Hoplias malabaricus. The sequence continues at coordinate 42,637,092 of NC_089803.1, forward strand.
GCTCAGAATATGGTCTAATGACTGGTCTGAGATCCATCTTTCTCTGTCATTGTCTCTGATGAATTGATTTAATCAGGCATTGAAGAGTATTTCAAACCCATGCACACACTGCACTCCGAGAGTGACCTCCAAACAATATGCTTCAATGGTTTTGTAAACAGAAACCAAATGGTGTTCTGTATCAGACAAAGCACCCAAGGACACAAAAAGTGAACGGTGCACACTTCAGTCTTCAACTGTGCACACTTCATTGTTCAGCCATGAGATACGTACAATGTCAACCAAGAGCTATATGCACACAAACATTCCTCACCTCTTCTGTGCTGCTGTTCACTTCAAACTAAAGGGATCCAGCAACTCATCCCTGTAGTGGCCCCCTTCATCTCCGGCCTCATGCCTCTTCTGTTTGTGGTTAAATCACTGGACTCTGTGCTTTGATTGAGTCGCAGCAACAAATGTGATGGATTTTCCCTGTCAAGCTGAGAGAGAGAGAGAGAGAGAGAGAGAGAGAGAGAGCAAGTGAAAAGTGTTTAGCCTGAGAGTATTAAGAGCTCTCGTGTAGAGCAGACACAGGGCTTAGAGGGCATTTCCAGGACGGGATAACTTACTGGCAGCTGATAGACAGGTTAAAGTGAGAACTATGGCTAAAAGGCTCATGCTGTCCAAGTCTGGAATACACAGACACACCAAGAACTCTGCTGCTGAACATCGCTGAAGAGAGTGTCTTATTTCAGCTTAGTATTCCAAGAGTTCATTTCAAATTACCAGTACAAAGTTAGTGTTTACATTCGGCAATTATATTCTGAGGGTGGCACGGTGGTGCAGCAGGTTAGTGTCACAGTCACACAGCTCCTGGAGGTTGTGGGTTCGATTCCCGCTGCAGGTGACTGTGAGGAATTGGTGTGTTCTCCCCGTGTCCGCATGGGTTTCCTCCGGGTGCTCTGGTTTCCTCCCACAGTCCAAAAACACATGTTGGTTGGTGGATTGGCGACTCAAAAGCGTTCGTAGGTGTGTGTGTCTGCTTTGCCCTGTGAAGGACTGGTGCCCCCTCCAGGGTGTATTCCTTGCACCCAATGATTCCAGGTAGGCTCTGGACCCACCACGACCCTGAACTGGATAAGCGGTTACAGATAATGAATGAATTAATTAATTAATTATATTCTAAACGTAATCACAAGAAATCTGGTTTTAGAGTCTACAAAAAGCAAAGTAATGTGTAGTATGTTTTTTTTTTCTGCATTACACAAAGGCACACCCTACAATAACTTTTTCTTACAAGGTCAAATCATAATGGTCCAGCCTAAAATGGGCAAGCTTTCTCTGCTCCAATTGAGAAACGTAAAATTAAACCTGCTATGCTTCATTACCACTGCAAACTGATGAATGCTAACCTTTAAGGATAAATTCAGTTTGCTTTAATGAATTGCTCAACACGTTCTTGGAAGTGTGCTTGTTGTAGCTGTAGGTGGAGTCAACAGATCTATGAGCTAGCAAGATTAGACCATCATCCTCAGCAAGAAAGCGTCTACACCTGTGTCTTCTAACTTTCCTGTCTCTTTATCACCTTTCAGAAGCCTCTGGCTGACCCCACAGGCCTTTAATTACATTTGACAAAGGATTACAGCACCTAGCTGGTGACTCTCACTCTATCTCTCTCTACACTTCACCGCATGTCAAAGTCAGACACAGGGGGGCTAGTATCCCCTTAAACTTTAGATGCCAGTGGGTTGTGTCTGTTGCGATGATTATGTCTGGTCCCTGTTAAAGCCTTGGTAGTAGATGAAAGCAAGAGGATAATTGGCTTTGGCTTCTTTAACCATGTGTTCTGATTAACCACCATTACAGATTAAACATGTCCACAGTTCTCAGCTATAATGTGGCACTGCAGAGTGCAGACGGGCCTTAAGATAACTCTTCCACAAATCTTACCTGCTCATCAGGAGCACTGGAAAATTGCATTATATTGATTGCCAGGGCCTGTTAAATAGACTATAAATCATCAGCCAACATGGTTCACAATCTCCCTCTGCTCTCAGTCATTATCCTCTAATGATTGCAAAAGCCATTCAAGATTCTCCTGAGTTTGAACTGATCAGTCTTAGACTCATCTCACCTCTAGATCCTTGGCTTTGGCATGTGAAGACAGGTGCCTCACCACGTTACACACCAAAGATCAACACTTGTGCACATGCCACGTGCTAGATGACACGTGTGTGTACTCACATTTGTAGACACACTACAAGGGTTAAACACACTGTGAACCCACACATAGACACAAGTGTGTGTGCTAAAACACAAGCAGAGACAGTGCGTCTACATATATATGTAATGTAACATTGCTTTTTAATAAGATACATATACATCAATACATCAGTGTTTTGAAGCTTTATGAGAAGGTAAAACAATAAAAAAGAAAAAGAAAAGAAAAATATGTAGATGATTTATTAGAAGCATATAGTGTTGTTGCAGTGATTAATAATTATGACTCTCTTTGTCCTTCAAACAATGAAGTACTTTTACTTCCTAAGTTGTTAAGTATTTAAAAAGCAGATGTCAATCACAGTGGGCGGCACGGCGGCGCAGCAGGTAGTGTCGCAGTCACACAGCTCCAGTGGCCTGGAGGTTGTGGGTTTGATTCCCAGGTGACTGTCTGTGAGGAGTTGGTGTGTTCTCCCTGTGTCTGCGTGGGTTTCCTCCCACAGTCCAAAATCACACGTTGGTAGGTGGATTGGTGACTCAAAAGTGTCTGTAGGTGTGAGTGCATGAGAGAATGTGTGTGTGTGTGTGTCTGTGTCGCCCTATGAAGGACTGGCGCCCCCTCCAGGGTGTATTCCCGCCTTGCGCCCAATGATTCCAGGTAGGCTCTGGACCCACCGTGACCCTGAACTGGATAATTGGTTACAGATAATGAATGAATGAATGAATGTCAGTCACAGTAAATTTGGTTTAAAAGCCTGTCACCATCGTATGCTTAAAAATGTCAATCACTGAGGGTATTTGAAAACCTATAAACTGGCTAGTAAACCATATAGCATTCTAATAATAATGTATTATGAATGAATGTATTATTATACAAATTTCCCCGAACAAAAATTAAATTTGGCATGTTTAGAAAGGTTTAAGGTGCTCTGTTCTTCAAGATGGGAATCTTAAAATTCGTATTAATGAATGAGTTTCATATTAGAACATCAGTTGACTGGACCTATCTCTCACTGAATTAATGGAGCTTAATGTCAGTGCATTTTCCTGATTATGTTCACAATCATAAAAGTCACAGAAGTTGTAGTTAGCACACATGCGCATAAATTACAAGCCATGGATAATCTGTATAGCAGCAAAAGACTATTACCTTGTAAATTATTATTCTGTTTAAGATATATTAGGTACATAATTAAATTCTTATTAAGTAATTAACTGAAATATGATTCCAGCTATTTATAACGTAATATATATCACTAATTGTTTTTACAGGAAAAAAGCACTATTGCTATTTTTGCTTTGTACAAATACACATTCTGAAAAAGTATCCACATAATTGTAATCAGTTTCTTTGTATAGCATTATCTGCATGACACGAATTTATAATTGCTTTACATCTAACTAGATGAATCTGTTTCTTTAAGGTCAACTTCTCTGGAGTGGTACCACACCATCCTGTTTCTCTGGAATATACTGGAATCGTGTTTGTTATCCAAAATGTAATATCCAATATTAGTACAAACAAGTGGGGAACATCTGATGTGTTAATATCCAGAACTGCTGGGTATATGGGGTCATTTTTTACTTTTCTTTCCATGTTAGAGCAAGCCCAGGGTGCAGTGTGTGAGGAATTAATTTAGCTTTGGATTAGTGCTTTAGTATTGACTTTTCAAGGGCAGGTCACTCTTTGTCCTATTACAATAACATAGCCTTTTTTGATTCTTACCAGATTGCCTTGCATAACAGATCTTGCTACCTAACAGAAGTACTTGTTGCTATGCAACAAGGCAATGCTCCAATATACTTGGAGATTAAGAAACATATGATCATAATTACATTCTCCACCTGGTGTCACCATGTGTGAGAGTTTCTCAAGTCAACAACACTGAGTTTATCTTAATTATTGCAATGCCATTTAGTGTATTTATATGAAAACATTTACTAACAACTGTGTAAGGAGTTCTAATTAATTAATTAATTATTTAGTTATTTATTTATTTTTGGCAGACCAAGTTTTTGCACAGTACTCTAAATATCTTTGACTTTGTGAGGTGGGACACACTGTTACAGAAACTGTTTAAATGTTTTGTTTGGATTTCCAGTCACTGCTAGAGGGCAGTGTTTCAGAAGAAATACACACAAAGTCTTACTTGCATGACAGTAAGCTCTTGGGATATTAAATGCATAATTGGACCATTTACTGACATTCAATTTAGAAGAGCTCTCAGAAATGCTCAATTTATTTTGTAAGACATTTCTTCACGCTTTGATTTAATAAGAAGAAAAAACACTGGTCTGAGCCTGTTCCATTTTGTTTTTCAGAATGCATAAGCTTATGAATATATTCTGTTTGAATATATATGAATATATTTCTGTTTTTCCTGCCCACAGATTCTCAAACATGGTCACTCCCTATCCACACTGGTGCTGTCTCATTCTATCACTTGCCTTTTGTTTTGCTCTCCCTTTTAAAGGCCAATCCCCTCACCTGGCTTTATTTTGTTTAGTGACCGTTCTGCCATTGCTCTCATCCACTGACCTTTCTTCAAGACTGGCAGCGCAATTAAACAAGGCTGTAGGGGCACTCAAGTCAGAAATATCTCTTTCTAAATGAATCAAGAATCTGGTGTAAACCTGTGTTTACAAACGCTCAGCATTCACTTTAATTTTCCTCAAAATACATGAATGGCCTCAGAGCATGTTGTCTGTGATTCCATTCAATTTGTGCAGTTAATTTTATTACTACTTGGAAAGGCCTTTAGAAATCTGAGTATTATCTTAATAGGGCTGGGCCTTATTATTACAATATGTATTTTTATTTTTTTTGATAATGGATACACATTGTTATCTTAATAACCTAATGAATATGACCACACTCTAAAGAGACATCTTGAGAAAATTTGAGAAGTTGTGGTTTTGAGTCATTTTATGACTAAATTTGAAGGGTTTGTATGCCCTGTCCACAACTTAAGAGAGTTCCCTGTGCTTTTATTGAAACATCTGCCACATACATTGTCCAAAATACCACAGCACTTTTTTCTGTGGTTCTCTTTCTTCTCCATTCTTGTTTTTGTCGAATTATTGTATTCGTTTTGCTCCATTTAACCTCCTCTTTGTGCTCTAACATGAACAAGGTTCCAGTACAGCAATGTACAGCAAAAAGAGGGAGCAATATTATTCTATAGCCTTTAAGTCTCCAAACTTGATATCAAATGCACAGCAAAATCAGAATGGCCAGTTTTATCTCATGTTTCCTGACCAGAAAACTGTCTGGCTTGTATTATTTCAGAATCTGTGGGTCAGTAGGCATCCCAGATCCACAAAATTATGTGCTATACACTCAAAAAAAGTATTTTGTCCCTAATAATATGTCCCCTGGAATAATTTAAGAGTGTTGAAGCTGGCTCTGGGTAACAATATTTATACAATACTCCATAAATCAGTAAGGAATACTTTATGTCTATTGTATAATATTATGGTATATATTATGGTATTGATAAAATAAACACACCTATTTGTCCTTGGTTAATCAGCTAGTATCTGCTGCCTTGTATCATGTCACCTTAAATTAACCTGTAAATTATTTGTTTTAACTGATGTTTATGTCTTGTTTTATTCATTTATTTATTATTATTTTGTGCATGTTATATTCCATATGTAAGAATCGTAAAGAAAACAAACTGGATATACTTATCTGCACTCTCCTCTTGTTTGGCCAATTAGTGTTGCCAGCTTTTCGAACACCTCCACCATGGCAGCCTTCCACTAATCACCAGCACATGTTCCCCATTTTTGGACTCATTTTTTGTACTTCTATAATATTGGCTGTTGTCTGTGATCTTTGAAATGCCTGTTGCTCTTAGATGAGCTAATGAATTATTTGTTTTCTTGATGTTCTGATTATTTATATATATATAGTTTTTGATCATTGTTTGTTTTCCCCTAAGTCTTGCCTTATTGCAATAGCTCATTTGGCAGTGTTTAAATCTGGCCAGACTTGGCTTCATTTAAATGTTTCCCCAGCTTCCCAAGTTTGTCTGTAACAAAATTCCTAGGCAGCATAAGGACAATGTCTGTCTTGTTTTTAAAGTAAATAGGTTAGGTATCTGACACACATGATAGTTTAATTTAGCAGTATGTACATATAGATATGCAAATCTAATATAAATTGTACTTCTTCTTCAAAATAATAGACATTTTGGTTAAAGATGGAGAAAAATAATAAAAAATAATTTTTAATGAGTGCTGCAGCAGGTAGTTTCGCAGTCACACAGCTCCAGGGACCTGGAGGTTGTGGTTTCAAGTCCTCTGGGTGACTTTCTGTTAGGAGTGGGTGTGTTCTCCCTGTGTCCGCGTGTGTTTTCTCTGGATGCTCCGGTTTCCTCCCACAATCCAAAAACACACGTTGGTAGGTGGATTGGCGACTCAAAAGTGTCCGTAGGTGTGAGTGAGTGAGTGTGTATCCCTGTGAAGGACTGGCGCCCCCTCCAGGGTGTTTTCCCACCTTGTGCCCAATGATTCCAGGTAGGCTCTAGAGTCTAGACCCACGGCGACCCTGAACTGGATAAGCAGTTACAGATAATGAATAAATTTATTTTTAATGAGCTAAATTTCACAAAATCATTTTATTTGAAAATATAAACAGGAACACTCATAAAAAAATTCTTAATGACAACAACTGAATCATGTACCCCATATATAGTTAGTTTTAGACCTGAGTGTTTGGGAACTCTTAAAGAGTCACAGTGAGACTTCTTATTTTCCTGGGGTACAAATAGGAGGTGACGTAGAGGTCAGGTTCTCTTAGTCATTCATCAGCGTGGGAAAGATCAGAGATTGCACAGATAAATATAGGCAAATGTTCACTGACCTTCATAAATCAGACACTGGCTATATAAATAAGTACATGCTTGAAAAAGCCCTTACCAATGCTAGGGCAATTATTAAGATGTTTAAACTTGCCTAGAAGATGACAATTTTTCTTTCCCTTCTGTACTGAGGGAGACAGATGGCAGCAAAATAATACATTTTGTTAGCATTTTGGGGTCTCCAAAAATTCAGATGACTTCCCTACCTAACTATTTGGGAGATGTGCCTTTTAAATAAGAATAAATAAATAAAAACTTGCAACTCTACTGACATTTAACGGGAACCAGCTTCCAAGTTCAGATGAAACCAGTACAGCTAAAAATTTTTGGTAACAAACATACACTGGTGTAAATTGGTCTCCTAAATAGTCAAGTATTATATGAATATTTATATGAATATTAATATGAATATTATATGAACATTTCTATTATGTTTGTAAAGGGATGTTGCACACAGTAGTAAATACATATCAGTAAATTAAGAGAGGAGATGTAGACCTGTGCATTGGTGGTGCTGTGGGCACAAGAAAACTAATCTCTAGTTATCGTCTGTGTGGATTTTGGTATATTCTCTGATATACCACATAACTGGAGGTTACTTTTAAGTGTTCCTAGTGTTGGTCCCAAGCTTGGGTGAAATGGGAGGGTTGCTTCAGGAAGGGCACACGGCATTAAAAACCTTTGCCAAATCTAATGGATGAAATATATTAGGACACCTAACAGCTCCCATGTCACAATAGTCCCTTCAATTTTATACTTCTGTACTGCATTTCAAGTGTGTGTAGTTTATTACTGTCAGATGTACCCAGTACTATTCTCTCCATTCTGGGTCATTTCTCTTGCATCTTTGATACACTCTGGATTTCTCATCAAAAACATCTCTGTAAAGAACATTATTAACTCTCTGCAAAGGGTGCTGTCAATGTGAATGATGTAATATGTGAGAATACTGTGCATTGTGAACAATATCAACCAGCAGGTAAAAAAAAAAACACCTGAACATTATTTTTATTATTCTGACTTGCTTCTATGCTCTGCTTAAGAGACAAATGAATTAAAATTGTATAAAATTAGAGATGTAGCCAGAAAAATAAATGACAGTTTTTTATGTCATTCTTTGGTATATTTGAAAAAGGCTGTATCTTTTCACATTACAACTATTGAGAGATAAACATTTATTATACTCCTTATAATATGATTGCAATGTGTTCCATAAATCAATGCCAGTTTGATGCAAAATAAGCATAAACGTAAGCCCTTTTCTCTCCCCCACTAGTAAAGTATATTTGCATGGTGATGGCTGCTGGTCTTAATGTTCTGTCCATATCTCTGCGAAAAATCTTATGGAGAATAAACAGAAGCAGAGTTGTCATGGTCCTGTATTTTTCCACACAACACTGGCTATAGCAAGCTTCAGATGGAGTGCAAGTGTATGAAACATTGGCTCATGAAAGGATAAATCATCCGGTATCATTCTGTGCTTACTGGATGAGTGAGATTTATACAGAAAGTAGTTTTTTTGTGCTTTAAAATTGTGCCAAACACTGCTAAAATTAACAAGCATGACAACTGACTAAACTGGATAGTCATCCAGTTCTTGCAGGCTGAGCTTGCATCTATACTGAATCTGCACCAGCATGGGCCACAACCCTGTGAAAAACATTTTGACTTGACTTACTGACACAGAACGAAGACTTCAAATTATTCAGACAAAGCAGAAGGAGCTCTTAGAGACTTTGATGCCTCATAGTTGAAGTTACTTGCAAATTGATTTATTTGTGGCAGCAATTCAAGACTTGGAAAAAGCTCAACGCAGTACTTTGCCAGAAGATCAGTGACTTGGAGGGTCACCCATGCCGTAACAATATATGTATTGTTGGGATTCCCAAAGGTGCTGAAGCAGGCAGAAACACTTACTTTTGTTTGCTGATTTGATCTCAGAGCTACTGTGGGATTAAAATTCCAACTTTCCATTAGTTATTGGCTGTGCACACAGCTTTCTACAACCAAGGTCGGCCGAATCATCTCAAGCAGGCGTATGTCCAATCTTATTGAGCAGACATGTTTCAGGTCACAGAGAGCAATCTTTGACTGAGGAGATAACAGATGTCGTTTCAGTTTCTGGGGCAAAAGATCCTCAATTTTCCAAACTGTACCAGCCCCACCATATAGAAATGAAAGCAGGCCTTGGATTTAATTTAGGAGCTGTGAAGTCTCAACATTTCACATTGCATTTATGCAATCAAAATCGGTGGTGCTACCACAATACTTGTATCTATTTCAGAATCTTCTGATTTACTTTCCTGATTTTTATACAGTTACTAAAAATTATTTTAGCATGTGTTTGGACCCACAAAAAAAACTCACTTTTAAAATCCCACTGCAGCTGGGGAATTGGCTTTACCCAATGAATGCCCTATTATTGAGTGACAAATGACAGCCCACTGGTTATCTGGCATCCAAGTTGGACTAATTTTATGCTTTAAAAAAACTCACTTAGGATTTTTAAAAGTATCAAGTATTTTATAAAAGTTCCATTAGCATCCATCTATATTCCAAATTTACAAGCACTTTTAATGCCAGATCTGAGCTGGCAGAGGGAGAATAAAGGACGAGACGTGAAGCGGGTGTGGCCCTGAGGTTAATGATCTGGTGTCAGGGATAGGGCTCACCAAGCTCTGCCTAGCCTCTTGCAGGGCAATGTCCAGTCTCTGGAGAATAATATTGATAACCCCTGGGCCAGGACAAAATTACAGAGGTACATTCACAACTGCTTCACCAAGTTATGGCTGAGCCCAGGGGTATTCCTAACTTTACAGTAAAGTTACTTTACAGCCTATCATGGTTGCAGCTAAAATCTCGTTTTTTGCACTTGAAATCAGCTTTGCCCTCATGTTTCAAACACTAAGGCTTTAAATTATTACAATGAAGAGCTTAGATGTGACTCAAAAGGGGAGCCATGATTTTACTTGGTTTGGGGTCAATTTCTGGACCATCTCAAGTGACCCTGAGTGCCTTTTGTTTTCCTTGCATGAGCTTTCTGCATGTTCTTCGGCTTCCTCTCACAATCCAAAAATCACATTAGTAGGTGGATTGGGTCGAAGGTGTCAGTGTGTAAGTGATTGAGAGAGTGTGTATATCCCTGATATGAACTGGCACCCTGTCCTGTGTGTGTTCCTACCTTGAGTCTGTGGTATGCTCTTTACCAACCACGATTCTGATCAGGATAAAGTGGTTCCAGAAGATGAATTAATGGATGAACACTGTAAGAAGATTTGATCATCAACCACACTATAATGTTTAAAGCAAGTGCTTCATATCTGTGCAACAATTTAAACGAGTTAGAATAAACATTTCTGACGAAGAATATGAGATCAAACATCTCACTTTTACTTCATTTCACGTAGCAGATTATTTTTTATGCAATATTAATTTGTCTTATTGGCTTTTTACCTTAAGCCTTGCAGTTTTTCAGGTTTTACCATGAAACCTTCAACCCTGGGAGCATAAGGATGCACAGACTGAGCTATATCTTTATGCAAGGAAGGTGCGAATAAGATGAAAACTGACAGCTATCCACGCTTTATGTCTCCTGCTGGATACGAAAAGAGCTCTCTCCGCCCTCTGATTACTCACTCCAGGAAGGCTGGAACTGTAGAATCAAATCTCTGGAAGGTAGGTGTCTCAAAAGAGAGGCAGTATGATTAGAAGAGGGAGGCAGGGAGGGAGTGGAATAAGGGGAAAAATAGACAGAGAGAGAGAGATTTGCAAATATATGAGGAGTAGATTAAATCATATTTAAACACTTGGGCTTTAAAATGTTTCATTATATTGAAGCCATTATTGGATGAGTCAAAAGACCCACAAATTAGGTTTTCCTCTCAGTTCCTTTAATTCATAATATATATCAGTGATAGACAGATGAGAAGGGTTCTTTAGACATGCTTCCAAGTTATCCACACAAAGTTTATGGATGTCAGCCAGGGAACAGCACTGTGAGTGCTTGAATTTGGTAGCCCTCAAAATTTGAGAACCATCCTGTGACTTCTATATACCCCAGACATGGCTGATAAATTCAGATTTGCAAGTGCAGATATGACTTTAGTCCCATCTGTTTCAACTTGGGTAAGTAGACTTTAACACAAAGTGGAAAACTGTTTTGTCTTTAATTATGTTATAATGCTGTTATATAATGTCTTAACTGCTTAAAACGGTCATATAGCTGTACATTTCTGTCATGAAATATCATTCTCAACCAGGACATTAATGCATTTATACTCTAGTACCTTACATTTACTAATGTAGGACCTTTACCATCACATCTGCTAGAACAGCTTTAGCATAAGGATGCTAAACAAGGGGACATCCTAGAACAGGATAAAAAGATGTTAAAGAAGTTGTCTTGCTATCATCATCATTAACAAAGGGTGTATCTCTACTATTACAAATTTTTGATCCAAAACTAATTCTAGAACCTTAACTTGTATTCTGAATGCATTCAAATGCTGTGTAAAGCCTTTCCAAAAGAGTGAAACTTGGTACTGCAGTATGAGGGAGGCTTGATTTGAACTTTGCTCTATGAACTATGAACAATAATATTTTATTACAAACAGCATAACAATCTCCCTCTGATGGGTAGGATGGCCCTCCCTTTGACCGACCAGTCAACACCATGATAGCCAGTGCAGACGTTGCATAGCATTCCCTTCTGAACATGAAGTGCATTAAAAGCACACTTTCTTTAGAGGAATGTTTGTGTGGGAAGGAGGTGTTGAGTGTGTCTCCACCAGCATGGTGCACAGTATTAGTGAGGAACCATCTGTCAAACTGCAGCACAGTTGTTAAAAAAACTGTACAGATGGAGAAGGGAAGGACACTCTAACCAGGCACATCTGAAGTCAGTAATCACACGCACCTGCAAGCACTCGGGTATCATCCCAGCAGTGGTGAGCGTGGGTGAGCGTGGGTCGATCCCTTTTGTTCTCGCTCTCACAAAATAAGGCAGGACGCCACGTCCACCTGAGAACTATATCAGGCACAGTCTTTTTTTCAGGACAAGGACATGACCAGGCTGTTCCTATTCTCTTCACTATCTTCACACCTCTCAGCAAAACACCCTTAAGGCTGTATTAAAAGGTCAGGATTGCCCTTCCATTACTTCAGGTCAATGGAACAGTAGAGAGGAAATTGAGCATCTTGCCACCTTACTGGAAAGGACATGCGTGAATGGTCTGATTTTACTGTGATGAGTACTAATAAGGTATGGAAACCGAGCTTCTGTCGGGATGAATCTCCAAAATATCCTATCACTGACCATTCTCCATGCTTATAGTGTAACATGTTCCATAGTGGAACATAGTGGATTAGAACTTCTGACGAACTGTAGGTGACAACTGCTGGCCACCAGTTGTGCCACTTCCTACACTGAGATACCTGTGACAGTGTGCTTATATTTTTAAAAAGGTATCTTAATTCATTTTTTCTTATTTAGATGATAATGGTAACTGGCAGCAGTCTTGGTTTTAAGTTTTGTTTACAGTGTTTGTTCTGAGGCTGAGTAGGAGAACTGGTATCCAGCCCTCCAAGATCCCCCACCCCTGTTGTATGTATTATTTCGTTTTGATAGTCCTGAGAAAGTATGTAATGATTAACAAGGATTCACCAATCATGGATTTTTGTCTTGGATACTAACTTCATTATGTCCACATTGCATTGCTACCATTTTTTCACCTGGATCAATATATTTCAATTGTATTTAGTTTAATTAACATTGATAACACAAAGAAAACATGTTTAAAAATTATGCTTAGTGTGTATCCTACCTCTGTCTGCAGAGCATGTTGAAAAATTTAACCAAAGACTGTAAAGGGTGCTTGTGAGGTGGAAATTATGGAGTATCACATACCTCTCCTATAATGTCTGGATGGTTGTATAATTTACTTGGACTGTTATAATACTGGAAAAAAGATAGAACATACTCGATTACTTGAAATCCATGAGCCTAGAAGCAGCATACACTTTGGCAGTTGTGAAAAAAGGTAGGCAAGAAGACAGTCGACCAGAGAGTGAAGAAGTGTTCTCTACCAGTGCCCATGTGGGGAAATGGTGTCTGTGAAGTGCTCATGCAGTACAGGCAGTCTTTCTGCATTCTGTCTTAGAGTCTGTGGGAATGAGGCCAACAGGGATAAACTGGATTCACCCATTTGATCCTTCTCTTTTTTAAGCTGCAGGGATGATCTTTGAGCATCTGCAGGTGAATGCGAAGGCTACCTCCTGCTGAGTCCTACGTGGGTGTGGAGGCTCTGATACAAATGTTGCAAAAGTTTGTAGAAAAATATCCTAAAATATAGTGGGTACCTATTCATTCATAATTAAGCTGTTCATTCTGAAATGCAGAGTGTTAACAGGGAGTGTTTCTCTACTTTGCTATAAAAACGGTGTTATATATTCTGAGAAATAGTTACACTAGATATGGGAAAAAAGTTGTAAGGGTTTGATTGCATTCAGCCAGAAAAATGAATAACAATCAAGAGACTGCACTTCCAATGCTCCAAAGCCCATTGCTGAGGGGCTTTATACCCCTCTAGAAAACACTTGCTTTTCGGCATGGTGACCTTATGCTCATGCTCATCCCATGGCCAGTGCTTTTCTGTGGAGTTGTACTGAAACAGATTGTGTTTGTGCATTTTGATGGTTGGTCTAGTACTTAAATAACTTTAAAGCCATATTTTTAAAAGTCAAATATTTTATTTTTTGATTCATTGCATGTTGCTTTGTCTACAGAAGCCCTCTGGCTGATATTTACAGGGTTTTGTTGTGCAATCATATTAACCTTGTCATGTGAAAGTGGACCTTTATGATAGATATGCGCCATGATGACAGTGTTTGACATTTAAAATTCGCCATGGTGACCATTTAAACAATGGATTGATGGTGTAGAGTGGTTAGGCTGGAACACTGATAGCCCTGGCACACTTAAGATGAAGTGTGCCCTCCACTCCGCCTCATTGTGCCGTGTTTCCGTGGTTACTTGCAGGATCTCATGGCAATTGCACCATTCTTTAATCTATTTTCGTGCACTGAGAATGTGGACACCTACTCAATGTACAAGATTGTAAAGAGTTGATACTCTTATGTGAGCTAATAAGCATGGTGCGGTTACCCCCCTGGGAAATATAGGATATATTTTAACTTAGGATAGTTGCATGTCACTGTAAGTGATGCACTGTATGGACAAAAGTATTAGGACATCTACGGATGCTTTTATGGTATTCCATTTTAAATTCGTATTTTCCATTCTTTTGGGTAGGCTTCCTACAAGGTTTCTACTGGAATTTGCCTGTTCATCCAGAAGAGAATTTGTGAAGTCAAACAATGATGTTGGATGACAACCTCCATTTAAGTTTATCGCAGTAGTTGTTCAGTGGGATGGAGGTCAGGGTTCTTTGTGTGCCAGTCAGGTTCTTCAACATCAAACTCAAACAGTCATGCTTTTATGAACCTTGCTTTTTGCAGTGGGACAAAGTCATGCTGGAAGTGAAAATGGCTTTCTACTTACTGTTTACTAGTGGCTTTCTTTTAAGTTTTCCTTTCACTGCCAGCTAACAATCTCCCCGCAAATGTGAACTCACTGATTAGGAGCTGTGTCTCAAAAGTTTTGTCCATATAGCATCTGTGGATCAGCCAAGTATGACTTCTGTTGCTACATTTTCCATCCTTTGTGGAGATCATTTCCTTATAGGAAAGGACAAGTTGATTACTTAAGAGATTTATCTCCAACTATTCTACAGAGGTGCTAAATTACCTACATCTCATAATCAACCATTTGTCAGCACGTTGGTGGATCCTCATATGGAGCTTGACAGTTGTTTTTGTTAGCAGTGCGGAGGTGGCCCAATTAACTGCCAGCATCAAAGCTTGAGGTAGAATTACATACTCGGTATCTTATCTGTCCGTGGAGAACATGATCATCCATGCTGCCTAAGATGCATTTCCTGATCATTTTAAATTTAGCTCTAAAATGATTTGACCTTGTTTATGACTTACAACAATGACTCAACGTTTACACTCATTCAGAATATGCATGCTGTGGAACATGATTTGATATAATTGCTGTTGGTATCTGTAACCTTATTAGACTTGTCCTTAATGACTGCTGTAACACTTTATTTATTATAAATAAGTAAAATTACATTGTATGTGTACAACTTCTTGAGCAGAGACAAGCTCAATAAGCAGCTGACATTTGCCCTCATTATTCATAGCGAAGCCCTTTCCACATCAACACATTTACTATTTATTTATCACAAGAGCAATATTTTCATTTCAACAACATCAATGACCTCCAGAATTTCTATGTCAGTGAGGAGGCCCATAACAACTACTTATATCACATAATGGATAGGTCAGTGATCTCAACGGGCAAATGTGAAAGGAATAAAATCCCTGGCCAACTTTGTTAGTCCTATGTACAACTCAGAAGTTCTGATTCATTGAAAAGATTTTATGATAAATCTTTTTCAGGTTTGATTAATCATGCTGATATATTTCAGAGCTAGAGTGAGCAACGTACTTTCTCATCATTTAGTCCCATGTAGTTACACCGCAACTCCAGTATAAACATGTATATGTTAGGCATGTAGTAAGGTGTCAAGGGTTTTGAGAACCAAAACCCAGCCTTTATTGTTAATATCTACTAGAGGATGCTTGCCTTATGTCCATTTGAGTCGTCTCTATGCAAAAAAAAGCAGATTTGGCCATTTTGAAAATTATAAAATCAACATTGATAACGATCACATATTAAACACAGACTGTCATTTAAAATGTGCACATTTTCACATATTTTATGCCTCTGGGCTATGATGTCAACAGTACTTAGTAATGTTTTGTATACAACCCATTTTTAGAAATGTTGAGACACATTCTAATTTGCAATAAAGGCTAACTTACTATTGTACTTCGTAAAACAAAACAAACAAACAAGCAAACAAAAAATAGAATTTTGACACCTGCAACACATTAGCAGTTAGCTAACAGGTGAGATCAAGACTGAGTAGAAAAGAGCATTCACCAAAGGTTTCTTGCCCACTGCATGGTTGATCTGCAGATTTGTGAAGATACCACTGATTTTGGAGACTTATGCTGCCATCAAACAACATCTTTTCCCATGAACGCCATATCTATTTCAGTAGGACAATGCCAAGACTCATTGTGCAGTTACAACTGTGTGGCCTTGTAGACAGAGTATGTGCTTGAGTGGCCTGTCTGCAGTCAAGATCTGTCTCCTACTGAAAATGCATGGAGCATCATGAGGAGGGGAATTAGATAATGACCACAGAATGTTTAGCAGCTCAAGTCTTCTGTACAGCACAAATGGGCAAAAATGATAGCTGCTATACTGCAACAATTAATAAATAATTAATACCCGAGATATAAAATTGTAAATAAAAGTTATGTGACACATTGGGTATCATGCATCTCTCCCAGGTTTTTTAGTGTGTTGCAGGTATCAACTTCTACAGTTTTTATATCTGACAAACAGATTTAAGTTTGTCATTGAAAACACTGAAAATCATTTATTTGATAGATTTTTTACTTGCATTTCTGGAATGTGTTCCAATGTTTCTTGAAATGGGGCTGGTAAATTGGTAAGCAACAATTTTGTCAAAAAGTTTTGTCAGCTAAGGCCTCATTAATGTCTTTATCGAACACTCCTCAGTCTGTTCATTTCTTTTTTTTGAACTGTGTTGATGGGTCAGTAATCCATTTGGTCCAGGTTTTCATTTCCCAGTTTCATTGCAGTAACCAGGACTGAACAAGTACACAACAGCAATTCCTTCCTGCCTCATAACCAGTAACCCTGTAAAAAGGCCATTGTGCGTGAAGTCTCAAAAGACTGGTCTCTGAAAGACTCAGTCTCCAGATCGACAGCACAGGAGTTTGTGAAAGACATTCCTGAACTCAGCGTTGAAGGCTGTGTAGATGATGGGGTTGACAGCACTATTAACATAACCGAGCCAGGTGACCACACTTATCAGCGTTGGTCCAATGTCGCATGACTCACAAAGTGCTTTTGTTACATGCACAACAAAGAATGGTGTCCAACAGGCCAGAAAAACACCTGGGGAAACATAAAAGCTCAAGTTATTGAACAGAGATGA
Source organism: Hoplias malabaricus (assembly GCF_029633855.1). Lineage (NCBI taxonomy): Eukaryota > Metazoa > Chordata > Actinopteri > Characiformes > Erythrinidae > Hoplias > Hoplias malabaricus. Next base: position 42,654,319 of record NC_089803.1, read on the forward strand.
CACTTAGACAAAGGTTTTTTAAAAACACATCTATCAAATAACCCATCAATCCTTTGGATCTGGATCAGTATTAGCACATATAACTTAAATGTAAAAAAACAAAAAACAAAATCTAAATAGAATATATTTCAGACTTGAGCAAACCATGTAGAATTATTCTGTTCTGTGTGCAATTTTTAATTCTTTATTTTTTTTTTTTATGTAAAAAGAATGTTGGTGAATGACCATTAACAAAAGCTGAAAAAAACAGTGTACAAATCTGCTAGAGAGTCTACTCTCACTAATACATGTCCCAATAGGCCTGTCACTTCTTAAAGAAAGTAAACGATGTAATGCAGTCTGTGGCTGGATTAGCCCCACAGGCACCTTTTAGTAATTCCAGTGTAATTAGGCAGATATCCACTAATTGATACCTGTGACAAAATAGAAATGGAATTAGTATATGGAACATATAGAATCCATTTAAACCTCACACTGAGGTCTAACTAATTTGTCAGGCATTTATTTAGATCTGGCATTTTTTCATCTGGCCCATTTGCTACCTAAACTTAAGGTATTTGGGCAATCTGCTCACAGTTGCCAGATGAGGGACACAAACCCAAAATAAACAGAACGGTCAAGCACATACTGCATGGTAACATGGCACAGGAGGAGGCCAGATGTAATAACTGAAAACTCATTTGCAGCTGTTATCAGTTGTATTTCAGCCATAATGCTGTATATCTGCCAGAAGTTGTCCAGCTTGATTGTAAAACATTGCATTATGATTTTAAATTTGTTGGCCTGTTTGCCAGTTTCAGTTTTATCTCTTCTAGTTCAAATTTAGGACATCTTGGCCAAATAAGCTTATTGTAATGCAGGCCATTTTAGCTTACATGCAGTGTGTTAATGCAAACAGAGTGCATGTAGTGGCATAACGGCCCACCTGTATTTGTGATCTGGGTATTGAGGGTTTTATAATATTGAAAGTGTCACTGCTAGAGACGTAAATGAAAAGTCTGGCAGCATTCATGTAAAGGCTTGAATCTAGCGGTGTCCAAAATTTCTGAAATGTCAAAGTATCACATATGATGCATAGGCAGGCTCATGCATGTTTTCAGGTCAGGTCACTTTGTTTACATGGGGGAGTATGATTGAGCAACTGAAAGAGAAGTGTTTGAATACTGGATGGACTGTGGTAGACGTGTGTGCTCCCACACCAAGCTCAGAATGAGAGAATGGTTTTATAAGAAATAATTTGACTGAAAGATTTTTTTTTTGCCTACAGAGCCAGCCAAGAAGAGGCATTTTGTCTTATTGACTGACTGACTGAATCCTAATGTTGAAATGCGCATGCGTGAGTAGGAACTTTATTTCACCTTCTGCTGTTAGTTCAGCCATATTTCACAAGGTGGCGCTAATATACTGTCTATGGTTAGTTCAGCCATAATTCACATATCACTTTTCGAGTAGGATATTCAGCGTGAACCGTGGCTTTGTTCGTAGGCGTGTCAAGGTTCAGAAACTCAAGAAAGGGCTCAGAGCCTCAAACACAGTGTTATTGCCCAGTGGAGCTTTACGGGGTCAGTTACAACATTTCATATAAATAAATAATAGCAAACAAAACAGGAACACTCTCCGTTTGTGTGTGTTTCAGGGGCTGAGTTTGGCTCTGCGTTAGTTATGTTCTCAGCTGTTCACAACAGGATGGCTCGGAACACTGTAATATTTACACACGTTACATCTGACCGAGAGATGAGTGTGTGTCTTTGCCTGAAATATTGTAAAGGGAAGTGGTGGGGATGCATTTTGTGGCGTGTGTTTATAAAACTGCATGTAGCTGCGTACAACCACATTAAATTTCACAGGTTTTAACCTGTTAAACTGAATAAATAAGTAATTGTAATTCTTAAAATCAACAAAGTGTTCTTGATCTTCTTTGTTCTTTGGTGGTAGATCATCTGGTATTTGGTTTTAAATAAAATGAACAAGAAAAACACTGATGCTGGTGACACTGGTGTTATATATTATGAACAAATCTTTCTGCTCCTTTTTTTCATTTATGCATTCGTAAGTCCTGTCCTCCATGTTTTTTCTGTACAACACAGTCACATAATAAAAACCACATGTAAACAAAGACATTGATATGAAGCATCAAAGTTTCTCCAGACCTTCCAGTGACAAGGCTATGTATTTTGGGCTTTCCTGTTTTTGAAATGCCAGAAAAACCTCTGTGACAATGGCTATATGGCTAATAGTGGTCCAGCTAATCTAGGCTTATCTAGTTTCTCTTTGCTCTTGTTCTTTTGATTTCTCCTTGACTTAAAGTAGACTAAATATTTGTGACTTGACTTTCTTTGAGTACATGAAAGTACCTGCTTAACTTGCATTGGACTTGCATTAGTCTACACTTGAATAAAAAAATAAAATGAATAAAATACATATATCCTAAGTGTTTAATTGGGTCTATTTTATGTTTTTGTCTACTAAAAAATGGTTTCTTACACTCCTCCATAAGTTATATAGTACAGTTTTTGCAGTGCTATGCCCAGAGTAGCAACAACAGAGGCACTATTCTCCCTATTACAGGAATGATGATTTTGAAGCTGTAATTTATGGTAAATATATTACCAAGCTGGTTACCTAGAAAAGACTAAAAGCTAATCTCATCTAGATAATATAACTGTGCCTTTGGCATATAACTGTGTATGATGTATAACCTACCCACAACAATAGGCAGCACCTTCATGGCTTTGCGTTCTCTGCCGCTCACCCTACTGCTCTTGCTGTGTCTCCGTGCCCTGCGAGCTTCATGGTGCTTCCCCAGGCCATTCTCTCGTATGCTCCCTCCCTCAGTGGCCCTCTCTGCATTCTCTGCATCCGATACACTGTCCATCTGTGTTGTCATGGGGTCGCTGTCAGCTGCTGGGCTCTGCCCCTCTGGCAGCTCATCTGGACTCAAGTTAATTGGACTGGTAGGGGAGAGTGGGCTGGTGGGCACAGCAGAGAGCGAGGTGGGGCTGAGTCCTCCAGGCATGAGGTATACCACCTTCTCCCTGGCCCTGCCCTTTTCCCTCTGAAGCGCTGCCCCCAGTCTCAGGGATAGACTGCGGCGGCCCCCAGAGGCCCGGCTGAGACGTGAACGACCCCGGCCCGAGCTCCAGCGTTTCAGACCCCTGAACATCCAGTAATACAGCAGAAGCATTACTGGGCAGGGCACGAAGAAAGAGCATACAGATGAGTAAACTACAAATTTGTTGTCTTCTAGCTTGCACACGTGACTGTTCCTGTTGGGCACTTGGTTGAGGCCAAAGATAACAGGACTTGCCACACCCAGTGACAGCACCCATGTGGCTGTGATCAGGGCCAGTTGACGGACGCTGAACTGGTTCCGGTTGTATTTCAGAGGGACAACCACTGCTATGTACCTGCATCATAAAGATAGTTCAGATGAGGTACGTTAAGACAAGCAAAATAAGAATGAAACGTTTATAGAAAATTGTCAAAAATGTATACAAGATTCATATCACCCTGTTTTGCTAGTGGATTAGCAGCTGTTACATCATCCAGGTGGATGCTGCACATTGATGGTGGTTGAAGAGACTTAAAGAAGAATGTTCCAAAATCGTAAAGTGTTTTGGGTGTCTAGAAAATCACTATATACACGTAGCTTTTACTAATTTTTCATTCATCTGGAGTAAATATTCCCTAGAAATACATAGGCTGATTGTCTGGCAGGAGGAAAAGGAACAAGCTACTTAATAAGCTTTATTTCAGGAGAAATTTGGGTTGAGGACATGTCCACATCTTTTTGGCTAATGTTAGCTGTGGATGCACCCTAACCTTTAATGTTAAAATAAGTAGGAAATAGCCTGTGTTCTCTTTTAAACTGTTATGAGTAGTATCACTGTTGGATTGACAATAGTCCAACAACCAAAGATATCCAGCCAACAGTGTCCTGTGTCCACTGATGAAAAAACAAAGGATTTTTCATTTAGAAGTTGAACCAATGAGGTAAGTGTGTCAATTAGAGTGGACAGTGAATGGATACAGTGTTTAAAATCTCCAGAGACATTGCTTTGTTTGATCCACTTGTAACAGTCAAACACACAGTAACACAACACCAGTGTCACTACCGAATTTAAAATGATGATGTGCTGTGTCCTTGTTTTTCATTTACCTACACCAAATTTTGTCTGCACAGATGAAGGCTTATTTTTACCATCTATATCATTTTTTTTTGCACCAGCATCAGCAGCAGTATATCAAACAACCACCCACTATTTTAAGGACATTTTATTTATTTATGAGTGTTGGTTAAGTGTAGGATTCATTTGCCTTGGGAATATCAATGTTTGAAGCTGAATATATTTTTACATATTGAAATTTCCTCATTCGTATTTGCACTGATATGTAATTTAATGTTCTCCTTGTTACCCTGTAAGAATATATGAATCCTACCATTAAATCCCAGAGACATGCAGAGACTAGTAAATATTTAATGCATCCAGCAAAGCCTGTTTTTGTAGTATATCCATGCCCCAGGAGCTCTTGAAGTGGTAAAATGTTGTTTACTGCCTGTGTGGCGGCAGAGTGCTTGGTTTGGGGTTGTTCTTGCTGGGTGGATTCATTAGAGGAGTTTAGCTTCATGCTGAGCTCAGGAGGGAGCCCCAGTGTGCAGTGGCCACATTTAACTACTGACTTCTGATTCACTGTCTTAGCTCACTGTAGGGCAGAAGAGAGGCCACCAAGCAAATGCTGAATGTGCATGAAATTAATATTTTATTCAGATGTAGAAAGTGTCTCATCAGTTTGTTGTTTACTGTGTTATTTTAGTCCTCTGAACTCAATATACCACTGTTTCAAAACTGACACACATTTGACACAAGAACAATTTCTTCCCATTTCCAGTGCTAGCACTCTGAAGGTAAGAAAGAACATCTTTACACCTTTCAGAACATTTTATTTTGCTTGTTATTTTAAAGGAAGAGAAGCTAAAATTAAATAAGTATAAAACATTATACACTCTCAGAGAAAAGGTACAGTTTGGTACATAATTTGTCAGTCAGAAGGAGAGGTGAATATTTGTAAGATTTCATTATTCATTCATTATCTGTAACCACTTGTCAAGTTCAGGGTCGCGGTGGGCCACCAGAATCCAGAGCCCACCTGGAATCATTAGGGAAAAGGCGGGAATACACCCTGGAGGGGGCGCCAGTCCTTCACAGGGCAACACACACTCACACTTTTGAGTCACCAATCCACCTACCAATGTGTGTTTTGGGACTGTGGGGGGAAACTGGAGCTCCCGGAGGAAACCCACGCAAACACGGGGAGAACACACCAAACTCCTCACAGACAGTCACTTGGAGCGGGAATCGAACCCACAACCTCCAGATCCCTGGAGCTGTGTGACTGCAACATTGCCTACTGCACCACCGTGCAAGTCCTGGAGATTACATGGGGTGTATATAATCAACATTATTATAAAATCTATAATTATGATAGAATATGCTACAGTTATGTTTCATAACTGAAGGTACAGAAATGTACCTGTGAGGATACCACCAGGGACCAGGGAATAAAGCGATAGAGCTTATAAAGGGGAACACTTTAAGAACAACTGTGAGCACTGTCACATGACAAAATCAAGGTTCATAGGTCAGGGGCATGGCAAGATTTCCCAAAAGCATCTAAGAAAAAAGATTTTTAAGTGGTAGAGTGAGCATCACACTAAACTCTCTCTCTCTCTCTCTCTCTCTCTCTCTCTCTCTCCCTGTTAAGATGATCTTAACACTAAAATATTATTTTGCAGAAAAATGACACATAGCTAACAAAATGAAACACGTGACAAACCATAGCACAAGAAATGGACACAATAAAACAGAGGAGAACAACAGACACAGATCATGATAAATGATTGGGGAGTAATATGTTAAATTAAAAAAAGATGTTAAATTGAAAAATGTATGGTAATTCCCATCAACAAGCAATAAAAATGCATAAGGCTTTCATATTACATTATGAATTGTGTGGGCCCAGAAGGAGCTGGATAACATTGTTGGATAACTGATATGAATTACTAGGCAAAAGCTTTCTGTCATGTTGATATCTTGTATGAGTTGTATATTACATACCACAACAACAGCATCACTCCTTGGCTTTAGGGTGTGTGTGTGTGTGTGTGCGCTCGAATTTTTTTAATCTGTTCTGAAAGACCACATTATTAATTAATCAAAAATCAATATATAAAATCAAGCCCACTTTATACTTCTCTAGCTGATTCTTTGCACTGGCTTAGTGTTATTAGACTCATGTGAAACTGCTCTATATGGAAGCAAATCTGTCTCATCAGACGAAATCTGAAATATTATCACCTTTGAATTTGTAGCACTGTTTTATTTTTTATTTTTTTGCTCTGAAATTATTATGCATCTGAATTTTGCTGCTTTTGAACTTAAGTCTTCAGATTTACACCTCAGAATATTTTGCTTCAAAATTATGCATCTGAATATAATTGCTCTTGAATAGAACTCGTGATTTTTCAAGAACACGTTTTAACTGTTATTATTATTCAAGGCGATTTGTGTCTCACAAATCTGAAAGGCTCACTGAAGACACAATATAACTGACTAATGATATCCTGAATATGAAGAAATCTTACAGTGGAAATTTTTTGTAATGGCCCTGTGAACATAGCATAGCGAAGTTGCAACTTCGAAATATATTGTTTGAATTTTTTAATCTGAATTTATTAACCTTGATGTATTTAAATGAAACAAAATATTCAGAGGTGTAAATCTGAAGACTTAAATTCATTAATTAATTCATTATCTGTAACCACTTATCCAGTTCAGGGTTGTGGTGGGTCCAGAGCCTACCTGGAATCACTGGGCGCAAGGAGGGAATACACCCTGGAGGGGGCGATTTAAATTCAAAAGCAGCAAAATTCAAATGTATAATTTCAGTGCAAAGGTGGTAATATTTCAAAGTCTGATGAGACAGATTTGCTTTCATAGATCTATAGCATCTTGCTTCATTTCAGTGTTTTCAATGTAGAATCATGCATGAGCAGTTGACCGTGTTTCAGTAATGAGTGCATCTTTACGGTTGTATGTGTTGTCTACGAATGTTTGGATATATGTTGCTTTTATGTGTACATGTGCCACATGTGAGCATCAGTTGGTGTTAATATTTTCTCACCTGTCAACACTGATAGCGCACAGATTTAGGATAGAAGCAGTGCAGAGCATCACGTCCATGGTCATCAAGGCATCACAAATATACATGCTCAGAGTCCACTTTCCTCCAAGAAACTAAAATACATACATTGATTAATAAAGCTTGCTTCATAACTGCCTGTTGTGAGCCATATGTGTTAAAGCACTGTACATGTTCAGTGCTACTAAACATGAAGAACGAATATATAGATATTTAGCTCATGAAAAAAAAAAAAAATCATAATAGTAAATATGAGACTATTAAAATTATGAGACATAAAATGGAAAATTTTCCAAAGTATAGTCAACAATAACTTTGTCTAAATGTGATGAAAGTCCTTAAAAATCACCTCAATATGTTTCAGACAGACACTTGGACAGTTAGACTTCACGATATAACATAACCATAGCCTAATCATGTACACTTACACCTGCCCTCTGTGTAATTTGAAAGTTTGAACACACTATCGGAATGCATCTCAGGTAATCTTCAAAAAGTTGTTTGAGAGAATGATAAACAGTATTATAATATGGAGTCATAGAAATGGGGCTTATGCTTTATTTTTATTTCTGACAAATTATTCCCAATTTCAAGCTCTCCCCCAATGACACAAAGCTACTAAGCTAAAAGAGGGTGAGCATCCGCTTTATCTCAGACATGTGAAGCCAGTCACAGCATCTTTTCAAACTCCTGCTAAAACAGCATAATTGGACAGCTCGATACACTCAGAGAGGAATTTTGTTTGTAAGGTTAAAAAAAAGTGAAAAACAGTATGGGCACAATTTTGATACTGGGCCCAGAGTCCTACACCTAGGTGGAATTAACCTCATGGATTTCTTGTGCTCACCTCAGAGTACACATACAGTGGCAGGACTAGAACTGCCAGCAGCAGGTCGGCTACAGCCAAGCTCACAATGAAATAGTTGGTGGCAGTTTTGAGTGACCTCTCGGTCAGCACGCTGAGGCACACCAGCACATTGCCCAGGATAATGATGAGGATGAGGGGCACGCCACCCACCAAAGCCAGGTAGTTGTACTGTTCTTGGGCCTCTTCTGGCCCATCACCGGGCGTCACATTGCTGGCCATTGTGCCCCCAGATTGTGACACAGGCCTGTAGTCAACATCTGTGGGAAAAATATGCTGAATTATGAAGCTGTTTGTAATCTGCTTGGTTTTTTACATCTGCAAGTGTAGATGTATGTTTGTTGGTATAGTAGTATTAATGGGGCTGGCTGTACTTGCAAAGTGTTGAACATTGTAAAGTGAATAGAGACTACAAGGTATAATGTGTTTCTGCTAAAGTAACAAGTATCTGTATAGTCTGTGTTACATAAAGTAATATTACGGCAGACTACATAAATGTGAACCAACAGGTTCATCCTAACATGAATATGATGATATCATAGACCTAGAGATGATGATCATAGATGACATCTCTTGTTCCCACGCTCCCAGATGCACAGATGTGTTTCCATATGTATACCTTGAGAAAGTCCCATAGAGCTCTGTGCTGTTTGCGCTGTGGTTGATGTTGTCAGCATGCACAAGGCTCGTGTTCTGCCTGCGTGCTTCTATAAACAGGGTTGTGTCGTCAGTGCACGAGGCTGCCATTCTCACACTTCACTTCTGGAAGCACACACACCTGTGTGAAGAAGAGAGGGTGATAATTGCAAGACTGTCTCCACCCTGCACAGGCAAAATCTGCATCACTGACATCATGTGTGAAATCAAGGCTTAAAGAGAACTGTGAAGAGTATGTGTGTTCCGCTTGCTGTTTTTGGAAAAGTTTGATAGTTGCTCACTCCAAACTTCTAGCTCAACACCACAGTGTCACAATCATGCTGTGAGAGTCATCACCGGTCACACTACAAAAAATAGGGTGTTGAAAAATAGAGTTACACTTTATTGGGTACGATACTGAGTCACTCACATTCATGAAGGAACTGAAGTAGGGAAGTGAAGGTTGCAATACATTGTGGCTTTTGTTTAATAGTTTAAATTATACTTTTTTTTCTATAAAGAAGCATTTATGATAAAGATAAAACCAAAAAGTTCTGTTTCCACACACTAATGTGGAACAGTTGGGCATAATCACAAGTGCTGAGATAAACGTGCCAGAGTGGTCAGTTATGACAGTTGCTAAAAGGCAACTTGTGTTAAACCACACACACAGTTTACAGGACCTCCATGAAAAAAAGCATGAAATGAGAAAGGATGGATGCTTTGGAGCAGCATTCTTAATAATTAAGTTCTACAAAGGCTACAGAGTTCTTTGAGCAATCCCCATTTTTGCTAATTCGTTTAAAAATGGGTAAAAAAAAAACCTTAAGATCATGTGATGGATTGTTAAATCGTAGAATGTTCTTCACACACACACACACACACACACACACACACATCTCTTAAACCAGTGGTCACTAACCTTTTCATGTATAAGATTACCTTTGAAATCTGAACAAATGAAAGACCTACCAGGCTTAGCTAATTACAATAACAAATCTTAATATGTCCCCATCACCTCCAGCAACACGAAACTGTTTACTTACTTGCTGCTAACTTACTGACTTTTGGCTATGAATGTGTTTATTGAGATGCCTGAGGCTGTACACTGTCTGCACGTGCTTTTTAAACAGGTTTTCTTACATGTTGTGCTACCTATTAATACCTATCCTAGCTAGCAGCTCTGCGCATGCTCAGATAAAACAAATAAATTTGTTTTCCTTGAGTGCATTATTCAACCTTAATTTACTGTTATGTTCTTCAGTGTTCCAAAAATATTCATGCTGAATTAAATGTGAAAATCTTTAAAACAGTATATTATCACAGTATCTTTTTAGATTTATTTGAATTGTATTTATTTTTGCCTACTTATAACTCCTGCTTATACTTTTGTTGGGAGCATTTTCTGATATATATCATTTAGCCTATCAAAATATCCCACCTAATCTTTTATTTATTTGGCTGTACATATAAAATTACACTATGGTAGCACAACTCGACCATGTATAATATCTCCCATTTTGAAACCACAACTGTCAGTACTACATGTGATAAACTGGCATAGTGTCCAGGATGTGTGAATGAATTAATAAATTAAATTAAAAACAACATGGCCCTTATAAATGGTACAGACACAATATAAGATTTGATACAAGTTTTTCTTCCAGCAGCTTTTAGGGTTTTTTTTCAGTTTGTAATATTGCATTTGTAGCTATTGTGGTTGTCTGTGTTTAATGAGGCTTAAGCCTGTTCTCATTTACTATTGTTGTTATTGATCTGAGTCAGTTGGTATTTGAAATGAAAGGTCTTGATGGTTTATCCAGAAATAGCATTGTTATGATAAGCCCCTGAAGTGGCTATGTGTTTCCTGTGAGGGATCAGAAGATGCTGGTCTTCCATGAGAGCGCACCAAGGCACCGTTTGAAATTCTCGCTTCCCTTTCTACTACAGGTGTGGGTTGCCATGACACCCAGCGGTGTGCGTAGTGGAATAAATAGAGGCACTTGTCGACATGCACATAAATAAAAACCCAGACACACTGTTTCCCTGCACTTCACATGAGCGCCACCCACTTCTTTTTCCTCCTAATCAAAAGATATAATTGAAAGAAGTTCCTTCTCCCCTGTTTCTGTCTACATTTACAAGGAATAGGATCATCTTATGTCTCTGCATTTTTTTGCTCTCACTCACTCACTCCTCTCTTTTTATATCACTTTCTTGCTGTTCACTCTTTCTTTCTTGTGCTTCTTACTTTTTTACTTCCTTTCTTTATCTTCTGCTGTCTCTTAATGTTTTGCTCCCTCTGTCTGCCTCTCTCCCCATTTGCCTTTGTTTCTCTCTCTCTCTGTTGTCTCTCTGTTGCTTTTTCTTTCTTTACTGTTATCTTTCACTTTTATTCTGTTTTATGTAGTTTCCTTTCTCTTCATTTTATCATTTATCTCTTTTTTACTCTTTGCCTGTCTCATACCTTGCCCTCCCTCGTGCTCTCTCTCTGAATTGCTTTTCTTTTCTTTCCATGTGTCTTTCTTACCCTCTGCTCTTGCTTTTTGTTTCATTCATCTCTGTCTCTCTCCTTCTCTTCCTTTCTTCTAGCTAAATGTCAATTTTTTTGTTGGTATATTATGAGCATGAGTTACTTTTGAATGTAGCTGTTTTAAATGTCTCTCTCATTGTTGCTTTTAATTGCTTGCCTCTTTTACACTGTTTTATGCTGTTTACACTCCTCTTTATGGCTCTTTCTGCCTGTTTAAATGTGTAGATTTTACTTGAAATTTAAAAGCTGTCTGCAAAGCATCTGTTTAATCCCCCGCTGTCTGAACACACACACACAGACACACATTTCCCCCACAATGTGTCCCTGGCATCCGTCGGTCGGGTAATCCATCTGTACGACTCTTGTACCCAGCGTTCCGCTGTAAATGTCACCCGGAGCGGGATCGCAGCTTAACGGGAGCAATGGGAAAGAGATGTATGAGAACGGTGAACAATATACATAAAAATTGGCTGAGATATTTATTAGGGTTAAGACATCTGAAACTACTAATTTTCTAATTAATTTTACTAACAAAAAAACTAATCATCACTCTAACCAGATCTTTCCCCTCAAAGGTAAACAAGGACATTGGTTTATATCCAGTTTCCAGAACGCTATGAAAATAATCATGTTAATAAACTCAGAAATATCACGCTGGCAACATAAGCCACAAATGTTACAAGTCATTGCCTTCCCCCACCTTCACGCATGAAGGCTTTCTCATTGTGTTCACTCCAACGTCTGCTCTCTGATTAGAGATGCTATGTTCACATTACACACTGATGAAAAACATTCTACTGGCTATATGTTGGGCTGAAATTGGGTTCATTTCTTCTGTTAACAACAAGATCTCAAAAAATGTTTAAATTGTTTACAAAAAGAGCATAGATATTCATAACACTTACGTTTCGCTTCATCAGAAGTCATAATGAACGCCCATCCATTGGTGGCAATGTTTCATTAAATACATAAAATCTCTGTTATGTACCCAAAGAACTGGTACGAAGAACATCACAAATCTCTTTGTGAGAGTGTTTCACAAACACAAATCACAGCCATTTAAAATCTACAGATAGGTCTTTGGTTAAGTCTAAATTTAGGATAATGTTAAGGTTAAGGTTAGGATGATTTTTCACACTGGGTATCCAGAAACTTACATGAACATCCAAAAGTATATTTAGTAAGTTTACATATTTTTATGAAGATCAAATATATTTTGTGCACATCCTGTTATGTATGAAATTACCAGACCAGTCTGCATGGTACCCTTTGGAGGGATGTGACTCTTTATATGCAATTGTATGCAGAGGTTCTAGCTAGTTGTATGTACATTTATTATTTTAACATTTATTTTCACTCGGTTGTTAAAGCTAGGAGCTAGGAACCACCTTTTTGATATTATAATAATAGTTTCTGCTAGTCCTGTTAAATTCAGTCATTGATGTATCTAGGACTTTTTGAAGGCCTGCAGTGTATGTTTTTCCCATAAAACAGGAAAATCCAAACATGACTTCTTGATTTCTAATTTTATTAGTGGTTAATCTGACCCCAGACCACAACCATATATTGGTCCACTGGCGTAAAAAGTTTGGCACACCACAGAGTGTAGACTACTGCTGTTCCAACATCAGACCATTCAGGACACCATCCTGTACAGGATATAACAAATTTTCAAATTAGTATACTAATCACCTCAATTCACAGTGATTTTTATTCTGGAAAACAAACTAATTCAAATATTATCAACAACTATGAGAGATTTAACAATGAGTATAAGCCTGATATAAAATGACTATGCTGAAAATGTTGACACTGTGCTGGATAAAATGATTTACTAAACTTATTAATAAAGAATAACAAATTAACCTATAAAAAATAGCAAATTGGATTGTGAAAACGCTATGCAAAACACTAGTGGACCTCCAGCTTTGCCCTCAGTGGGCCAACAGTGGTCCACCGTCTCCTTGCTATCAGGGATATTAGCAGCCCTGTTCAGCTCCTGAAGTCCTAGGTAGGCTGTATGGCCAATTAAGACACCAGGGGCTTCAAGAACAACCACCATAATGCTTAGAGTTTGAATTAAATTTTCTCAAATATATTTGATATTCTTATCAGGGTTATCAAATTTTTATATCATTGATTCAATAATAAATTAATGACATTTTGTCACTGTTTTCCCCGGTCATGTGCTCTTTTAGCACATGGCTATGTTTTGTTTATGTTCTTGTCTCCGCCCTTGTCCCGCCTTTGTTCCGCCTTCTCGTCTGTGTCATGTGTTAACCCGTCCTCCTCGTTATCTGTCCAGGTGCGTCTCGTCTATGTTGTGTATTTAAGTCCCCTTCCATCACTTCCTGTTGTCGTTCATATTGTATTGTTAGTTTCCTAGTCAAGTCGTGTTTTTGCTATGTTCCGAGTCCTGTCGTGTTGTCTCTTTCCCTCTCCTAGTCTAGTCGTTTCATTTCCTAGTCATGTCGTGTTGTTTCCTTCCTTCCCTGTCTGAAGTAGTTTATAATCCCCGTCTTGTTGTTTTCGTTATAGCTTGTATTTGTTTTGTTATATCTTTTGTTAAAATAAAACTCTCCGAGTTCTAGCAAGTGCGTCCGCCTCTGTCAGTCCGCCCCATGATCCGTGACAATTTTACAGGACTACTGTTTACACTTCCAGTACCAGGGCTCTACAGTGTTTTGAAAAACTGCAAACATTGTCCAGCAAAATTCTAATGAAAAATGTTATCACTTAATAATTACCAGTACCAACAAAACAAAAGCTATACATAAAATGAACAGAACTTACAATATTGTTCTGACCAATTTAGAAAGTCCTATTAAGCCAGAAATAATCAAAATACTGGTTTTGCTCCGTGATCTTTTTTTTTTCTTTCCTGAGCCATGCCCAGCACATGCAAATTCCATGCTTCACCAGCTGCCTAATGGCTGCCAGACTGCAGAAAGAGCCAGAACAGCTACATTCCTCCAGAACAGGAACAATGAAGAGTGATCAAGGTAATTACAGCCCTCCTTCTGTCCCTTGTTACTGTTATTTATAATTATAGCCCTCCTTCTGTCTCTTAATACCACTCTTCCAATCAAAGCACAGCAGGTCTCCGCTTGGCCAGCTTCTCACACACTGCCACTCATTCAGACATAAGACATAGTTCACTTTCAGTGCCCGAAAAGCAAAGTGGCTAAAGACATTCAAGGGTTCAGTTCTGTATTAATGAGACATATTACTGTCAAACCTTCAGCAAAGTACCTCAGTGAATGAAAATGTTGGAGAAATCAGCCGACGTCACATTTTTCCCCATCTCGAGACGATGAAAGAAGTCGAGACAGAAAGTGTTTTTCACCATTAGCCGTTTGATTTATGAGGAAGCGCTGAAGATATTCGACCAAGTCTTGGCCTGTGACATTTCCTTTGTAAGTCTGAATGTCTATTTGAAGATTTATAACAACCTGCCTATTGAGCGGCGCCATCAGGGCTCAGGCAGAGAGGTGGAGAACACATTAGGGACAATGCAGCCTCTGGAGGGAAGCAAGGAAACCATCAGTTTTATAGATTCTTGGGTTGATGGGGGGTGTCTACATGTGAATGTTGGTTTATATGTGTGAGATGTATCCTGATCTTGTGTAAAAATACTGAATTGTGTATTATGTCATGTCTTTGTGGGCATTTTCTTCATTCCTACTTAATGAATTCTCATTGAGGAAGGAGATAAGACCTGTTTAAATATAATATGTGTGTGTGTTTAAATGTGTGTTTAAATATAATATACTAGGAATATATTATATATTGGTTCTGGGCGGCACGGTGGCGCAGCAGGTAGTGTCGCAGTCACACAGCTCCAGGGACCTGGAGGTTGTGGGTTCAATTCCCGCTCCAGGTGACTGTCTGTGAGGAGTTGGTGTGGGTTTCCTCCGGGTGCTCCGGTTTCCTCCCACAGTCCAAAAACACACGTTGGTAGGTGGATTGGCGACTCAAAAGTGTCCGTAGGTGTGAATGTGTGTGTGTGTGTCTCTGTTGCCCTGTGAAGGACTGGCGCCCCCTCCAGGGTGTATTCCCACCTTGCGCCCAATGATTCCAGGTAGGCTCTGGACCCACCGCGACCTTGAATTGGATAAGTGGTTACAGATAATGAATGAATGAATAATACTGGTTCTAGAAAAGTTTTGCAACACTGGAAAAAAAGGACCTATACACACAGACCAAAAGAAAACGGTTACGAAAATGATGTTATGGCTGATCAATTCATATGTCTTACAAGATTCTGTACTAGTGCAAAGGTTAGAATTTTACACTACTAATAACATAGACAGATAGAGTAGCACATGATGTGTGACAATATGATTGGTTATGAAGTGGTTGGTATCTTGGACTGATAAAGTGAGTTATATTTTATTGCATGTGCAGTTCTTGCTACAGAAAACAGGCAAACGGAAATAGTGCCTAGTGCCTTTTGAAGAAACTCATGAATACAGATAAACCCAGCAAGCAATTTCACAAGCTACTGACATGGAGAGAAGCAAACAGAGAATGAAAAAAATTCTTTGTAGAAGAACTACAAGCTCTGGCAGAGCCACTGAACGACATGCATTTTGAGAGGTCTCCTGACGAAGATAAACAGAACGGCTTTAGAATAGATTCTTGGAGGGTTGAGCATTTGATGGCATTCAGTCACAAGAGCATTAGTGAGGTCAGGTACTGATGTTGAATGATAAGTTGAGAATCATAATCACCACCCCAACTCATTTCAAATATTTTGAATGATACTCAGTTGTTTCAGCCTCAGTTTCACTGATCCCAGGTGCTTGGGGTATTCATACTCCTTTAACCTGCACTTGGCGTAGGGTATAATTACATTAAACTTGTTTGCCACTGCTCCAGTTTGTCCCTGAAAAATGTGTTTTTAGAGCTTATACAAGGTGAATATCCGTGTCCACGGTGGGTGCAGGTTATAGTAGCTGAATTCACTCATTATTAGGGATGTCTGAAAACTTTGGATGTTTAGTTTATCATTAAGCAAAGAGGTACAGGACAGACAAAGGAGAGATGACAGTTTAGCTGCAGGCCAGCTTTGGCATTAATATCTTGGTAAACCTGAGCAAAATGTGTCTACTGAGCTCCTCAGTAAAACTATTACTGTGTGTTTAGAAACCCAAACAGCAAGTGCCTTAAGCAACATGGTGTTTGTCTTTCCATGTGATTTTGTTGTTGTCAAAGAGAAACTACGCATTTATTAAATCTATGGGATATAAGCTAGATCTGAAAAGACAGGTTTCCTTTTCATTGCAAACATTAAAGAGAACAATGTTTTGATATCCTCTGAATATTCTTTTTAAATGATTACTGCCATGTCTTCTGCCACACCTTCTCACTGAGAGCACTGAGGACATTTTTAAAGTAATTGCATCTCCTTCTCCTTGGTGTTAAAAACACATTTTTCAGGTTCCCAGAGACAGAGCAGGTTAGCACATTTCATCCCTATTTTAGCAGGTCATTTTATGGCCAACCATTTGTGGACACAACTTTTTTCCAAGCATTAAGGATATTTATAGACAGTTGTCCCACACGTTGCTGCAGTAACAGCCTCTATTTGTCTAGGAAGGTTTTAAAAAAACATGTCGAACATTGTTTGAGAATTTGAACTTATTTTGAGTTTGAGAATTTGAATTATTCAAGCACAAGGGCATTTGTGAGATCACACGTCACTGTTTCACTATTTTCACACAAAAAAAACTGTTTCACTGCTCCACATCCTAGTGCTAGGATGCTTTATACCCCTCTAGCTGACAAATGTTATTGAGCATGCTGAACATAGGCTTATGTACTCCAGAACTTTCCAAATGTTTCCATGCTTTTCTATGGAGATTATGCAAGTTGTGCACTCACATTTGAATGTCTGTGTCCACAGTGGGTGCACTTTAATTCAAACATTTTAAGTGATGTCTACAGACCCATTTGATTGATGTAATAGATCATGAGTGTTTAAAGGAGGTGAACGATTTCTATAGCCTATGTGTGTAACGTGTTTGAGCAATTATATGTATTTAGTGTCACATCCTAAAAGCTCAGTGTCAGAGGTTATTGAAAGGCATTCGCAGCTTGATCCGACAAAGCTTTCCTTTTACATTTCTAAATAAGCCTTGAGAAGAATTGCACTTCATTCACTTTCACGCTCACACATAGATGTAGGCTGACATCAATATGATCCATGATTAGCTCATTCTCTATCTTTCAGTCAAAGCAAACTGCCTTGCTTTGGCATTGATCGCACCATGTCTAAGACCGGTCTGTGGCGTCTGCTTTTCAGGTCATTTATTAGCATTCAGAACACATTCAGATTCCATGATAAACAGGATTAATGCAGTAGTGTGTGCACAGAGACATAAAGTGGAGTAAGGTTCTTATCCAAAGCAACATACAATTCAGATTACAGATTTTACAGAGGTAGGCAACTGTAGTGTTAACAGTGTTGCCCAAGCACTCATTGTTTTAGTGTGGATTGCTTAGCCGAGCAGAAAAATTAAACGTTATTCTGTTTAGACGGCAGTGTAGATTTCAATGAGATATTGAATATATATTATTTTGCACCAGTGAAGGTACATTTCAAGACAATAAACTCATCCAGATTCTCTGCTCTAGAAGGGCCCTACATAGAAAAAACAAATAGTAAACTAAGTAGAGGGAACAGAGTGTGAACTGGGGGGGCTGGGCTTATCAAAAGCAGAGATGACAGTGAGGACAGGAAAAGTGATAAGATAAGTGAGAAAATGGAGCTAGCTGGAAGCTGGTAGTAAGTTTGTAGCTATTTCTGCACACCCATTAACTATGACATTTGTGCCTTCATCTGTTTTGAGGGCTTAGTGTTTATGCTGTTTGTGTATGTAATCATCTCTTCTTTTTTAAATGTGTGAGACATACCACAGGCTTTGTTTGTGATGTGTCTCTCAGGCTCTGCATTTCAAACTCAGAAAAAAAAAATCACTGCCAGCAAACTATCTCCAGTAAATGTTCCTAAATGATTTTTGGTTGTACATAATATCCTAGGGATAACAAATTGTTTAGAACATGGGTCACCAATCTTATCCACAAAGGGCCGGTGTGGCTGCAGGTTTTCATTCCAGTTAAGCAGAGCACACTTGATTCTACTTGTTTAATCAACTAGTCTCCTCTCTAAACAGTTAAAAAGTGAGCTTCTGTTTAGTTGCAACGAAAACCTGGAGCCATACTGGTCCTTTGTGGATAAGATTGGTGACCCCTGGTCTAGAACATTTACATTTTATGTAGGCAAATTAATTTGGAGATTAGGAATTGTACCAACCCACAAACTGTGAAATAAAACAACACAGTAAGGTTTTTTGTGTTTTCTGACTATGTCAGAAATCAGAAAATGGATAAGTCTTTCTGTTTTGGTTCTATGCTGCATCATATAATGTGTTGAGACTTTAGAATTGTCCCTCCTCCCCATCTGAGCCTCTCCAATCACAGCACTGGACTCATGTTTATGTCCCAGAGGAAAGAAAAATTAAAAAGGGGATCTCATTAATAGCTCAGTAGTTTCTCATGTATAGCAATGAGATCAGAGGGAAAGACAAATGAGACTTTCGTGAGAGTCTCCTGCTGTTCAAAAAGATCTCAGTGATCTCGCAGGAGTTTTAGTGGCAATCTCACTAAAGTCACAACCTGCTCAGATTTGAGAGATGAACTACTCACTCCTTTATTTCTCATGTCTCATATCTCCGTTTTGTCTCATCCT
Source organism: Hoplias malabaricus (assembly GCF_029633855.1). NCBI lineage: Eukaryota > Metazoa > Chordata > Actinopteri > Characiformes > Erythrinidae > Hoplias > Hoplias malabaricus. The sequence continues at coordinate 42,673,306 of NC_089803.1, forward strand.
TTTTCTCCTAAGGAAATCAAGGAGAATTTTGTCTCCTGAGACATTACAGAGCAGTTTATGAGCAATACATTTTTCCTCTGGGGTGAGAGTGCCAAAACGGAAAGTGCTAAATGGAGCAGAAACCACACAATGAGCATGGAGATGTTCAAGGAGAACTGATTAAATATGGCAAAACCAAGTTTGAGGGGAAAGAGAACCAAGCTACTGCTTTTGGCTCCTGAGATCTTGCACTAAACTGAACTGAGGCTGAGTTCTCATTTATAGGAACAGGTATTGATACTGGTCATTCTGAACACACTGGTGCTGTGGTGTTTGACCTTTGTGGCATTTTGACCAAAACCTGTCACAGATGTTTCAGTAAGACTCACAGAGTGGTGGACAGACACCTCTGCTCTACTGGAGCAGCAGGGGTTTAAGTGTTTTGCTCAAGGGTATTTCAGCTGTGATGCTGAAGTTTGAGAAAGTACTGATCCTTCACTTTTAACAATTGTATAAAAACAATTGAGCCTATATATATATATTTTTTTTTATTTTTTTTTTTCTTTATATCCAGAGAAAGGGATTTTTGGATTAGTTGTGTGTGATTAAGTAGTTGAATGTGGATATAGTTTGTGGGGTTTGGGAGAAGTTTGGGCATTCTGATATTTGAAACGATAAAACAAGTCTACGAAAGTATGTAAAACGTATGCAGAGCAACAGATATACTGTAGATTTTAATTGAAGAACCACAAAGTATACCTCTATGAAACATGAAACTGATGAATCATAAAAGTGCCCTTTGAATTTCTATATACTGGTAAAGGCATACGTGAACATTTTTGTCACACGGACGTGGCAAAAAATGCCAGATAGATAAAGAAATGGAATTCTGGTCTCCAATGTTGTCTCTCTTTCTCCCTAAGCATTTCCCGATGGCTATAACAAGTGCACCTGCTGTGAGGCTGTTAGTGATGTCCGTCTGACTGCCCCTTAACTTAGTGGCTTCACGTATACACACAACCACGCATATTCAGTGGCACAGCCAGTTGCTAAATGAAGTGCCCTGCTGAAGCGTGGTCTCAAAGAAGCACTTACTGAGGAGAAAGCCCTTTCACAGGCTCTACATTTGAATCCTCCTCTCTGCTTCTGAACTCTGGCGTCCTACAGCAAAAACTACTTTTGAATTACAAGCAAACTTGTAAAGCGAGTCTCCGGAGTCTCTTCCACAGGGAAAGCGCCAATTGTACCAAGGTGTGCGTAGGTGTAAACTGTTATGACATAGTTATTTTTCCCTATTTTTTTCCTTCTCTTTCTATTGTTGTCTGACTTCACAGACAGGCAGCCCAGCAATACGGCAATGCCAGCCCATCTACGACTGCGTGAATGTGGAGGATGGGTTTGACAGGTTTAACCCTGGGGATCGACTGTATGCCTGAAATAGCATGTTTGCTAGCACCTCCCTGACACCCAAGCCCCTCTACTCTCAGCAGCTTTCAAAATACGAAGTAATTGTCTTCATCACACCAAACGATGAAAAGTGTCAGGATGTAAGGTGGAAGGACGTGCCCACCCAAGGCCTCAAAACCATAGCAACCTGTGGACCACACTGCCAGATGGCCATAAGGCTTAGCGACAGTGTTTCTCACACTCTCTGCCAGGAGGGCAGTAATTGCCCTGCATGGTGGTATGAGGAGTGTAAACAAAGGCAAACGAACATCACATGATTCCTCAGAGATGAATCACTATGAAAGGGCTTTTGGAATTGTATATGATGCTGTTAGTGCATGTCATTTGTGATAAAGGTACTTCAGCATGTTTATACACTTACACTAAATCCAGCAATGGACAATTTGCACAAACAGCTTATATAGTCTTCATAGATAACCTTCATTTAAAACTAGCCTTAGGTCACCATGCCCAGGGATGAACTGTGGCCAAAGTGATATAAAGCATTGAGCTGTTAAACAGTGGAAATATGCTCTGGAGTGATGGAGCACCATTAAATTAGTTAAGGATAAGATTAAATTACATTTGTGATCCAGAACTGATCATCCATTATCAGTACCTGCCCTCACTAATGTTTATGTGGCTAAAAGCAGTCAGAACCTCTGTGCAATATTCCTTGTGTAAAGCTTTCCCTGAAGTTTAGAGAGTAAATCAGAGAGAAATTCCCTCTCAATAAACTGATTTCAGAAGAAATGCTATTTGAACAGATATCTACAAAATTCAGGACATTTAATGTATAGGCCTTTATTAAGAAAATCGATGTGTTTGTGTATCTTAATGAAGGGAAAAAACATTGGAATAAACAGAACTGTTTTCGTTATTGTGTACTTTATTTTTCCAAAGATTTTTTTTATGTACCACATTATTGTTGAATTTAAAAAATAAAACTTTTTGTGTGTTCCTGACTTTTCCCAGTTTCATCAAAGCCAATTCCCTGTACACAGCATGTCAGCAGCAGCAGTTTGATGTTTCTGAAGCCTGCTGTGCAGTGGGAAACTGATCCAGCCTTTCTGGCATTCTTTTACCCATTTCAAACGTGTATTCCAGCCGCAGGGCACAGCTGTGCACGCTCTGAGCCTCGCTTTTTTACCTGCTGGGCCTCTCAGGAGCTTATTTATTAGCAATTATTTAGTCATCATAATTTCCCAGTCTCACTTACGTATTAAGCTGAGGTACAGACTCCAAAGCTCATAAGAGCTCTATTAATTAGCAGCCTAATTAGCTGCAAGCTGATAGAATCCATGTGTCACCTTTTATAGGTTTAGCATTGGCACGCCTTCATTATACTTAACAGGGAGCTGCTCTTGTTCAAGGTGGAATGGCTGTCATGCTCTTCAGCAGCCAACACAAGCACCTGTCCGAGCTCCAAACATCAGGCAGCGCTTTTTTGATTCTATTATCTTTTTTTTTTTTTTTTTTTTTTTGGGCCATGTTCATTGCACAAGGTTCTAGATGACTAGTGATTAAATGGCTCTAAATGAAGCCCTCACATCAGCTCGAGCAGATGGGACAACAGCTGCTTGATAAAAAAGAGGACTTAGAGCAATAGAGATATAAAGCAGCTCAGGTCAGTACATGCCCCATGGCAAAGGCCTGTGTGTGGTTAGTGCTGTGCTTCATTATTGGATCAGTGAAACTGGCTTCCAAGACCAATGGTCATCATAAACCTCTAGCAATACACTGCAGATGGCAACATGGGTCTCTGTAATAGGGGAAAACACTGTTTGGTCAAATGCTGAGGTCAGGGGAGTGTGAACTTGCTACATTTGATTGCTCCCATAGTGTGCAGCAAAGTTAACAGGACAAAATAGGGCACATTTGGCCACATCTACTAACAAAAGGATTTTATTCCCCCTGTATTTTGCAAAGTTTAGAAAATCAGTGAGGGCATCTGAAATAACCCTGTGGAATAATGCAGGGACCAAAAACCATTATGTTATTCATTTTTTCTGAAGATAATAACTGAATTAAAATGAATTGATTAATGGAAACATTTGAGAAAAGTTTCAATATATCCAAAAATTGCTGAAACTTTGAAAATGATTGATTTAAAGAAAATGAGACTCCTAATAACCATGCAAAACTGCTAGAACATACAATGTGAGAGGAGAATGCTATGCATTCGAAAAAATTTGTAAATGTCAAGAATGAGACCAAAAAGAAACCAAAAAAAAAAATAATGAATTAACTGGCCAGACCAGAGTCAATGTGTATCAAGTAAAGCAGGAAGTGCAATCAATTCTAAGACATGCTCTTATAGTTTATAAAACAACAACAAAAAAACGCCAAGAGCATGTGTGCAGAAAATTCATATCTGACTGTGCGTATTATATTTAGTTGTTAAGGGTTCTTGTAAAATAATTTTTTTCTGCTTTTATTATATGGTAATGAAATAAATGTAGTGTGGTCCTTTAATTTTGTGCAGAACTGCACGTATTATTTTATTTTTATTGAATTCTTTGTATTCATACTTTGTACAAAATAGCCATCAACAAAATAATCCAAGATTTAAGTATAAGCCTTTAAATAAATTGTCTTTGTAATTAAATCATTGTCCAAAGAAAACCATGTATCTCCAAAAAAGTTACTTTACAGGCAAAGGAAAAACCTTGTTAACTTTCAATGGAATGCAATGTAAAAAGATATTGTTATTAAGTAAATGTGGAGCATTTCTACTGGTCCATTTAACATTACATTTTCACACAGTTTGAAGGACAGCTGCTGTGTTCAAGTGATGCAAACCAAAAGTCAACAAAAATGGACATACATGTCAGACAGCAATTATATTAAGTAGGGTGTGTCCAAACTTTTGACTAACAGTGCATTAAACACTGGACCTGTCCACATGTTACATGTGCAATAATATACATACATACTAATAAATAAATGTGGTGTGGGAGGAAACAGATCAACATTTATGTATAGAAAATGTAATATATAACCAAATGTAGTTGGAAATTCATTTAAGAATTGCAGTCCTTGGAATATGAATGAGAGTGTTTAGAGATGGTAAAAACATTTTCTGCTCTGATTGGTAAAATGCTGATTATTTTGACTTCATTCATATTTATAAGTGTTGGTGTCATCTACATAATTAACAAAGCATTTTTCCAGCTTTGCCTAAAATAGGTAGATGCTAATTAGATCTGACCTTCTAAATGATTGGTCATTTAGATTCAGACGTGCCTTGGATTTGTATTTACAACCATTCAGCCAATACATTGCTTAATTCTTCAAATAAAACGTTCCTAAAAAAAACTTCTTAAATTTCAGTGTAAATCAATGTAAAATGAATGCATTCCAAGCCAATTAAAATCATTTCTATTGTTCATACATTGTAAAGAGCAGCTGCAATTCCAAATTATACCAAAAGCTGACAAATGATTGTTCAGAGAGCATATGAGGCATATAAAAGGCTTAATTCATATAAAAGAATTCAAGACACTCACCATGGATCCGAAAACTTTAAGGTGGAATAGGAGCATCCAGAAAATCCTCAGAAATCTGGTATAAGCCACTCGTTTTCCTAAGTGAGCTTTTAGCCTGGAGGTCAGAGCAGCATGTCCTTCTGCTGCTCCCTCTGTTCTGACCTCTTATCTGGCCACCACTTGACACCTCTCTCTCTGTTCAGCTCTGCTCTTCCCTCCTCTCTCTATCTATCCAGTTCACTGTCTGTCACACACACAGAGGCATGAGGCAGAAAGTTTCCTGAGGCTGCAGGTGTCTCTCCTCTTCTCTCCTCTCTCTCTCTCTCTGTCATCATGCGTTCATTATGTGCTCAGAGGAAAGCAGTGTGGGCTCTCCACCTCCTCTCTCCAGCTGGGCGCAACTCTACCCCCCCCCCATCCCATCCCCCTCTCTGACTCTCTCTCTCTCTCTCTCTCTCTGTCCCTCTCTCTGTCCCTCCCTCACACATACACATTTAATATATTTTCACTCTCTTACCCTTTATATTACTCTGTATCTTTCTCACTCCTATTTTTCTCTCCTCCCTTGTCTTTACTTCTTTTAATTCAGTGTCTTCCTGTCTTTTTTTCTCACTGTTTCTTTTTGTTACCTTTGTCTCTCTGTCACTCTATTACACACACCTTTAATGTTTTCACTCTCTATCCATTATATTATTGTCTTTGCCTGTCTCCTCCACTCTTTCCATCTTTTTTCTCTTCTTCATCCCTCCTTCTCCCTTTCCTTCTATTTTCCTTTGTATCACTTCATCTCTCTACCTCTTTTGATTCAGTGTCTTCCTTTCTGTTTCTTTTGCTGTCTCTCTTCTCTCTTTTTTTCTAACACAGTCTTCCTTTCTGCTCTCAGTTTGCAACCCATTAACATCCCATTCTCGTGTTGCCTCTCACTACACTGTCCCTTTTTCACACTCTTCACTTCAACTCTGCCACCTATGATTTGGCAATATGGTCTGTCCACAGCTAAATGCTTCTTCCGCCCCTTCTCTGGTTCGTGAAAGGCCTTTGACCGAAAACTGACCTACATATGTCCGACTCCAGACCCTTTAGATTCACATCTGCTTTACTAGTATTCATGAGTTCATTAAGCACATAAATCTCAGGCCCTTCTTTATAGCCTCATCAGGAAATATAAAAACCTCCTACTAGAGATTACGCGTGATCAGGCTCATAACTCTGTTCACCTTGCAGCTCTGTTCAGAGCCTCACTTTTATAAGCAAGCATCACTGGAAGGGTCAGGTCAGGAGGACATTCAGTTCTACTATGACCTGTGTGTGTGTGTGTGTATGTATTCACCTCACTGTTCTCAGCTCAGAGGAAGGACAGTTAAATGTACCCCAGCTCTTCTCTGGAGAAACAGCGGTGTTCTGAATTATACTCTGTATTAGTCACCCTTGCGTGAGTGTTACTGCAGAGAGCAGAGGCTGGAGGAGAGGATTCACAGCTACACTCTCATACATATTCATCAGCAACATACATGACCCGCATCGCGTGTGTGCGTGTGCGCACGTGTGAGTGTGTTGTTAAAAATAGACAGAAGAAAAGAGGGACACTTTTTATTGGACATATTAGGGAAATATCCTCAGCGGAGTAAATGATATTTCCTTGTGCACGGTATAATGCGTTGAAAAGTTGAAAGTTGATCCACAGCAAAGCAACTGAGTCAAATGAACATTTACTCAGGAAAAAAAATCCTTAATTAAATTAGACAAAAATACAGTGTAAGCTTGTTGTTGTGATGTTCTTGGGCACAGAAGAATAAAACATATCCTTAAAAAACTCAGCTCTTTCTTTTTCTGGTTGTTCAAAGAGGTGTAGAACACCTTACTAAGGTCACACATTGATTTATTTGTACAGGACCTAGTTCAGTAACCAGGAGGGCTCACTATATATTTGAATGAAATGGTATCTAGAAGCATCCATGATGGCCTGGGGGGTGTATCAGTGGCCACGGCATTTGTGATCTGCAGATATATACAGATACACCATTGATTCGGTGGCTTATATTTTGGCAAGATATATGATGTCACCAACATTCAAAAAGTTTCCTGCCTGTTTACTGGGCACATGACAATAAAACTCTTGAATCTGGAGCTGTCTCATATTGAAAATATATGGCGCATCACAAGGACGAGGATCAGACAATGGCCACGACGGAGTGTTAAGCAGCTGAAGTATTGCATGCAGCAAGAATGGGCAAAAAATCCACTTGCTATAGTGCAACAGCTAGAATCTTCCACAACAAAGCAATCAAAACGTGTTATTAAAATATAGGTGATGTGTCCCAGCTTTTTGAGTGTGTTGCAGGCATACATTTCTTAGATGTAATGACATTAGATGACATTAACAGATGTATGTTTGTCATTGAAATCTCGGAAAATCTTCATCCATTTGTCTGTGAAATAAAGGTTCAAGTAAAGTAACAAATGACTGATTTCAGTTTTGTCATGGCAGAAAGTATCCCAGCATTTCTGAAAATGTGATTTGTATGTTGTCACATGGATTTAAAAATGTTAAATCTGTTCCAAAGCTTTTAGTTGAAAAAATATTATTGTTGACCCTTGAAGACATTGGAAATATGTTGTTCTAGATTAGGTTTCCTCCGGGTGCTCCGGTTTCCTGCCACAGTCCAAAAACACACGTTGATAGGTGGATTGTCAACTCAAAAGTGTCCGTAGGTGTGGGTGTGTGAGTGAATGTGTGTGTGTGTCTGGGTTGCCTTGTGAAAGACTGGCGCCCCATCCAGGGTGTATTCCTGACTTGCGCCCAATGATTCCAGGTAGGCTCTGGACCCACCGCGACCCTGAACCGGATAAGCGGTTACAGATAATGAATGAATGTTCTAGATTAATAATTCAGCCTAAGCATACACATCTGCTAATAGACAAAAAGATTTTTCTTTTTTAATGTGTCCACACCTAAGCTTTTTGGATCAAGGGTGGTTTTCTTTCATGAGTGGTGGTGCGTCCTTATCTCCTAAGGCAGCCAGAGATGTGTGTGGTGGAGCAGGGAGACGATGAGCTTCTCCCTCTGAGCTGTATGGTGCTGCAGGCCATCAATTCCATCTGCAGAGAAGTGCTCCCATGAGCCATGGACTTAGCAGGCAGCTGCCAATAAGACTTACAGAAGCTCCCAGAAAGGAAAAAGGGGGAAACATAACCTTGAGAATATTATGGGGCAGACGAGGTCCCTAAAAACATGGTATTAGAGGGTGCAGCACTCTTACCTCTGTTTACACTAGCAGGTGACAAAGTGACAAGCGTCCAGTCATTTCCTATGAAAGAATGCGATTTGTAACCGTGAATTAGCGACATGCGGCAAGTGACATGGCGACAAGCGACAAATCAAGTTGAGATATTCTAAACTTTATGAAATTAGTTATAACACAGTGAAATGACATTCTAAATGATTGGCTGCAAGAAATGTTTGGACCAATTGTGTTTGGCCAGCTTCTGCTCTCTGAATCGCCCGCCCCCCAAGACAACACAAGCAGCCTCGACACACCCACAAGAGACAAACTTGGGGCAACGAAAGTGACGAGTCGCCTGCTAGTGTGAACGCACAGTTAGCTTGCTATGATGGATGATACTTTGAGGGAAGCAGGTTAGGAGGGATGGCGTTGCCACTTGGAAGTGACAGGATGAATTGATGGTATAAATAGATACTGTGTTCTGTGTTCATCCACTACAATCACCCCTACTGATCCAGTGCAAAACTTAATATTTATTGTCCTTGGTTCACAACACACATCTGGGAAGACTAAATAATAATAATAAAAAAATTGTAAGTCCATTCAAATATATTAGTATAACATTAATATATCATTAATTAAATGGTTGTTGTTTATTTTTAATTTGAGTTTGAAAAATAGTTTCCATTTTTGCATCACAATTTTTCAACCTTTGTTGATGTAGCCTGGGGAAGATACTCACAAGACAACAACTAGATAAACACTGGGTCCATTTATTTTCTATCTGGATTTCAAATATTTGGCTGGGCAAAAGGATTTTAAACCACAATAAAACACATCAGACAGTGTGTGTGTGTTTGATTTCAGAAAGTTGGCAACCTTACACACACGAGAAGGGGTAGTGAGTTTCCTGACAGTGTCATTTTGAGGCAAAACTAAAGAAAAAAACATTAATTGAATGCCTGTTACAATCTTTAATTAACTACATTGAAAAGTCACTGATGCATTAGTTAAAATAGCTTTATGCAGCAGAGGAAACCTTATTATTGATGAATGTAAAGTAATCCTGCTGAAAAAGCCAGTTAAAACGTTCATACATTAAACACTGCAGTATTTAGGGCAGACTGAACTGATGTTTATGTTCTTACCTGATGTTATGACTGTGTATTTAGATACCTGTTTATAATCAGTTAATAGTTGTTCAAAACTCAGTTCTGTTTTTCTTCCAGTAGATGGATATTTCAATTTTTTTTATTTTGTAAAGGCAGCAGCTACTTGTGGCTTTGCTTAATTTTTACTTCATCAAAGAAATGTAATGATATAAGGCAGTTACCTCAGACCCCCTTGGTTAAAGCTTAGCCTCCCTAATCATTATTCTATAGTGATGGCCCTGGCCACATCCTTAGATGTATGGGGCACCCAAGAAAACAGAGCAGTCAAAGAGGATAAATAATTAAACGAATTGATAGTACATGTAACAATAAACTCATACCAATCAACTTTGTACAAAATCAAGTATAATAAGCATTTCCCAAATTGTTTCTTTTCTCTTAAATATCAGTACTCACTTTGGCTTGTGTGCAAAACGTAGTGGGCGTAGTACAGACCATGGAGCTTAGACCATGGAGTTTAGCTCCTCTGAGTCGATGTAACTACATGAAAAGAAATGTGAATATTCACCACTAGTATTGCCATAAGTACAATAATTTGCATCCCAATAATAATCTGAATAAACTGGACACAAAACCCTATGTAGGAGCTGCCTTATATCTTTTAACAGCTAACACCAATTGTATATGCAAACTAGCCTGTTCAACTGGTGAGGAATGATCCATTCACACACAAATTTAATTTCCTATCTTGTGCTTTAAACCTACACCCTAGTTTTAAACATTAAAAGTCTTTTGGTGTTTAAAGGTTCATATATAAACTATTTTCACCTCTCCCAGCTAGACTGCAGCAGGTCTTACCATCTCCTTGTGGTTTCTCTGAATGCACTCGTCTTGTTGTCCTCTGTGACATGGCGCCCCCACATGTTCATAAAGGTACAAGGAATTATTAGTGTTTCATGATCAGTGTAGGCATACTAAAATCATCTAATTACATCTAAAACTCGTCTTATTAATCATCTAAATACTGGCTACATTTCGAGAAGCATCCTCAGTTACTCTTTGACTCCAACCTCTTTAACTGCGTCACAGCATAAAACTACTCAGACTAGTGTAAAATCTGTGCAATTGCCGTGGGGCTGTATCAAGGACTGACTTAGGCTCATGTTGGATATTTGACTTGTGGAAGTCTGCAAAGTGTGGCAATTTATTACAGCACCTTCACATTCATCTGTGAAAGCTGCATGCGGTAAGATATGGATCTTTTATGTTTTTTATTCTGTTGAGATATTTTGATTAAGTTACAAAATGTGGATGACTGATCACAACATGCTGTGAAATGTGCACATAATTGAAGAAAGACAGCAAGGCACAGAGAGCACCCGTACAAGAATTCATTCATTCATTCATTCACTTATTCATTGTCTGTAACTGCTTGGTGGGTCCGAAGCCTACATGGAATCACTGGGCGGGAACACACCCTGGAGGTACCGCCAGTCCTTCACAGGGCGACACACACATTCACTCACACGTATGAACACTTTTGAGTCACCAATCCACCTACTCACTAACTCGGGTGAGCTAAAACAGACATGTGTGCACAAGTTGGTGCGTCCCCAGAGAAAACCTATGCGGACATGGGGAGAACTCCTCACAGTCACCCGGAGTGGAACTTGAACCCACAACCTCCAGGTCCCTGGAGCTGTGTGACTGCAACACTACCTGCTGCACCAACATACTGCCCAGAAGAATTAATACTGGATTGAATATACACAGTAGATCTGAAAGATATATGTGCGTACAGGTTGCAGTAGTAAGTAATTTGCATTGTAACTTTTTTCATGTGTTGCTGTGTTAAACGAGGACCAGTAGTAGTGCCTGTTTTCTTTAGCCAGATTAGCTCACTTTTTAGCATTGGACATAGATTCTGGTAATAAGTGCTTTTCTGTTAGTGTCTGTGTGGTTGAAATGGCTACCGGCAATGTAACATTTTATGATTGTAATAACACAGTCCAGTGTATATTATGAGTGATATATGGGTTTTATAATGTAGTCAACATAATTTTATTTGATTACACACATTCCCCGGCTCAACATCAGCTGAAGCCTTGAGAGCCGTTTGCAGAGAGAGAGATTGATTCACGACAGTACTGTAAATGTGAATTACACTCAGCAACAGGTAGGGGCTGGTTAGATGTAGGATGTCTACTTTAAGAGAAATGTATTTTAAAATAAAAATCCAATCATCTGGTGATAAGAGTGTTTCTTGCCATAAGAAATGTGTCATTTAAATTGTGGCAACTTTTAAGCGAAAGAGTATCCTTCATCCTCCTGACTTACTACTTTTGCTTTCTCCCTGTCTCTTTTCCCACATTACACACATTGTGAGTTTTTCTCCAGGATGCAGCTGAAGCAGTTTGGATGTGGTTGCCATTTCTGTATGTGAGAAAAGATCATCACAAGCTTGTGTGTGTGTGTGTGTGTGTGTGTGTGTGTGTGTGTGTGTGTGTGTGTATGTCATACAGCTTTTATTTAATTTTTTTTATTACATGTAAATTGCTTCACTAGGTAAAATTATACTGTAGGCTAGAGTGAGCATGCCTGAATGTCTCAAGGTGACAAAACAAAACTGTAAAGAAACAAAAAATATTGGAAATTAAAAAATTAAAAGACATGGAGTATAGAGCTGTGTTACCCCATGATCGTAGACATTCCCTTACAGAGCGTCTACAGAAAAATTGCACTGAAAGCGAAAATAAATAAATAATTGCTCAGAAGACTTATATATTACTATTCAATTATGAGAGCCTGCCACTTATCTGTTCAATTTTAGCATTTAGAAAAAACATCAATATTTTCAAATTGATATACCCGTTATGCTTATGAATGGGTAAACACAACACATGGTAGTAATAAATTTACTTATTGAATAGCATGTGGAGGAAAACAATGCAAAGCATCTTAATGACATCGACATACTTTGCTTGGACATCAAGTCAATATAATTTGCGACAGTACCCCCTTACAGTCTCACACCCTGTCCTGTGTCTGTTTTTCCCACCATGTGCTCTAGCACATGGCTCTGTTTGTTATTATTCCTGTCTCCACCCTAGCCCCACCTTAGCTCCACCCTCTCGTTGTGCCTCCTTTGTAGTCCTGCCATCTCATTATCTGTCCAAATATTTTAATGTTTTCAGGTGTTTTATGTAATAAATCTGTTTTTCTCTGGTGCATTTTTGGTTTCTTTTATTTAAGCAACTGTACGTATAAAAGCACTATGTATAAAAAAAAACTGTACTATGGCAGCACATTTCGACAAGGTAGCACATCTAGTCAGAACACTCTGGCTCTCCTGAAAAATTCTGCTTTTATAACCACTTGCTCAACCCAGGATAGAAACTTAACTACTTTATCTAGCTGTCGGTAAAGAGCATCTGCCACTCGGTGAACAACCTGGCACACGGAACACTTGTGGATATAGAAATCTTCTTCCACAACTAACTGAAAACTCCCAATTGCAAAAAAAAAAGAGCACAGCTCTATCTGGAACTGTAAATCTGCAGACAAAGCATGTACAGAATGTCTGAGATCGTCTTCTAGCTCGCTATGGTGACTTCATGAATTGAACGACAGTCCAATCTCTTTTAATAACTTCATCACTCTGATCATCTAGATGATCTCAAAAACTCTCCTAGGTACACGATCATCTTCAAAAACCTCAAAAAATGCAGCCATGTTCTGAGTCTTAAGGTGAGGTTTTGAATCCCTTAAATAATTGTAAGGTAATTAAGGAACTTTAGGCAACAGTTATTGGTTTTTAAGGGACATTCAATACTTAAGGGAATATCTAAGGGGTGATGAAGATTTCCCTTAAGGTGTTTTATGCAAATGTTAACAGCTACTCAAGGTTAAATATTACTTCAGTAAAAGAAGAAGCCCTCATTGTACTCATCTCCACTTGAGTAAAAGTACAAATTATTTACCTTCAAATGTACTCAAGTATCAAAATTTTTTCTCCTAGTGCAATTAACTTTTACAGCACTGTACTTAAACTGGTAGGGAAGGGGTGGCTTCACCCTCCTCCAAAACTTACACAGTGCAGTTTCTGCAGTGCGGAGCCGAGAGTAGCAACAGACAGACGCCCCCTTTTACAAGTCAGTGAAGCATGACAATGATTTTGAAGCTGTGAATTGTAAGGTAAAAATATTACATAGAGTTGCTTTACTTTTTTTGTGTATATAGTTGCTGATCGTGGTTTGAGGTATTTCTAACATTTCGAGACACCCGTCTCTTCAGGCTACAGTTTTGCTTTTCGGACTTAATGTCTGATATTTGTTTTTGTCTTTTGGAATAGTTTATCTCTCTGTAGTGATTTTTGGGTTTAAAATTTCTTCTGGTTTTGATCTCGCTTCACGTATTGTGTTTAATAAATCTCCAACTGACTCTCACCCTTGGTGATTTGTGACATCTACAGATATGTAAACCGTGTATATGAATGAATAGTAGTTACTGATGACTCAAATACAGCAAAATAGTAAACGGTAAAAAACTGAAAGTGTCTCAAATTACAGTCTCAAATTGACACAACATCTGATTAAAAAAGTCAGTCTTTGTATTGGTTTTAGGCAGAGAAAAATTCACTTGTTTTAGCGCGTGCTGTGTTGAGCAGGAGATTTGTTCAGACACTTTACGGCTTTACTCACACATATGCCTAAAGTAACAGCAGGATTTCATATTTGACTTTGAAATGTAGTGGAGTTAATGTAAAAAGTTGTCCAAAATTCAGTAAAGTACAGATACATAAAAAACTGCTTACATTTACATTTACTTCGTTACTGTCCCCCACTGGTGCTGATAGACACAAATAGTTTGCAGTCATCAGTGGTCCTGTGGTGGTCCTCTATCCATTAATGGACAGGATAGAGTGTGGCTAATAAATTGCACAGCTGAAGGTTTTGGTAGCACATTTAAAGTGCACCCATATAATAGATACCATAAAATGAGTTACATGTGAATAACTGACAACTTGGTGAGGGTATGTGTGTGTGGCAAAAAATGTTTTTTTAAGCAGTGTGGAGAGAGAGAGAGGGGCTGCCCAGGCGTCTTCACATCCATTGAGCTCCTGTGTCTGTCCACTTTCATCTCTGTACTTAGGCTGTTTCCACGGAGATCGCCTTGGTTCTGCTCTCCTCATCACTCATTTAGCCTCTGCCACTAATCTCACCCCCTACACACACACACACTCCCACCCCCTGTCTCTTCTATCCTTTTCTCCATGCATCTGTCTCTCTGTTCCTCTTCACATCACCAATCTTCACTCAATTCTGTTTTGTAACATCTTGTCCTTGTTAAACTGTTAACGTGGCTGTACATAAATCTCAGATTCAGTGCTTGCGATTCATTGTATAAAAGGACACGCTTTTGCTGGGAGCCAGCATTGTGGTTGCTGTGTTTATGTAACTAAATTTAATTATTTTATTATGCTGCACTCCCACCTTCTTTTAAGAGCTGGGCTGCTTAAAGTGTTGGCAAAATCCTATTTACAATTTACCCTATCCATGAGTGTAGTTCCTCAGCTTAGTCATATTTGGAGGAGGATTAATTTTTAATCGCTTACTAGAGACATGATGCTAGTGTGGCTAACTTAACTCCAATGTAGCGAGCATTTAGCTACTGGGTTTCTGACCTAGTAGTTTCTGACATGACAAAAGTAGTTTCGAGGCACAGTGCATCACAATAATAAAATATACACCTATAGAATAATTAAATCATTTTGCAATTAACCTGCTGGGGTCTATGAATGCACTGTCCATCCAATTAGATGTTGACTATGGGTGTCAATATTTTTTCTTAATATTTGGAATAATGCAGTGCAGTGCAGTTCAAACTTTTCCTGAACTTATAGTCTGCTATTTGTTTCAAACTTACCACAAAATTGTACATTTTGAGGCTATAAAGAGCATTTGAGGTACATGAAATACAAACCTAATTCCAAAAAAAGTTTGGAGGCTCCATAAAATGTGAATAAATGTAAATCAAAAACAGAATACAATGATTTGCAAATCTCAGAGACACATTTTATTCACAACAGAAGATAGAGCACACCAGATATTACACCAGTTCATGGAAAATATTAACTTATTTACACATATGATGGCCACAACACATCTCAGTATGTGGTAAATAAGCAAGGCCTTCCCTGAATAAACTGTTGTCTAGATGGGAGCATATGCTACCCCATACCATCACAGTCCACAGGATATGGCATCTCTGGTTTCCAAAAAAAATTCAAATTTGATTATTCTGACCACAAAACAGTTCTTCATTTTAAAATGCTTTTTTATACACTGTCACGTGACTTTGTTGCTCCCCCTGGTTCTGTTTTTAATTAGTATCACTTACATTTCCAGCCTTTTGTTTGTCTCGTCCCAAATATTTGAAATGCATTGCTGCCATCAAATTTGAAAATGAGTTAATATTTTTCATGAAATTATAAAATGTCTCACTTTCAACATGTTCTACGTTCTATTGTGAATATAATGTGGGTATGCAAGATATTTCTCAGGATTTAATAGAAAGTATCTTACAGCAGGATTTATCAATCTAGGAGATTGATTCACATTTCCGACGTCTGTCAGGAAACAAATATATGATTTTACTGAGGTGTTAGGGGTTATTTCTTCTCTTACATAATCAATGTGTCATGGCTTAATGTGCTGTAGAACCAGTCAACCTGTAAAGACTGTAGTTAGGCCCCACCCACTGACTCTGACTTCTGACTGATTTTATTCATTCATGGTGAATAGTAGCTGCAATTAAAAATTAAATAAATTATTAAGTAATGAATACCCCCTCCAGGTTGTGTTCCTCGCACCCAGTGATTCCTGGTAAGCTTCTGACCCACTGTGACCCTGAATTGGATAAGCGGTAACAGAAAACAAATGAATGAGTTCATTAAATAATTAATTATTTTTTAAAAAATACACAAAAAATTATGAAAATGCATGTTTAAATAACAAACATTTAATTTACATACATTACTGTTTCAAAATTAAATAATGAAATCCAACATTTAATGAATTACTTCAAATTTTATTAATATTAATAAAATATTATAATGTCATTTGAGTCTGCTCTTAAATCTGTTGTAGGTGATTTTGCAGAAACCAGTGTGCAAGCATTAAAAAATACCCCACACCTTATATATGGCCCTCATTCCAAAGCCACTTCCCTAAATTATGAACACACATACAGTTTGATTATTCACACAAGCCGGTTGTCCATCCAATAAATGTTTGTGCATCTGTTATGTGCAATAAAGAAATATAAGTACTGAAAAAAGTCATGTTTTATCCACTCCTTTTGCAAATAAGCTCCAGAGAATAGCTTAGAAGTAGGCTCATTTATATGAAAAACACATTTTATATTAAACATTCTGTCATATTGAACTGTTTTGTAAAGAAGCAATCTGTAATATATTTACTATACTCATTATGTTCAAATGTCCAGGGTGTATCATCATAGTTTAAGGAAACAGGCTAAGTTGTGGCACTGGTGTCTCTGAGAGCACTACTGAAGGTATATTCTCTTGGAGTATGGTGATGACCAGATGAAAAGACTACAAGACAGATCCAGAGTTAGTTAATTTTCTTAATTTTGGGTGTTTTTGCAAATTTTGAGCCTACTGAAACAGAGGACCACAACACTACAGGTGCTGATCATAAAATTAGAATATCATGAAAAAGTTTATTTATTTCAGTAATTCCATTCAAAAAGTGAAACGTGTATATTATACTCATTCATTACACACAGACTGATATATTTCAAGTGTTTATTTCTTTTAATTTGATGATTATAACTTACAACTAATGAAAACCCGAAAAAAGGATTTCCTACAAAAAAGGATTTTTAGAAATGCTGGCCCACTGAAAAGTATGAGCATGTACAGCACTCAATGCTTAGTTGGGGCTCCTTTTGCCTGAATTACTGCAGCAATGCGGCGTGGCATGGAGTGGATCAGTCTGTGGCACTGCTTAGGTGTTATGAAAGCCCAAGTTGCTATGAGAGTAGCCTTCAGCTCTTCTGCATTGTTGGGTCTCGCATATTGCATCTTCCTCAGAAAATCTATGGGGTTAAGGTCAGGCGAGTTTGCTGGCCAATTAAGAACAGTGATACCATGGTCCTTAAACCAGGTACTGGTAGCTTTGGCAATGTGTGCAGGTGCCAAGTCCTGTTGGAAATTGAAATCTGCATCTCCATAAAGTTGGTCAGCAGCAGGAAGCATGAAGTGCTCTAAAACTTCCTGGTACATGGCTGCTTTGTCCTTGAACCTCAGAAAACAGTGGACCAACACCAGCAGATGACATGGCACCTCAAACCATTACTGACTGTGGAAACTTTACACTGGACCTCAAGCAACGTGGATTCTGTTCCTCTCCTCTCTTCCTCCAGACTCTGGGACCTTGATTTCCAAAGGAAATGCAAAATTTACTTTCATCATAGAACATAACTTTGGACCACTCAGCAGCAGTCCAGTCCTTTTTGGAAGCAAGACGCTTCTGATATTGTCTACCGTTCAAGAGTGGCTTGACACAAGGAATGCGACAGCTGAAACCCATGTCTTGCATATGTCTGTGTGTGGTGGTTCTTGAAGCACTGACTCCAGCTGCAGTCCAGTCTTTGTGAATCTCACCCACATTTTTGAATGGGTTTTGTTTCACAATCCTCTCCAGGGTGTGGTTATCCCTATTGCTTGTACACTTTTTCTAACACATTTTTTGCGTCCCTTCGTCTCTCTATTAATGTGCTTGGACACAGAGCTCTGTGAACAGCCAGCCTGTTTAGCAATGACCATTTGTGACTTACCCTGCTTGTATAAGGTGTCAGTGGTCGTCTTTTGGACAACTATCATGTCAGCAGTCTTCCCCATGACTGTGTAACCTACAGAACTAGACTGAGAGACCAATTAAAAGCCTTTGCAGGTGTTTTGATTTAATTTACTGATTAGAGTGTGGCAGGTGTCTTCAATATTGAACCTTTTCGCAATATTTTAATTTTCTTAGATACTGAATTTGGGGTTCATTTATAATCATCAAATTAACAAATAAATACTTGGAATATATTAAAATGAGTATAATATACAAGTTTCACTTTTTGAATGGAATTACTGAAATAAATCAACTTTTTCATGATATTCTAATTTTATGACCAGCATCATGTCTCCTGCACATGTAAGAAAACAATCAAGAGCTATACCTGAATTGACTCTGGCTTCATTAAGTCTCTTTTTGCTAGAAAGCTTTCTTGTCATGTCACAAGACAGTTAATATAGAAAATTTGTTTTTCTAAAGGAAAATGTGTTTCAGTAATTAGTTTTAGTTTATTTTGACATCCAATAGGGGTTAGCAGCTGCAGCTTCCTATCTATTCAGCAATCAGGAAGTAAGAACAGATTTCTCTGAGAGCGCCTTTTCTAAATGAATCCAGTGTCATCTGCATACATCTTCATTTCCTGAGAGCACCATGTGTATGTATTGATAGTTTATTTGTATCTACACTGTTTGATCATTATTTTTGCAGACATTTCACTTTCTGTGATGTATTGTGTTACCTATCTATTGAGTTACCATTGTAACATGCAAGCTGCTGCTAGTCATTGAAAGTTCATTGAAGAATAAATAAATGTTAATAATAAATAAATGATAAAATATTATACTGTAACACTCAAGTTAAAATACAGAAAAAAAAATTTAAAAAGCAAGCATAAGATGATTTTGTTTTATTTTCACCTTTCCTTGCAACCTCAAACCTGTGGACAAGGGCTGACAGTATGGAGGTATATTTGGTGCAAAACCACTGAGAGAGTGAAATTTGTAGTTGTAGAAAATAGATACCTTATAAAGAGTAATTTTCATTGTTCCATTCCATTTTCTACATGGACCCTCTGTCCTCCATGTTTGTTTTCTGTTGAAGGCTTTTCGTAGGAGTCACTCAGTCACAGAACCAGGAGACCTCAGCCAATAGCATTTGACACATGCCTAACGAGTCCTCTGATTGGTCAGAAGGGGTTGCTGATCGCTGAACAGCGCTTGCCCCAGGCTCTACAGGTGCATAAATTAGTTTTGCACCACACTGAATGAACTATTTGGTACAAAAGTGAGAGCGTGCAGAAGTGTGAGCACTTCTGCGTGAGCAAAAAAGACAGCATTTGTGTATACAGGTGTGTAACACCCATTGCACAGATTCACATATTGGTTTGTGAATGTGCAAACCAGAGAGCTTTGATCTTTGGATTTCCTTTTGAGTGGAGCGAGGCTTAAAAAAATTAATTTTACCATGACTTGTCTAATTCTGGAGATACAGACGTGATGCAAAGCACCATTGAACTTTTTAATTATTTCAGTTTGATTGATTACTTTTAGCTCATTGAATCCTTTTATTGTTGTCTCCTTAAAATCTTTCTTTTCTTTAGTTTTTGCTTCATTATTAAACATAATTTGCTGCCACTGCCTCTTGATGAGTCTATTCATCTGCTAATAGAGAACTGTCACTGGAGAGCAAAATAGAAGTATGATTGATCTATGGACAAATGTGAGGAATTTTCTTCATTGCTTGCTATTTTTCAATAACTCTCCTCCTAGCATTGACAAAACACATTTTCTTTTTAGTTTCCTGTTTTATAAGCAAAGATTTTTGGGCTGTGGTGGTACAGCACATCATTCAACATCTAAAGAGAAAGAAGTGAAAACTGTCTTCGATTTTCCTCATGAGGGGAAAATCTGAAGGAGAGCTCATCTTTAAAATTTGTTAGATAAATTGAACTGTTGCTGATTTCATATCAAATCAAATCAAATTTATTTATATAGCGCTTTTCACAACTGTTGTTGTCACAAAGCAGCTTCACAGAATTCCAGTAAGACAAAGATTTGACATGAAATGTAAAAACAAATGTAAAACCCTCAAGTGAGCAAGCCAGGGGCGACAGTGGCAAGGAAAAACTCCCCCAGCTGAGGAAGAAACCTTTGGGTGGAACCAAGGCTCACAAGGGGTGACCCATCCTCCTCTGGTCAATCTACTGGTGATGATAGTTAGTAGTCCATGAGAACTTCAGTGTAGGGACAGCTTCAAGGTACTTGGTGGTTGCTGGAGCGTGGGCAGCTGGTCTGAAGCGTGGAGGTCATCGACAGTCATCCATCAGTGTCCAGACAGACAGGTGGGCAGTTGTTTACTCGGAAAAATGTAAAGGGATGGAATTAGTTTTGAACTGTTTTGTGTTTGTAAAGTAGAAAATATGAAAATTTCCAGAGTGTGGCTAATGACTCCGGCAGATCTGACTATGACAGCTTTAACTAAAAGGAGAGAACCAGGAGGACACACAGACACGGGAGCATCCTGAAACACTGGCATCCCTCCACTCCACCGTCAACAAACCTGAGTGATCGCGAGAAGCGGCGGGACGACAGCACCAGCGTCTCAGTTTACTATAATTCCCTGTGTCCATGGACCCCCCGGATCTGCCGACTTTATCTATGGGGGAGCATTAGCTACCAAAAGATAAACTAAACAAATGTGTTTTTAGCCTAGATTTGAAGATTGCGACTGTGTCTGAGTCCCGAACATTTTCTGGAAGATCATTCCAGAGTCTGGGGGCTTTATAAGAAAAGGCTCTTCCCCCAGCTGAGGCCTTCTGAATTCTGGGAACAATTAAAAATCCAGTATTCTGTGATCTGAGTGAACGTGGAGGCTCATAATAGGAAATTGTATCTTGAAGATATTCAGGAGCAAGCCCATGTAGAGCTTTATATGTTAATAACAAAATTTTGTAGTCAATGCGGAATTTAACAGGCAGCCAATGAAGTGATGATAAAACTGGGCTGATATGTTCAAATTTTCTAGTTTTAGTGAGGACCCTAGCTGCAGCATTTTGAACTAGTTGAAGTTTTCTTAAATTGCTGCTGGTGCATCCTGACAGTAGTGTGTTACAGTAGTCAAGCCTTGAAGTAATAAAGGCATGTACTAATGTTTCTGCGTCCTGAAGGGATAAGGCATTTCTAATCTTAGCAATATTGCGAAGATGTAAAAAAGCTGTCTTAGTGATACTACCTATGTGTTGATCAAATGATAAATCCGGGTCAATTATGACACCAAGATTTTTTGCTGCTGAACCAGGTTTAATTGGAGAGTCAGCGAGATTTAAAATTAAATCTGATAATTTATTTCTTGCCACTTTTGGACCCAAAAGAAGGACCTCTGTTTTGTTGCTGTTTAGAAGGAGGAAGTTACGCAACATCCAGCCTTTCACGTCTTTTAAACAGTCCTCTATTTTCTTTAATCTGTGTTTGTCATTGGGCTTGGCTGAAATATACAATTGTGTGTCGTCTGCGTAACAGTGAAAGTTAATGTCATGGTTTCTTATAACTGTGCCTAGCGGTAACATGTATAATGTAAATAATATTGGTCCTAAAATAGAGCCTTGTGGAATTCCAAATCTTACTTTAGAATAATTTGAATTTAGATTGTTTAATTTTACGAATTGATAACGTTCCGTTAAGTAAGATTTGAACCATAATAGGGCTGTCCCTGTGATTCCAACCATGTTTTCTAACCTTTCTATGAGAATATTGTGGTCTATTGTATCGAAGGCTGCGCTTAGGTCAAGAAGCACCAACAGGGATACGTGGCCTTGATCAGAGGCAAGAAGAAGATCATTTGTTATCTTGGCTAGAGCTGTCTCTGTACTATGATGTTGCCTGAATCCAGATTGGAATTTTTCATATATATGATTCTTATGTAGATATGAACTAAGTTGTTGGGCCACAGCTCTTTCTAAGATCTTGGACAGAAATGGCAAATTAGAAATAGGCCTGTAATTAGACAGTGTACTAGCATCAAGATTTGGTTTCTTGATCATAGGTTTAATAACTGCTAGTTTAAAAGCTTTGGGTACATGGCCCAGACTAAGGGATGAGTTTACTATAGTTAAAAGAGGATCAATAATAGCTGGTAGTATTTCTTTGAGCAACTTTGTGGAAATTGCATCAAGTGTGCAAGTTGTACAGTTTGCGGAGGTGATAATCTTCTCTAGTTCTAATTGTGGGAGTGGGTAAAAGGTTTCAAGTCTTTCTTTTACAGTTATATTATGTTTTATATCATTCACATCGGGTGGCAGCCAGGATGGATTTGATCCTGTGGCTTGAGTTTGTTGTCTAATATTCTCAATTTTATTATTAAAAAAGTCCATAAAATCTTTACTGGTGAGAGTTGCTGGAATTAGTTGTTCAGAACCTGCTTGATTTTTTGTAATTCTAGAAAACACACTAAACAATGCTCTCGGATTATTTTTATTATTGGAGATCAGCGAGGCCAGATATGCTGAGCGAGCTTTAGTGAGGGCATTTCTATACTCTATAAGGCTGTCCTTCCAGGCAGAATGGAACACTTCAAGCTTGGTTAATCGCCATTTCCGTTCTAGTTTTCGTAATGTTTGTTTTAAAGTACGGGTCTTATCATTATACCATGGTGCGAGCTTTTTCTGTCTTATACTTTTATGTTTAAGTGGTGCTACCTTTTCTAAAGTAGATCGACAGGTATTTTCTAGGTAATCAGTTAGTACATCTAGGTCCATTGGGTCTGATGGAGTTGGAACTGGGGTCGATAGTTCTGGTAGGTTTTCTATAAATTGTAGGGCGGTAGATGGTTTTATTATATGCCTTGTAGAATAACGAGGGTTCCTACATATATTATGGCTAAAACGTAGCTCATATGAAATTAAGTAATGATCGGAGATTGCTGAGGATTGCGGTAAGATATTAATTTTGTCAATGTTAAGACCTAGTGTCAGAACTAAGTCTAAAGTGTGGCTGCAGTAGTGTGTAGGCCCTGTTACATTTTGAGTAATACCAATAGAGTCTAAGATTGAGGTAAAGGCCTTTTTTAGTGGGTCACTTTCCTTCTCAAAATGGATATTGAAATCTCCTACAATTATAACTTTATGATTGCACACCACTAGGTTTGTAGCAAAATCGCTGAATTCTTTCAGAAATTCTAAGTAAGGTCCTGGTGGTCTGTAAATGTTGCATAATAAAAATGCGTCCTTTTTTGTGACCGGATTTGTTATAATAGTGGAGAGAACCTCAAAAGAAGAGAAGGTGTCACATTGTTTAAGACTAATTTCTAGGGTATTTTGGTAAATTACACATACTCCACCTCCTTTGCCTGATATTCTTGGGCTATGTGCATAATTATAGCCTAGGGGGGTGGCTTCATTTAGTGCTAAATATTCATTTGGTCTAACCCACGTTTCTGTGAGACAGAAAACATTGAATTTATGATCACTTATAATATCATTTACGATGAGTGCTTTTGAGTTTAGTGATCTTATGTTGAGTAACCCAAATTTTAGTTCTGAGGTGTTGCTGCTAGGTGTTGTGTATGATTTAATATTGATTAGGTTGCTGAAACAGGCTGATTTTGTTTTTCTACTTTTACATTTAGTTCGGGGGAAAGACACAGTCTCAATACAGTTGAACCTGGGTGACGCCTTAAGACAGTTCGCAGACGGTCGGTTTAGCCTGTCTGTCTGCGGCCTGGTCCCGGCTCTGGATTGTCAGCAGCTATCTACACTACTCTGCTGACTAACTAAAAGACTATGTGCTATGCTGCAAGAAAGTAAGGCAGCACCCTCCCGCGTGGGGTGGATACCATCCCTACCTATAAGACCAGGCTTGCCCTCAAAACGAAACCAATTGTCTATAAAGCCCACTTGATTTTCGGAACACCACTTGGACATCCAGCAGTTTAACGCCCAAAGTCTGCTGTAAGCTTCGTCGCCACGCCGCATTGGTATGGGGCCAGAGCAAATTACGGCATCGGACATCGTCTGGGCCAGTTTAATCACCTCTGTAATATTACCCTTAGTTACCTCAGACTGCCGCAGACGAATATCATTGGCCCCTACATGAATGACTACCCTCGAATATCTCCTATTAGCTAACAGTCTAAGGTTGCCACTAATATCCAGCGCTCTGGCTCCCGATAAACAGCTAACTGTTACTGCCGGCGCCCCTAAAGGAGTAGCTAATTTCACGTGTCGAACAATAGAGTCTCCTATAACCAGAGCACTCTTAACAGGCTTCTCAGCGGGTGCTTCGCTGAGCAGGGCAAACCTGTTTGACACGCGAATCGGAGGAGCGTGGTGTCCCGGTGGGCTAGCTTTGGCCTCAGCGTTAGCATCAGCCTTAGCTTTCCGGCTATGACGCCGAGACGTCACCCATTCACCCCGCTGTGAGGGCTCTAACGCCGGAGTCGTGGGGGTGCTAACTCTCCCTAAGGCACCCGGAGTTGCTAGCACTGAATCTCGCTGTTTATCCCTTAACAATAATAAGCTCCGGATGCGCACTTCTAGCTGGTCCACTTTATCCACCAGAGAGCTAACTAGCTGACACTTACTACAAACACAACCACTATCTTTATCGCTAGAGGTGGAAAAGGGGGTTAAACTAAACATGCCACACTCTGAGCAGACAAAACAGCCAGTAGTAGCCATGGAATTGCAGGTACTTACCGCTTTTAGTTGATTTTAGTAACTTACACCAAGAACGTTACTCCAGGGTCCGGTGGCAGTTTTAGTGCCTCTGTAATGAATATTCCTGCGGAGACAATCTAAAAGATAGATCTATGGATGGTTAGTAGGTTATAAAAACAGATATAAATATAGAAATAACAATGGAAACGAGTAAACAGGAAAACCCGAGCGATCAAAACAGCTTCCAAACGGGTACAGAAAAAACGGTTCATAACAGTTGGAATCCAGACATCCTCTTTAAACTCACTTGAAAGAATCAGGGTCTTTCTCTCAGTAACGTAAACAATTCATCTATTTGTTTGTATTATCTGTTTCACAACTGTAAACCTTGAGGAAGCTCCAGGAATCAAACAGATGGCTCCGGCCCTCTCTCTCACAGTTCTAGGAAGAGAAAAGTCTCTCACCAAAGATAGTGACACACCCATTTGTCTGGAGATTTGACTGTTTGAGCAATGAGAAGAGGTGGCATACTCCTTAGGAAGATCTCTGCACTTGCTTTGATGTAGCCGGTCATGGTTTATGTGATTGCAAGTTTGGTCCATGCAGATTTCAAGCGCTGACACATGTAAAACCTGAGGAGATTATTTCATGCACTAATGGTGGTGAGCTTTCCCACAAAGTGTTTGGTGTCTATGCCCTTTATTCTCCTCATAACAGATTACAGTCCTCAATCCACTTCTGTTGTCTGTGTCAGCCCCAGGAACTTTATCCATGACTGTGTGTTGAAAAAGACAGACCTGCTGTTGGAGCACTTTAATACCTCACAAGCTCTCAGTTCTGGATAGTCACCTAGGCTCTGGAGTAACTAAAATGACAGTACCCATTACTTTGTCTACCAGCTCACCCCATAAAGAAGAATTGACTCTGTTTGTGAATGACTCTTCTGTTTATGATTTAGTTTTAGGTCTACCTTGGCTGGAGTGACATGATCCAGTGATTTCATGGTCTCCATAGTTTTTAGCATTGACTGTACAATTATAGTGTTTTGTCTCAATCTGCTTCAACTGAAACACACTCTCGAAGACCAATTCAGCTTCTCCTGGAAATATTCCTCTGGAGTATACTGATCTTTCTGAAGTATTTAGTCAAAGTCATTGTGAAAGTGACTGTGCCATAAAACTTTTAAATGGTTAACCACTTACTAAATCACTAATTGATCTGCATACACTGGAAAATATTGTAAAACAAAAATGGGCTATGGAATAATATATCCAAAAGGCTTTATAACAAGGGTTTATTCTTTTTAACATCCATTGTCTACCAGGGTTTTTTTCATATGTAAATAAGGATGTAGGTTTCTGACCTAGGATTGATCAGTGTGGCCTCAATCAAAAAACTACTTAATTTTTATCCCTGGTACCCATGGCTCTATACCAAACCCAGGAAGCTAAATGATGAGTTGAAAGCAGCATTCAGTACCAGTAACAGACACTGAGTACCTTATGATGCCATTCAGATTATCTACATCTCTATCTCTCTTTCAGTCCTTTATTACAATTTGCTCTTAATGGATTCTTGCATTTATTTAAAATATTTGGTATTTTCACAGATTTTTTTGTCAGTCATGTTCTGAGGATATTCTTGGGACATCAACTACATTAAAGGCAAGTAATATGAATGAATTTGATCCTCAAAGTATTTTTCTTAGATTGTTATTAGTATAGATGTTGTCAACATCGATGATAACACAGTACACAGTAGCAAACCTGCCCACACCTAAAACCATCAAACAGCTGCTAAATTTCTTAAATGTATATCAGCACTTTATTTTCAATTGATGTAGTGCAGTTGCCCAGTTAACTTTCTCACTGAAATGTGCTGTTAGAATTATGCAGTGGAATCCCCAAACAGACCCAGAATTCCAAAATGTCAAAAAGGCTTTTTCTTCAGTTCCAGTTTGAACTCATTCTGAAGAAGATAAAGGAGTAGTTGTGATCTTATCAGTATGTAAGGAGTATTGCAATATGTCAGATTGGGCTAGAGGACTGCAGGAATATATTTGAAAGCTGCTGATGATGGTCCTGGACAGGACTCCAGTCTACACTATCTATAGGTTACTGAATTCTAGAAGACACGTGATAGTACTGTTTCACTCATTCCAGCCTCTCTCAGCTCTTTTCTAAATCACCTCTTCCTTATTTTATGTAGTTATAGTCAGCATTAATATCCAGGCTGAAACAACACTGCTGAGTATTATTTTTTCTCTGTGCAGAAAAGACTTTTCTTTCAGGTGAGTTGGAGTGGTGATCCAGAGCTAATCTTCCAGTATCTGTACATTTTAGTTTTACATTATTTGCATTTAGCAGTAGCGCCTATTCAGATGATTATGAAAGTGATTTATCATCTTGTAAGGATGTATATTCTCTACATATCAAACAGGATTAGAATCCAAAGATTTTGTACCATACCACCACTAGGTACAAGAGTCAGTACTAAACACCAGAGAGAGAAATGCAAAATGAACATAACTGCAAAACCATATTGTCAGGCTTGGTAAACAACAGAGACGCTCGCGGGTGTTTAACAAAAAGAGCTTTACTTTCCGGATGTGCAAAGCACACCGTAGAGAGAAGACAATTACAACAAAAGGGGCAATCCAAAGAATAGTGAGGGATAGGCTAGGGTCAGACACACGAAGTAGTAAATAGTAACAGTCCGTAATCCAAAACACAGAGTCCTGAGAAACGTAAGCAAGGGTCATACACGGGTAAGCTTTCAGAGATAAAGGTCGCTCGGTACGTAACATGAGTTAGCAATACTTCGCAACGAGTGAAAGCAAGAGTCCGGGTTTATATAGTGAGTGAGTAATTGAGCTAAAACCAAAACAGCTGTGAATTAGAACTCGGGTGACTTGGAACGTGTGAGAGGAGTTCTATTGGTTGGTGCTGTCAGGTGACCATCAGCTGAATCATGGGATTTGAAGTTCTCTGAGTCTTTCCCATACTCAAGTGGCAGAGTGTCCTGCAGTGAGGAAGGAAGCGAGGCGTCCGCAGATACAGGCGTGACAGTACCCCCCCCCCAAGGAGTCCGGCGTAGTTGAAGGACGAGGTCGAACAGGACGCCTCGCACCGGAACGAACAGGTAAGCTTCTTGAACCACCTGAGTCACGAGAGCGTTGACCTGAAGAAGTCCTCCCACGACGACTTCCAGAACGTCGAGCAGTAGGCACCCTGCTCGAACCAAGTGGTTGATACCTGGGACGTCCTCTAGGACGAGGGGCTGGTTTGTCAGGGTGGAGATGGTGAAAATCTAAAACTAAAGCAGGATCCAGAACATCTTTGGCATGAACCCAACTCCTCTCCTCCGGACCATAACCCTCCCAGTCTACCAGGTATTCCAGTTGACCACTCCTCCTCCTGGAATCCAGCAAACCACGAACCTGGTAAACCGGATCTCCATCCATGAACACCGGAGGCGGAGGTGTCTCACCTGGTATTGCTTCGTCCAACGGACCTGGAACCACAGGCTTTAAAAGGGACACATGAAAAGATCTAGAAACCTTATATTGCTTAGGTAAGTCCAACTTATATGTAACATCATTGATTCTTTCAATAATCTTAAACGGACCAATATATTTAGAGGTCAGTTTTTTACAACCACCTTCAGATCTAAAGTCCCTTGTAGAAAGCCAGACCCGATCTCCTGGCTGATAAACTGGAGTCTCCTTCCTGTGACGATCTGCAAAGTCCTTATATCTTTCTATCACTCTTTCGATATGCTGATGAGTAAGTTCCCATACCTGTTCACTTTTTTTCATCCAATTGTCCACAGCAGGAACTTCAGTAGTCACCGCTGTCCAAGGCATGATAGGAGGTTGATAGCCCAACACACATTCAAATGGTGTGATACCTGTTGTGGAGTTAACAAGGGAATTTTGTGCCATTTCGGCCCAAGGGAGGAAATGAACCCATTCTGTCTGGTTCTTGTAGCAATATACTCTAAGAAATTTACCCAATTCCTGGTTAACCCTTTCACTTTGTCCATTGGACTGAGGATGGTAACCAGAAGTTAAGCTTACGTTTACTCCCAAATGTTCAAAGAATGCAGACCAAACCTGGGAAGTAAACTGTGGACCACAGTCTGACACAATGTCTTCCGGAATCCCAAACAGTCTGAACACATAATTAAACAAAGCTTCTGCAGTTTCGAAGGCTGTAGGAATCTGAGAAAATGGGATAAACCTCACCGCTCTAGAGAACCTATCTACCACTGTTAATATAGTGGTGAATTGTTGTGAAAGAGGTAAGTCAGTGATAAAGTCAATTGCGATGTGAGACCATGGACGGTTTGGAACAGGTAATGGATGCAATTTCCCGGCAGGTAAAGTCTTTGGTGTCTTGCATTGTGCGCAAACTGAACAAGAGGCAACCACACGGTGAATATCGACTGACATGTTCTCCCACCAATACCTAGCTTTTACGAGTTCCTGAGTACGTTTCTCTCCAGGATGACCAGAGGAAATTGAAGAATGAGCCCACGAGATTAAACAATCTCGGAATTCCAAAGGGACATATTTCTTGTTGACAGGGCACTGAGAAGGAATATTCATGTTTTCTAATGCCTTATCAATTCTATCATCGATCTCCCATCGAACTGCAGCTACTACCACCCCGGGTGACAATATTTCTTCCGTCTGTTTCTCCAAGTCCTCCTCCATGACAAATTGTCTAGACAGAGTATCAGCTTTTGTATTACGCGAACCCGGGCGGTAAGTAATGGTAAATTGATAACGTGAAAACAAAAGAGACCAACGAGCCTGACGGGGATTGAGTCTTTTTGCATTACGTAAGTATTCTAAGTTCTTATGATCCGTTAAAACTAAGAAGGGATGTTGTGACCCCTCCAACCAATGACGCCATTCCTCGAGAGCCAATTTGATGGCTAATAATTCCCTGTCCCCTATACCGTAATTTCTCTCCGTAGACGTTAATTTATGGGAATAAAATGCTACGGGATGTAATTTCTTATCATTTTCTGAACGTTGGGAGAGAACTGCTCCAATCCCGACATCGGACGCATCTACTTCTACCACGAAAGGCATCTTCGGATTGGGATGATGAAGGATGGGTGCTGTGGTAAAAGCTTCTTTAAGCTTTTGGAAGGCAGTGCTAGCAGAACTGTTCCATTGGAGTTTTCTAGGGGACCCTTTAAGTAATGAGGTCAAAGGGGCCGCAATTGCGCTATAATCTCTAATAAAACGGCGGTAAAAGTTAGCGAAACCCAAAAAACTTTGTAGACCCTTTATGGTAGTGGGAACTGGCCAGTTAATAACAGCGTCCACCTTATTGTCGTCCATGACTACCCCTTGATTACTTATTATATATCCTAGGAAAGAGATTCTGGGTACATGGAACTCACATTTTTCTCTCTTTATGTATAGCTGGTTGTCTAGTAGTCTCTTGAGGACTAGACGAACGTGTTGAACATGTGTCTTAATGTCCGGTGAGTAAATTAATATATCGTCTAAATATGCGATAACAAACTTTCCCAGCATCTCTCTCAAAACATCATTAATAAACGACTGGAAGACCGAAGGCGCGATTGCCAGACCAAAAGGCATTACTAGATACTCATAATGTCCATTGCTGGTTGAAAAAGCTGTTTTCCATTCATCTCCCTCCTTAATTCTTATTAGATTATAAGCGCTACGGAGGTCTAGTTTAGTAAAAACACTTGCTCCTCTAATTTGTTCCAATGCTTCAGGCACTAAGGGTAAAGGGTAGGAAAACTTCTTCGTTATTTGATTTAAGCCTCTATAATCAATGCAGGGTCTCAAACCCCCATCCTTCTTCTCTACAAAGAAAAATCCCGCCGATACTGGTGAAGTAGAGGGACGAATAAAACCCTGTTGTAAGGCTTCCTTTATGTACTCCTCCATAGATTGATTTTCCTTTTGTGTAAGTGGATAAATTCGAGCTTTAGGAAGATTAGCTCCTTCTATGAGGTCTATAGTACAATCGTATGAACGATGCGGGGGAAGTGACATGGCGTTGGCTTTGCTGAATACTTCACTAATATCTCTATATTCATGAGGAATATCACACCGGATACTAGTCTCAGGGCTCTCAATAGAAGTGGAACGAATATTGATCTGGGGTTTGGAAAGACAATGCTTAAAACAGTGCAGAGACCAAGACAAAATCTCCCTTTTGGACCAAGAGATAACCGGATTGTGTTTCACTAACCAGGGTAAGCCCAAAATTACAGGGTAGTCTGATGAGTCTATAACAAAGAAACTGATCTTTTCTTTATGCAAAGCACTGGTCTCTAACAGTACAGGAGCAGTCATTTGGGACACCAAACCAGTTCCTAGAGGGTCTCCATCAATAGTTGATATTTGTAGAGATTGCTCCATGGAAATAACAGGAATCTTCAATTCCTTCACCACAGCCGCTGTGATGAAGTTTCCCTCTGCTCCTGAGTCAATCAACGCTGGAAATATAGAAGAAAAAGCCTGAGAGCAGTGAATGTCCACTGGAATAGTGAATGACCTCGAAATGAGTCCCTTTGTGATGGTACTCACCCATCTTGTCTGTTGATATGTCGCGTGCTTTCCAGGGAGAGGTGCTTGATCTTTGCGTGGCAGAGTTGAACACTGACGAAGAACGTGATCATCTGCGCCACAGTCTATGCATAAACCGTTGTCTTGACGGTGAAGCCTCTCCTCTGGTGTAAGCCGTGACGAATCACATTGCATGGGAATAGGATGCTCAGATGATTGATGAGTGTAAGTACCAGGTGTCGTAGTTACCCTGTGGTGCTGTTGCCGTGAGTTAGGAATGTGGGTAACCTGGGATGTCTTTCCACTATTGCGACTTCTACGAGCACCTAAAAGATGGTCCAGACGAATAGCCAGGTCAAATAATCCTTCCAATGAGAGATTCTCATCCCGACAGGCTAATTCCGACTGGATATCCCCGTTAAGTCCGTTACGAAAAACAATGATTAATGCTGGTTCATTCCAGCCGCTACCAGCAGCGAGGATACGGAATTCTAGAACATAGTCAGCCACCGATCTGCTGCCTTGACGAATCTTTGCGATTATTTCGCCATTAGATCTCCCCTCATTAGGACGATCAAAAACAGTCTTAAAGTCCTTTTCAAAATGATCATAGGAAATGCTCTGTATGTTAGGCCAAACAGCCGTAGCCCAATCGAGAGCTTTACCAGTTAAGCGCGATATTAGAAATGATATCCGAGCGAAATCAGAGCATGGAGGGGAGCTATTGAAATATAATGAGCATTGCAACAAAAATCCCCAACATTTGTCCATACAACCGTCATACTTTTCCGGTTTACTCACGCTATAAGGAGATGATGGAACAGAAACAGGTGAAACTTCACTCGAGTTTGACGGAGGCTCGAGCAGAGGCGCAAAAGGTCGCTGGGGAACGAGATTCTTTAAATGTTCAGAAATCACTGCCATCTGCTCTTGTTGCTGGCTCTGCTGTTGTCTCAATAGAGTGACCGACTCAGACAATTGTTGCAATATCGAGTGATGTTCTCCTAACAACTGACCTTGGTTACCGATCGCAGTTGTTAGATCACCAGAACCCGCCGTCTGCATTTTTCTGGCGAAGTATTCTGTCAGGCTTGGTAAACAACAGAGACGCTCGCGGGTGTTTAACAAAAAGAGCTTTACTTTCCGGATGTGCAAAGCACACCGTAGAGAGAAGACAATTACAACAAAAGGGGCAATCCAAAGAATAGTGAGGGATAGGCTAGGGTCAGACACACGAAGTAGTAAATAGTAACAGTCCGTAATCCAAAACACAGAGTCCTGAGAAACGTAAGCAAGGGTCATACACGGGTAAGCTTTCAGAGATAAAGGTCGCTCGGTACGTAACATGAGTTAGCAATACTTCGCAACGAGTGAAAGCAAGAGTCCGGGTTTATATAGTGAGTGAGTAATTGAGCTAAAACCAAAACAGCTGTGAATTAGAACTCGGGTGACTTGGAACGTGTGAGAGGAGTTCTATTGGTTGGTGCTGTCAGGTGACCATCAGCTGAATCATGGGATTTGAAGTTCTCTGAGTCTTTCCCATACTCAAGTGGCAGAGTGTCCTGCAGTGAGGAAGGAAGCGAGGCGTCCGCAGATACAGGCGTGACACATATCACAATCAGTGTTGATCCCTAGGAAAGAGAAACAGATGAAAATAGATATACAGTCATGGCCAAAAGGGTTTTCACCCCTGAAATTGTTCCAGAAAATATATCCCCCAGAAAATTATTGCAATTACAAATGTTTTGTTATACACGTTTATTTCCTTGTATTTATTCCTCATGTATTGGAAAAAAAAATTGGTATAATTTCATGCAACACTTGACCACACAACCTCCATGGACGAGTGTGACTGTGACACTACCTGCTGTGCCACCGTGCTGCCCTCAATGGCATTTAGACCTGGCCACTTCAGAACTCTCCAGTGCTTTGTTTCCATCCATTTCTAGGAGACTTTTGAAATATGTTTGTGGTAATTGTCCTGCTGGAAGACCTGTGACCTAGGACGCAAACCCAGCTTTCTGACACTGGGCCCTACATTATGTCCCAAAATCCTTTGGTAATCTTCAGATTTTATTGTGTTTTGCACACAGTCGGCACCCATTGCCAGAGGCAGCAAAACAACCCCAAAACATATTTGAATCTCCACCATATTTGACTGTAGGTACTGTGTTCTTTTCTTTGTAGGCATCATTCTGTTTTTGGTAAACTGTAAGATAATGTACTTTAACAGAAAGCTCAATCTATTCCATGTGTTCCAAGTCTTTAGTAGTTTCAGTATTTTGTTTGTCTCTTTTCAGTGTGTGCTTGATGCTTTGTTACCAGGTCTTCATATATATTCAGTTTGTTTAGCCCCAGCTCTGATTAGTCCTAGCTTAGTCTTTAGTCCTGTGTCTGTTTATACACATTAGTTCAGTCTTGTCTGTACAGTTCCTTGTTTGTCTCTGTTTCAGGTTTTCCTATTTCTTGTTTTAGTTGTTACTCGTTCTAGTTTGTCTGTGTTGTTTGATTTTCTTGTCTTCAATAAATCTGCTGTGTTATTGTATTGAAGGACACTCTGATAAGACTCTAGTTCTGGTGGTCTCTTTGTGATAGGTTTGTGCGAGTGTGAGTTTGTGTATCTGGGCAGGAAAAGGCTTAGTGATTGCTCTGTATGTGTGTGTGTTTTGACCTACATGTGTCAGGTGTGAGCACCAGAAGTCATGTCATGTATGAAAGTGTGTTCTCAAGTCTACAGGCACTTGGCAGATGAGGTGGTTGTCCTTTGCCAAACCTTGAAGAAGTCACACTATTGATTTCTATTTAATGGGTAACAATCAGGAAATGTATTTCCCTCCTGTGGCTCTCCCCACATAATTGTTTAGTTCTAAACAAGGGTTAGGTCATGAGAGGTATATCTGAGGTCATTTTTGTTCATCACTGATGTTACTAAGGAATATTAATTTTATTGTTACTGATAGTAATGTACAAAGTATGTCAGAGTTCCAGAGAGGGCACCAAATAGTCTCCTCTCTGGAGAAATTCTTATATGTAAAGTGACATGACATGGCTGCTGGTATAAGTTTAATGTGTGTGCAATTTAATGTGCAATTATTGTCATTGTCTACTGCAACCATACTCTCCAGTGCGTACTCTTCGGTCCTCAAGCCTCCATTTGCTCGAGGTCCCACATTTTAAGCTAAGCACCATTGGAAATAGAGCATTTTGTGTTGCGGGTCCAAAGCTGTGGAATAGACTTCCTGACGAACTGCGAGCTTGTTCATCTTTAGATGTTTTTAAAACCAGACTCAAAATGTATGTTTGTATTTGCATTTACTTTTATTGACTTTGTTTTTTACTTTTTATTTTCATTTTTATTTTTTATTTTATCATCTATTGTACAGTGTCCTTGGGTCACTTGAAAGGCGCTTTCAAATAAAAATGTATTATTATTATTATTATTATTATTATTGTACAATGTACAATGAAATGTGTCTTCCGCATTTAACCCATCTGTGGCAGTGAACACACAAACACACTAGTGAATTAGGACCTGTGAACAAACACCCAGAGCAGTGGGCACTGTCAGAAAATTTATCTCTGTGGTGGTTTGTACCTTTTAATTAGGGAACATATTTGTACCTTATTTTATTATAATTGCATATTTTAAAATTGTGATGATTTCAAATGCTCCATTTAATCTCCAGGATTATATTATGTTTTTTTTATATGACACAGTTCTATAATGAAAGATTTTTTGAAAAACATTTAGCTCTACTTCTGGAGAAGAGAATGTAATGTACCTTTAATTAACAAAACTGGACTTTTAAACGCTGTTGTACCTTTAAAGGTACATTTACACAGTTTGTAGCTTTAGTGACCAATATTGTACCTCTAACGTACCATTTATGGCATTTAGCAGTATGGGTGGTAAATATAGCCAAAAATAAAACTGAAATTAAAATAATAAAAAGAAACATTTTTCTTTTTCTAAATGTGTGTGCAGACAACATTTATATGAAGTAACATCACTGAAAAAAGTACATTTAATAATACAAAATTAAAAAGAGCTTTTTATCATTTCATGTTTGTATTTCATGGTCAAATCTAAAATGAAATGGCTAATTGGGAAAAGAAAACTCAATCACCAGTCTGGCTTTGCCAGAATTGGGTCTGAATTGACAGTCATCATGCAATATGCTGAGTAGTGACAATTATCATTAGTAGCCTAGTAACTGTAATAGAATCAGGTTGTGAGAACCCAAGCCTGAAACCAATCCAAGAGCCACATCTATTTGGTAAATTGTATCTGGACCAGTGAGCAGTGGAGGCCTGTATGTGAGAGGGGTGAGGTTTGAGCTGTATACCTGTGATGTGTTTGTATGCTGTCTTTGACTCCTGTGGAGAAGAGTAAGTGAAGCTGGGAATTATCTAGAAGCAGTGGAGGAGGAAACGTGAATCCAGAGCAGCAGGTGTGAAGTTAATGGAATTTAAGTGCCATCTATTTTTGCTGTCTTGATTTAGCTCTAAGTAAAAACTAATTCAGAGCTCGAACCCCCCCAGCTTCTCCCTCCCCACTTCTACTCTCCCCTATAAATCAAGTTGCACACAAGTTGTCTGAAACAGGGATAATGTAAAAATATGTTGGGCCACAAATTCTTTTAATGTAATACACTAATAAAGTACCTGTATGCTCTGGAGTTATAGAGCACTACCCAATACATTTGAGATGAACTGGAGTGATTTTTTCATTCAGAAATAATCATCCACCATCTTTAAATGTGCCTGAATACAGTTGAATTCACAGAACTATTTTC
The DNA here is from genome assembly GCF_029633855.1 of Hoplias malabaricus. NCBI lineage: Eukaryota > Metazoa > Chordata > Actinopteri > Characiformes > Erythrinidae > Hoplias > Hoplias malabaricus. The sequence continues at coordinate 42,709,432 of NC_089803.1, forward strand.
CAAAAGCTAGACTTTAGCCTTTCTAGAAGAGTAGAGGCTGTTGTTGCAGCAAATGGACACAAACTCCCTATGAATATATGTGATTTAAAGCCTCTGGGAATCCTTTTTGAAATTGTGTTTAATATATAACCTTGGGTGATATGTGAAAAGTTCAGCAAAGTTTAAACATAAAACACAAAACAGAAATGATAAATCTCTCCTCAAATATGAGCAGTACTGCTCTCCTCTCAATGCAGAGTGGGTAGTCCTAAAAGTGGGTAACGCTTTTGTCACTATTACCCTGACCAATCACAAGGCTACCATAGCCACATCTCTTGTCTGAATCTAAGAGACTAGTGAGCTAAAGCTTATGAGCTATTAATAAAGGAGTTAGCTAGCCAGCTATTCACCAAGCTATAGGAGGGAGTGAAAGACAAACAGAACACAAAACAATACAGAATGAGTGTGAATGAATTAAGTTTGAGTACAAACTAGGGGATAGCAGCCACACTGGACTGGTTTACAGAACAGAGTAACAGCAGGGAATCCACTTGGTCAGCAATACCGCGAAGATAGTGGTCACACTGGACTGGCGAGTACAGCAAAGTAGCAGCGGGGATAAAAGCTACACTCGATCAGCAGTCCAGCAGAGTAACAGCGGTAGAAAACACCAATTTGGAGACACTCTAGATGGAATCCAGTTCGTACAATTATGTTAATATATATATATATATATATACATAAAAGACAAAACACATCCGTAGGTATGTACATGAACAGCTGTATAATGCCAGTTCTACCCGCCTGTGCCATTTTATTGTGTAATGTTATCTTGTGTAAAATGACAACCACAGGTCAGAGTAAAAACTGGTAACGCAGAAGTGGAGGTAATACTGGCACAATGAAGTAATTCCATCTCCAGTGTGACCTCTCAATCAGGCAGGAAGTGCACTGACTGCTCGCTCATGTACAATCTGACTGCTCTAATTCAATGTGCTGCAGAGCCTAGAATCTGACGCCTCTTTCCAGGAGAACCCACTGGTATAATAAAGGTCGGCTTTTTTTAAGTAAAAATGTTGTAAGCACTTATTAAGGGAAGAGGTACACGCTGACCATATAAGAGGGTATTATATGTAGTTTTGCTTTTTTTTTTTGTATTTTTAATTCAAACACATCTATGTCTCTTTGAAAGCACAGATTCAAAGGAGCCTTGTGTGCTTACGGTTGGCAATGAAACATATGCTTTTTTAGTGGTCCAGAACTAATCTAATATTAGTACATGATCTCACAGACGTCCTTGTGGCTGCATACAATCAAATTCTGAAAAATGTTCCACAATCTTGTTTAGAAAAGTGTGGGACAACTGTCTATATATATGTTTGTTTATTTTTATTATTTTATGTCTGTTCAGATATTTCTCTTTAGCAAATAAACATGTAGATATCTTAGTAGACACACTGGGCCCAATTTTTGAAACCTTCGTAAAACAAAAAGAAAAAAAAAACACAAGCAAATTGTGCTTAATATACAAGGAAATTGACAAGTTGTATGTAAGTGAATACCAAATGTTTACAATTTGGGAGGCTACGTTTCTTCACAATAACATACCATAATCTCCTCCCATGAATTTAAAATGAACCCCTTAAGAAGTGCTCGCACTGATGAATCACAGTAAAATGTCTTAAAAACTCTAAAGAATATCAATATATATTATAATAATATAATAAAATATAATATTATATTCAAATATAAAATAGCTTAAAATCGGGGTGACGCTTGGATGATTGAGGGCTTAAAAAGTCATGTTTTAAATGCTTCAGTGTCCAAAAACACAGACAGTGCATGAACAGATTCAGGAAAAGCATGGGATCTGTTGGACTCCCTTCTCAAAGCTGGTTCTAAATTGTGGCCCAAGAAACTTACCTATCTTGATAGGTAACTAACCTGCGAGTCAGCTAATAAACCATAAACCCGTATTGTCTCCAAATACGTTAAAGTTCTCGGTCTGTTAAATCCAGCAGACCCTAAATTCTTTTATATTGAAATAATCCATTATTACACGAGTAACCAAATAATTAAGCAAACAATTTCCCTTTAGCTACTGGAATTAGCTCTGAATAACAGGTTGTATTAGAAAGAGGACGGTTTTGTGGAATTGTCGTTTGATTGTTTATTTATTGTTTGATAGTCTGTGCATTAGAATAATTTTTTATTAACATTTATTTAAAAGTTCAGTCATGTAAAATAACACTTTCAGTGTCTTTTATACATAAAACAGTGTCTCATTTATAAAACGCATGGATTATGGAGTGAAAGTGTGCGTGCCCACAACACCCAAAAATTAGCGTGCGCCCAAAAAATATCAGATTTATAAAACCATGTGTACACGCACATCTCAAATGTTTTCTCTTTATAAATCAGTTTCTGCGTGAGACGTTATGTACACATTTCAGACCCGTTATTGACCCTTTATAAGTGAGGTGTAAATATTCTCCGTACCTACAAACATTTTGATGAATCCCGATATTTAAGAAAAGAGTGATTTGCGAACGATTTACGCACTAATTCGTTCCGCTCGCGTTTCATGAATGAGGCCCAGTGTGTTTAGGTTTGCCAAGATATTAATGTCAAAATTGGTCTGCATCTAAATTCTCATCTCTCCTTTGACTCTCCTGTACCTGTGTCTCCTATTTATAATATATGCTGAAAGCTTGCAAATTCTGACACCTATAAATGTAGTTTATTTTAAAACTGTGTACTTTCTTGAATATATTACAGCAAAATGGCAATGTTGATATGGAAAGCTTCACTGTTCTTAGCACAGACCATTTAATTAACAAAAATCATAGATGGCTATAGAATTTGCCAAGGATTTCACCACAGAAATTAAATTTTATTCACACAAGTTTCTCTTTACTTTTTCCACCACCCCTATCCTCAACACAGTAAAAAATAAACAAATAAATGGTTTACACAGGGAGAGTATCCAGAGAATACAAGTAGCAGACAACAGGAGGGATCCTGCACACAGAAAAATAAAAAGACTTTATAACAAAAAGAGAGATGACTTAGGTTTATTGAAGCAAATTAGAAAGAGGTGCAGTTCATAATGATCTGGGTGGTTCAACTGATCTCAAAGGGGATCATATCTATTATAAATGGTGTGTATTTCTACATGATGAGGTTGTTTTGGTCGGCACTAATGATTATGGGAAATATACTTGATGATGTTAAAAGCTGTATTCAACCAGAATTTTGTAACTCTGAATATCCTATTGCTTGGAAGGAAATAATGGCAAGTATTAACTCCTCTTAAACGCGCAATCTGTAATACTGACAGCAAGTGGTTAAAGTAAGAATGACACATTCAAAACAATGGAGAGAGTTTTCTCTACCTTTTATCAGATATTTTGGTTGGATGAATGTTGGATAATTTTCTTCATCTAAATCACACAAGCCAATTGCATTTACAGGTTTTTTCCATACATGTGCTTCTGTAGTTTTATAGTTTTTCACAAATGACAGGTTTACCTGTTAAGGAGAAAATAGCCAAATCTGCATCTCTCTAAGCTGCCTCCATCTTTCAAATACATTACCAGTATTTCCTCTAATTTTATGTCTCTGGTCATGGAGCTGTTTATCAGAATGCTGATGTATTTAGCCCCAATAATATCTAATAATATCTCTGTTGCTCACTTCCATGGGTGTAGCACACTGGTTGTGTCTACTATTGTGTGTAATACCTGGTAACCCAGGTTGTTTAAACTTTACTGTAATTGGATAATGGGTGGGATTACAAGCCAAAATACCAACAGAGTTCCACACCTCACAGAGGAATATACCAGCTGCAGCACTGCTGGCAGAGATGCCAGTCAGATCTGGACCAGACAGCATACAGATAGAGCAACTGATTAAATCTCTAATGCTGACAATAAAGTCGTCTCTTTGAGATGGTAAATACATAATTACATCGTTCCACCTTTGCGTCAAAAGGCTTTGCTAGTTTGCCAACAACAACTGCTAGTTTGTAATTTTCCAGACATGGTTTAAGCCTAGTTCAGGATTAAGCAAATGTAATAGAGAATCATACTGAGCAAAAATCATAGTCCAGAACTTGGTTTAATCCTTGCCCCAGAATTGATCCTTAAAGTGTCACTGCTTAGTCTTTCAAGAGCATTGAATTGGCAGCTTTAGAATCACAGGCTTATGCACCACTAAAGCTCTTATAATCTTTCCTATGGCCTCTGAGACACTATGCTATCCTTTGGTTTTAAGGACTTCATGATTCTGCCAGTGGCAAAGCACCTACAGAGAAAATTGAAATCTTCTTAAGGACTTTAAGTGTCTTCAAATCGCCAATATTTCACTCAAGCAGAATGACTACTTAATCCTTTGTGCCCAGCCAACTGCTGAGGGTCTTAATAATTTTTCCTCTTAGCACTGGGTGAAAATGTGTAAAGGGAGGGTGAAAGTGGAATGAAAATGATAGAAGCCAGCAAGGAAGCTTTTAGTCACTCAATTATGTTGACCATTAAATGCAATCAGCCTGTTAATGATGGATACAGAGCACTTTGCACAGTGCCTGTCTCCCACGGCTAAGGAACATCTACAGCAGACAGCGGAAAGCTTCCAGCTGGGCCTGTGTTTGCAAACAACTTCTCTGAGCACATATCAGATGGGTAATGAATAGGATAGGGTTAAATGTACCTGACCCCTCCACTTCCTCAACACTGGGTTTCAAATAGTCAAGGATTATATCTTTTAGACAAACCATGGAATAGAATGAGAGGGTGAAGCCCTCTGTTTGTTATCAGTGGAATAAGGTGTTGACTACAGACTGAGGTGACAGACTCATATAATTAAACCTTTTGATTAAGATGAAGTTTGTGCTGAATTTGTCGTGATGTCTGTGATTTTTTTAAGCTAACACATACACCCTGAAAAGTGCAAAAATAGCTTGAGAAGGTGATATAACATATGTCTCATGCTCACATAACATCCAATTTTCAGGTTGGGAGCTACTTCTTGTAGCATGAAATGTGAATGGGGATGAAAAAAAATTCAAAAGTTAATAGAGAAAGACAGGGACTGAGACTGCAGTATCTGTAGCACCCTGTATTTCTTTGTTGCCTGTTGAGACCAATCATTACATCACTCTATTTGCACCAAAATATATTTTGGGACCACCTATTAACAAATGTCATTTTTAGCTGCTTTATATTTTTGATACTGTTAATAACTACATAAGGTCAAAGCTGCAAAAGTCAGAGGCCAATGTTTCATTTATACAGAACCAACACTAAAGACATACAATCCATACATTCCATGCCACCATGTGTTTTGTGTTTTAGTAAAATTATTGTATTTACTTTATTTCCATAAGATTAATTTCAGATTTAATGCTTAGCCTGGCACAAGCACCGTACATTTCTGGAGATGTAGCCCACACAGTCAAGTTTGTTAGCCTCCTTGCTCAAAAACACTTTTTCAGGACAGTCCAATATTTTTCTACAGGATTTGGGTCAGAACTTTATCTAAGCCAGAAACCATTGGATACAACTAATAATTCTGATGCAAAGTGCAGTCTCTTCAATCACAGTACTTGAATCTGCACAAAGGCAAACATGACAAGTGCACAGAAATGTTTACTAATGAAATATGGTGAGCTTGAGAAGAGAAAAGTAAGATAATCGAGTTAAAATGTGTAAAAGAAAAAGAAACAGCTTCTGTTCAGGTGCTTCTATGTAGTCCACTATCATTGACGTAAACTGTAGCTCTTGGTGGTCATTATCTAAATTCCACTTTTTCAAACACATTTCTAATAGAATATTACAGGTTGAATGGTTGAAATATTAAAATTCAACTGACACAAAAGAAGTGGTAAAACTGTCACACAGTCAATCACACAATACATACACACAGAAAAAGACAGAGAGAGAGTGAGAGACATACGAACAAATTCACATCTGTCACATTCACTCACACACAGTACACACAGACTCACACATATACAAACCTTCGTATGAACTCTGAATACAGCGTTTCTGTTCCTACAGAGTTAACGCAAGATCCATCAAATTTCACAGGATTGTAAATCCTACGACTGAATAGTGTGCTTTTGCTTTTCCAAGTTTGTGTCTTATCTATGTTAATGTTTTGCTGCTGCTGTACTACACATACTTACTGTTTGTGAAAGAACTGCACTATTTAGATTAATTTTTTAGATTTATTTAGATTAAACTAAAATTTGTAGACTAAAATTCATCCCAGACACTTGTATGCACAGTTGCTTTTGTCACTTTTACTTATTTGGAGATTGGTCCTAAGGAGCACACAGACTTATGGAAGTCCACAGTTTTTTCTCAGGTCTCAGCAGAGTTGCATTGATTTTCCTACAGTATCAAGTGTGGAAAAGGCACTGGCTATAAGATTAGGTGTTTAAATACAGGTCCAGGTGCATTTGTCTCAAGCATGTCACAGAAAATTAGAGACCTCAACAACTATTATGATTTCTTCTTTATAAGCTTTTTAATTTATTAAAGATTTTTTTTCTTGTTCAGTCTAGCAAGTTGATTGTATTTTTATGCTTTCACAAAATTTTACTTTTTATCTCTGATCAGTTTGTGTTCCAATTTTTTGTAAATGTATTTATTTTGTGGCCATTTCTTTTTTTTCCCAGTACAAATGTTTTGACAGCACATCGTTTTAGACTACATTTTGGCTGTACATAAAGGATTTGTCATGCTTGTGTCATGACTGGGTGGACTGATGAAGGCGGACGCAAGCGCAATAACACAGCAGACTTTATTTAAACAAAAGAAAACAAATAGAGATACTCAGACAGAAAATACACAGACAGGAGTTACTCAAAGACTTAGAGAACTAGACAGAGAGACCAAGACATAAAGCTAAAGCTAACCTAAACACAGAGAACTACTTACACTACTTAGAAAAACAAACTAGACAGATAAAATGTAGAACAAAGGTACAAACAGGAACCAACAAACTTGAGAGAAGAACAAGAAGCAGACAGACCAAACAAGCACACAGGGAAAATATCCAACATTAAACAGTGAAACAAGGGAACTTAAACACACACCACAGACAAGGAACACCTGGGACAGATAATGAGGGGACAGGACCACAAAGGAGGCACAACGAGAGGGTGGAGCTAAGGCAGAGACAAGGAGGTAGACAGGAACAAAACAACAACAGAGCCATGTGATCCTAGCACATGGTAAACAAGGAAACAATAGACAGACAGAGTAGGAACACACTAGACAGGGCAAAAGCATGACAGCCTGTTGCCTTTAAGATCGTTGTTCATAAAAATTAATTGATGGATATTTGTTACAGTTTGCTCATGATGAGTCTCTGTGCATGGTGTTCCCATCTTGTGTATTTACAGTTATGGATAAGCAATATATGTTCCACACACCAGCAGGGCTAGTGCAGTCTACTTTCATTGGAGATTGGTGTAATAGAGTAATCACAGAAACCATTTCATGGACTACATAAAGATTATCGGTGGCATGCATTATAATCACATTACATAATATAATATGGGTGAATAAGATTCAATCTGTTTTGGTCCTTTTTTTGGAGCACACAAAATGTTATGTTAGAGATCATTTTGAAATTTGCATCACCCAGCAATGGTAAGTACAATCATGCACACTCCAATCAGTACTTCTTTAATCAAATACCTTAAAGCACCATATAAAATCTTTGCAAAAACATTTGAATCAAATTGTTTTTGATCTTTATCATCGATAGATTGGCAAGACTGCCTGACAAATATAGCCATAATGTGCCTTTGCTGGAGGTCACAATCAGACCAAGAATTATTTAGTGCTTTGGATTTGTTGAGGGGAAAAAAAGACTTCTAATGCAGATTTAAAAAACAACCAAAGCTGAACATTGTGAGGTATACCTGATAGAACATAAAATAAATAAATCAGAAATTTTCCTAACTACTCTAGTGCCCCTGTGGTTATGTCCATCACTCTAGCATGTTTTTCAAACAGTACTGCCTAAGGGCAGAGGCGCAGCAGCAGCAGTTTCCGCCTTTGGCCTTTACGTATGAATTTTAGTTCAATTTAGGGCATCTTTCCTTCAGAAATATTTGACAATCATATATTATCACTCAGTGGTAATATTCTGTGATATGTAACTCAGCTTCTTATTTGGCTGCTTAGGGTGGCACGGGGACACTGCGGATAGTGTCACTGTCACAACGGTTCCAGGGTCCTGGGGTTGTGGGTTTGAGCCCCGCTCAGGGTGACAGTGAGGTGTTTGGTGTGTTCTTCTAGTTCTTGCTCCCACGGTTCTAAAACTCATGCTGGTACTTGGGATTGGCTACTCAAGTTTGGTGTGAGTGAATGCGTGAACTGGATAAAGGTTACAGACAATGAATGTATGAATGGTGGATTGGTGGATGCTTCTTTTGTAGTCAATCTTTAATAACTGACATCATGCAAGCAAAAACCCACTCAGCAATAGTCCTACAGAAGAAATATACAGATCTTCTTTCAAGAAGTAAATTAGTTGCCAGCCTTGAGATAGCCAAAATAAAATGTACAATAACCCTTGTATTTGATTTGGGAATATTTGATAGTGAGCACTAACAGACCTGAATGCATATCCTTATTCTGTAATATGTCATACACATTGCATACACAGGAAAAGATGTCAAATATCCATGCCAGTCTATTATAGCTTCACACAGGGCCCAGCTAACTCTTTTCCTTCCAGCAAACACAACATCACCAGCTAGGTAGGTACCTCTTTGCATCTGTGTTTCACTGAATTATCAACAGTGAGGTTTGTAATCCCAGACTCACTACCCTCAAAGCTTGCTTTACATACCTATTATGCTCTTAAATTTAGACTCACACTCTCCTCCCTGATGACTAAGGCTGTTCCAAGCCCCACTGGCACAATTAATGCATGCTCAGTGCCACTATTTCAATGTGGACCTTACAATCTGTCCAAACATACACATAACACACCTGCATTCCATCAATAACTGTAAATCCTCACTTGCCTCTACTACTGGTGGTTTAGTAGTCAAAGTATGACATTGTAACAGTATAAAAATACCTCTAATTATACAAAGCATCTCTTCAGGTACCTGAAATAAAATACAATTTGTTATCCAATGATGACTCATATATAATGACACCCTAAGACCACTGGTGACATGTCATTGTGCCAAAGTACGCTGATATGTCACATTTTGCAAATCAGTCAACCAATGTCACTGCTCCCTGATGACGCCCACCCATGCAATGCTCATAAACAGAAAGAGGTACATGAGCCTTCACCTGAAATGCCACTGACATTTTTGAGCATTTTAAAAGTTGAACTAGCGTGGAGTTGGCTGAAATCTGCAGGATGCAGTTACCATTTAATGGATAGAATTCATATGTTGTAGTGAGTCCTGAGGGTGGCTCATTAGAAATTCTGAGATATTTCATTAAAGGCATCCATTAAATTGCAGGTCCAAATGGTAAAGTTAGTCATTATCATTAAGGATAATTTGAGCTGCTGTATTCCCATGAAGTGCCTTGAAAGCAGCACTTTTAAATGTTTAGCTATACCTCTAAATAGGTGCAGCTGTGAATTTAGAGCAGAGTTTGGATCTCTTGTTGCAGTAGTTGATAGCACCTGAAACTCATGCACGACATTGGTGTTGGGTCAAGGCTGTTGTTGCTTTCTGATGACTCATCAGGGGTCTCCAATTTTAATTTATTTAATCATAACTTTCTTCCAAGGTGCTCTGAGTAGGTTTTACAGACATCAGAACTGTCAACGTCATACAACACATAAATCAACTATAAAAACAAACAGTAATGAAGGCCACTTTTACAACACTATCTATGGCATGCAGGATCACAGAGCCCAACATAAACAGCTGTTCTCCTCTCCTCTCTAGACATAACCTTATAAACCTCGGGCAGCACAACATCACACATGAGACTCGCTCTGTAAAGCCAGACCTGCTAATAACACCTTAGCCCAGGTCTAATCGAATCTCTGCCCACACTGCATCTCAGGCTTGGTGCCTGAGGACCTTTAGATTAATACCTCATCATTTAGAGCTGACATATACCTGAAAATAATGTATTCATAAATATTATTAATATGGCTTAAGAAAATAAAAATTTTAAAGTAATAACACGTTTGTCCTTGTGACGTTTTGTCCTTGCTGCTTGATAAAACCAAGTTAGTGATGTTGCCAATAGATTTAGTGACTTTTCAGACCTTCTAGCGAATAATTATGAAGAAAAGAAAACAACTGGCACCAAATCTAGCTACTGTCTTTACAAAACTTAGCTACTTTATATTAGATAATTGATAGTATAACTCGCTAGAACACCGGGACTGACCATGAGCGGGCGATGTCTCTCCTGTACTTCCAGAGACAGAGCAACTGGAGGCCTCTCTTCTCGTGGTCCCTCGGCTCCCAGACACAGATCTGCGTGAGAGATAGCTCTCTGAGATATCTAAGAATCTAAAAGACAGTCTCATCCTCATTACATTATCAGATGTCCAGTGTCTGACACTCATTCATTCATTCATTCATTCATTCTAACTGCTTGTCCAGGTCAGGGTCATTGTGGGTCTGGAGCCTACCTGGAATCATAGGGTGCAAGGCAGGAACACACCCTGGAAGGGGCGCCAGTCCTTCACAGGGCAACACACACATTCACTCATACCTATGGACACTTTTTTGAGTCACCAATCCTCCTACCAATCTGTGTTTTTGGACAATTGGGGGAAACCCACATGGACACGGGGACAACACACCAAACTCCTCACAGACAGTTGCTCTGTGACACTACCTGCTGCTCCACCGTGCCGCCCACACTCTAATTAATGTTAATCTATAAGAAAATACCTAATGTGATTTTAATGTACAAATAATTACTTTGATTCAAAAATTAATTTGTGATGTGTTGAGGGAGAATGAAATATAGTTTCTCCAGGACACAGTGCTGGTTAGTTCTTTCTAAAGCAGATTTGGATTTCCCAGTATTTGTGTTCTCTTTAGGAGTCTGTCCCATATTGGTTCAAAATGGAACACACCTTTAAATGTACAAATACGGGATGACTCCGTATTTTACAGGACGTTTACAGGACAGTTGGCAGCACTACATGTTTCTGCCAAGAAACCAATACAGCCAATAGCCAACAGCTATCTAGAGACTAACAGTCCATGGATACATTTGACAAAGGTGACAAAGTCAACAAAAGTGCACCAGCATTTGTTGAAAAATGCTTTTTAAGTTCTGAGACCACAGACTATTGAGGATAACACATATGCAGATTTTTTTTCTTATTTAAATATATTGAAAACAAAAAAAATCTAAATAAATAAAAAATTGATATTGGCTTTAACAGAAAAACAACACACTCTGCCTTGTTTTAGGGTTTTGTTTCTTCTGTTAAACCTTCAAAATGTAATGGGAATCCGGGCTTCATGAAAACAATAAAATGATAGGAACACAGAGAATAAAGGCTTAGCTAAGTGTATGTGTGTGTATGTGTATTGGTAGACTTGGGGTCTCAACCCATTTATTATGCCCTCCTCTACCCTCACACACCAAACACTAGGCATGTTGGACAGAGATACTTGTATAAGATACTGGACTAAATGGCAAGCTTCTCTTTGTTAATGTGGACCATTTCCTTCCATCATTAAGAGCAGCAAGACCTTAATGAGGGTCTAAGTCGGTTAAAGAGCGAACAGATGACATTTGAATTTCATTATTGCTGTGTGCAAAAAGTGTCCACAGGGATCTTGCAGCACCTGTGCTTTGGCTTAAGCTCTGTTTCTTTTCATCCTTTCACTTTGTCAAGTTACTGTAAAAAACATGATTTCTATGGCTGGAATTGTGTGGCTAATTTAAAATGCTACTGGTCTGTATATTAAAGAGCAACATATGTATAGTTCAAAGAAAACTATTATATATATATATATATATGTATGTATGTGTGTGTATATATATATATATATATATATATATATATATATATATATGTATATTATTCAGTAGCCATTCAACTGACACCTATTGTCCAGGTTTATACGAAAGACTCTTCTCAGCTCCTGTCCCTTACTTCATCATTTAGACTGCAGCAGCCATGTTGTGTGTCCAAAAACTCAGTCACTTCTCTCTCATCTTTTCATGAGGGTTGAGAGAGCCTGGGGGGCTCAACATCATAGACTTTGAACTCTGCATCAGTCACTGAATGTAAGTCACAAACGTCAACAACAAAAAAAGTGCAGAAGCCGCACATCTCTGTAAGGCACCATATGCTGCTGGAGTCATACTTGAACATCACTAATTTTGACACTTTTTTTACTGCAATCTTACAAGCACTTAAGAGGTCTGAACAAACAGACAGTTTGTCCAAATGTCTGGAGCCACCTCTGCGAATGAATAAGTTCAGCTATTTTAAGGTGATCCCAGTTGCGCACATACACACACATTTCGTATAATTTCCACAGAAATCCATGGCGAGCATTGGGTCAAGTACTGATGTTAGATTAAAAGTTCTCAATAGCAGAGATACTCCGACTCCACAGCCCAATGTTGGGGTGCTTTGTACCTCACACACATTGGGCATTTATCACAGTGACCTTAGGGCAGTGTGCAGCTGTTCCAGTGTTTTACTCTGGAGATTAACGCAGCTGCACCTTAAAGGTACTGAATTTACTAATTACAAGGGGTGGCCAGATACTACTGGACATACAGTTTACAGCACAAAGCTTTCTCAATATTTGCTTAGTGGCTGTAAATATAACAGCATGCGTAATCAACTATAATTTATTTTCTCATTTTCATTGACTGGCAAGTTAGCCTTATTGGCAGTATTGACCATTTGGAAGCTTATTATGATTTTACTTTAGCTAATGAAATAGCAAGTTTACTTGTTCTATTAAGGAGATCGTGTAGGATGCATTTTAATAGCAATTATTATAAATACACTTGCACTTATCCAGTATTAGATTAATCATGTGATGGCTTCTCTTTGAAATGTTAATTCACTTATTTAAAAAAATGCATTTACTACATGAAATCATTAATTATCTGCAACCTCTTCATCTTTAATCATCAGGGCCATTGTGGATTCTGCCTGGAATAAATGGGCAGCAGGCAGGATCACATCCTAGAACATCACCCACTCACCTAGACTGACACTTTTGTGATAACATGTGTTTCTGGACTCCACAAGGAAACTAGTTCAACTGGAGTACACCCAAGTAAAGTAGGGTGAACACAGCAAGGTATATAAAAATAATTTATGCATTGTCTGTAACCGTTTATCCAGTTCAGGGTCGCAGTGGGTCCAGAACCTACCTGGGTTGCAAGGTGGGAGCACACCCTGCAGGGCGCACCAGTCCTGCCCAGGGCAACAAACACTCACTTTTGAGTAGCCACTCCACCTACCAACATGTATTTTTGGACAGTGGAAGGAAACCAAAGTACCCAGAGGAAACCCATACAAGAAACAGAGAGAACACACCAAACTCCTCACAGACAGTCACCCGGACCAGGACTTGAACCCACAACCTCCAGGAGCTGTGTGACTGCGACACTACCTGCTGCACCACTGTGCTGCCCTGAGAATTTTTTATTTTATTGGTCCGCAAGCTCACTTTCATTAAAACAGGAGATGTGTTTCGAGGTTTATTCCTATACTTTGAGTACCATCCTGCCGTTTCCCTATTGGACCTAGGCAGGCCATGTCTCCTGCCATTGTAAAGAAAAGAACATCCCAGTGTGAGTCACACAGCTCCTGTAATTATGCGTGCACACACGCACACACACACACACATACAGTGTGGCACAGCAGGAAGTGGGGAAAATGACACCTTAACCTGCACCATTTTGCATTATTAGGACTGACATTAAACGTCATTAAAACTTCATTTGTAAATTCAAGGACTGAGAGAAGCCGGTGTCAAGCCCAGTCTGAGACACTGACATTTCTCTATTAACCTCCAATTAAACTCCATCCACCTTCACCCATTGAGCTCGTGTCACACAACCACAGCATCTTCCCTCTTTCCTCCATCGCTCCTTCTCTGTCTCTGCATTCAGTAGCTGCTAATTATAGCTGTTCACCCACCTTCCTGGCTGTATAACCGAATAAGTACACTCTGCTTTAATCCGGTTACTACAACAGCATTTTACCATCACTATTAAAAAAGGGGGAAAAAATAAAAAAGGTCATTTCATAATAAAGTAAAACATATTTAGATTTGATTTTATATTTTGAGAGTGAAATCATTAATTAAAAATATAAAATAATTATATTACAATAAGGAAATGTATTATGAATGCCTTTATAATCTTCCTGGAATAAAATCACAATATTACAAAAAAAGCAGTGGCAATGTAATAATGCAGTGGTGAAGTTTGGAGAATAAGGTGCTATTATTACCTGTAAAGTCACTGAAATATTTCAGTTAGTGTTAAAAATGGAAGGTGTCACACCTACGACCAAGGAGCCACAATCCAATCACTTTCTGCACCAGTCTGACTCAAGAATCCTCAGGGAGAACACATGGACACTGCATCCTATCATCAGATCACATGAGTTGTAACTAAACTTTTCCACATTTGTTGTAATTATCAGTCTGTATGTATGCCTGGGCTTAATGTAGAAGCATTGTGAGATATTGCCTTTTGATATGCATATAAAGTGGTCTTCTGGTGTGAAGATTTATGCGTATGACTCTCCTACTTGTATATTTGCCATCTCTTTTGGATATTCTCTTTTTGATTGTGTTTGCCTTTGGACTGTTTTTTTGTTTTTGGATGTTCCTGTTCTGTGTTTGGATTTCTCTTGTTTGACCATTGCCTTTCTCTACTACCACTTTGCAGTTCCCTGATATGTTTATTACTTTTTTTTTATGAACAAAAATTGTGTTCTTTCCTCACAATGACAGAAGGGTGTCTTTGTGGGTTAGAAAAAAAGAGGACGAGGATATGGATTTCATATAAAGAAATAATCTCCACCAGGCACAATATTTTATTAGGTAATATACTGTGACTTTTACTTGATAGAGTATCATGGCACTTTATTCTCACAGCTTTACTGCTTTATTCTGAGGAATTGCCAATTGTAACATTAGTTTTGCTCTTTGTTTCTGACATTATTCTAAAAATAATGATGGTGCTTGAAATTTTTTTCTTAATATATTGATTTCTCAAAATTACAACATCTACATATCTAAAATGATCTTTTTAAATACAATGAAGCTAAAATATCAGATTTTGGGATACTATTCTAGGATATTTTCATTAACGTAGAGGTGATAATTGAGTTGTGTTTTAACACGGTGGCTGTGATTCTGCGCCATTAGGGCCATTTAAAGACTGAAAAATGAAGTAATAACACAATAAAACTGATTGTTCGTAAATCACACATTATGTGACCCTTTAACTAAAAATCCTAATGTAGTTATTTTTTAAAATTTGGATCATATACATTTTGAATGAATCATATTTAGGCATTTAGCAATATATATTTTCTTTAATTGGTCTTTCATTTAGTTCACTGCATCAGTTAAAACAGTTCTTCAGACTTCTTTACAATTCTTCCTTAAATTTGATTAATTCCAATTAAACAACGAATAGCAAATGACTGTCTGTGTTATTCAGAACTTTTCAGGAAACACAACACTGCTCCAGAGATCCTTGACCAATGAGTACTGTTGTTAATTTGTTAATTCTGGCTTTTTACATTTCATATACTGGTGATAATAAAAACACCAAAATCACAAAGTCTCTTTTTTGTTGACCTGCCCAACTGTGTTTCCATATTTAGAGGAACTGCAGTTGTTTCTGTTACTGTCTGAACCTTGGCATGAGGTATGAGGTCATCCAACAGACCTCCCATATTCACCTGTATCATCTTCTTCCACTGAATCTGTCTTACAATATCTATGTCAACAACTGAGTGAACACATTTTGCACTCAAAGACTTTTGGAGAACTAAAAATATATTTTTGTTTCATAAAAATACTTTGTAAACTTGTCTAAATGTATTTTGCTGCTGTAAAGAACATTTTGTGAATTTTCTGAATATCTATTATAATTAATGAGCATGTGAAAGGTAGAATACAATACATCTATGAAATGCAACAAAAATGCTTCATTTTACTCCAGTAACATCATACAAATCATACCATGAATTGCTTCAGTTTTGCAAAATTAGCTTTGAGATTTTCTCCTGTGTTTTCATTATGATAGCAACAATTTTGTAATGGTTTGGTAAATGCATGGAAATGCTTCCACTTCATTCACAGTTCAGTAGAGAACTCAGAACACTCGCCTCAAAAGGATGGAAGTGTGTTTCTGAATTTCTCTTCATTAGATGATGAAAGAGCCACCTCTAAATATCATGTATCATATTTCATATGTTTGGTTTAAAATGTTAAACATGTCAACACACTGTTCTTAGGCTTTAGAGAACATGGAACATATGTAAAGCCACTGTGTGCACTTCCAAAGATCACCTAGCTCTAGTGCAAAAATAAGAGGAACACGCATATTCTGACTTATTGCTTTGATGAATGTGTGCTGTGGAAATCAGAAATTCTTCTTCTTCCCTGTTCCTTCCATGTATCCAAGGCAGAGTGAGTCACTTTATTCACAGAGAGAATCAATGACTATAAATTTTCATTCTTTTTGTTTGATGTCTCAATTCATGCCACCAATTGTATAGCAAAACATGGTTACATTGATCTAATTATAGTTATCTTTTTACTTTTGAAAAGATGTTAATGATGCACACATTTTATTATAAGTCATTTTCACCACCATACACTAAAAATATTTATGCAAACATTATTTCAATTTTTCTGTGTGTGTGTGTGTGTGTGTGTGTGTGAAGTACAAATCAGATGAGCCAAAGAAGCAAAATTATTTATAATCCCTAAAAGTAGGTCTCCACTTGTAATGAAAGGTATTCAACTCCATTACAAATTAGGTTCCTTTCCTTTGTTTCTCGTAAATTTTTTAGGACAAAGAATTACTTACATTACTTATTTCTAACATGCAATCAATTGTCAGTCAACAAACCCCTAGTCGGTCCAAATATGTGATGTATTTGATCTTAACTACTAATTACTTAACTACTATCTGATCTTAACAACTAATTTATAATGGGTTTCAATAGTTGTACTTGCAAAGATAGTGAGAATAGTAGACAAAGAAAATGTCCAAGTAGATACAAGCTGAACTCCAAGGTCAAGATACATCACTGGTCAGGTTTTTGAATTATTCTGATAAATCAAAAGATCAAAAGCAAAACCTGATTGCTTATTAACTACAGAAGAAATGAAGATGGATTACAATTACTTTACTCAGCTTAAAGTTATTTCTGAGAAAACAGTGTGTTTATTTCATGCAAGCATACCAACACCAAAAAATGTGTCCATGCCTCTGTGTGTGTGTGTGTGTGTGTGTGCGTGTGTGTGTGTATGTATGTATGTGTGTGTTTGTTTATATTACATGGTGGGGTCCGCAACCTGTTAGCACACTCACGGTGTGGGGACCAAAAACATGGTGGGGACCGGTTTGCTGGTCCCCACAATGTTTTCAGCCAAAATGGGTCAGCTGACTCAGGAGGCCATGCTGATATGGGTGGTGCAGTTTTTTTTTTGGCCCCCATGCTTCACACAAACCTGACAGCCGTGTGTCTCATCTGTGTGTGACTCTGCTCACCACGCCCCCGGTGGCACTCGGTGGTATTGCATGAACACACAGATCGTGGGGGTCCGTACACACTTCACTACTGCGTCTACGCAACACTGATAGTGACTCATATTAAATGAACTAGGGTCCTTTAAACACTGCATTAATGGCTCCTTCTCCAAGGTAAACACAAATAAAACACCGTACACAACTAGTTAGTCTTTTAAACATAGAAAATAATCTTAACAAGAAATGTACATGGACATACATTTAGTTACAAAATATTAATCCTGGTGTAGTATATTGTAAGTTAGTGAGGAGGCGAATTAAATTGTTTAAATTAAAACTTTTAGTTCAAACATCAGCGTTATAAAGTCTTTAATGGTGACACGTTCAAGAGTAAAATTCATATACGTGTAAATATAGTCCACTCTTTATGTATTAAAATAGCTCAGCCGAACATTTGGTTGAAGATAATGGCTCTGTGTAATGGAAGCGAATATAAAATGGCGGTTTGTAGTTTTCACCGTTCTACATTGAATGAAGGAAAAGCAACTCGGAACTACAAAGGAACTACACTTCCCATAATCCCTCTGTTCCACGAAGAGTCTGCTGGGTCGTGCACAGGACGAGCTGAAAGGTAATAAACAACGGCTTAAATATATGGCTTTACTCGGTAATGTAACGCTTATTTTAGTCGTATTTATGTGTGTATATAGAGAGAATGGGAATGAGAGAATTAAGCTGTTTTAAATGTTTTAAAGGGCTATATTTCCGTGCGAGAGTAGTGCAGAGAGAAAGAGGCCCGTGAAATGTGACGTTAAAAGCTTTCGTGCTTTAGCTAACGCTATACTGGATATAGAGAGAATAATCGGCTGGTTTTGTAAAATTAAGTTTTTAAAGGACTCTGTTTCCATGAATGCGTGTTGGAGACAGAGAGACAGTTAGAGAGTTTTATTAAAACTGTATTTTCAGTGCATTCACTTGAGAGAGAAAGACAGAGGGGAAAGTTAAATTAAAGTGCCAATATGTGGGTTTTTGTAATTACTTTAAATCACGTAAAATTGCTTAAATATATGGCTTTACTCGATAATGTGACGCTTATTTTAGTCTTATTTGTGTGTATATAGAGAGAATGGGAGTTATTAAGCTGTTTCAAATGTTTTAAAGGGCTATATTTCCGTGTGAGAGTAGTGCAGAGAGAAAGAGGCTCTTAAATGGAGAAGCCTCTCGCTGCAGCCTGTAGGAAGGCGGAGTTGGACATCCAACCCCGCCCACATCCAACCCCGCCCTCTCACCACGTCAGAAGCCACGCCCGTGCCCAGTGACTTTTCTATGTCCCAAATAGTGCTCTAGTCACTAATAGTACACTATTTTAAGGTAGTGTCCGAAATCGTTCCCTACCCTCGTGAATTCGAACACAGCTCATGCTCGCGCCCTAAAAACTCTCAAACAGAACGTTTTTACGGAAAAAGTAACAGCGCACGTTATGTCGGTGAGTAAAAACATTTAGTTTGTAAGTATAATTACAAAGCTCGTTGTTGTCAGTGTTTTTGCTAGATACACGAACACGTTATAAATACGTTATTTCAGTATGTACCAGTAGGGTCATAGATAAATACACGAATATTCAACTGCGGCACGCGTGTCGTATGTGGTTGATTTAGCCAAATAATTAACAGAGTTACTGATATTTAATTACACACAGAAAAAACTTGCTTATAATATTGCCTCCGTGTAAGTAACAAGACTTTTGACTTAAAGAAAAGCTCACAAATGTAGTTACAATGAACATGAATATCACAGATAAACTGTAATCTCCTTTAATGTTTTATTGTTTTATTTTTTCAGCGTCCACGTTCAGGCCACTTTTGACCCTTCAATGTTCAGTGTTCTCAGCTGTATCTATGGTATGTTTCAGTATGCACTCTACATGGCCCTTGGTTGGCCTTTTGACTTCAGTCAGGTGATTACTTCAGATTAGGACTTTTTTGAGGATATTCCAGTAAGGCTTTAAACTGCATTCTGAACTTTGTCATTTGTCTGTTAGAGTGACATCCCACAGCTCCGTACTTTTAGGGAGCATGTGACCTGCAGGGTTTATACACCTGTTACTAAATAACAAACAAAAATATTTACACACACATGCAGCTTTCTCTTTAGACACATTGTACATTGTACTGTGATGTTTTGCATTTTGGAGAGAGCACTTGTTAAAGTCATTGTATTGAGTTATTTACATTGGTTTTGTTTCATTGGTAAATTGCAAACAACGTAATGTTTGTAAATGTAGCTGACAAACCGAATTTTCAGTTAACTTACATCATTTAAATTCCAACTGTATTTTAGAACGGTGAGCTCTAATGAACAAGGAAAGGCCAGTAAACAGAAGAAGGGAAAGACTGAGGAGCGTTCAAGGTCTGATGGTTTATTTGAATTTATAAGGGCACATGTCAGTGTGTAACCAGTGTGACTTAAAAGCAGTTATTTACAGCATCTGATGAGCTCAAATTAGACATGGTCCATTGTTAAATAGTATTTATATTAATTTCAGTCTGGATTTCACCTTGTTTTTTTCTGTTAACAGTAAAGGAGACAGAATGTTTACCGTCTCCATTGAGCAGGTGTTTGTGTCTGTTCTTGAAGATGAACTGGGGATTTCAACTTTCATTTTGCTTAATGTGCAATAGTCTTCACAAATGAGAAAACTGGGGTTTGTTTTAATATATTAATTGGGATGTAGGTTCTGTGGTAAATTTATATTTAGCTTTTTTGTTTCACTAAATTTAAATAAACTGTAAAACAGTATCTACACTCTTCTATAACGTCTTTAACAGATGCCCCTCACGGTCCTGGAGCAGATTCTATTAGAGGTCGTCCTGGAATAGGGTGACCACGCTTTTTTAAAGCTCTCACTGGTGTGTCGCCTCTTCCAGGACACTGTTGGAAGACAATCATTCCGGGCCCAAGCACATTTTCAGTGGCTTGACAGTAAGTATAAAGTGCATTATTGTATTTCAGTAAACTTTATTTTAAGATGTTTGTATTCCTTATAAGAAGAGGTAGTAATCTGATTATTAATTCTCTAATTCGACACGTACAGCTGTTGTGACTTGGAAACTCTACAGCACAGAATACAAACAACAGTTTCACACAGTGTATGGACTGGAGCGCTGCCTGTGCCGTAGAGAGACGTATAAAGACTGTTTACTGGGTTTGTGAACTGCGTATGAAGTTTGAGAATTGTTTCTTTTGCCAGTGGTTGCAAAAAAGTTGACAAATAAATGTTTTATGATCAGAAGATTTTGTTGGAATTTTGCAGTCAAATGCAGTGTTGCTGGCTTTGATAATAATAATAATAATAATAATAATATAATAATAATAATAATATAAATATATATTAATTATACAGCATTTTTCAAGGAATCAAAGCATTGTGCATGCATTACGATACAGAGTACAAAGAACATCAAAAGACAGACAAGATAAGGAAGTAAAATAAGAGAACAAGTATGCTTCTGTTTATTATTTGTTGTCCACAACAAACAAGTTTATGAAGATTTGTGTGTGTGTGTGTGTATATATATAGATATATATATAAAATGTTGTTAAGACTTGAAAATAAAATAATAAAACTACTGTGCCAGTTTTTCCTTGTCTTTAATACAGACTCCACACCCGTGACTTCACCACATTTTAGAGTTCTACATGCCAATGCCAATAAGGAGATTCTATTTGACTATATTTCAAGCGACCGCGACTGTAGGGAGTTGTAAATGGAGTGCTAAGTTGTGTAATGTGTTTCTCTTTCTTCTTATTGAAACCAATCCTGCACGACTGGACTTCTAAACATGTGTTATATATTTTACTGCAGCATTTTCTTCACTCGGACATTTGGAATATTGTCATTAGAATCATTATCTCTTTAGTCTTTTATTTCACAGCCTGGCTAATTACCCTTAGACATCTCTAATTACTCACAGGCAGTAATTATTAGTCATTTATGAAATAAGTGGTACCTCTAATATTTGTGAATACTTATTTGTCTGAAACGCAAAACACAGACGTTTAAAAACATATGAAAATTGTATAAGCTTCTAATAAATTGTATGCAGACAAACAGCATCACCTATGGAAATCTGTGCGTTCTTAAAATGAGAAGATGTTCATGACCAGGCAGCGATGCTTATATTTTCAAGGCACTGTACACTTAATAGCACTGGATTTTATTATTGTTTTGCAGTCAGCTGTGCACTACATACACTACATAACAATCCATCATGTCATAGTTGGCATAACATTACCACTCGTTGTGGCTGAGTATGACCATTACGAATAATAAAATTAACGATTTTTGGGACAAGATATTAACTGAATGGAGAACAGTATTTGAATGAATCCTAAAGGATATCCTCCGTTCACTCTACCATTCACAATAATAGTCTGCCAAGCACTGACAACAACGACAAAAGTTAAATCAAATCAGATATAAATCAGGTAATGTTTTTAACAGATACCCTCAGCGGAAAAACAAAAAAGCACCTGAACAGTGTAATAATTAATAAAAGACGTTATATGCGTATTTAATGTGCTACTCAGTGTCGCTAAACATGTCTGCGTTCAAGTGCCACACAGTGCTTATTGAACACGTCAGTATTAGAAGGCGTGGCTGGATGTGGGCGGAGTTGGATGTCGGAGGAGTTGGATGTCCAACCCCGCCTTCCTACAGGCTGCAGCGAGACATACTTGCTTAAATGTGACGTTAACAAGAGCTTTCGTGCTTTAACTAACGTTATACTGGATACAGAGAGAATATTCGGCTGTTTTTGTAAAATGAAGTTTTTAAAGGACTCTGTTTCCATGAATGCGTGTTGGAGACAGAGAGACAGTTACTTCAGCTGTTTACATTATAGAGGCCAGTTAGAGGCAAGTGTTTCTTAAGGTGACGCTTCATTTGTAAATGTTTAATATTGAGAGTAAACGTGATATTTTATTAGAATCATATAATCAGAGTTTTATTAAAACTGTATTTTCAGTGCATTGAGAGAGAAAGACAGACGTGAAAGTTAAATTAAAGTGCCAATATGTGGGTTTTTGTAATTAGTTTAAATCACGTAAAATTGCTTTGAGATGTTAAAAATCTGCAAATCTAAAACAATGTGTTTGACAGTGTAGCCTATGATTATATTTGCAACTCCTTCATTTGAAAGTCAGTGAGCATTTGGTGTGTACTATAAGCCTGACTTGCTTGTAACATTTGGTTTGTTTGTATTCGTTTACTTTTAGGGAGAGAGAGATTTTGGAGAGGGAGACAGCAGAAGCCGTTCCTGGGCAGGTGGAAAGAGGAAAAGGGAAAGATCTGGGAGGAGAAAAAGGAGAGTAATGCACTGACCCCTCGACTGATCTGCATCTAAGCTCAGAATACGAGAACTGTTTATTCACATTTAGATGTGTACTTACAGTAAGTGAGTGAATGAATTACTGTGTTCCTCCATAGCTCCAGACTAACCTTAACATGCTCCCTATTCTCCTCACAAACATTCATCAGTTCCTCAAAGTACTCCTTCCACCCTTCAAATATCATCTCTTCATTAGTCTGCACAGTACCTTCTACATTCATTATCATCCTAACATGCTGTACATCCTCACATCCTGTTCCTCTCTCATCTCGCCAGTCCATACATGTCTTTTATTCTAACCTCACTATCCATATTCTCATACAACTTTTCATGTGCATTTTCCCTAGCCTTTGTCACTTCTCCGTTTGCTTGATGCTGCATTTTTTTGTATTTGCTTTAGACATCTCTCTTGAGATTCCAATTCTATTTTGTCGACCACTTCCTTCTTAAGATTTCCTGCATGATCTCCTCATTCCAGCACAAAGTCTCCTCCCTTCCTTCCTCTGTCCATACGACAAACACAGTACCTGTAGCCGATTCCCTCACTGCTTTTGCAGTCTCTGCCCATCTGTCCATCACCTCGTCCACCCCACCTAGCATCTGCCTCACCTCCTCCCTGAATCACACACCGTACTGTTCTTACTTTAACGTCCACCATCTGATCTGTGATTTAGCCCTCACCCACTTCCATTTCTTCACCTCCAAATACATCCTACCTACCACCACCGTCTGATGCTGCCTTGCTATACTTCACCCCTGCCACCACCTTACAGTCACTAAATTACTTCAGGTTGCTTCGCCTGCATAAAACATAGTCCACATGTGTAGACCTTCCTCCACTCTTAAATGTCACCCTATGCTCTTCCTTCTTCTGAAAATAAGTATTTACTACTGCCATTTGCATTTTTTGGGGCAAATTCTACCACCATATCATCTACCTCTCTCCTTTTACCAGTCATAGTGCTAACGTTCAGTGTTTCCACTCTCACCTCCACCTTCCTCACCCTCTTCTTTATTTTGTCTCTTAACTCTTGTTCCCCCTCTCCTTCTCCTCCTGTGACCAACAGTATCCCAATTTCCACTGGTACACTGGCAGGAAACAATCCCAATGGTGGACGTTGTTAACCCAGGCCTTCTCTGATCCGATATGGAACTCTTGTTAGTGATCTGCATTGTTAATTTGACATAGTTTATACAAAAGATAATCTTTCTGACAACCCTCCCTATGTATACACGCTTGGGACCAGCATTACAATGCAATGTATTTCAGTGGCTAGGTTATGATTTGTCTGCCTACATTTACGCATATTGTGAGTTCCAGGAGGACAGTACAATTGAGACGGAGGAGAGTGAAAGCACTTGATGAAGCAGCACAGAATGTCATCAGTGCCACTATCAACACCAATGTATTGGAAGGTATCTCTAAACTCATATAAAGGTAAATCTAGTATAATCTTTTCTTCAAGATTAAATTGTGCATTATGTTTTTTTTTTTTTTGCCTGTATAGTTCACTTAATGTTTTAAATTAGCAGCCTTTAAGCAGTTGTAGAGTAGTTATTTGTAATATAAGGAGTACTGGTAAAATTCAGCTTTTTATTTTTATTTTCTGGTAAATGCTAATGTGTTTTTAAAACTTTTCAATTTTTGAACTGAAGCTAGGTTATGCATAATATGTAGATTAAAATAAAAATTGTGTATTCATTAAATTACACTGATAGTCTCATTTGTGGTTACCAAATGTTTAATATTAAATTGTGATATTTCATTAACTGTAGGCTGTTTTACTGTTGTTTGAAATCTCTGTAGAAGGCATGAGAGGACACCGCTGACATGATGGACATGGTAGAACAAACCCCCTGAGCTTCCGGTCCTGTGCTCAGCGCTGGAGCTCCGTCCTCTGACTTGGCGGTATTTAAAAAGGTTTCATATACATATAGTCACTGAAATAGGTTTTAATGAGGCAGGTCACTGTGGTCAGTTGAAGTTAATTTCTCTGGTACAAAATTGTGATAGTTCATTGCTTTTGGGTGAGGCCTTAGGGATGGTACTGGTTACACATACTCTCAGGTCGTACGTTGTGGGGACCCTCTCAGGACGGAACTATTGAAAAGGTTTTGGTCAAATGTGCACACACACACTGTCAGGTCTTGCATAGTGGGGTCCCCGTTTAGGGAGAAACACCTACTAAAGCAGTACACGCACAGGTCAATATACAGACAGTTTATCTGAACTACAGTGTACATTACCCCATGACTGATGTCACTGAGGGTCTAGTTTGAATTTGTTATTATTTTCTTTTCTGACACAGCTCTTTAAGCTTATATTAGTGACACACACTGTCAGGTCTAGCATAGTGGGGTCCCCGTTTAGGGAGACACACCTACTAAAGCAGTACACTCACAGGTCAATATACAGACAGTTTATCTGAACTACAGTGTACATTACCCCATGACTGATGTCACTGAGGGTCTAGTTTGAATTTGTTATTATTTTCTTTTCTGACACACCTCTTTAAGCTTATATTAATGACACACACTGTCAGGTCTAGCATAGAGGGGTCCCCTTCTAGGGAGACACTCCTACTATAGCAGTACACTCACAGGTCAATATACAGACAGTTTATCTGAACTACAGTGTACATTACCCCATGACTGATGTCACTGAGGGTCTAGTTTGAATTTGTTATTATTTTCTTTTCTGACACACCTCTTTAAGCTTATATTAATGACACACACTGTCAGGTCTAGCATAGAGGGGTCCCCTTCTAGGGAGACACTCCTACTATAGCAGTACACTCACAGGTCAATATACAGACAGCGTTTCTGAACTACACTGTACATTAGCTCATGACTGATGTCACTGAGAGTTTAGTTTGAATTTGTTATTATTTTCTTTTCTGACACAGCGCTTTAAGCTTATATTAGTTACACACACTGTCAGGTCTTGCATAGTGGGGTCCCCGTTTAGGGAGAAACACCTACTAAAGCAGTACACTCACAGGTCAATATACAGACAGTTTATCTGAACTACAGTGTACATTACCCCATGACTGATGTCACTGAGGGTTTAGTTTGAATTTGTTATTATTTTCTTTTCTGACACAGCGCTTTAAGCTTATATTAGTTACACACACTGTCAGGTCTTGCATAGTGGGGTCCCCGTTTAGGGAGACACACCTACTAAAGCAGTACACTCACAGGTCAATATACAGACAGTTTATCTGAACTACAGTGTACATTACCCCATGACTGATGTCACTGAAGGTCTAGTTTGAATTTGTTATTATTTTCTTTTCTGACACAGCTCTTTAAGCTTATATTAATGACACACACTGTCAGGTCTAGCATAGAGGGGTCCCCTTCTAGGGAGACACTCCTACTATAGCAGTACACTCACAGGTCAATATACAGACAGCGTTTCTGAACTACACTGTACATTACCTCATGACTGATGTCACTGAGTGTTTAGTTTGAATTTGTTATTATTTTCTTTTCTGACACAGCTCTTTAAGCTTATATTAGTGACACACACTGTCAGGTCTAGCATAGAGGGGTCCCCTTCTAGGGAGACACTCCTACTATAGCAGTACACTCACAGGTCAATATACAGACAGTTTATCTGAACTACAGTGTACATTACCTCATGACTGATGTCACTGAGGGTCTAGTTTGAATTTGTTATTATTTTCTTTTCTGACACACCTCTTTAAGCTTATATTAATGACACACACTGTCAGGTCTAGCATAGAGGGGTCCCCTTCTAGGGAGACACTCCTACTATAGCAGTACACTCACAGGCCAATATACAGACAGCGTTTCTGAACTACACTGTACATTAGTTCATGACTGATGTCACTGAGAGTTTAGTTTGAATTTGTTATTATTTTCTTTTCTGACACAGCGCTTTAAGCTTATATTAGTTACACACACTGTCAGGTCTTGCATAGTGGGGTCCCCGTTTAGGGAGAAACACCTACTAAAGCAGTACACTCACAGGTCAATATACAGACAGTTTATCTGAACTACAGTGTACATTACCCCATGACTGATGTCACTGAGGGTTTAGTTTGAATTTGTTATTATTTTCTTTTCTGACACAGCGCTTTAAGCTTATATTAGTTACACACACTGTCAGGTCTTGCATAGTGGGGTCCCCGTTTAGGGAGACACACCTACTAAAGCAGTACACTCACAGGTCAATATACAGACAGTTTATCTGAACTACAGTGTACATTACCCCATGACTGATGTCACTGAAGGTCTAGTTTGAATTTGTTATTATTTTCTTTTCTGACACAGCTCTTTAAGCTTATATTAATGACACACACTGTCAGGTCTAGCATAGAGGGGTCCCCTTCTAGGGAGACACTCCTACTATAGCAGTACACTCACAGGTCAATATACAGACAGCGTTTCTGAACTACACTGTACATTACCTCATGACTGATGTCACTGAGTGTTTAGTTTGAATTTGTTATTATTTTCTTTTCTGACACAGCTCTTTAAGCTTATATTAGTGACACACACTGTCAGGTCTAGCATAGAGGGGTCCCCTTCTAGGGAGACACTCCTACTATAGCAGTACACTCACAGGTCAATATACAGACAGTTTATCTGAACTACAGTGTACATTACCTCATGACTGATGTCACTGAGGGTCTAGTTTGAATTTGTTATTATTTTCTTTTCTGACATAGCTCTTTAAGCTTATATTAATGACACACACTGTCAGGTCTGGCATAGAGGGGTCCCTTTCTAGGGAGAAACTCCTACTATAGCAGTACACTCACATCTCAATATACAGACAGCTTTTCCGAACTACAGTGTACGTTACCTCATGACTGATGTCACTGAGGGTCTAGTTTGAATTTGTTATTATTTTCTTTTCTGACACAGCTCTTTCAGGTTATATTAGTGACCCACACTGTCAGGTCTAGCATAGAGGGGTCCCCTTCTAGGGAGACACTCCTACTATAGCAGTACACTCACAGGTCAATATACAGGCAGCGTTTCTGAACTACAGTGTACGTTACCTTATGACTGATGTCACTGAGGGTCTAGTTTAAATTGGTTATTTACTTTTCTGATTCAGCTCTTTCAGGTTGTATTGGTGGTATAATCTGAAATTGTTACTTGTGTCAGGACAAATGTGTCTTACGTTTTTTAATACCATAGTGTATCCATGTCAAGTCAATTTGACTCAGCAATTGTTTAACTGATGAGAGATTAAACATGTTGTAAAATGTATTGCACTTTAAATACTAATGTATTTGTGTGTGGTGTTCACCGAAATGTTTTACTGTTGTTTGAAATCTCTGTAGAAGGCATGAGAGGACACCGCTGACACGATGGACATGGTAGAACAAACCCACTGAGCTTCCGGTCCTGTGCTCAGCGCTGGAGCGCCGTCCTCTGACTTGGAGGTATTTAAAAAGGTTTTATGTCCATATAGTCACTGAAATAGGTTTTAGTGAGGCAGGTCACTGTGGTCAGTTGAAGTTAATTTCTCTGGTACAAAATTGTGATAGTTCATTGCTTTTGGGTGAGGCCTTAGGGATGGTACTGGTTACACACACTCTCAGGCCTTACATTGTGGGGACCCTCTCAGGACGGAACTATTGAAAAGGTTTTGGTCAAATGTGCACACACACACTGTCAGGTCTAGCATAGTGAGGTCCCCGTTTAGGGAGAAACACCTACTAAAGCAGTACACTCACAGGTCAATATACAAACAGCGTTTCTGAACTACAGTGTACATTACCCCATGATTGATGTCACTGAGGGTCTAGTTTGAATTTGTTATTATTTTCTTTTCTGACACAGCGCTTTAAGCTTATATTAGTGAAACACACTGTCAGGTCTTGCATAGTGGGGTCCCCGTTTAGGTAGAAACACCTAAAGCAGTACACTCACAGGTCAATATACAGACAGTTTATCTGAACTACAATGTACATTACCCCATGACTGATGTCACTGAGGGTCTAGTTTGAATTTGTTATTATTTTCTTTTCTGACACAGCTCTTTAAGCTTATATTAATGACACACACTGTCAGGTCTAGCATAGTGGGGTCCCCTTCTAGGGAGACACTCCTACTAAAGCAGTACACTCACATGTCAATATACAGACAGTTTATCTGAATTACACTGTACATTACCTCATGACTGATGTCACTGAGTTTCTAGTTTGAATTTGTTATTATTTTCTTTTCTGATAAAGCTCTTTAAGTTTATATTAGTTACACACACTGTCAGGTCTAGCATAGTGGGGTCCCCTTCTATGGAGACACTCTTACTAAAGCAGTACACTCACAGGTCAATATACAGACAGTTTATCTGAACTACAGTGTACATTACCTCATGACTGATGTCACTGAGGTTCTAATTTGAATTTGTTATTATTTTCTTTTCTGATACAGCTCTTTAAGGTTGTATTGGTGACACACACTGTCAGGTCTAGCATAGAAGGGTCCCCTTCTAGGGAGACACTCCTACTATAGCAGTACACTCACAGGTCAATATATAGACAGCGTTTCTGAACTACACTGTACATTACCTTATGACTGATGTCACTGAGGGTCTAGTTTGAATTTGTTATTATTTTCTTTTCTGACACAGCGCTTTAAGGTTGTATTGGTGACACACACTGTCAGGTCTAGCGTCGTAGGGACCACTTCTAGGAAGACACTCCTACTACAGCAGTACACTCACAGGTCAATATACAGACAGCTTTTCTGAACTACAGTGTATGTTACCTCATGACTGGTGTCACTGAGAATCTAGTTTGAATTTGTTATTATTTTCTTTTCTGATACAGCTCTTTAAGTTTTTATTGGTGACACACACTGTCAGGTCTAGCGTCGTAGGGACCACTTCTAGGAAGACACTCCTACTACAGCAGTACACTCACAGGTCAATATACAGACAGCTTTTCTGAACTACAGTGTATGTTACCTCATGACTGGTGTCACTGAGGGTCTAGTTTGAATTTGTTATTATTTTCTTTTCTGACACAGCTCTTTCAGTTTGTATTGGTGACACACACTGTCAGGTCTAGCATCGTAGGGACCACTTCTATGGAGACACTCCTAGTATAGCAGTACACTCACAGGTCAGTATACAGACAACATTTTCTGAACTACAGTTTACGTTACAGTGTATTTCTCTAAGTAATATGCATTTTCCCCAAGTATTTTTTTTCTTTTCCACAACTGCTGACTAGAATTTCAGCTGGTTCTGATAACTCCTCCACAGCTGCCCATAGTTTTCGGCACCTGATATCGAAGTTCACATGCATGGATGCAGCAAACTTGGCTACAAATCCCATAACACCTATCTCTACTGGTCTTGCATGTGCCTGCCACCCACGTTCTGTACAGTTCCCAAACTTTGTTCGATATTTGGACACTGAAAGCCGTGTTTGGTATTGAACCAACACAGGACACCATTTATTATATTGTTTTGAGGTTAGACTGTAAAAACTTATAGTTTGAAACAGACAGAAGCTCTGCAGGTCTCCCTTAGCCAGAGGGAGGGGCAGGTACTCCACAGAACATGCTTCTCATTGGTCCTCACTTGTATTAACTGTCCATGATTTATTTATATAAATTGTAATTAGTGAAGTATTTAAAATAGTAAAGCTATAAATGTGTCCCTAAATTTGGTTTCAGAAAGTTGGCAGCCTACAATTTCATAAATCACACTGCTTATTATTATAGAAAGAATAATTGTGCCCACACACTTTTACACAGGCCCACCCAAAGATCAATTTGTGGCTATGCCACTGATGTAGTTAACGTTTAGTCATAGTTCCTAGTTTGAATAAATGTAATAATATAAACTGGACTTGCTGCCACATCAGGCCATTGGTCTCGTTACACATACAAGGCTGGGGTTTGCATTCTTGCAATTTGCTGCTGATACAATTTAAATACAAAAATTCAGGTATCTCGTTTCCACCTGCCACTATCACTTCTCTCATTGAAGTGTTTGTAAAATAAAATAACTGTAGTTAGTAAGGCCTACCGATTTACATAGACTTAATATATTAACCGAAATAATAAATCTTGTAAAGTACTGTATGAAAAAATATGAGAATGACACCCTGCCTTTACGATGTTTGTTGGATGTGGCCCTTGAGTAAAAGTAATTGGGGACCCCTACTCTATTGTATCTCTGCATTTCCACCAAAAAGGAACCAGAACGGTTCCAGTTCGCAAGGTGAATTTGGAACCGTTTGGTATGTTTCCATCTACACAAACTGGTTCGCGACCTAGAAAAGTTTGTTCCCAGCTGAGTTTCAAATGCAGCGTTATTGCACTGCGGAGCTTGACAGGGTAATTTACAACGTTTCAAATAAATAAATAAAAAGAAATAAAACAGGAACACGCCCTGTTTTTTTGTTTCTGGTGCTGTTTGTGTGCGATTCCATTTGTGTTGGTCAGAGCCGCAGCTCTCGGTTACGTTTCTCTGCTGTTCACAAGCTCAGCAGGACGGCTCTGAACTCGGCAACATTTACACAGTATTATATCTCACTCGGGTCTGACTTCATGGTAAACAAAGAATAAATAATGAGTCTAACAGTCTTTGGTGCTGGCGCTGTATTCAGGCACAGCGACTCCCCCACTAATGACGCATACCTGTTTCCCCTTTAAACGTGTAGAAACACAGCAGTTCATTGGAAAGAACCAAGGTTCCAAGAATCAGGAATGGAACAGGTTTAGGAGCCAGAGTTCTTTTGGTGAAATAGCGCTGTGATTGACAGCAACAAATCAATGTTCTGATCGGTTAAATAAACCTCACTATATGATTGGTACAGCTAAAGCTTTCCTATTGGTACATCAGTTGGCCAATCAGGGTCAAAAATTCACAACTGTGAAAAGAGATTTACACAAGCAGCAGAGAAGGTGAATGTGTGCATCTTTTGTCACATTTGGAACATAAAGGTTTGCTCTGGTGCATTTTAAAACAATACTCACAAATGTAATGGACTTTGTAACTGCTTTTGAGCAACTACATACACGAAATTTTAACTGTGCTTGAGCAACTACATACACGTAAAACTAAAATCCACAAATGTATTGGAATGCACAAATTTAAAACAACAACTACAATAATAAATTAAATTCACAAATGTGCAAAAAAGATTTGCATTTGTAAATGAAATGTTGTGAATGTGTGAATCAGTAACTTCTCAAACGGTTTAAAATGTGCAAGAGCAAACCTTTTTAAAGTTCCAAATGTGACTGGGGGAATTTTTGAATGAGATGGAAAAATCCACACATTCTCCTTCTCTGTTGCGTGTGCGAATCTCTTTTTGCAGATGCGGATTTAAGACCCTGTTTTGACGGCCAATTGATGGACCAATAGGAAATCTTTAGCTGGACCAAGCAGATTGTGAGGTTTGTTTAACCAATTGGAACATTGATTTGTTGCTGTCAACCATAGCGCTTTTCCACAAAATGAACTCAGGTCCGTGAACCGCCGCGTTTCTACGGACAGCAGAGAAACGTAAACAAGAGCCGCGGCTTTGATCAACGCACATGCAATTGCGCCTAACTTCACCAAAAACGCATAAAAATGGGGCATGTTCCTGTTTTTTCCTATTATTTATTTCTATGAAACGTTGTGAATGACCCTGTCAAGCTCCACTGGGCGATAACGCTGTATTTGAAGCTCTGGGCTCTTGGTTACATTTCTCCGCTGTTCACAAGGTCAGCAGGATGCCTCTGAACTCAGCCATAGTGTCTCCGTTCATGACGTATTCCATGTCCTCAAAATGTGTAGAAATGCGGTGGTTCACTGGAAAGAACCAATGTTCCTAGAATCAGGAACGGAACTGGTTCAAGAACCAGAGTTCTTTTGGTGGAAAAGCGCTATGGTTGACAGCAACAAATCCGATTGGTTAAACAAACCTTGCGATCTGATTGGTCCAGCTAAAGCTTTCCTATTGGTCCATCAATTGGCCTTCAAAACAGGGTCTTTAATTCGCAACTGCAAAAAGAGATTCGCACACACAGCAGAGAAGGCGAATGTGTGTTTTTTTCCATCTCATTCAAAAACTCCCACTGTCACATTTGGAACCTTTAAAAACGGTTTGCTCTTGCACATTTTAAGTATTTTACTGATTCACACATTCACAACATTTCATTTACAAATGCAAATCTTTTTTACACATCTGTGAATTTAAGTTATTATTATTGTAGTTGTTGTTTTAAATTTGACGTATACATTTGTGGATTTTAACGTGTATGTAGTTGCTCAAACACAGTTACAAAGTCTGTTACATTTGTGAGTATTGTTTTACATACTCAAAATTTTTTACCCTTTTTTGACTCCAGAACATTAGTGCAGAGAGTACAGTGCAGTAATTACAAAGATCTTAAAATACATACAGAACAGGACCAGTAGACACAACACACAACACAACAGTGTAGTTCTTCTTCTCATCAGCCTATGCCTCAAATTCTCATTGATGGGAGCTTGTCTCTTCGCTCACTGTCAGTCACAAGTCTCATACTACTGGATATTTATTGGCTGTTTGCATGGCATCAGCGATTTCTGGGCAAGCTCTTGTATCACATCTTTCAGCGGTTCACACGTAGCAATCGAGATAGTGTTGATTTGCCTCTGACCTAAGGGTTGTTCCCGTGATCCCCTAAAACAGTCTTTGACAAGAAAATCGGGGCTACAATCGTGCAGTGTGATCATATATCAGGAATCCATCAAGAAACATGTAATTGAATGATATTTATGAACGTACTTGTTTTATGAATGAGATGGATTCACTCAGGTATAAAGAAATGGTAAAAAGGTACTCTACTAAGTATTAATTACACCTGTCACAAGGGTTTTAAAAGGTGTTTAATAATTCTGAGGTAGTAGTTATTTTGGGCATTTTTTGTTGGATTGGGAGAAAACAATTTTATCTATTTAAATTGTTATTTTAATCACTTTTTGCAAAAAAAAAATAGCTAATAATCCTAATTTGGGGCTTGATACCATTTTGAGTGCCAATGTAGGTCTGTTTTCTCTTTTGCATGTTGTAAGAAAAACAGCCTTATTAAATCATGCAATTTGTGCCAAAAAAGATGTTGGTAAAAGAGGAAAGTTTTTATTAAAATTTAGGCATAGGAAAATTTCCTTTGAGATATATATATTTTTTTTTTGTCACCTAGGTCCAGTGAATTCCATGGAGTGGAGAAGCTCATGTTGATGGAAAGTTCCTGGAAAGCTGTTTGTTCACTGTATACATCTGAACAGTGGGCTCTTAAACCTGTCTCTGCAATGTTGTGATGTGATTTATATTGTTTTAAAGTTTCTGTTTTCAGACTTGATCAAAGCACTCTCGGACCAGGCAGTTTTGATAGGAACACCTTGTGTTTATACTCACTGTTCATTTCATCAGCTCCATTTACAATGTAGGAGCATTTTGTAGTTCAGCATTTACAGAATAGTGTCCATTTCTTGTGCTGCATGCTTTGTTTACCAGATTTCACCCTGTTCTTCAATGGGCAGTACTCCTAGAGGACCCCCACCTAGCGCGATTTGTTTTGATTCCAGATACATTTCTTGGGGTGAGGTTGTGGTAGTGAAAAGCCAACCAGGGACCAAACAGTCCAGTAGTGTAGGTCCCATGCATTGCACAAGCACAATTAATGTGTTGCTCTGGTATGAGTGGATCAGACATGGCAGTGCTCCTACATGGTAAGAGTAACTAATATAATGGACAGCGAGTGTAAGTACAGTGTTCGTAATGGAGTTCTTGGTTAATATCATAGATGGACTGTCTCATGTCAATTATTCTGAGTTTATATTGTGTGTGTTCATATTGATTTTTAATTTTCTTTAGCCTAGCTAAGCTCATCAGTTATTCAAGGTATTATTTATTTATATTGTGTTTTATTCTCTCAGTTTTTGGCTAACTTCATTGCTTCTACAGTATGTACACATCTGTGCCTATCTTTTTCAGAGTTTAATAAAAGAACAAATTAGTTCAAATAACGTTAAAGGTTAATAAATTAATCTTTAAAGGAATGCATCGGCCTGGATTAGTTGTTTTTCTGCATTAATTATAGATTACACATTGTTCTCTCTCAAAATGAAATTGGTCCCCACAAAGAATGAGAACAGGTGATTTGTGTAATATTTGGTCCCCAAATATACTCCAAACCTGAAATGTCCCCACGAGTCACGAGGACGTCTGGTCAGAATCAATTTTGGTGAGATATTTGTAATTTGAAGTGATATTAAGATTCACAAGTGCATTTTGACAAAGCATGATTTTTTTCAAGTCTGTAGCACCTTGGGAAAGGGTGGACCCCACAATGTGAGTATTCCTCCAGGTGACCCCCACAACGCACAGAAACAAGTATGTGTGTGTGTGTGTGTGTGTGTGTAATATATATAATGTTCTTATGTTTTGGCAGGCTTCCAATTCAGTACTTGGTAACACTCTCTTTGGCAGATATCACAGCTATTCCATTTCTTACTGACATTTATACTGTGTAAAATGGAAGTGTTTGATATATTTTTATAGCCTTGGCTTGCTTTGTAGGCATACATTAGCTGCATTTTCAAGTCCATTACCATCTACCCATAGATAAACATGATTTTTTTGAGGGTCATCAGCTGATTACATTTTCTAATGCAAATTCAGTTTTGACCTGGCTAACCAGTCCTCAACAGTCAGTATTTATCAAATATAGATATATATATCTGCTTATTCTGGCTGCATGGTGGCGCAGCAGATAGTGTCACAGCCCCTGGAGCTTGTGGGTTCGAGTCCTGCTCCGGGTGACTGTCTGTGAGGAGTTTGGTGTATTCTCCCCGTGTCTGCGTAGGTTTTCTCTGGGTACTCTGGTTTCTTCAATGGTCCAAAAACACCTATTGGTAGGTGGATTCAATTATTTCAAAATGACACAACATGACCCTAAGCTGGATAAGTAGTTACAGACAATGAATGAATGAATTTACTTATTCTCAGGTGTGCTAAAACCTGGGTCTACAACCACGCTGATGAATTCTGTATTAATACTTTACCAGCGCATCTAGTGGAACCTGCCATTAGACTCATTTGAACTGTCAACCCAGCTGCAATGCCACACTTAAAGATCTTCAGAATACCATTGCTGCCACACCTCCAAACATACGCTCACTTTTCTGGTATTAACCATTCTGGCATTAACCTTTAACAGCTCTATTTTCTCCTGATGTGTATGTGCCCATTAAACTGATGAGTTGGGTTCACCTTGGCGCTTCTAAGTGTGGCTTTTTAACTAAAGCTCTCGCCAAGGGCCTGGGGATATTTTGGAGATATTATACGCAGCTAATTGTACAACAGGGTTTGCTATTATCATTGTTTGTAATGAGTTTTATTCTTTTTTCCCCATTTGGAATTTCATCTCTCTGTCTCTGGGCATAATCACTGTTCAAGGCAGTAGCACTCATTGACATTCATTGTCCAACACTAGCAAATAGTCTCGATGGGTTCAGTAAAGTGCCATTCACAATGCTGTGCCCTATACTGTATATCTTAATGTAATTAGATGCAAGACAAAAGCGCCATTGTGTATTTAGGCATGGGTTTTTATGTGGGGTATGCCATAGGCATAGATAATTTTTAACAGCCTATTCCAGAAGCTTGTTAAATGCCCTTTTTTTTTTTTTTTTTTTGATGCCTCACCAGATGCCAGATGTTTCTGCTGACAGACAGCAAATCACTAGATTGACCAAACAGTCTTCACATAACCCATATTTAAATAAATTTACACCACGGGTCATCAGTTTTCAGTAAATTTGCATGTCTGTGAGCGTGTGTGTGTGATTTTCTGCCTTGTTGAGCATGTTTGTTTCACTGCATGTTTGCTGGCTTTAGCTGTGCTGGACACCACTGCTGCCAACTCCTGCTGGGATAACTTTCCAACTTATTCCAGCCCTATTAATTCTCCCTTTAGTGTCTCCATCCCCCAGGCACTCAGATGAGCTCAAGTAAGGAAGCAGCAATTAGCACTCTGAGAGTGCTGGAGTGGTGGCCTGACTTTTTCATTTAAAGTTCTTCTCTAAGCTTTGACCAAGAAATGTCCAAAGCAATATGGGCACCATTTCAGCTGTGGGAAAAGTGATGCATGGAGTTTACTCAGTTGAAACATGCACTGTTTCCACATATATAAAATTACACAGACACAATTACCATTGAATGCACGTTCTATGTCCAAATGTTTGTAGACACACCTTATACTTACTCCATCCATCCATTATCTGTAACCGCTTATCCAATTTTTAGGGTCGCAGGGGGTCCAGAGCCTACCTGGAATCATTGGGCGCAAGGCGGGAATACACCCTGGAGGGGACGCCAGTCCTTCACAGGGCAACACAGACACACACACACATTCACACCTACGGACACTTTCGAGTCACCAATCCACCTGCAACGTGTGTTTTTTTTGGACTGTGGGAGGAAACCGGAGTACCCGGAGGAAACCCACACGGACACGGGGAGAACACACCAACTCCTCACCCGGAGCGGGAATCGAACCCACAACCTCCAGGTCCCTGGAGCTGTGTGACTGCGACACTACCTGCTGCGCCACCGTGCCACCCTTATACTTACTCAGTTAATGAAATTTAAGGGTGCATCCATTGTTTACGCAGCTTATATAATCCATAGAACAACAAGAAATGGGACCCTGAAGCAGCTCCACGACATGCTCAAAGCTTGGCATTAGAGTCATATAAAGACACTCTAACATGCATTTTCTGACATAAAGGAGCATCTTCCAATATATGTGACATCAGTTGGGATGGTGTATGTGATGCAGAACTAATCATCTAGCATCATTAACTAATGTCCCTGGCCCTGCTTTAATGCCATCCATTCCTCACAGCAATAGTTCAACATGTCTTCTCAAAGCTGCTGTCCAAATATTTTTGGCTATAGACAATATTTTCATTCATTCATTTATTCATTCATTATCTGTAACTGCTTATTCAGTTCAGTTTCACGATGGTCCAGAGCCTACCTGGAATCATTGGGCGCAAGGCAGGAATACACCCTGGAGGGAGCACCAGTCCTTCACAGGGCAGCACACACATACAGTCACAATCTATAGACAACATAGTTAATTAAATTATCACCATAACATTATCCTCTGAAAATGAGTAAATTCTGCTTAATTAATTAATACTTGCTCGTTTAATATCTATTACTCTAACACACTACTGTAATTGTATTAGTGAAAGAATGCAATCTATATGGCTCTTGGGTGTTTTTTATCATCCTGTCTATCCACAGCCAACTTCAGACTGCTTTAATTATGCTTGTACATTATCTATGCTGTGTTCAAGTTCAGCAGGTCCCCCTGTTCCAAGCTGAATCGGTGCTGAGAAACATGGGCACTTTGATTCTGCACCCCGTCTGTGATTAAGGGAATGGGAAATGAGGAACAGACATCAGTGAAAGAAAAGACAAGGAGTTAATTACTTTTAGCAGTAGATTCACCCTGAGGTGGCTCCCAATCAGTTCACCGCATCTTGTTGCTGAATAAAAGAGGGATGAAAAGTGATAGATCAGAAGCAAGGGAGAGTCAGGTGCAGTGTTACTCTGTGCCCTAGTCAAAGCTAATTAAGCAGCCTGCAGGACAGGAGGCCTTTAATAAGCCCAGATTTTTGCCTGCTGCACAAGGAATTAATTACATAGAGAACAGTTTGCAAACACCATGCCTCAGTCGCTGCATGTGTGGGAGAGGCAGAGAACTGAAGCAGTAACTCATGTCAATCCTGATACAAAATTCTGAAATGTATTCTGGGCAATTTTTATTGAATATAAAATGGAATGGACAGCTCACGTCAGTCTGACCTGTCCAGAGCTGTTTGGTTTAAAGGATAAATTCAGCTGATTCTCCGTTGCCTGAACAAAGGCCATCATCAGTAGAGTTGGGCATTTGGGTTTAACTGGGGTGGAAGTTGATATTCTTTTAGCATACAATTCTTCAACACTATAGTATGGAAAATTAAATAAAGATAACAAGTGAAGCATCATGTCAAATCTGCTTAATTTAAGCCTTGCACTCAGTCAAATCTCACCCTCTACTGGGTCTAACACAGCACATTACACAGCCTTTAGCAACCACCACTCATTACACTACTTCATCAACACCTCTTTATAAACTGCATAGATAATGTCAGAATTAATTACAAAATAGCACCAAGTCACCACAGTATTAATCACATTGGTACAGCTAGTGCATGTAAACTGAAGCATTGTCATTTTAACCGAGTGTCCACAAAGCTAATAAAGCAGTAAAAAAATCAGACATGCTGACTCACCATTAGACAAGCTTTAAAAAGCAAGTGACCGAGAGAAGCCAGTCCTTCTGTTCACTCATAATTTGTGTACATATCCACTGCAGTTTCTGCTAATGTTGTTTACTTATACTGCAGCCAACTAATTACTAATGATTTACAGTGTTTCACTTTGTTACAATGTTCCTGATCATCATTAACTTCTAAACTCCTGAATGTAAAACAGAGTAATATCTTGTGATGAGCTAACGTGTTGCTGTTAACTCCCAAAATAAACAACATAGCGCAACTGATGTGCCCTTAAATAATGCACTGAACCCGCAACTGCTCCCCGGGCACCAGAGATGGCTGTCCACCAATTCTGGGTGTGTGTACGCAGCCCCTAGTGCACTAGTGTGTGTATGTTTTCATTGACACAGATGGATTAAATATGGACACATTTCTTTGTACATTGAACAATGACAAATAATTGCACATTTCATTCCATTCAATACAAACATGACAACAAAAAAGACTTAATTTGGAAACATTTCTTAAAGAACAAAGAGGTAAGACATTTATTTGTAAATAAATCTCTTTGACCATAAATAAGTCTCTTTGATCATATCATCCGTAAGACTTCAAAGGAGCAATTTTTAAATATAAAAATAAATATAATAACACTACGAGACAAAAGAAAGTGATCATTCTGTTCTAAATATGACTACTAGACATTGGAGTATTTCAGCTCATTTTCTTAATATTTGGGTGATACTGAAGATTAAGTATTTGAGGTTGCTAATTACAGGGTGTGGTTTCTCCAATTTCCTTTTATATTAATACTGATACTATAATTTAGACACTGAACTGGTGGGATTATGCATTTAGATTGCAGTTCTCCAGGGGTTAAGTAAGACTTAGTTTACTTAATAGTCAACTACCTTAATCCTTCATTCAATATTACCTACTCAGTAATTAAACAGTACTCCTTGGTAGTGAATAAGAGTGAATTAGGTGGAAATGCAACACTAATCATTAGTTCCTGTTTAGTTCCTGCATAATAACCATAGTTACCTGTTAATTAAAAAACACTGTTGTAAAATGTTATCAATAAAATTTTACTTGAGTATGATTTAATATTCTACTCACACATCCTTACATAAATGATGATGATGATTATGTGGGAGAACCTAAGATCATTTTGCACTGAACGTATAATCTCTCCAGTTGTAGATTCTTCTCTTTAGCTTAACCCCAGGTTCTCAATAGGGATTACCCTAGGGCACTGAGGTGGCCCTAACGAATACCTGGTTTTGTTGCCATACAGCCATTTTAATATTGACATAAAGAATTGCTCTGGATCACTGAATTTTAGGAAAATCCTTTGGCAACACAATTTTAATTATTATGGCTTTATGACGATCCAATTATTCCATACACCATTGTACTAGTAAAATCTCCAGTGACATTTAATGCCATTTACTTTGAGTTGATGAGCTTAGGGAGTTTGCTCTTGCAAGCCTCTAATTGGCTAGTTGCATACACAGTGACCTTAATTTACTAAGATTTGTGAAAGATCTGAAATTCTTTTTTCACTTTCTAATGTTCTTTTAAACACAGGATGATATCTGTTGAGTGAACAAGTGGACAGCCCTTCATAAACACACTATATTCTGACTCTTTAAAGTGCAACCATTGTGGACACAGACACTCTAATAGAAAAATATGAAATGAAGTAGTAAGGCCCTCAAAAGCATCTGAACCTGAGTCTAAGATCACCATGCTCAATGCCATGTGTCAGCTAGATGGCTAGAAGCTGTACAGGAATGGGTTATTAAGCAATAGATCTATATTCTCTGTAGTAGTAGAGCATCATCCATCTAACTTAAAATATATTAAAAAGTTTTACTCAGTTAAATAATTCAACTATTTTCAGCAATTTCTTCTTTTTCAGTTTGTGAAACTGTAAACTTTTGATTTAGCAGAGACCAGTTTAGCTATTTTCAACCAAGATGGCGGTTGGTCTGGGGTCCACTGCTTTTAGTGAATTTGGGAAGGTTCATGTGTTTATTTCAGCCCAAGGGGTGGTAGTGCAACAGATAGAATCACTGTCACATAGATCCAGAGTCCTCGTGTCGTGGGTTTGAGGATTCCCTATAGCAAAGCATAACCAAATATTCAGTAATTATTTTTGGTGATAATTAAAACACTTCATACACTTTGAAATATATAAAAGTCATTTGGATCGTGAACAGGCCTGTTGAGTGTTTAGCACTGTAGTCTTCTTATTCCTTGAGTAGATTTTATGTATGTACAAGCATGTATTCTGCTTGTATGGACTACAGCTGTGAAGGCTGAAAAGGGGAGGCAAACTCAAATATGTTTTGGGCAGCTTAGGAACATTCATGAAGTTGAGCCCCTTGTTTAGGTGAACACAAGAGAAGAATAAGGGGCAGAGACTGGTGCAAGTTTGTCCATCGCATAAATTATGTGAGTTTGGAGATTAAGTAAGTATGCAAGCAAATTTTATTTTTATAGCAAATTTAAAACCAAAATCTTTTACAAGAAAAAACACTTGCGGTTGGGGGGTGAATATAGGGCTGAAAGTTTGGGCTTGGTCTAACAAAAACATTTTGTTACTACATAACTCCAAAATGTCATGAAGCAATAATATGTTAATAAGAAATGAGCACATAATTTAATAGAGTAAAGAAATTAGGTGATACGCTCAGTATTCATAGCAAAGGGTTTACCATGAACATTTAATATATGTGTTTTTCCTCTGAAGCGTACACAATAAGCCTAAAATGCCACGCAACACTACTTCGATTAGATATTTCCCTGTGGTTGTGTTGTTGACAGTCCTATACAAAATTGATGCTGTCAGTTCATGGCCCCCCTGGGCTAACTGATTTAGACATGATTGATGAAAACAGGTTTTCCCTTATCTTACATGAGAACAGATGTTGGCCCTATATAGATGCAGAATGCCTTTCTTTGGTGTTGGCGTGTGCTATTTTTTCAGGAAAAATAAAAATCTGAGAAAAACGCCTCTAATCTACAGTGTCAAGGATGACAATGTGCATTGTAAAGAGCTTTTTAACAGAACCTACTTCTGCAAGGCTTGACATGTCTAACTGGCAGCTAGAAGCAATAAAGTGCAGCTGTAAGTCAGTCAATGGCAGCTGCCCTTTGGTGAGGGCAGAAACCAGTTGGTCTCAGATTCCTACTGTAAGTGAAACACATGAAGGTAATTGTCAGTAAAAGCTTATATTTTTAGTCAGCTCTGGCATATCTAATTCGAGTTGGCCACCTCAGGAGGTTAGTAGCATTTTATTTAAACTGGTTACAGCTATTATTAGCAATAATACAAATACATAATATTTCTGTAAGCTTTTTTTTTTTTATTTAGTTAGTTTTTTTTGTACCTCAGTAATGTCTACAGGCAGATTGCAACCAAATAATTATGTAATCACACAGTCAGTAGTAAAAAACTACACAAAATTTATACTGACTTTTTTAAACTGACTTTTTTAAATGTAATCTAAAATAACAGTAGTCCAACAGGGCCTGCAAAAGTAGTTGTGGAATGTTGTCACGCCTTCGTCCTGTCAGTCTGTTGTCCCCGCCATGTGCTTTATTCGCACATGGCTATGTTTTGTTTATATCCTTGTCTCCGCCCTCGTCCCGCCTCCTCGTCCGTGTCAGGTGTTAGCCCGTCCTCGTTATCTGTCCAGGTGTGTCTCGTTTGTGTCTGTATTTAAGCCCTCTTGTGTCACGTCCTGGTTGTCGTACATTTCTCATTTCTCCTTTCTCATGTCTAGTCGGTCGTGTTTTCGAGTCTGTCCGTCTGTCTCCACAGTTTCTCCGTGTCTGTTTCCCTAGTCGTTGTTTCGTGTCGTAGTTTCTTTTCCTCTCTCGTTCCTTCGTTTTCTCTTTAGTCTGTCAGTCCCGTTTGCCTTGTTTAGCTCCCCTTGTTTAGTTTAGCCTGGTTAGCTCCCTGTTTGTTTTCGTTATGTTAATGTATCTTTGTTTTGTTATTCTCCTTTATTAAAAAGCTGTGTTTTAGCGAGTGCGTCCGCCTCCCTCAATCCGCCCCTCACTCCTGACAGAATGACCAACCGCAAGGACGCAGCTAGCGCGGATTATTATCTCAAAGGGTGTGCCGTTCGCCGGACTCCATTCCGCACAGGCCCCAAAGATCCTGTGGGGGAGGCTTTGAAAGCGGCCTCGGAATGGAGTCGCCGGCTCCAGCTCCTGCCTGGCGCTGTTCCGGATCCTATAGCGAAGGAGTCGACTCGGGAATCGAGTAGTTGCGCCAGCGGGACTGGAAAGAGTCGGCGGAAGAACCGTGCTGGAGTTCCCCCCCTCGCTGGAAGATTACCCCCTCAGGTCCAGGGAAATTTTTGGGGGGGCGTTAAGGGTAGGGGCTGTTAGCCTCACCTCCGTACCTCTGAGGTCTGAGGCTAACAGGGGCGCACCTCGAGGTGATCTAATGGGTGCGCCTGTGAAACCCCCTAAACCCTTTACAGCTCCAGCACGAGCCCGGCGAGCAGCACAAACCCCTGTCCTCGAGAGCGCGGCACGCGCCTCTCCTGTCCTCGAGAGCGCGGCGCGCGGCTCTCCTGTCTTCATGAGCGCGACGCGCGCCTCTCCTGTCTTCATGGACGACGTCGCAGATTCACCTGCCTCCTTGGACGTCGTCGCAGGTCCCCCTGCCTCCTTGGACGTCGTCGCAGGTCCCCCTGCCTCCTTGGACGACGTCGCAGGTCCCCCTGCCTCCGTGGACGACGTCGCAGGTCCCCCTGCCTCCGTGGACGACGTCGCAGGTCCCCCTGCCTCCGTGGACGATGTCGCAGGTCCCCCTGCCTCCGTGGACGACGTCGCAGGTCCCCCTGCCTCCGTGGACGACGTCGCAGGTCCCCCTGCCTCCGTGGACGACGTCGCAGGTCCCCCTGCCTCCGTGGACGACGTCGCAGGTTCCCCCTGCCTCCGTGGACGACGTCGCAGGTTCCCCTGCCTCCGTGGACGACGTCGCAGGTTCCCCTGCCTCCGTGGACGACGTCGCAGGTTCCCCTGCCTCCGTGGACGACGTCGCAGGTTCCCCTGCCTCCGTGGACGACGTCGCAGGTTCCCCTGCCTCGGTGATGGCGGCACCCGCCGCTCCTGTCTCGGTGATGGCGGCACCCGCCGCTCCTGTCTCGGTGATGGCGGCACCCGCCGCTCCTGTCTCGGTGATGGCGGCACCCGCCGCTCCTGTCTCGGTGATGGCGGC
The DNA here is from genome assembly GCF_029633855.1 of Hoplias malabaricus. Classification (NCBI taxonomy): domain Eukaryota; kingdom Metazoa; phylum Chordata; class Actinopteri; order Characiformes; family Erythrinidae; genus Hoplias; species Hoplias malabaricus. Next base: position 42,754,081 of record NC_089803.1, read on the forward strand.
ACCCGCCGCTCCTGTCTCGGTGATGGCGGCACCCGCCGCTCCTGTCCCGGTGATGGCGGCACCCGCCGCTCCTGTCCTCGTGACTATGGCGGCACCCGCCGCTCCTGTCCCCGTGACTATGGCGGCACCCGCCGCTCCTGTCCCCGTGACTATGGCGGCACCCGCCGCTCCTGTCCATGTCCGTAGGTCGGCCCGAAGGACTTCGGGGCCGATCCCCAGAACTGTGCCCAGGCTGGTTCCTCAGACTGCCCCACAGACATTAGCCAGTCCTGGGCACCCCCCTGTTATATTGGTTCCCTTGTCTGTCCCTGTCTTGTTTCCTATCTCTGTCCTTGTCCCTGTGCCCGTGTCAGCCTTTGTCTCTGTCCCTGTCCCGGTCACTGTGTTTGTGTCGGTCCCTGTAAATGTTCTTGTACCAGTTCCCCTGTCAAGTCCTGTCCAGTCCCCTGTCAGCCCTGTTCAGTCTCTGGTTCAACCCCCTATCTTGTCTCATGTGCAGTCCCCTGTTAGTCATGTCCAGTCCCCTGTTAGTCCTGTTCAGTCCCCGTTCCAACCTTCTGTTTTGTCTCAAGTCCCGTCTCATGTCCAGTCCCCGTATCCGTCCAGCGTTCAGTCCCCTGTCTTGTCTCCAGTCCAGTCTCCCTTTCAACCCTCTGTCTTGTCTCACGTCCAGTTCCCGTATCCGTCCAATGTCCAGTCACCTGTCTTGTCTCCGGTCCAGTTTCCCTTCCAATCCCCTGTCCAGTCTCCAGTCCCGTCTCCGTTCCAGTCTAGTGTCATGTCACCTGTCCTGTCTTCTGTCCAGTCACGTACCCCTGTCCAGTCTAACGTTCCTATCCTGTCCAGTGTCTTGTCACCAGTCTCTGCTCCCGTCCAGTCCCAGCACCAAGTTCTGTCACCTGTCCCGTCTTCTGTCCAGTCCCTGTTTCCATCCAGTGTCATGTCCAATGTCAAAAACCCTGTCAAGTCCCATGTGTCCACGCCTGTCCTGTCCAGTCCGTTCTCGTCTCTTGCTGCCCCCCTTTGTCAGTCTCCTGTCATGTCCCGTCTCGTATATTCGGTCCTGTCGTGTCCCCAGCTCCTGTGTCTGTTTCCGTCCTGTCCTGAGTCCTGTCACCCGTTGGTTTGTTGTCCTGTCTTGTTTTCCGTGCCCTCTCCTGCGCCAGCTCCTGGGGGGTTTAGGAGTACGCGCCCGGAAGTTGCGCGTTCTTGGGGGGGGGGCATCTGTCACGCCTTCGTCCTGTCAGTCTGTTGTCCCCGCCATGTGCTTTATTCGCACATGGCTATGTTTTGTTTATATCCTTGTCTCCGCCCTCGTCCCGCCGCCTCGTCCGTGTCAGGTGTTAGCCCGTCCTCGTTATCTGTCCAGGTGTGTCTCGTTTGTGTCTGTATTTAAGCCCTCTTGTGTCACGTCCTGGTTGTCGTACATTTCTCATTTCTCCTTTCTCATGTCTAGTCGGTCGTGTTTTCGAGTCTGTCCGTCTGTCTCCACAGTTTCTCCGTGTCTGTTTGCCTAGTCGTTGTTTCGTGTCGTAGTTTCTTTTCCTCTCTCGTTCCTTCGTTTTCTCTTTAGTCTGTCAGTCCCGTTTGCCCTGTTTAGTTTAGCCTGGTTAGCTCCCTGTTTGTTTTCGTTATGTTAATGTATCTTTGTTTTGTTATTCTCCTTTATTAAAAAGCTGTGTTTTAGCGAGTGCGTCCGCCTTCCTCAATCCGCCCCTCGCTCCTGACAAATGTGATGGCAGAGGTCTCAATACTCTGGTTTATCCATGTATTCAGGAGCACTTGCCCCCTCCGCACACTTGTAATTCTGCACCAGATGACACATTCATTAAGACAATTACCCATATTCCACTGCAAGTCTGTGACATTCCTCGCATAAACCAATAAATTGAGGCTCAAAAAATGGAGAAACTTCACTTTAAGTGTAACTCGAATCTTTTAATTTTTAAGACTTATGTGGTATGGTGTTATTTCAAACTGGAAAAGGTTAGATACACCCTCAATGGATCTGAAATGTAGTTATATGTTTACATGTCTGGTGTGTCAGGTGGGGAGGTTTATTTGATGTTTATGTTGTTAAACACTGAAAATAATAAAAATACATTGTTCAAAAGACTCATATGGTTTGAGCCATCTTTTAATTTTGCTGACATTTAGGCAAAAGGCTGTTGTGATAAACCCAGGTAGTTCATGACAAATTATAATAATGAAAAATCTGTTACTGTGTGTTCATACCAAAAATCTAAACTTAAGATACTACTCAAATGATATTCAAGCAACATGTTTACATGAGTAAATTTACAAACCGGATTCCAAAAAAGTTGGACACTAAACAAATTGTGAATAAAAACTGAATGCAATGATGTGGAGGTGCCAACGTCTAATATTAGATTCAGAATAGAACACAAATTACAGATCAAAAGTTTAAACTGAGAGAATGTATCATTTTAAGAGAAAAATATGTTGTTTCAAAATTTCATCCAGTTTCTCAAGTTTAGAAATAGGTATGTTCAATTGTCTTGGGCCTTCTTTGTCGCACCTTCCTCGTTATGATGCGCCAAATGTTCTCTATAGGTGAAAGATCTGGACTGCAGGCTGGCCATTTCAGTACCCGGATCCTTCCCCTACGTAGCCATGATTGTGATTGCCGCAGAATATGGTCTGGCATTATCTTGTTGAAAAATGCAGGGTCTTCCCTGAAAGAGATGACGTCTAGATGGGAGCATATGTTGTTCTAGAACCTGAACATAGTTCTCTGCATTAATGGTGCCTTTCCACACATGCAAGCTGCCCATGCCACAAGCACTCATGCAACCCCATACCATCAGTGATGCAGGCTTCTGAACGGAGCGTTGATAACAACTTGGGTTATCCTTGTCCTCTCTGGTCCGGATGACATGGCATCCCACTGTTCCATAAAGAACTTCAAATCGTGACTCATCTGACCACAGAACAGTCTTCTATTTTGCCACACTCCATTTTAAAAGACCCCTGGCCCAGTGCAAACGTCTGAGCTTGTGGAGCTTGCTTAGAAATGGCTTTCTCTTTGCACTGTAGAGTTTCAGCTGGCAACAGCGGATGGCACGGTGGATTGTGTTCACTGACAATGCTTTCTGGAAGTATTCCTGAGCCAATTCTGTGACAGTGGCATTCCTGTTTGAGGTGCAGTGACGTTTAAGGGCCCGGAGATCACGAGCATTCAGTAGAGTTTTACAGCCTTGACCCTTACGCACAGCAATTGTTCCAGATTCTCTGAACCTTTTGATGATGTTATGCACGGTTGATGATGATTACTTAAAAGTCTTTGCTATTTTACACTGGGTAACACCATTCTGGTATTGCTGCACTATCTTTCTGCGCAACAATGGTGGAATTGGTGATCTTTTTACCATCTTGGCTTCAGAGAGACACTGACACTCTGAGAAGCTCTTTTTATACCCAATCATGTTGTCAATTGACCTTATTAGTGTTAATTGGTCTTCCAGCTGTTCGCTATATGCTCAATTTCCTTTTTCCAGCCACTTATTGCTACTTGTCCCAGCTGTTTTGGGATTTGTTGACACTGTGAAATTTTGAATCAACATATTTTTCCTTTAAAATGTTACATTTACTCAGATTAAACTTTTGATCTGTCATCTATGTTCTATTACAAATAAAATATTGACATTTGCCATCTCCACATCATTGCATTCAGTTTTTATTTACAATTTGTTTAGTGTCCCAACTTTTTTGGAATCCGGTTTGTATCTGATCATGACAGAAACTGACAAGAGTATATTTTAACTGTGATGTTTTTATTCAACGCAAGCAATTTTACATTTATATTAACCTGATGTAATAAATACTCGATAAAAAAACAGGGTATTGCTGGGAACCAGTCACTTAAGCAGAAATACTTATATTTCTATATAAATGTCTGATTCTTAAAACAGTGCATTATTTAATGCTGAAAGGTCCAGTTACAGCACTGTTTAAAATACTGTGCAAACCACTCTATCTCTGATGTTCTGGCTTTAATATATGTGAAGAATTCACCTGTTTTTCAGTTAGACAGAAAAACTGCACAGATGTGCTTGTCAGAAGGGCATTCTCAGTCAGTTTTGTCCAGTGTATTGGTTTGGTTATAGGAGCAGATGAAATAATTTTCCGTTTTGTAAAATATAGAAAAGAAAACGAATGGTTGTTACAGAAATGCCTCCATACATACATAACACTTTGTAACATATCTCAACAACTTTCAACATGCATTTAGTAAAAAAGACAGCTTAGTTTCAGAACACAGTGAATATTGTTTAAGCAGTAGTGATTTAAACAGCTGAAAGGATGCAAGGGTACTTTCCAATACTTTGAATCATTGAACCACTTTTGCCATCCCTTCATCATTTACATCAAACACCACAGTGCACATTTCAGGGAAGGGCAAAGAATGGGGCAAAAATATGGACAGCAAATTAGATAGCTAGAGAGAAATGCACTGGCATTTACATATATGTGTTGAAACAAAACCCAGTTTTACCCCATGTTTTTCACACATTTTAACCAATCACATTAATCCCCACCTGTCTGGCTGGTAATCAATTACGTTCCTTCAGCCTCAAAGGCAGCGCTGACTCCAGAGCATTTTTGAGTAGTGATTATTGTACAGTGTTAAACTGTCTTGATTGCTTGATTAATTTTTTTAATAAAACGATCCCAAAGACACCAAATAAAACCTGATAAATTTTTCCTTTCACAGATTTATCTTCAATGTTAGAACAAGTCTTTGTATCTCCAAGATATTTTAGTTAGAGATTCAAGAGGTTTGTGTTTTATCTACATATAAACACTTGCGGGCCATATCTAGTTTTAATTACAGAATTGAATTACATTTTCAGTTACTTTTGTGCCGAAACATTGTGGACACTACTCTTATGACATTAAGAAAATATATACCTTTCTGTGAGAATTTGAAGGCATTCAGACATAAAAGCATTAGTGAGGTCAGGTACTGATGTTGAATACTTAATCTCAATCACAAACACCACTTCACAATCAATCAATCAATCAATAAATGAAATAAGAATAGGTGGCACGGTGGCGCAGCAGGTAGTGTTGCAGTCACACAGCTCCAGAGACCTGAAGGTTGTGGGTTTGAGTCCCGCTCCGGGTGACTATCTGTGAGGAGTTGGTGTGTTCTCCCCGTGTTCGTGTGGGTTTCCTCCGGGTGCTCCGGTTTCCTCCCACAGTCCAAAAACACACGGTAGGTGGATTGGTGACTCGAAAGTGTCCGTAGGTGTGAGTGAATGTGTGAGTGTGTTGCCCTGTGAAGGACTGGCGCCCCCTCCAGGGTGTATTCCCACCTTGTGCCCAATGATTCCAGGTGGGCTCTGGACCCACCGTGACCCTGAACTGGATAAGTGGTTACAGATAATGAATGAAACAAAAATATGGTTGATGCTCCATCACTTGAGAGAACAGTTTCACTGCCCCACAGTCCATTGCCTGGCAGATTTATATCTTTCTAGCAGACATTTGTAGAAGATGATATTTATATTAAAATTACACAAGCTGCTTTAGTTGAATTTGCTTAATTTAAGGGATGTCTACAAATATTTAGACATATATTACATATTGCATATGGGACACACAATAATGCCACGATGGGACACATTGTACATAAAAAAAGCTTTATGTTTGTGCTCAGTTTGAATTGTGTGTGCATGTTTTATAGTTCCCAGCTTGGCTCCCAGACTGTATTTCAGACCCTGAGCACTCACCAGCTCCCACCGAGGGCTAGCTCTTTTTCCAGGAGTCAGGATGGCAGTGCTGAGGTGTTCAGTATTCCAGGCCATATCACGCTCCATGTTCACATCTTCACATCTCCCCACTACTGCATCTCACTCCCACCTGCTCCGGTCCTCCCTCCCCACTGGTGCTGATTGCTCCCAGAAGCTCCCAGCCCAGCAGATAATCATCTCATCAGTGAGTCACGGTGAGCCTGTGATTGCTTTTTCAATCAGTTAACCCTCTGGTTTGGATTCGCATGCTCAACAGCTGAGCATCTGCCAGCAACACAGCTAATTAAAACATACAGACTGAGACTACAAAATGAAGAGGGCGGTTGTGTGCCAGCCATGCCTAAAGCACCACTTTTACACTGCCATAAAGGAATAAAATTTAAATATTATTTTGTATCTGCCAAAATTGCTACTATTCCCGTTTCCCTATATTTTTATGTGAATTAGCAAACGAAGTGGAGATTCTTGGGTGTCCTTGACTTTCCGGGTACAATGGCAGGTGCCTGAGGCATACTACAAAGTAAAATAGCTTTCTCAAAAAAGCCATATATATTTAAGCTGCAAATGATGTTTTATCATCTACATCTAACAGAAATAAGGACTGTGAGAAATCTTTTAATGCTAAAGGTGTTGATTTCCACGCTGGGGATTGTGTCATGCCCAATTTCCAGAGAATTGCTGATCCATCAACCCACAACTGCTGAATCCCTGACATTTCACTTGCTTATCCATCAATCCACAGGGGCAAAAAACAACCATGGTAGGTGGGAATCAATGGGATCTTAAGCTGTGTGAGGAATGCTAAGGGGAAGACAGTACACTGCCAGAAACCTAGAGACACAAAAAGTGAGTTCATGGGAATAAATCTAGAGAAATCCCCTGATCACAAAATTTGAGATGAATCAATTTCACTAGCCATAATGACAGTGCCAAATAGATTCATGCTCATTTGTGGTAAGCTGCTGTGAGCTTCTTCTGTGTTGTATACACTTTGCATGTTTCATTTCGATTATCCAGTTTTATTCTCTAAAATCTAGCAGTTTCTCAATTACAGTTCTGTTTATTTACATTACTGGAATTCACTTATCCAGTTCAGGGTTGCGGTGGGTCCAGAGCCTACCTGGAATCATTGGGCGCAAGGCGAGAATACACCCTGGAGGGGACACCAATCATTCACAGGGCAACACACACACTCACTCACTCACACCTATGCACACTTTTGAGTCGCCAATCCAACTACCAATGTGTGTTTTTGGACTGTGGGAGGAACTCCTCACCCAGAGAGGGAATCAAACCCACAATCTCCAGGTCCCGGGAGCTGTGTGACTGCAACACTACCTGCTGTGCCACCATGCCACCCTACTTTGTAGATGTTCCTTATAATAAGTAAATTCATCTACTGTAATTGGCATGCACTGTAGAAACAGACACTCAGTTGTGCATAAAACATACATATGACACTCTGAAGCAGTTGTACACGAGCCTAAGGTTACTATGACAAAGTGACAGTTAGAGGGGTATAAAGCCCCCAACACTGGGCTGTGGAGGAGTGAAAAGGTGTCCTTAGAGTAATGTTCCAATGTCTAGTTTAAAGTCTTCCTACAAAAGTAAAAGCTTTTCATGCAGGTTTTTGACTCACGGGATCCAAATGACGTAATTTGTTTATTTTAAATGGAAATAATAACAGCACAGCCCTCTACATGCTGATTCTAACATATTGGTTAAAGACTCATTATATTATATAATAATACACAGAAATGCAAAAAGACACGGAAAAGTAGAATGTAAATTGATTACCAAGTGAATTTCCCTCAGGGGATGGCTCAGAAATGCCATAACCTGTATAAGTTGTCAGGTGTTATCTTGTGTGTATCATTACACTGGCCAGCATGCTGGCATGATAGTGAGTTCATGCAACCAGGCATGATAGTGAGTTCCAGTGGGATGGGACATTCCCTGATCCACAGAGTCACCCAAGATTCAAACAGTCAATACATTCAGTGTAATGTGTATTTGATAATGCAATGGTTGCATCCACAAACAGACTGCACTGTGTCAGGCACAGGTTTGTTATAGATGCCATTGAAGCACATTGCATAAGAGATATTTAGTTAATTTGGAAACCACACTATTGTTTTTGATTTTTTCCTGGTTTACTTAAGTGTTCTCATGGTTTGGAGAGTACATTACATTACATTAAGTACAATACATTAATTCACTTTACATGCAGAGCCATGTAGGAAGTGTGAAAAGAGACCCATTCACATGATGGCAGCCAGGACATGTGGATTCCTCGTGGCTGATGTGTGAATTGCATTTCGACCCTATTTTTCACACCATTACCCTACAATTATGGTTAACGTTAGTCATAAGAGATCAGTGAGTTTTTATGGAAACCAGTAGCAGAGAGGAAAGAGAGGGGCCAGGGCATAGCTGCCAAAAATTATGAAGAATGGAAGTGGAAAGCACTTCAGTATCCGCAGATGTACACCTCCACAATGAGAGCGGACTAGTGTAATGGGCTGTAGAGTATTCAGCGAGGCCATGAGGAAGGGATACAAATTGCTCTTTTGAAAATGAAACGGGCTCTTCTGACTCCCAGGTCAATATAGATGTGTCAGTGGCTTGACTTGGAAAAGCCAAAGGTGAGCTCAGACTGGGGGTTCTCATTATGAACCTCTAACGATCGCCTTACTTCAGCTCTGATACACACCCATGAGTGACAGATGACAAAAGGAGAGCAACAATAAGGGCAAAGAGGAAAATGATGAGAGTGATGAGATGATCAAAAGACAACTAAGGAACATGATTAGGCTAAGAATTCTTTTAGACAATTTTTTTCCTTCAATTTAGTCATTCTTTCTTTCTGAATTGGCATTAACACATCATTCATTCATTCATTATCTGTAACCACTTATCCAGTTCAGGGTCACGGTGGGTCCAGAGCCTACCTGGAATCATTGGGCGCAAAGCAGGAATACACCCTGAAGGGGGCGCCAGTCCTTCACAGGGCAACACACCCACATACACACTCACACCTAAGGACACTTTTGAGTTACCACTCCACCTACCAACGTGTGGTTTTGGACTGTGGGAGGAAACTGGAGCACCCGGAGGAAACCCACACTGACACGGAGAGAACACACCAAACTCATCACAGACTGTCACCCGGAGCGGGAATCAAACCCACAACCTCCAGGTCCCTGGAGCTGTGTGACTGCGACACTACCAACTGGTATTGGCTAAAATAATGCAGACATGGTGAGGAGAGGGAGGACTATCCAACCCACTCACAGAGAGGTAAGCTCTATTTATATTTATGCTCTATTAGGTCCTTTCAACCTACTTTGTTTGCTCCGAACTAAAATAGTGGCTGTGAAAGAAGCCTCAGACCACAGTCCAGAACAAAATTTGGTCCGAACAAAAGAGTTGGTCTCTGTAGGGATCAAACTGGTTCATAGTTCGTTTCATGGGCAGCATACAGTTTTTTTGGACAGCTCAGATAATTTACAGGACGTTGAAGCAAGCAATCACGAAGTAAACAACAGTAAAGTTATTTTCTGCAATACCTTGCTTCTGGATTACACATTACATGTTCAGCCAAATTCACTCAGGATTAGTTTAACCTGGGTAAGTGAGTAAAGTTAGTTTACCCAAGGACATCTGTAATGTTCATGAATAATTCGTACAAGATAAACAGGATCCGTACAGATGAACCAACCCAATCTCACATTTGTGATATAATTGTTGAGTTGGGGAGTTTGCCCTCCTTTGCATTCCCTTCTCTGCTCTTCTGGGAATGTCCAACACAAGATGTTTAAACATTTTTGTGCTAACTGGACTGCATTAACTCCTTTCTCTCATTCTACTCTGCTTTGCAGATGTGGCAGAAGGCAACTTTACTACAGCAGCAGCCTTATTTCCACTTTCTGGTGACCTCACATCACCATGAAAATCTGCCATTTACCATGAAGGCAGGTAATCCAAGCCATTCAAATCCATCAAAGCTTCCCACTGTTTCCGAGAGAGAGAGAGAGAGAGAGAGAGAGAGAGAGAGAGAGAGAGAGAGAGAGAGAGAGACGGAGAGCAAGAGAGAAACTTTCTCATAAAGTGGAGTGCAATCTCTTTCTCTCTCCTTCTCTCTCTCTCTCTCTCTCTCTCTCTCTCTCTCTCTCTTTAAAGTATTAAAGAACTTACAGTGTAACGTCCTGTGTTTTGGTGCGTACTTTCCTGGTAGTTAAAGTGTAATTTCTAGAATTTTAAAAATGTAGTTTCCCACATTTTAGAGTTGAAGATTACAATATTTAACAGTGTATTTACCAGTATTTTTGGTGTAACTGTATTAAGTTACACATTTCTCTTTAATTTCACAATAACAAAGCATGCAGCTATTTATACAAACTTTTTATTCATTAATTACACAGAAACTACAACTGCTGTTCTCTTGTAACTTTGTGAGTAAAGAAGATATCCTGTGCATGTCTGGCAGCGGGCGGTTACACTGTGCAATTAAGGAAAAGGGTTTTTTTTTGGTGATGGCTAATTGTTGTTGTTTTTAACACCGGGTTCTTCATATTGAGAATAAAAATAAATAAATAAATGTTTTTTTAAATACTTAGGCTTATTATAGAAAGCCGTCAAAATGGGTTAGCATTTTAACAGTGTTTCTCTGTAGGAAGTTTCCCCATCTCTTGTTTTCTTTGGAAAACATCATTTTGAGACAAGGTACACTGCTTCTCTGTCATTTTTGGGCTAAAAAGTTTACGATACATGTTCTAACTGTCCACAGAACACACCTTACTCCACTTAGCTAGTATCTAGATATATGCTATGTTCTTTGCAATTAAAATGTTGTTTTATGCTGTCTCTTATTTGCTTAGTGTGAGGTGGGTTAAGGTAGAAAGTAAACTATTAAACATTCCAGATACGGATTGTTTCAAGAACATACTAATACTCCTTTTTCAGTATTAGTATCATAATTTACTTTTAACATGGAATGCATTAAGGGTTCTAAGGCTTGTTGTCTTGGGGTCTGTCTTTGTGCACTTTGTAGACAAGAAAAATAAATACTCCTGTACACCACTGCGATGTGTGGGTGTCTTCAAGCAAACCGAGCAAACCTTGAACAACACAACACAGAAGGAAAGCTTGTTCCCAGTTGTTTCCATGCATTTACAGAGTAAGAACAGGGGAACAGCAGTACACTATATATTTTAGCCTATTCCCTGTTCCTTCAGTGTATTCCCAATGCAAGAATAAACTGTTACTATGTGGTTTCTGTGCAATTAATGAATAAAAAAATTTGCTGAAATGTTTGCTTGTCTTATTGTGTCATTAAATATATGAATACTGTACAATTGTCCTTGGATGACAATACAAGCCTTCCTTAGCTGTTGATGTAAGAGGTCAATTTTCTTCTAGTTCACCTGTTTGTTGAACTGAAGTAGTACTGAATATACAGACCTACTGAGAGGACATTTCAAAAGTACTGTGCCAATTCACAACACAGGATTCAAAACCATACCGAAGTACCGAAGTGAAGCTTGCCTGCATATTTAACTGTAATTAACAACAGACAAATGTATTTTATGCTCTTCATGTGTCAGAGAAGTACTATTCTCCTGGCAACTGCCAAACCCAGACTTGTCCATCAGATTGGCAAAAGGAAAAGCGTGATTGGTCACTCTTTTTAGTGATTCACTGTAGTGTCCAGTGGTGGCGTTCTGTACACCACTGCATCTGATGCTTCACCTTGAGCTTGGTGCCCACTGACTGTGGTTGACTGTGGAAAGTCAGCTTGCCCCCTTTGCAGCAGGAACCATTTCTTCTCTTCCAGGAAGGCTTTAGACTAAGGGTTGGAAAATTTGGTTTTGATGGCATTAAGCCACAAGAAACTTCACAGGATCACATACTGATTATTATAACTTCTTATCATTTAGAAAACCAACAGCAACAAACTGTTTGACCAGGAGTGCATTTGCGTATATTTCTACAAGCTCTTAAAAGATGAATGTCTTTGAATGTCTATGCGTGAGCACACATATTCCTGGGCAACTCTGATTATGCCATAGAAATTAACTTACTTTATTGAGAATATTAAAGAAAAAGCAGGCCAGTCTAGGTGTCACTTTTCCTCATACAAAGAAATAACAGATAACACAAAGCTCAAGGACTAAACTCTTAAACTCAGACTTACCTCTTAAGGCATGCTCACCTTCCACAAACCAACAGCCATGTTCTGTCCTCTATTAGTGATTATCCCAAGTACTGCACCTCAACCAAGGGCAGATTAAAAGACAAGAGGGGAATGGAGATGAGGAATGAAGAGCAGGAAGATAAAAGTCACATTCTGTCATATAGAAACAGAGACAGCATTCCTTAAAGACAATGTATTTCAGTAAGAGAAATATGCTGTTGTAAATGTAGTGTCCTTTAGTACAAATAACCTTTAAGCACTGTGTAACTGATTTTTTAAAAATTGGTTGTTATCGTTTTAAAGACTGAACTGCATTATTTACACCACAGACATGGGAGATGAAAACATTTGGATGATCACAGTTGTGAATGGTGAGATAACATGAGATAGCTCTCAGTTGCTGCTGATAATTCTATCAAGTGTTACCTTTCACATATCAGGACTATGTCCTGTCTTATGTTTTGGACATGATAAAACATTGATGCAGTGGAGGCTACAATAACATTTAGGACATTATAGCATTCTTATTTGACAAGCCATGTTTTTATGACTGCTCTGAAGGACTATTTTATCCACCTCCCAAACCGTATTTTACATAATTCACCTGTTATAAAATCACAGTATACATCTACTTCGATTTGGAAAAATAAAAGCATTGTCCTGATCAGCCGTCCAAGGAGTGAAAGTCCTGCGCTCTCAAAGCTAAAGAACAGGACTGGCATTGAGTGAATTTGAGTCCATCAACATTGAGGTCGGCGTCACAGTGGTGCAGCAGGTAGTGTCGCAGTCACACAGCTCCAGGGACCTGGAGGTTGTGGGTTCGATTCCCGCTCTGGGTGACTGTCTGTGAGGAGTTGGTGTGTTCTCCCCGTGTCTGCGTGGGCTTCCTCCGGGTGCTCCAGTTTCCTCCCACAGTCCAAAAACACACGTTGGTAGGTGGATTGGCGACTCAAAAGTGTCCGTAGGTGTGTGTCTGTGTTGCCCTATGAAGGACTGGTGCCCCCTCCAGGGTGTGTTCCCGCCTTGCGCCCAGTGATTCCAGGTAGGCTCTGGACCCACCGCGACCCTGAACTGGATAAGCAGTTACAGATAATGAATGAATGACATTGAGGTCTGTAGGACCACATTTCTCTCTAAAACTTGTCGGTTGCTCTCTCTCTCATATATCTAGAAGTTCCTAGATATGCTCAGTCTTTTACACTCATCTGGCCCACTCCTCCAGGGTGAAGTGAGTCTATGTATTGCTTTTCTGCCTGCGCATGTGTGTGTGATCCTGAATGATGATTTTTACTGATTGCTTACACACCTGCTGCATAATTTGGCATATTGTGGATAAACATCTCACTATGTCAAAATGAAACACTGCAGTCAGAACCTAACAATCATTTTTCATTTTTAAAAGTGGCATTTCTGGAACAAAATTATACACACGTGCAAAGTAATTCTCATTCAAACACACTGATGTACTATAAACTGAACACTAATCATTTTATAATGCCTTTACATATCTCTGTGTTATTTGTAGATACATCTACTACACAAAAACAGCTTCATTCAAAACAATAAACAAATAAATAATACATTTTGGCACAGTAGGTGATCAATATAATGTTTTACTCTATTCTCATGGAAACAAATTACAGTAAAAACTTTACAATATTGTGGCACAATGAATGTATTCTATGGGATTGTAAGAGATGCTGTGTTGATTTTAAGAGATGGAACGCATCTTTTGAGTATCCTGCCTTCTGTTATTCCCTAGCTACTTCACCTGATTCAGATCATAAGCATTATCATCCATGGCAACAGGGAAATTACAGCCATGTGTCCTATCCAACCATAGGCTGACTCAACCTTCTGTGTCTTCACAAGCCTCCTTCATTGCTTACTAAACAGGAAGGCAGGCAGGATTAGGGGTCATATACTTTCATACACAGTTACCTCGCAGATGTCCACCATTAGGAAGTTAACTGGAAATTCTGTAGAAAACGAAATAACCTGATTTCATTTGTTTTTTGGGGGTTTGCCTGTGAATATGTAAAGTATGCAATTATACTATACACAGTACATGTACCATAACATGAAATTTGTATTACATGCATGTACACTAGCGTGGAGCCCTCTCACAAATTATCCATCTTATGCACGCAGCACTGAAACATGCTCCCTATTTGAGAACCATGTTCTACATCTGAAGTCTGTTTGTGTTGCTATGGATCAGACTGAATGGGGTTTAGTTATTGTGTGTTTGGGTGTTATTTGTGCATCACATAATGCATGTTTTGTAGAGGACATATTTGTACTTAGAAAATCAAATGAGTAGGTCATTATACCTGTCTGTATATCACTTTAAAACATGGACTGTGAGCTATATATCAACACCAATACTCCTAGAATATGTCTATTATCATTTGTTAAATGCAATCCATATATTTATGTAGTTATAGTGCCCTCTTGTGGCAAATACTTCATAATGCCGCGGAAGAATGCTAGTACAAAGGCTCTATAAAATGTGGACATGTGTGTTTGGTGTACCAGAGCTATTCCTGAACCTTTTAGGATCCTTAGCAACAACCTGTTAAAGACCACATCAAACTCTTGCATCAAAATATTTTGCATACACAATGTCCATAGTGCATATGTCACTTAATATTATTCATAACCTATATTTCAAACTCCCTTAATATAGACTTCTGCTAAAGTGCAATGGTTGTGAACATAGATGTATAACCCCTCAGGAAATCATGGAATTAAATGAGAATCTCCAAAGCAGCTGAACATGAATCTTAAGTTTTAAATCAATGCCAAGCATTGGCTAGAAGTGATGGAGCACCAATACAAAGATCTTCACTAATGTTGCCTGTTTTCAAAGAAATAGTGCAGATCAACATGTTTAAAAAAAATACCAGGGCCATCACTAGAGATTAATGATTAGGAGGGCTAAGCTTTAACCAAGGGGGTCTGGGGTAATTGCCTCTGCTGCCTTAACAAAATATTTATTATCTGTAAACGCTCATCCAGTTCAGGGTCGCAGTGGGTCCAGAGCCTACCTGGAATCATTGGGCGCAAGGCGGCAATACACCCTGGAGGGAACGCCAGTCCAATTCTCTTCATATTTCTCTATATTAAGTGTACAAATACATTTTATAGCATTATTGTGTTAATGTTTCATTTTAATTAAAAATTAATTATCCCCTTTCATTGGTCATTTATATGGTAACTGTTGCACACTATTAAACACAGCCTAAAAATTAAGTACTAATACATTACATTCACAATTGCTCACATCAAAACTGACCATTTCAATTTTTCTAAACAATACTCACACATATTTTTGGATACAATATTGTGCCCAAGAACTGAACAAATTGATGAAGAATTTTTCCTTGATGGAACTCCTAATGGTTGCATCGACGAATAAAGCATTCTCGTTTGTCATTTGCAAATTAATTCATTTTATGCTATGTTTTGTTGAACTGAGTGAAAATCTTAATCTTTTAGACCCAATAGTTACCATAAAATGACATGAAGGAAGAGAGTTTGAATTTGCATGGTTTACTCTTCAAAAATATCATACAGTCCTGTGGGTCATAAAGTGTTCAGTGAGTGGAAGTAACTTCATGTCAAATAAAGCATGTTGAACATGTGATATTGTGCTAAATATAAAACATTGCTCATGAAATGGAAAACATAAATTATACCAAAAATTAAAATCAGGCTTTGTGAAGCAGAGGTATGTACATTATATTGAGTTTTGTATTGTTTTGCCATGACTTTTAATTTATTTGTATATCTTTGTGTTTTGTTTTGTTTTTTTATAACAGCATTAATAATTATGAAAATGTAGAATATCTTTCAACAGAAAAAAGAAATGTGCATAAGGATGTTTTGTGAAAACAGATGGACATTTTTCAGATGTATTTATTTCAGAAAGAGAGTTATTATTAAAAGGTGCATTAAGTCATTTTTATAATCAAAATGTAGCAAACAAATGTGACTAACATTAAATAAAAATCTGACTGCTTTGTAGGTCCTGAAAGAACCAGTTTATGTTCCGTGATGCAATCATGTGAGCAGCAATGTATTAATCACTTTAGATACAGAATCTCTGATAAATCCAAGCCAATACGTATCATTATATTGAATGAAACACACTCATTTAAGATATTGGCATGATAATTGTCATTTAATAGTGCCACTCAACATTTCACTTTTGTAGAATTACATTTAAAACTAAAAATATTTGATGCTGGTACCATATAGCTTGCTATTACATTTATCTTACTTAGATATCATGCTTATTACTAATCAGATTGCCAACTAATACATCATGCAGTCCTGAAACAGAAAAAAAAACATACACAAAGCTCTAAAATGGTAACTTAAAAGAGAAACAAAAATATTCTAAATTTTCAATGTAATTAATGTAACAAATGTGTTTTTATTATTTTTGGATCTTAAGCAAATTTCCATGACATGACATGTCATGTTCAAATGAAATGTAAAAAAAAAACAGGTTTTGATAGTGAAAAACATCCTCCACTTTGGCCCTCCTCATCTCTTTCCTACTCCAAAAGGGTCATGAGTATTGCCAGCTTTCTCATCTCCACTCTGTAGTTTCTCAGGCAGATGATGCACGGCACATGTAGGTAAGAAGCATATACTATAGGGTGCCTGGAAAAGCCTAAAACACAAACACACACATACACACACTGGTTAAAATTGAATTAACACACTTAATGTTTTGATACAATAAATTAAATCAGGGTGTATACATTTAATACTTATTTCATACATTGTTTAATGAATTACACAGTATAGTTCTTCACAGAAACAGTTCTGTCATGTTACAAAATAATTATAATAAGAATATTAATAATAATAAGACCTCACTGACTTTAAGTCAGTGACAAGGAGTCAAAGATGAATGCATATTAGTAGAAAATTCCCTATTAAGGATTTTTAAGATTTTTTTTTATTTTTAAGGTGTAATTTATTGGATGTAAGTTTTAATTATCGTAAATTAAACAATGTATTAAATCAGTTTTCAATTAATATATCCTGGTTTAATTTATAATAGCCTTAAATAAAAAATTTAGCAAAATGTTTCAGGTCACAAAAAACTCTTAAGTTAGTGAAGCCAACTAGGGCTTCTTTTCAAATTGTTGCTAATCAACAGTCCTAGGACAGCTCAGCATACATGGAGCAGAATATTATCTATAACAGTAACTGCCCACATTCATTGTCAGCTGATGCTCGTGATTAGAAAAAAAGGAGTATCATCCCACTCACCAATCAGAGCAATATGTTATCTCTTGGATTCCCAGCCTCAGACTACTGAGGAATCACTAGGGATCAAACTGTTGACCTCTCAGTGACAGGATTAAAGCTTAGACACACAGCACTCCAAAAAAAACCATTAATGTTTATTTGTCATCGTTTGCTTAAAATTGACTTCTAATAAAAAGAAATGGTACACTCTTAAAAGTAATCAATGGGTTTTTTGAGTGATGCTATAGAAGAACCATTGTGTTCCATGAAGAACCATGTTTTTAAAGAGATATATGAGTATGATATCCTTTTAAAGGATAAGAAACTTTTAAAGGTTTAAAAGTACATCACTCTATCTTAAGGTTCTTTACCTATTTAAAGGTATTAAAAAACTGGTTCTTTATGAAACCAAAAGTGTTTCTTCCATGGCATTACTCAAAGAATCATTTGAAGCACCAACATTTTTAAGACTGTATGAAACCAGTGTGAACACTGCACACCTCTCTGTGTGATTTATCAATCCATAGTGTCCCTGTGTTTTTGGGAAGTGGCTTTGGAAGAAGGGTTGAATGTAGGGGGAGGGACCTTTTGTTTGGAATTGGTTTAAATTTACTGATTTTCAGAAAATCACCCCAACTTTAAACAAAACCCGTTGTTACAAAACAGTAACACTCACCGTAATTGGGTGGGTTTTGGTACTTGTCTGCCAATAAATAACACACATAAAAACATGTTTTAGTGTAGTTTCTTCTATTAATGTAATTCAACAAAGAATACACTAAATAAAATAAATAAATATGCATATTTAATATATATATATATATATATATATATATATATATATATATATATATATATATATATATATATATATATTTATTTATTTATATATAATATATAAATAGAATAAAATCTGGAGACTCCTCCGTATATGGATATGATGTATTGCTTACTTCTGGTTTAAGAGCAGCATGCGTGCACATGCGCATATGCATGTTTGTGTGTGTATGTGTTTATGAACAGCATGCTCCACTCTCTGAGATAATTGAAGGGTTGTGCATCGACTGTGTGAAAAGGCCACTGTGGAAATATTTCTCATTAAGGAGTTGGCATTTCAAATGACATTTTTGAACCAGCTTTCTCTAATTTGTCTGCACAGGCTGCAAAGATAACAGCTATTACAGCTATCTATTAAAAAAGGTTCAAACCAAGTCCTAATAAACAATTACATTTCAAAACTATTTACGCTTCTATAGGTCACAAAGCGAGAAACCATTCTAGTAAGAAAACGATATGTTCTGTATATTTATTATTACATTACTAACACTCCTCTTTTAATATTGTGGCTGTTTATTAACTTCTATATACTACGGTCCCACTATAACACTATTACAAATACATTATTCTGAAATATTTGTTTATTAATATTGCTTAAAAAAACAGGAGAAAACAAGAACAAACTTATACATTAAGGAGCGATAAAGAGATACATTTTGTATTCACTTTGGAGCATTTCTATTTGGTCTCTTCCTCATCAAAGTTTAACACAGTATTTAAGAACATCTGCTGTGTTCAAATGATGTAGAAAATAAAATTTGGGGGGAAATGTATTAAGTTTTTTACATTAATCTTACAATTGTATAATTACAATATCTAAACAGAGACTTCTTGGTTTTCTTTTTCCAATTTTCAGCTTCTTTTATTTAGGCTACACACATAAACTGCTTCCTGTTTTCCTGTACATTTTTTACATTGTATCCAAAAATATAAAAACCATTCCTCTTGGTATTAGAAGTATTTCATCCAGCAGAACTGGAAGTACTCACTCTGGCATCTGAAGATCAGTTAAGTTCCTGGGAGATTTGCAGGACTCATCCTTACACACGCTGTGAAAAAAGCAACCATATGCATCAGTGAACTAGACATCATTGTCCAAAAACATAAATGCAAAACAGTAACTTTGCTTGAGAAAGCAAATTTTCTCACATTATAATGGACAGTAATAATAAAGGGTATTTTCCTCAAATAATTTTAGAGCATTTCCTTTAATCCTTTCAACATGAAATCTTCCTGCAACCTAAGTGGCTACTTTATAATAATGTGGAATATTTGTGTGTTGAACTGGATAATAATTTGCATGATATTAATGCATGCATCTTGCACATTCATAACTCACACACTGCACTTTATTGTACATTCAGTAGAATAACATATAATGGGCATGCTGCACTTATTTATACAACACAAAACGAATAATGCACAATGCTGCAGATGATAGTAAATTATCCACTTATTCATCATTGAAAGTCCCTACCATGACTAATCTACTGACTATTGTCTATTGCTCATCCTGTGCTGCCAATAATGTCTTAAGTTTTGTAATAAAATCTTTTAACATAGATGTCAATTGAAATTTTATGTTTTTTCCCTCTCCTGTAAAGTTATAAAGCTATTTTGGAGATACATTTTTTTAATTGGAGAGCGATAATATTTTGTTTTGTCTGTCACAGAAAAAAAAAAGGACTGCCAGCCAAGCTTGCTAACTGCAAGAAATGTACAGTGTACATGTATAAACCTTGAATTTTAAGCTTTGAACCTTCAATTTCTCCAATTATTTACTCCAATTCTCCAATGTTTTCTTGTCTTTAGTAAGTGATTGAGGGAAATTATCTGACAGATATATTATTGGCAGATAATTTTGCTCTTTCTGAGAAAAATAAGTGAGAATATTGGACTTGAAAAATGAAATATGGAACAAATTAAATAATGTTAAAAGTATCATAGTATTTTAGCTATATTGACTGGTATTGTGTATTATGTATATTTTATTGCCATGACATAATTTCCTGCAGGGTGTCTGTAACATTGACAGTCTTTTTCTCTGCATTTTTCTTCCACATTATTTCACAGTTGCTAAATTATCCCTATGAAATACACTCAAGCACTTCCTCTGAAACTAAAAGGAATGAGAAAAAAAATCCTTATTGTCATTTTTATTGATAACTACACCTTGGCAGCAACAAACTTTCTCAGCCACATCATTTACATGTCAGAAACCCCATACTACACCAAATGCAGTTCTGTGGGGCTTTTGAAGAAATTCTTTAAAAACATTTATTTCTTGGTAATTACCTTTGGCCAATATCATTAAAATGTAGAAAATGTAGAAAGTGTTAAGAGTGTTACTGCATGTGTTTTTACCGTTTATAAAGACCCAGCAGAAGATTTTGGGTGATATATTAACAAAACTTAGGAGTCCTTGGATAACAGCCAATTGTGAATAGCCAGTGGTAAACATATTGAATATATTGTACCGGCCAAGGTCATTTCTCTGTTAAAATCTAAGTAAGAATGTCACTCACACAGCTTTGTACTTACAATGTAGAGTTGGAAGAGTTGCTCATTGAGTTTATTGGATCAGGATGTATATTATCACCATCACCTCTAAATGGAAAGAAGCACAAATCTTTTACATATGTTTTGGTTTAGGATTCTTCTACACACTTCTGCAACTTAAAACCTTTAGTGATTTGGAAGAAAGGCTTAGAAACACATGGTGCATTTATCCTAATTGGCTGAGGTGTCAGTTTTCATTGGCTGAAATGTAAAAACCTTGAAGGTTGCAGCTACATGTTTACTTGAGATTTTGGTGTATCAAGCTAAGATTTTATTTATTTTTTTCATTATATAATACTATAGATTTCATATTAGGAAGATAAGGAAGCCATAGTAAATAGCCGATAATAAACAGTAAAACATATTGTACTGGCCAAGGTCATCTGTCTGTAATTATCCAAGCATGGATGTAACTCGCAGAGCTCTGTACTTACACAGTAGAGCTGGAAGAGTTGTTTTTTGGGTCTACTGTATCGGTAGGTAAATTATCATCACTACTACAGGAAAGAATAAAAAACATAGACTAACTTTAATCAGGTCATGCTCCAAAATACAAACCCCAGAGATATGTAGTATTATGCAGGTATTATTGTATCTACTGGAGTCTTACCTTGTACTGCTCTGGGTCTGATTACGGTGGAAGGGCGATCCAAGAACAGAGCCCAGGAGCAGCAGGCTAACAGACCAGGCGGGCAGCATGCTGGACACTTGGAAAAGAAATGAGATTGGATCAGACAACTGCAATCCATTTATACACTATTATTACTCCCTAATTTCAACAATGCCTTCTTATCTCCTTTGCTTAAGTTTGACGTTGAGGGCCATCTAAGGGGATGGTTCTCACAGATTTGGTTTGTGTTTTTATTATAGATACAGTAAGAGACAAGGACAAAAAAACATTAGGCCAGATAAATCAATCTGGTTGTGTTGTGGACATTCTTGGTCACTCACAATGAGAGCAGTATGCAATAAATCATGTCCAGTGCCTCACTGTTAAACAGCTATATAAACACATACACACATAGGGTTCAAGTGTGTTCCTTTCCTGCTCTGTGTGAATGGCCTTGGTCTCTTGTTGCTTTTGCTGTTGAGATATATCCCACTTTCCAAAAAATAAAAAATAAAAGAAGCAGTTGTTCCTGTGACTTTGTTCTCTCAGATTACAGCTTTCATGTTTCATGTGGAGTTTTACTTATTCAGAGAACACACTCTAAAACACTGCGTTTTTACTAGTGAGAACAGTCACTTGTACTGGAAGATGGGTGATCCAAGAGGGTGATTGAGTATACAAAGCTAGATAGAGAAGCCTAAATCCATACTCAAGTAAGACTAGCAGAAAATAAGCAAATAAATTATAGTGCCTACTTTGAAGCATTTCCTCATCAACATACTTAAGTAGAAATAAAATATTACCATTTTAAAATAAGTGTATTTAATGGTATTAATATTAAATGTCCAAATGTGTTAAAAGTCCTACCCCAAGTAGGATATTTTGTCAGTTACTAAACATGTCTACTATTGGCTGGCTGTTGTTACTATTGGTTGACAGACACATCCTCAGTAGGTCAGTGGAACTCTTTTTGCTGGAGTGATGGAGCACAATTCAGTGCCTTCAGGATGATTTAAAGGTGTTTCCAGGATTAATTATTCACCATCAGTATCTGACCTCACTAATGCTGTCATGGCTAAATGCCATCAGATCTTCAGTACAATCTACCAACTTATAATATTAAGACTTTGCAGAACTGGAAGCTGTTGCCACAATGAATGCATTACCACTTAATACACATAATTCCATAATAATTGATAGTGTTTCACAGATTTTAGTTTTTGTGTTAAAGCACGGAGACACCAAAATATGTAGGAAAGAAGTCTTCAGGAAACATAAATGTAGGGTGACCAGAAGTCCTCTTTTACCCGGACATGTGCTCTTTTTTAGACTTAAAAAAATGTCCGGGAAGTTCGAGAAGTGTTTCGTTCACAAACTAGTCCCGCCCCCCTACTCCGATTGGTTCGCTTGAGTGAGAAGGGGCGTGTGAAGTTGCCTAAAACCTTCTGACTGTAGAGCTACCGTTATTGGTCGATAACCTTCTCATTTAATTGGTCAGTCTGCACGTCAGTAGTCCTTGTTTACGTCAGGCAAAGCTCATATACCTACCCTCATCTCGAGCAGCTATGCCGAAACGCAAATGTAAGTTCTCGGATTAATTAAAAAAGAAATGCCCATGTTTTGTGTAGCAAATAAAGATGTAAAGGACCTGAAAGCACACATAGGTTCAGCTAAGCATACAACGGCGTGACCAGTCTTTGTTCATTTATGTACTCTATTAGTTTATGTGCCATATTATATGTTTTTCGTACCCACCTTACTGACCACGGATAATCCACAGATGTGGACCACTAAAGCAAAATGTGGCAGGTAACATTCACTTTTAGCACACATACAGTATAATAGCGTTCCCTTCCAAGATAGACATTACATCAAACGTTTTGAGTTCTATAAAGTGCATTACTATCATGCATGTTGCTTCTGTTTGTGACTTTAATCCTGGACATGGTTCGAAAATGCTTTCAAATTTAAACAACCACTAAACCCTTTTGTCTTGACACAGATTAGGCTTAATGACTTTAACAACACTTATATTCGATTAAAAATGTTACAGTACCCAATCCTATATTTAAAGCTCTGCTAGCGTTGTACAAATTGTTGAATCACAAAGTTCCCAAACTAAGTTTGTGCAACAGTGAGTAATATACATGTGACCCTCACACAATCTGTCTAGTTATTTCCAGGAAAGTCTGGCGCCTACATACATAATTTTACAGAAAGAGACATTCCTCCTAGCTTGTTTTTCTTTATGTATTTTTTAATGCCATTATCTGGTTGGTATCCACCAAGGGCATTATCCTGATTAGTTAGCGTGGTGTATGGTATTTGTATTATGTTATGTGTAAAATCACTTGATAATTAGTTTCTTTGTATGTTTTTACTTGGTTTTCCTCCAATTTGTAATCACTGCCAATTCCACACGCTACTGCTTTCTTCCCAAACACACAATGCTCTTTCCTCCGAGACATGTGTGTCATTACTTCAGGCTGTTATAATGCTACTCGACACCCTCTTACTGAGGAGGACTCTTAACAGTTGAGTTCTGTTATGTTAGGCAACAGACACTGACATGGGCTAGCATCATGTTGAGTAATGGGGAAACAGCAAGGCCAGAGAGAGTTGTGCAATGTTTGTGGCAACGCTGAGTACAAACTGTTTTCTCAATGATAGTGTTAGATGCCTGTTAGAGTCTGAGGCCCTGTAATTATTGTATACACATATACTGTAATATTTCATATGAATATAAACCATAAAACAATAGCAGGAGAACAGATTTGATTATTCTTTAATGTACATGGGAAAACGTCCTTGTAGTTCCCAACAAATAAGTTAACACACAATTGTTTGAACAGAAAGCCAGTTTGCATTGTTACTCAAAATAAAATGACACTTTATGCATCATTATAATAGTACTATTATTACAGCACTTTCATATTTAAAAATAACTAATTTAAATCTAGGGGTTATATTTAATCAATGAGGAATGTTCATTGTGCATAATATAAACGTACACAACTTTACATATTTCATTCAAATAATTCAATAATAAACAGGAATAAACATCAAGAGAAAAATTACAACTCAATCACAGAATCAAAAGGTGAGCATTGGTAAATATATTTCCGTTCTTCAAACATATGACAGAGACGATGAATAACATTCACAATAACAACACTTACACAAGTATTCAAGACGTAACCTAGCTCAAGCAAGGTGTGGGAGAGGAACCCAGTGAAAACCAACAGATTATCATCTGCTTGTTAATCAGGTGCCTGATAACAGCAAATATATCCACCAAGCTCCCTCAGCTTTCCCCTTCCACGAGGGAACCAAAGACTCTGGCTTTATCGGAAATCGTCTGCAGAGAACATGCCCTTAGCTCTGCGCAGGATGGAGTCCTTGGAGGCATCATATGGATGCTCTTTGGAGGGGATTTCCAGCACAGCTGGGATGGACTGCATATGAGCATCAATGGCATGGCGAATCATCTCTGCAATGAACTGGTTAATGAGGATGATCCCGATGTCACTCCGAGCCAGGAAACTCCTGTTTCAATGAACAAAAAAAAAAAAAAAGACTTCAGACATAAAACCCACACAAAGACTAAAAGATCTTAAATCTTAGACCAGCATTTCACATAGTTTTATGATTTTTTTTTTTTTTTGGTCATATACACTTGTCAACAAAAGTAAGCATCTAGAGGGAATATCTGATCATTCTTATATGCCAGATCCTTATTCAAATTTCCATTCTGCTCTAAATGGTGCAGCATTTTATTCTGGCCCTTATGAGACGATAAGCCCAACAAAAGGTCAGTGTCATCTTTGCAAATTATTAAGTCTATAATGATTTCTGATCAAGTTTCGTGTGTTCTCCCCGTGGGTTTCCTCCGGGTGTTCCGGTCTCCTCCCACGGTCCAAAAACACATGCTGGGAAGTGGATTGCTGACTCAAAAGTGTCCGTAGGTGTGAGTGTGTGTCACCCAGTAATGGACTGACGCCTTCATGGTGTCCCCCCACCTTGCGCACAGTGATTCCGGGTAGGTTCTGGACTCACTGTGTGTGTGTGTATAGTGTTTTTATGTTCCACCATTCGTTCTGGATAGTGATAACATAGCTGTACGTTTAGACACTCATATTGTGATCTCTGGTTCCTATTACCGAGACACTGTAAGGATATTCAATTCTGCATATTTCTGTACATCAAACCACTCTGAGTGACCCGGGTTACGAAATTAGGTGCAATTCCTTTTTTAAGGAAGTCTAGTGTGAAGCAGCCTCTTTCGCTCTGAGGGGGCTGCGCTGAGACTGTGGCCATTTTATATTTAAACCACTACTCTTCTGCCAAGTATACTGTCGACGCACGCTGCAGTGTTTTCCTAACGGCTCGTATGTGTGTGTTCGGTTAGCTAATACTATGAGAGGAAAGGCCTTTATGTATAAGTCCTGCTCTGTACCCACAGTAAAGCCGCGCTAGCCTCGCTGACTGACTTGCGAGTCATCCGAGGAGATTAACAGTTGAAAATCACGACGCTTAGGTTACACTTTGTCTAAGATCCGTGTGTTTGTGTGTAGTGGGAAGCACGTACTTGAAGGTCTCCTCAATCTCTGTGACGCTGGTGTCCTTCTCCACCACTAAGAAGTTGGGTTTTCGGTTCTTGTTGAGTTCCCCGATTCCCCCGAGCAGGAACCCGGTACAGGTGTCTTCATCTCCGATCACGGCGATCAGCTTCCCCCGGCCCGCCATCGACCCCAAGTTTAGGCTAAACACACAAATGTTACACACAAATGCCAAAAGAAGCAGTGGCTGATCTGTTTCTGTCTCCTCTCCGGGTCACATGCTCCTGTCAGCTGAGCTCCTCTCAGGCCTGAGTTAGGGCTCTGTTCCAAATCACTTCACGTACCCTACACACTACACCGCGGAGGGAATTAAACTGCAGCTTCTGCAACCGCATTTGGCCCAGTTTCCGGGTATAAACATGCAGGTGTATGGCTGACGGTAAATGACCTTATGTTCGACATTTAGCTCAGTGTCTTGGGCATAGAAGCCGCACTTCCCTGAGAGTGCACTACAGAGGGAGCAAGGAGCCGTTTGAGCCTTACCCTCGAGGAATGTATTTCTCCCGGTGACTGACTCTAACGCTGATCGTGAGTGCTCCTTCTGCTGGATTATTTAAGCACTCAATTACTCAACTGTGTGTGTAAAAATAATATACGGTATTTATATAGTATTCATATATCTATCTCAAAGGGCAGAAATTGAAAAATTGCCTAGAATATAGATAAAAAAATTATGAAATAAGGATGAATGGATTTAACTATCTTTTTCACCGTCATTATTATTACTCTCAGTCAGCAGATGGCGCTGTGGTTATTCTCGGTTGTAGAAGAGAGCTCTACCATCACGTGAGGGATACAGCTCAAAGTAATCAGTAAAGGCTTTTCTTCGTCTCAGCCGCAGAGAGCAGATAAAATGGTATGTATTTTACTCTTTATGTACTTCATTCTGTGACTGTCACTGGGCAGGGGTCCGTGAATTCTCTGGGCTCAAAGTGCTTTCGACTGTGTATCAGATGTATTGTGTGATGTTTCAGCTGCTCGTTGTGAACATTTTATTAACTCCAGGAGGGTATTTCACAAAGAATTTCTCATTTAGCCAGATAAGTTAAGATCAACGTCCACATTTCTATTGGACAGTCCTCAACTTAGCTCTTAAGTTACATTAAATGAGAAGTCCCACTTTTTTATGGAATACTATTTGTACTTTATGTCTTTAGTTAACCTATTCAGTGTCTTCCTGTTCCTAAGTTAAATCTTCTGAAGTTTAAGCTCTTGATAAATGTGTTAGAGCCCATAAAGTACAACAAAAACCAGAATGCCCATGGTCTACGTCTCTCTCTCTCTCTCTCTCTGCCTCTCACTCACTCACACACAAATTATCTGTCGCTCTCCTCTTTTTTCCTCATGGAAGACCACAGCCCTTACACAGGGTTTGGAGAGGATCCCTGATCAGATTGGATACCTGGTAATCAGTGAGGATGGAGTGCTTGCAGTAAGTGTTTACTCTTTACAGCCTTGTATATCTAAATGGGTACAGAGCAAACATGGGGTGCAAGGTTACAAGTATAATAATGGGACAGGGCTTGTTTTTAGAATTACTTTTGTAGAATTTGAATTCTGAGAATTCACAGGTGGTTCTTTGTGTTGTCGGCCAGTCTTCAGGAGAGCTGGAGAATGATGAACACACTGCAGGAGTGATCATGCAGATGGTTCGTACAGCTTGTCGCTTTAGGCTTCATGGTGCAGCAGAGCCACCCTTCAAACGCATGTCAGGTAAGAGATTGTGTCTCCAGAGGGACCACTTTTACCTTTAGGGGTGAAAAAAGGGATATATTTTTAGTCCTCCAGTTTACAATGTAAATATACCCTAAAAGTACAAAGCTGATTTTCATGTCCATCATTGTGTTATAAATGTATACAGATAATGTATACATTATCCTTCACATATGTAAAAAGTTAAAACATGCTCTTTTAACAACTTTTAGATTTTTTTCAAATATAAAATATTCAATATTCACCCTGCAGTAACACAAGCCGATATATCTTCTGATCAGTTATATTGTTGTGGGTTTTTTTTTTTTTTGGTCTGTACAAAGGTAAACAAATAATAACAATGATATTTGTTTAATTTTGTCCACAGTGATGTTTGAGGACTATGTTTATGCAGTGACGATCTCTGGTCAGAAAGTATTTGTAGTGAAACGGCAGAACAACCAACGGGAACCTGTGAATGTCTAACAATGTCATGGAATTACACATTAATGGACTATGCGCAATCTAATAAACACCCTGATTAGAGTGCTCCCGCCTTGCATTCAGTGATTCTGGGTAGGGTCCGGACCCACCCCTGAACTGGATACACAGTTACAGATAATGAAAAGGAATGACAAATAAATTAACTTTTTTTTTTGTGGGGACTTTTTAATATTTGATATCACATTTTGCTAATTGATCATTTTTGAGTTAAGCATTATTGTAAATGCAAATAGCTAGCTGGAAGAAGTAAGCATGTTACAAGTTTATCCTAAGAGAGTCAGTACTAGAAGCACCTGTGATGTGTTTAATTAACTGTACTGAGCCCATGCGCAGGGAGGTTGGTTTGGAATTATGTTGAATAAATATTTAATATATAAACAAATTTGCATAATTGTTGGACTGTTTTTGACCTTGTCATGCTAAGCATTTTTTGTGATATATCCCAGACAAAAGGCTTCTTTCTCAAAACTTTCAAAATTACATTTTAGGATGCATTCTCAACACTGATGATATACACTGCACCAATAGGCAGCAAAATATATTGATCAATAATATCCTGTTTCACTTTCCTGTCTTTTTTGTAAAGGAAACTAAATTTAAATCAGTTCAGAAGCACATGATATGACAACATTGATTTAAGTGGGGTTTAATATAATCACACAATATAATCACTAGAGTAGAAGAGTGTAGTCAGATGTGAAGTACTCGCAGCATGCAAACCAGCATATTTTTTAAATGTAAGGCCAAGACTCATAATAGTGGCATAACAAACTCAGTTAAGGGCCATCTGTCAGGAGTGGCACTGGGGCAGTATGTAGAGGAAGAAAAGAGGAAGGTATGTAGTTGAAATGTTTCAGAACAGGAACTGGTTAGAACCAACAGACTTATTCAAATTAAACGGTTTTCTGAAAATGAAATAATTTTCCTGTGTTATTCTTCCGCTTGTTTCCTTTTTGAATCTCTGAATAGTTTTTCCCCTCTCTAGTACTGTGCTTCTGGTGTTTCTCCCATTTTACCATTTACTGGTTCAGTCACTCATAGACCGGAGTGATTCAGACTCATAGAGTCTAGCATAAGGCCTGAACAGTTCAATCCAATAAACTCAAAGACAATCTCTTAACTACCATTGACATTAATAATTGACAGCATTTTGTTACATAAATAGATGGTGTCTTAATACCTTGATAGCATGCTAGTAAAATACATTGAACAATCACTAAATTAGGAACACCTACCTTGCATCTCCGCTGAGAATGATCCACCACCAAAATCATACCTGCTCAGTGGTGGTCCTGACCATTGAAGAACAGAATGAAATAGGGATATAAAAGTATGCAGAGAAACAGATGGAGAACAGTCACAAAATGAACAATGAAAGTAGGTGTTCCTAATCCAGAGATCATTCAGTGTGCATAATACAAATACGTTTTTATTGTTGACAACTAGAAATATTGATTGGTACAAGAAACATTGTGATTCAATCTCTCTTAATCTCTTAAATATGCTGTTTTTCCACACATCTTTAAGACATATGTCAACAGTCTGTCCTAATAGGATGCTTTTTACGCAGTCTGGATGTGTTCTATTTATATTATAGGTTTGGTTTTTGCACTGACACAAATATTCAAAGCAAACTGAAAATATACAATTTATCAAAAGAATACAGTTCATACTGAAATAAACAAGAATATGGAGATACCTCTTTTAAACCCTCAAATAGGTCTTGACTGGGATTGAACATTCAGAAAAGATTAATTTCATTGATTTAATTTTATGCTAATACATATGCAGAACAAAACAACACCTTCATTGTCTCTACAGTCACTGTACTCTCTCTCAGCTCCACTGAATATGCAAGAGTATTTTTTAGTTCTACAGACTTAACACTGATGTGGTGGTGTGTTAATAATTTTTGTGCTTTTACAAGTGGATCAAATAGCAGGACTGGACATTTTAAATCCCTCATTGTCACTGCTGAGTCCACCAGCCTAAAATATCCGGCCAACAGCATCAAGTGACCACTAATAAAGGATTAGGATGACCAACACAGGCAACAGATTAGCTACCGTCTCTGATTGACATCTACAAAGTGGACCAACGAGGTAGGTGTTGAACAGAGTGGACAGTGTCTGGACACATTCTTTAAAAACTCCAGCAACACTGACCACTGCTGATCGACAAGTTCCAGTGTAATGCACAATAGCACACCACCACCACCACCATGTCAGAGTTACTGCAGCACTGAGACTGAGCCACCACCCTAATCATGCTCTGTGATGGTCCTGTGGGTGTAAGTCACTCAGATTTGGACAGAACCGCAGAGAAACACATTAGGGACTGATG
Source organism: Hoplias malabaricus (assembly GCF_029633855.1). Classification (NCBI taxonomy): domain Eukaryota; kingdom Metazoa; phylum Chordata; class Actinopteri; order Characiformes; family Erythrinidae; genus Hoplias; species Hoplias malabaricus. The sequence goes on from NC_089803.1 coordinate 42,784,489, forward strand.
TGCTTTTCATTAGATCCCATGACCAAAATGTCAATTTGGCTAACCAATTTTAACAGTCTTTAACTCCTCATTTCCATGGCCACAAGTGTGTGGCACCTAGACATTCAGAATGCTTCTACAAACATTTGTAAAAGAATGGGTCCAAATGGGTTACCATGATAAGATGCCACCTGTGCAAGTTGTGCATCTGTCCAGCTGTGAAATTTCCTCAATACTAAATATTCCACAGTCAACTGTCAGTGGTATTATAACACTGTGGAAGCGACTGGGAATGACAGAAGCTGAGAAATTAAGTGGTAGGCTGCATAAAATGACTGAGAGGGGTCAGCGGATGCTGAGGCACATATTGCGCAGAGGATGCCAACTTTCTGCAGAGTCAATTGCTACAGACCTCCAATTGTAATGTGGCCCTCATATTAGCATAGAGAGCTTCATGGAATGGGTTTCCATGGCTGAGCAGCTAGCCTTACATCAGCAAACACAATTAAAAGCGAAAACATGTTCTCTGGGGTGACAAATCACACTTCTCCATCTGGCAATCTGATGGACGTGTCTGGGTTTGGCGTTTGCCTGGAGAGTGGTATTTCTCTGACTGCATTTTGTCAAGTGTAAAGTTTGTTGGAGACGGGAATATGGTGTGGGGTTATCCTGCTCCTAACTTTGTGGGAACAGTTTGTGGATGGTCCCTTCCTGTTCCAACATGAGTGCACTCCAGTGCACAAAATAATCCAGTGCACAAAAATACTTTTGGCAATATAGTGTAGATAGACTACAGTCTGTAACTGTAGAACTACAAAGTGCTTCTGCCCTGTCATTGGAATTAAGAGAATGAACAGTGACAGTAAACAATTGTAAATAGTTTTATTATGGCTGAGCAGTGTACATTGGGAATTAAGAATTAATTACGTTGGCTTGAAAATAATTAACACATGGCCTGTGTTAATTAAAAAAAATTTGTGGTAACCTATGATATACCAAGAACTCTTTTAATTTGTGGCATTTATCACAAAGCCTGTACCTCAAACCATACTTTTATTTTGCTACCTACCGTTTTGATCGTTAGAATCAAGAATCGTTTGGAAAATAATCATTGGATCGACTCCCCTGGTCTCATTACGGAATGGAGTCGACTCCTGTATTCATGGAGTCAAGCAGCCCTAATGTTTACATACAGTCCTGACCAAGGCTAAGGAATGAAAATGCGTGTACTTATACTTTGTTACGAGTCTTTGTGGTTGATTTAGCCCAGTTTATTCAGGGGAGACGAAGGCAGTCGATTATTGATATAAACTGTGTTGGGGCAGTGGCGTACGTCACGTCCTGTGGGAGTGAGAGAGAAGCAGGAAGAGACGATGAGGAGGATGGCGATGACACGTAGCTGACAGACTTTCAATTTTCAGGTACAGATGGAGCGGGTGCAATGTGTTTAAACAACAGAGTACTCTACAGGACATGTCTACCGTTCGGCGGTTGTGTTTGTGAGGGGTGCTGTTGGGCTGAGCTGTGCTGAGGGCCTGTTATCTTTCCCGGTCGGTTTGTTTTTAGCTGCAGCTTCATTGCTGTTCAGCAGCAGATTTATACCACGCATAAGTCTGCAGTAACCAGTTAACAACCAACTCTGGTAATAACAGTCACAGTAAGGTGTTAGGTAAACAGCTCGGTGGCGGTTAACAGTTTGAGCATAGTCTGCCATATTCAGTTTGAAAAGCACATACTCCGCATTATTATGGCGAGGTCCCATTGCGAGTACCAAAACCATCCTGACGGTATTTTAACCTGATACATTTTCTCTCTTCATCTCCTTAAACTGTTGTTTTTGATGTCTTTAAACACCCAAGTGTTGTACATAGTTAACGTTTTTATTTTTTGCCAGAAGATGTATCATGAGTGAAATAAGCAATGGCTAAGTTGAAACTGCAGTGTTCCAAAGACTGTTTCAGACGAGCACATTCAGAGAATCCGAGGGTTTATTACATCACAAACCTTGGGAGCCAGTCCCATTAATTTGCGGGGCAGGGTATCTAAGTAGTTTTTTTTTTTTTTTTTTCCGGAAGAGGATTTATGTATGTATGTATGTATGTGTGTGTGTGTGTGTGTGTGTATATATAAACGTGCTCTTCTAATAGGACGTTGTGTATTCTAAACTTTTCAAATAGTTAGTAGTTAAGTGAAGTTAATAATAGCATTAACTTCACTTAACTTGAGGAACTAAATTCAACTTTAGGCTGAAAAGGATCTGTGGATCTGTGCAATGTTTCAGTGCCTAACCTGTATATATTTAGTCATGCAGTTTACACTGGCTTCTTGTTACTTTCTTCATAGATGACAATGTTCTGTTTATGATGTTTAAAACTCTTAATGTCTTAGCACTAACCTTACTGATTGTCTGAAGCGTTTATGCCTATCCAGACCAATTGATGCAGACTAACTGCAAACATCCAGCCTCTCAGCTAGTGGAAGACCATTGTCTCATAGGATACAGGTTATAAAGAGCATTTCAGAAAATATTAGGTGTTTGGGGCTTTTACGCCTAGTATAAATATTTGTTGGTTTTAGTTGCTAATTGTCCAATGTGGCTAATTTTTGTAATTTTGCTGTTATTTTCATATAATACTGTTTATATCTTTCTTATATTTTAGTTAATTTTAATGAAAATCTATTGGCCATTTTGTTACTTAAACAATAACATATAAATAAAGCCAGTGAAACTCAATTTAGTTTTTATTTTAAGGGAACACACTAAATTGTGCATAGATTCTCTGTGAAAAAGACTGAACCACATATTTAAAGCATTTATTCTAACAGTGACCAAACTTTTAGAAGTCTCTGTTGTAACAACCAGCATTGTGGTTACTGAAACATTTTCACTTCCTTTTCTACAACTTTTTTTGTAGGTTTGACTTTGAAACCACTGTAAGGTTGTCCTCACCATGGAGAAGTTTGGTATGAGCTTTGGTGGAGGCCCAAGCAAGAAAGAACTGCTTGATACTATAGAGGCCCAGAAGAAGGAGCTCATCAAATATCAGACACGATTTAAAGATGTAGTACGAGCCTATAAAAGTTTACTGAAGGAGAAAGAAGCATTGGAAGCGAGTCTAAAAGTCCTCACTGTGTCTCAGGAGGTGGATTTAACATTGCATAGCAATGATCCATCTTCTGTTGGGTTCACAAACCAAGCAGAGTGCACTATGCCCAGTGACCTCGCGGATGATCATTGTTCCCTTCATAGTGAGGACAGCTTGGATACTGCAGTTTCTGTTGACACACCTACGAGCGTGACCAGTAGCAGCACAAAAGGAGACCCTGCAGAAGAGGATCAGAGTGGATCTGGAGAGGGAGTTTTGCCAGGGTCTGCAGGGCCTAATGTAGGTCACCGTTCAGAGGAAGCAAATGGCTCAGAAAGTGGTATTAGTTCTAGCAGCAGTACTGGCATGGAGCAACCCTTGGCTTCAGCAATAGCTGAAGCAGACCGCCGAATATTTCAACTCAAGACCCAATTGTCTACTTTGACCAACTCCTTGGCTACAGTCACTCAGGAAAAGTCTAGAATGGAGGCTTCCTTCCAAGCAGACAAGCGTAAAATGAAGCAGGAGCTTGAGGAGTTGCAGGGGAAGATGGAGGACGCACACAGGCAGCACCAGAATGAGCTCCAAGCTATACAGGAGCAGCTTGCTGAGGCTAAGGCCCGTGTCATCACACAGCAGCACGAACGAGAACAGGAGCAAGGTGACCATGCCCACATGCTCCGTGAGCTTCAAAAACTCCTGCAGGAGGAGAGGAACCAGAGGCAAGATGCTGAACTCAAGCTGGAGGATGCGAGAGAAGCACTGGTTGAGACCATGCAAGCTGCCGACCGGGGTCTTGATTATGAGGAGCAGGTGAAGAAGATGGCTGAGGAGTGTGAGATGCTGAGGAAAAGTTTGCAAGCCTCAGAGACTGAGAGGAGTAAACCTGATCCACGGGTCGAGGAACTGCAACAAGAGATTGCTGACCTCAGAGCACTCTTTAACCAGCAGATTCAGCAGGAGGTTAAGAAGGTATTGGCTTAAAATATTTTTATTTAATAGTTATTATGTACTCATTTTGGACCTCATTAAAAAACTAAACTAGTTTGATTTTTAACTAAATAAGTTTTAATCACCAGCTAAAAATGTGCTTAAATTAGTGATATGGCCATATATTAAATATACATTTTTTTATGCCTTACGTATCACTGATATTGTCAGCACATTAAATATTGAAATAACTGTGTCATTATGAAGAGAACATAATCATAAAGTTTAGATGTATTTAATATAACATGGTATTTGATATGCAGAATCATGTTATGTACAGTTGTATTTCTCCATTTTTACACATAGAATCTTCTTTCTGTTCTACATAAATTGAGAACGGCAATGTAACTTAAAGATGTATGCAGCAACATTTTATATTTACACTTATGTCTGCAGGTTGCTCATGCAGAAGTGTGTTTGCGAGAGCAGGCACAGTTGGAGGAGGGTCGAGTAGCCAGTCTAGAGGAAAGGGTTTCTGAGCTATCAGAACTGCTGGGTGCTTGTGAGAAAGCCAGGCAAAAGGAACTACAGAATGCTCAGAGACTACGGGAGCGCATCCTTCAGCTGGACACAGAGAACAAGACTCTTGCCATCGCAGCGAGCTCTAGAACCGGCACCTCAGAGCTTGGAATCGATGAAACAAATTTGGATGTGAACGTGTTAAAAGACAAGCTGGAGAAAGTGAAGAAGCTGCTACAGTTGGCAGCACAGAGGTCTCAGGACCAAAGTTTGGAGATTGAGAAACTGATGCAGGGAGACTCAGGGCAGGGAGGTGAAGTTTCAGATGGAGAGAAGGCCTCTGTGCTGTACTATCAACAAGAGCTGCGTCAGCTGAAAGAGGAGTTTGAGCGATACAAAGTACGGGCACAGGTGGTACTGAAAAACAAGAACACAAAAGATGGAAATCAGGCCAAAGAACTTGAGGAAGCCCGCGACCAACTGGCCGAACTAAAAGAGAAATACATCAACCTGCGCATTCACTCAGATGAGGCAGAGGCCCAGCACAAGCGTGAGTTTGAGGATCGTCAGCAGGCTTTTATTGCCGTTCAGCAGAGCCACAAACAGGAGCTTGAGAAATTGGAGGCTCAGCACAGAGAGGACTTCTTGCGTATGGAGGAGGAGATGCACAAGCAAAGGGACCGCACCATGGCCTTGCTCGCAGAGAAGGACCTTGAGTTGGAACAACTCAGAGCCGCAGCAATGATTGGCCTCCAAAGGCAGAGTGTAAGTGATACCACAGCAGAGAGGGGGAGTGGAGTGGATGGAGAGAATGTAGAAGGTGGTGGTTCTGCATACGAAGAAAGTGAGATCATTGCACAGGCGCTAAGGCTCGCTGGCCCAAATGAGCCTACTTTATTGCTGTATGCTGAACAGCTGGCCCGGAAGGAGGTGGAGATTTCTGCTTTGCGCAAACAGAAGCATCGGCTGGAGGAAGACATACATCACTTACAAGAAAAAATAATCGCTAATGGTGAGAGGCATGAGGAGGAAGTGGGTGAGCTACGAGCCCAGCTGGAAAAGCGTATTCGTGACCAAGGCAGGGATGGAGCCAACCTGGAATATCTTAAGAATGTCATCTACAGGTTCCTCACACTCCAGGACTCTAGAGGGCGTCAGCAAACACTCACAGCCATCCTTACAATCCTTCATTTCAGCCCACAAGAAAAACAGGCTGTGGTGAAGCAACAAGCACAGAGTTGGTGGACACCTGGAAGGAGATGATGAATAAATATACTAAACTGTGGATTTCTTTATTTTGAAAAAAGACACATTATGTTTTTCAGGGTTTCTGTTGTCTGTTTTAAAATTAAACCAAATTGTGTTAATTAGCTGCATTACCCTGAATGTCACTTTGTTCTTTCTAAAACTCAAAGTTTGTGTTGCTTCTTACGTTCCCTGTGAATCCCTGTTTATAGCTTAGTCCTAACTGGGGAAAGACTTAATAGGATGCCTATGCAAGACTTGGCCTCTTGTTCCAGAGCCGTGCACTCCAAAAAAAGTTAAACAAGAAAACACTACACTATGATTAAAAAAAAGTGTTTTAATTTAACAATATTAAGCAATACCAAAGAAAGCTTTGAAGCGTGTGAATGTTTGCAGTAACCCATGAGCCTCCCATAAATAAAAACCTACCCAGAGAATCTGTGTTAGACTTGCTAACCTTGTAGAAAGAGTCATTAAATTTGCATGTAACACAGTGATTTCCCCCCATTCTTGTTTATACTCATTAGTGAGGGGTGAGCAATACGACTATTATATCATCATTCATTATCTGTAACCGCTTATTCAGTTCAGGGTCGCGGTGGGTCCAGAGCCTACCTGGAATCATTGGGCGCAAGGTGGGAATACACACTGGAGGGGGCGCCAGTCCTTCACAGGGCAACACAGACACACACACATTCACTCACACCTACGAACACTTTTGAGTCGCCAATCCACCTACTAACGTGTGTTTTTGGACTGTGGAAGGAAACCGGAGCACCCGGAGGAAACCCACACGGACACGGGGAGAACACACCAACTCCTCACAGACAGTCACCCGGAGTGGGAATCAAACCCACAACCTCCAGGTCCCTGGAGCTCTGTGACACTACCTGCTGCGCCACCGTGCTGCCCTATTATATCATCACAATTCTTTTTTTTAAGCATATTGTGTATGTCATTAGTTTTTAAGAGCATAGACCAACTGAATTTTCTATTGCAATGAAGTATAATTTGTCCTGTTTAATTGGATTTAGTGCAATATGTTGAAAGGAAGGGGAAAAAAAAGGCATTGTCTGTTTTTACTTCTAGTCAATAAGATTTTACTTGTGTAAAAATACTGGGTATTGTGATCGTATTTTTACCTACCCACTATTAGTCATAATATAATTGTTATTCTATGACCCTCAGTTGCGCTTGCACCTGCTCAAACATTTTTGAAAGCATCGGTTAATTATCGGACTGTATAACATTACACAAAAAACAAACACTAAGTGTCAGTGGTGTGATTCTCCATATCTGCTGTTAGACTTTATAATTTTCTTGTTCATAATTTCTTCAGTAATTCCATCAACATGACTGTCAGCATTTAAACAACTGTCACAATTACAGTGCTGCACCTTCTGTATCTAAATGTAATTATAAACTAGGTTTTGTGCTGTTTGATTTTTTACTTAAAATTGTTAAGTGTAACTTATCAAATGTATATTTTGAATTCTTAAATTAAAACTATTTTTCTCTGCAAGGCATTGCTGTGCATTCACTCATGAGATGCCTGTATGGTGCAGCTTGCATATGTTCCTTGCAGGTTTTCAAATGTGACAAACTGACACCAGGATCAGTAACACTTTTATTCTACCACATTTTCATAAAGCACATTCATACAGCCATACAATAAAATCCAAACAAGCTCATTTTCCATTTCTGGTGACATTCATAAAGAAAACACAAAATGAATAATTTTAATACATTAGTAATAAAAGCCAGATGTGAGCTGGATAACTTTCAAATGAGTCAGTCAAAACATGTAAGTATAATACTGGGAACTTAGTATTAAGTAATACACCAGAACTCTATTGACATTTTATTTGATTACCCAGATACTACTTCTCCCTACATTTCATTCAGATAGAAAGGTAGTCTATAATTTGGCATACCACACCACATACAAATACATAAAATACAGGGTGCACAAAATTAGATAAAAGACGTTTAATGACATGAGGTACCATATGAAGTTTGAATTTCTATTTCTATAAACTGGCACAGCTGCAGCGGTCAAATCTTTCAAGACCTGGTTCCCAGATATCCAAATAAGGCAATCACTTAAGCAGGCAGACCAACACTCAACTTATACAAAGCAATATTTACAAAAGTTTCAAGTAGCTTACTGTGAAGGTGGTTTTCTTTGTGTGACAACAATAATCATAATCGACTGAATAAATAACCTAGAATCCATAAAGTAATGTAATTTATTCATTCACAATTAAACTCTAGCAGCTTGTAGGTGGCATTTCTATGCTATATCAGTGAAACAGTGTATGCTCTAAAATAATAATAAAATCATAAAGTTACCCTTGAGGGTTGTGGCGTCAATAAAAAATACAATTAAACTGCAAAAAACAAAAGAATGGAATAGCCATTAAAAAAAAGATACATAGTAACAAAGTAATATTTCATTGTTATGGCCATGATGAGATTCTTCAAAGACTGAAGCATCATCAAGGGAGGTCACTATTGCATCACTACTGCATTGAATGGTATTTTTTCTTGTTTGTATTACTGGCTTGCTGCTGGTCACTTGCTGGCCTGTATTAAGAAAGGTATTTACCAAGAGTTCAGAGACATCTCTGAACTTTTTTCCTCACTATGGCAGGATCTACATCTACTGATGATGAGTTCCCATGACATAAGCCTATAATAGTCAAACTAAACGCTACTGTAGCTGTATTTTCTTTATGAGATAAAGTCGACACATTCATGCCTAAAAGGTATGGATCAGATTACAAGCCTATTAGGGCTGACTAATAGTGTGAATGACTGCTGCTGTGGTTCTAACCACAGTAAAATGTGGAGTGGAAACATACTCCGGTTCTCCAAACAGAAGAAGAACACTGAAACAACTCTGTTAATAAGACTTACTTAATCAATAACTGAAATATACAACTTCAGAGCAGAAAAGAGAAGATGCTAATTTATATTTTTATTTGCCTAATTTAAAGCAGCTTTTCTATGCTGTTTGATACATTTCAAATGGCAACTGATATTTCATATGGCCTGACATAACATACACATGTAGGAACTACTTTGACCAATAATAAATATTTGGTATTGCATTGTGGCAATTTCCTCAATTATCAAGGAACCCCTAAATTCTTTAGTCCATGCAATATTAATATCTGCACTCTTATTTGAGCTATGTTATGAGGAGGCAAAATTAAAATATTTCTGCCATAGGTTTAGTCCAGAAACTTTCCATATAGTTTATTTTCAGCCTAAAACATCCCAACCCACCTTCATCTAGGTCAATATTACTTGTGGATCTCCCAAGATTTTTGAACAATTTAATGTATATAATGCAGCATGATGTTCAAATATAATCCCTTTTTTTTGAGGTACCATATGAATCACTGTGGTGAAATTAGGATATAGCTGCATCATAACCTCCGTTTTAGCAAACAGAACAGGTGTTAGACTTAACATAAGACTTGATTAGAGACTAACTCAAATTGCAACTGTTTAAATCAAATATGAGAACTCAATTTTTACAGGACTGAACAGAGAACATCACCTTCAGAAGATCCCTCTTGATTTATCACAACAATACAAAGATTTTTACATCTTGCAATCTTGTGTGGCACTTGTAAATCAAACAAATGTTACCTGTTCACTTTTTCAGGTGCTTTGCTGGTATGGGTTTACGTCAGCTTTGTAGTGTGTGGTTTTGTTGATTCGCTTCCTGGTAACTGTACAGTTGATGGGCCATTGTTCGTATGTGTTTGCAAGTCTCCTTGTCAGTGTTTGTGCAATACTGTCTGCAGATCCTCAGGCAGAGAGTTGATCACAATCTGAATGTAGTTCTCCAATTTCTCCAGCAGCTCCTCCTTCATGGGAAGATGATGCTTACGAGCTCTTGACTGGAGCAAGGGAAGAAAAAAAAAAAGACAAATGGAAAGAGAAAGTTAGCTCCAACCTCAAAAATAGTAATATAAACAATATATAATTAGCAAATAGCTAAGATACTAATAAAAATAAATAAATAAATTAAATTAAAAAAAAAACAAATTTAGCACAGCTAAATTTGCCAAACATCTAGATTTCAGTGAATGAATGCAAAGGTTATAACAAAGGATTATCATTAATAGTAATAATTTGGGGAAAGTAGCTCAAAATACCACAATAACAATTTCACAAACAAATTCAGTTTAAACAGATAATCATATGATGAAACAGGCTACAGTACAAGAATTGGTTAAGCAGGCCATAACACAGGCTATAATCCAAGTGTAGATATTTTTAACATTAATTTATCAAAAAAAAAAGTGATAGAAAAAAGAATAATATCAGCCTCATTATAAAGAAAGCTGATCAGAAGCAATGAGACATGGGCTCAAAAGGAGTGAATAAAAGAGATACAAGTCTGGCAGCGCTCATTCGATGAAATGTCTATTTTGTCATAGTAATTTCAAAATCTTTAAAAAACTGTATAATGTAATCTGTATGATGTAATAATGTAAACTGTATAATTTTATCACTAACCAATTTTTCCCGTAATTTTAAAATGAGGTCTACAATCTCCACTTCTGACTTGTCTTTGGTCCAACTTAGCAGATCCTGAAAAGAATGAAAAGGAATGTTTCAGTTACAATAATAATACATATGAAAATATACAGCACTCTATAACAGTGTTCTGGCATATGTGAACATTAATAAACATGTATTTGTAAAAAGGAAACCAACCCGAAAAAAAAAATCATACAAATGTACAATATACTGTGATTTGATATTTAGGAAGTTGTTAGCAGGATCACTACTCATGAATTTACAGTTACAAAATAATACTGGCTTCAGTTAATCAGTTAGTCTTTCATTAAATACTACTGGATGTTGAATTGTAGTGTTCATGCTAATATTTTGTTTTACCACACTGACACTCAAGATATATATTTAACAACACTAAGGACACATTACTTTGGGTTCAGTACTCACAGCGTCACAGATAGCTTCTAAATGAAGACATTCAACTTTCTGTGTCATTTCCCTGTGTCTGAGACGATACCAACCATCAAAGTTAGGAGACCGGAAGAAACGCCTAAACGAAATACAACACACATACTAACACTTAATTAACACTTACTCGGGCAATTCAACTGCACAGCACTCTAATGAAATAATAAACACTGTCTGTAAGAAAAGATCAATATTCAAAGAAGTGCTACATAGTTAATATTTTGAGAATCTAAAACAATGCTATGTTACTTGTAAAGGCCCATCCAGTCCCCTTTGAGCATGGAAGTGAGTTGTGGCCCAGCATGATCCAAAGTGGCCATGAACTCATCCTGACTGAAGGGTCGGACCTGAGGAGGGGTCTAAGGGATTCATACAAACAGTGTCATCATTGATTTCAGTGTTCTATCTTTAGTGTTCTATCTATCTTTCTATTATAGACTGACTGTTATAGCTCATATAATAATTGGGTTGTATAATTTTTAGACTATGTGCTCCATCAGCTAACCTTCCATGGGGTCACAGATCTCTGCAGCGGCATCAAACTGGCCAAGTATCGCTCCTGCAAACCAAGACAAGTGTGTATCAGACGACAAGGCAATAATCTAACCAATAATTAGAAGAGATGCAAAATTATATCAGAATTGTAATGGTTTTAGCAGATGACCACTTAAAGATTTCAGACATGTTTAGACATGTTAAAATAAATACTTGATTATTTATATATTGCATGGTGTGTGTTAATGTGGACTATTACAGGTCTGCTATGTTATACCGTAATATACCATATATATGCATTCTATTTTATTTATAACCCTATAGGAATACATGTTCCATTTTTCCATAAGGCTAAGCAAGATAATCCAAATCTTTACATTTTATAAATATTTAGTAACGGCATGTGAAGACGTGTCATAAAAAAATACTGATACAAAAAAAAAGTCTTATTTCTGTATCTGTAGTATTTATATAGTGTTCTCCATTACATCCTTATTTAACAAGAAACCTGCGTGAAAGAACAAAAAGTAACAAAAGTGTCCTCACCAGAGGAATAATGAAGCTTTGTGTCAGTTCTAATAGATGACGCCTCAAGATGGCGCTCTGGACTTCTGAAGGCCTTTTCCTCTGTATTCCCTACAAAGTCAGTACAAATCACTAAGTAAGATGACAAGGAAAACTGCTGTTAATTTATTCTTTATTATCCATAGTGCTACAACTACCTTTAAGAGTCTCTTGATGAGTGCTTTGTCTTTATGGAGAAATGTTTTGTAGGCTGTGTATAGACCTTGATGTTTAAAAAAACAAGAAGAATGATAAAGACATGAGCAGGTATACATTACATACCCAATGTTTGTAAAATTAAACCACATCCTTATGCATTAAGGTCAGCCCCATGCTGAGCTTAAACTACATAGGTAAAAATGAAGCTCTGCATATTTTAAGGCATAAATGTGAACTACCACAGAAGCTCATTTGTAACTCAAGTAGTTTTGTAGTACTTTTGGTCTGTTTATTTTCATGCAGTCAGCCATCGCCTGAGTTTGGAGATATTGCCACCTTAAGTAATCCAAAACACCATTAGGCCTGGGAGCTAGCACATGGTGAGGAAATATGTTATGGATTTTGTAAAGTGTTTTTTGATTACATTTGTGAACTTTAACGAATTTAACTCTTTAAATGCCTTTAACTCCAGAGGTATAGAGATGGTATATAAATACACTTGATTTCTATAGAAATGTCTGAAGAGCAGGTGTTTACAGACAAATCTGTAAATATACAGATAATAATTTTACAAAACATATTTGTAATTGTTATTCTTTGGTATATAATATTAAGTTATACATTTCAGAAGTACCAGGTTTTGTGTCCAATGTTTTCAACTTGGCCAGCTTCTTAACTTTCACCTGCTTTGGCAAATCACCTGAAATTAGATAGTGGTCAAACATCAGCTTTGTGTTTGTAGCCACAAGAGATTCAGAAGAAGTAGCCTATAACTTACCAGACATCTTTAGCTCCCCAAGACGCAATATGTGTGGCCAGCATTGAAAGGTCTTGATGAAGAAGGGGTTAGTTACACCCAGTATTACATTAGGCCTGGAAGTAAAAATAAGTAAGAAAGATGAGAGCAAGTCAGTTGCTCCTTTCAGGGACAAAATAATGCATATCAAGAATTGTATTTAATCAAAAAATATATATTTGTGCTTACGGTGCCTGGGTCCTGGTTGTGTACTCCTTAAACTCACTGTCATGGATTGTGAAGTAAGGCCGAAAATCACAACAGTACTTCAGTGGGCTGATTGAGCTGGGAAAATAGGTTTTATTATGCATAACAATAGCAAAGTAACATCTGATATATTGCCACAAGTTTGTCCATGATGTGGGTCTAGCTCACAGGTGGCATTCTAGTTCGTTTTAAAGATGCGGAATGACACAAAATTCAGGTCAAGCCAGTCAGGTTTTTCCCAGCAAACTCCTTCTTTATGGGCTTTTATACATGGGGAATTATCAAACAAACAAAAACGGGCCTCCCAAAAACTACTGCCAGAATGTTTGATGTATACAATTCTGTAGAATGGATTTGCATCTCAATCAAAGAAAAATGCCTTTAGGGCTCAAACCATAAAAACCATGAAACACTTCGACCTATCTTCAAAACATGCATTCAGACAAGAGGAGTTCTCTTGGCATTAACCAAACACAGATTCGTCCAACAGACTGCAAGATGGCGAAATGGTGTGATTCATCGCTCCTGCTTCACAGACTAATGGCGGTCTGCTTTGTACAACTCTAGCTAAATCTTTACATTGCTCATGGCTCTCTTATGCTTGTGTGCAGCTGTTCAGTCATGGAAACCAGATCCAATCTGATTGTGCTTCCTGAGGCATTATTAAGTATTGAAACAGAGCACACATTTGTGCTCTTCATGCTACTGTCTGTGAGCTTTTGTACACATAAGTACTTACAGTTGAGTAATGCGGCTTTAGAAAGACAAGAATTTGGGAAATTGACCACCTTTATTGTTAAAACCAATCTATCAGGGTCAATAGTCTGAAGCTCTTCAAGAGGACTCATTATACTGCCAGTGTTTTCTATGGAAAGTGCTCTATGCCTGATCTTACGCTCCTGTTTAAAATGACGGTCGCTAAAATACTCAAATCAACTCATTAGTAAGAGTGTCCATAAACCTCTGACCGTGCGTTGTATTTTAGTCATTTTGTTTATTCAAATCTATAGACAGTGGTTTTGGTTGTTTTAAATGTTATTTTTCTATGCTCACACTCTTGTGTGTACAGTGCAGTACTGACAGCAAGTTAATGACCATACCTCACCAAGGCCAGGACCGTCTCTGAGGAGATGGTAGGAGAGGGTGCCATGACCACTAGTGGCTCTCCTAGCAACATCAGCTCCCAGAGCATCTGCAGGTGAATCAAGACAGACTGGAAGCACCTAATCAGGCCAAATGTAGGGCAGGTCAATCAATGATGCAATATCAGTGCCTTCATTTTTTATTTATATGTTAAACAACAGACTCAAGCGTGCAGGCTTACACTTACTTAAAAAGATCCAGCTCATGGATGGTAGGGAGAACCATAGGGGCAGGAAGTAGATTCTAAACTCCAAAGAAAAAAAAAAGGTCATGAGGTTTCATTAACCAGTCAACCTAAACATATATAACACAAGAAAGCTGAGCTCACACCTCTTTCTGACCCTGTCTGGTAGGACTACCTCCTGGTTTATCATCCTTGGAGGGAATTCTGACCTGGATGAAGAGAATTAGATGGACCACATATATTATATAGAAATATCTTTAAAATAATATTTCATTATGTTTTTGGGGCAGGTTATTTTTTTCATGAACAAAAATTTGCTTTCTGCAGACAGGTAATGTTTTACAAAAGCACTGAAACACAGTTTTTTATTCTAACTTTAATAATGAGATAACAAATTAGTAAATGAAAGGTTCATCTAAACACTACACAATATCCTCCTTAAAGTGATATTTTGTATGTTTTGAGGATGTGTCAATTTAGAGACTTCCCTTTTTTTATAATAATTAAAAAAATAATTCAGTTGCAGGAATGCAACTGAAATGCAAACAAAGTTGATCAACCAAAACATGTCTGGTGTTTTAGGTTTGCTTGTTGAGCTGTCATATCTGTCATAAATCCTGTAAACATATCTTGGCTGAACAAACTGGTTTGTGCGCACTGGATTTTTCTATAAACCAATATTTTAAGAAGCAATCCTACGCTACACTTTTCCATATCTGGAATAGAATTCAATACATTCCTATTGGAAATAAAAAAATAATCAACCTCAAGCAATGAACCAAAATGCTTAAACAGGTTTTCTTCTTGCATTGACCTATAGACAGTATACAGTAGAAGTAGGTTTTCACCTGCATGACAACCCCCATCACGGGCAAGTTCAGTGTCTGCCCTGGCACAGGTGGGGGCCATTGGTCAATCTCATTACACACTGAAACAGATTTATATACAAGCTTTGTGATTTTCTTTTTATTCTTTGGAAATTACTGAAACATACATTATATTACAGTAAAATGTGAATTCTAGGAACTCTGTCTATGGGTAAACTTTAAATTTATATTCATAGAGTTAATACTAGATTAACAAAAATTTAAGGCAAGCCAGGTGTGCTTACCTGCTTCCAGGCAAGGCTCTAACTTATCAAAGTACTCTGGAGCAATGATTTGCAACAGTGATTGGAATAGCTGTACATATGGTAGTCTGGAAACCAGGACCAGAGACTAGAACAGAGTAGCACAGTCAGATTAAGATTTAATTGGTTATGTTTTTTTTTTCTGTAGGATAATATGTCTAGGAATAGATAGAATTTTGTAGCTAATCATTCAGTAATAGTAAAAGAAAATAATTAAAAAAATATATATATATATAAGTAATTAGTTTAAAGCTAAAATCTAATAATAATGATTTAATTCAAATAAAAATAAAGCACCATTGAATTTCTATGCTGTGAACTCCATGTTCATGTCCTCTTTAATGAGCTAGCTTCTGGATTTAGGGTTTTCAGCTGTAATACTCACCTTCTGAAAATAGCCCCTTTTGACTGAGACATCTTTCACTTGTCTGAAGTACACATAACCATAGAAATGCGCCAGTTCCTTCTACCAAAAAAAAAAAAAAGAAAAACACAAAGAGAAGTGATCTAAAGGGTGATTAAAATTCAGATGTGTTAAAATGACCGCTGATATAAAAGACTCCTTCCTATAAGCTTCTTACTTGTAGTATTAGTGGCGCATCTCTGTTGTATTTGTTCTCCTCTCCAAACCATGAACCACTGACTCGTCCAACAGACTGGCGCAGCCTAAAGCTAAACTGTGTGTCTCCAAGGCAACCTGCAAAGAATTAAATCTTTGACATGTGCTGAAGTCCTTGATATGAAGATCTCAGGAAATTTGTCTCTAAAAAATACACCCACTTGGGTGGTGGATCATTTTTATTGCTGCAGTGACACTGATGTTTGGTGGTGTTAGTGTTCAGTGTATTAACCAAAAGATCAGTGGCTTGGCCAACTAGGACCGTTTGGCACCACAGGGATTTCACACTGTATTGAGAGAACACTGACAAAGTAAATCATGAAGATGCACCACAACAGTGAATTCTGTCAAACCGATGAAGCTGAGGGATATAATGCCACAGAATACATCATAACTTTATTCCATACTCGTATCTTAAACATTTTCAGGCCTCAGATTTATAAGTACATACTGTAAATAGACTTACTATTAATGTAAAGTCAACAAGGATATTTCAGTCCCATAAACTGAACCAGAGTTCTAAGCAATAAGGGCTTTACCAACTTACCAGAGTATGAATCAGGGAATGACAAGTAGCATATGCTTGTTTTCTGGGGATGGAAGTAAAACAATGATTAAATGCACTGAATGTCAACTGTTCACACAGAACATATAATCAGCTAAAAACTGAACATGGATTTTTTTTCTCTTACCTCTTTCTCTGTAAGCTTCACATCATGTGGATAGATGAGCTGTGTGATAACATCAGAAAAAGCATTTCACTACAAGCTAAACTAGAGTAGACTTGAGGATATTTTACATGGCCAAAAAGTTTGCGGAACTTGAGACCATCCAAAAACTCTTTGGAAATCAATGCTAGTTCAGGTTATTTGTTCTTTTTTGCTGCAGTTATAGCAGCTACACTTCTGGGAAGGCTTTCCATTAAATGTATAAACAATGCTATAATTGATTTTTGTATTGTATTGCTACTATTTATTTGACTGAATTCAGCCACACATCCTTATTGAAGTCTGATACTTGCATTAAATGATTAGTCCTAGAATACAAATGCCACTAAAATTCATACAAAAGAGACTGGTGGGCCTTCAACACCTCATTCATTCCAAAATTGTAGGGAGACTATATAATATACAAATTGCCTATGGACTGTTTGAAGACATAAAAAATTGCATATAAGAAGAGGTGTCTATAAACTTTTGGACATATATTGTATACCTTTTTTTAAAAGCACAATAATAAAAACAGCATGTTTAATTTTAAGGGTTAAAAAAAGAGCTTAGAATAGTTCACGCAACCAGAATGTGAGTAAATTAACGATATTTGCATGTATTATTGACAAACCACTATGTGTATAAAAACAACATGCAGTGGTGAAAGTACACGTCCACACAGAGCAGCTCTTCATTGTAAAGTTATATCAGCATCTACACCGTGAAATCCCCGTTATTGCCGTTACCTCTATGGCTTGTCCGAGCTCCAGGTCGAAGGTGACGACGCACACGCACTGGATCCAGGCGGAGAAGCGGCTCCACGGTTCTCCCGCCTCGTCCTCCGTCGCGTTGCAGGCCGCAGACTCACGCCGGGAGTCGGGCCCGTCAAACGGATCCATTACCGAGGAAAAACATCACATGTCACCGCCGCTTAGAAGATAGTACCGTCCTCATCTCACTGTCTGACAAGGACGAGCCGATCCACAAAGAGTCGACTCTGAGTAAATACTCTTAAATGAGCCGACTCCCACAGGAGATATGGTTCTTATTTATATTTATTTATTCGTTTACTTGTTTTTGTATTGTTTTTCACTGCAGCACTTGTTGTGTTTGTTTTCTCGTGTTTTGTTGATTTACATTATTTTGCCATGTTATCCCCTAAAGAATCCTAACTTTTTTCATTAATTTTTTAAATGAATTTATTCGTGATCCCTACCTCCTAAAACTCATCAATGAAAATTTATACTAACATCTAACCCTTTAAAAACAAACATAACCCCTACCAATATTATTCAGATATATGGAAGAGTCGGATCTTTATGACCTGAAACGATCTGATATGACTCGACGAGTCAGATTCACTGATTCTGGGCCAGCTCCAGTGTTATAGGACAGTGTAGTGTAGTGTGTGTGTACCAAGAAAATAATATCACTTTGGTGACCAAAATCTGTTTACACCAACGACTGTAAAACCTCAGTACATTTAAAGGTGAAGACGATTTAGGGTTATGCGCGTAATAAATATAATGTTAATGTTGTGGTATGTTTCTATGAAATGAATGCCAGTCGTTTACTTTCCCCACAATGCATGGAAATACGTGTGTGTGTTTATGTGTATGTAACAGGGTGCCAGAGTTTGAGAGAAAGACTGTGAGCGCCGCTGGGCGGACAGGGGGAGAAAGAGCGGATATTCTCTCAGTAAATAACCGCGCTTCTCTCACACTTCGCCATTTTGAATCGAAAACATGAGAGGTTTTCCCCTTCGGGTGGTGTGAGAGCGCCCGAGTGAGTGTGCGCGCCCGAGGAACGGAGAGAGGTGATCAGTTAGCGAGAGAGAGAGAGATGCTCCCTGCTCTGGAGAGATAACGGTAACCGCTTGTCGAGGCTCTGCGGCGGGACGCAGGTATTCCGAGCAACGCTGGCGAAAACTTACATATTCACCGAAAAAAACAAACTCACACTTATTCAGAGAGAGTCTTCAACTGAAGCCCGGGCCGTGAGGAGGTGAGTCCAACCGCGGAGGGCTTTAGCCGCTATCTTTCTCTCTGCTCAGACTCGGGGCTGTTGTGAGGTTAGCGCGGCGGAGCGGAGACTGGACCGCTCTCCGTTACAGCTCTGACGCGCTTCGCCAACGGAAACACGACCTAAACCAACCACAACCGAGGCCCTCACACGGCCCGCATCCTGGCACACTTACCGACCTCTACTTGAGTTAATTTACCGCAAAACTAACCCGTTTACCTGTTCAGTTAAGCAGCTCCTGTCTGCTCCAAAAGTTTTTAAAACGCCTATGCTAGTTTAGCATAGCAAACTGCTAACTGTTCCGCCGAGGCCTCGTAGACTTGAGCGGTAACTTGCACAAACCAACCCAACAGTGACCGACTCTCAGTCCCGCGGGATAATGCCAGACGTCTCTCAGTGACTAGTTAAACTAGACACTTTAACGACAAGGCTCGACTCCAGTTCACCTCTGAATTTTACCTTCCACCTTAAATGGCGTAAGCAGGTAACTGTTGCACAAATAAATGTGGAACGACACATTCAAGTTAACGTACACAGTGGCGTAAAGAAGCCAGCTTAAACCTCTCGCGTTAACGTGGTTATTGATTGCACGTTATTCTACTTACGCTACTTTTATTCAAAGCATTACGGCTTTTAAATCTGACTTTAACTGTCATGGGTTGTTTTCAGCCTGATCAGCATGTTTTGAAGTTTTTAGAGTAAAAATACACCGCTTTGAAAAATAACAGGCTACGCACAGCTGAGAATGAGCCCAAATCCAGTGAATACATCTACGTTACTTAGCTATAATTGCTTCATTGTACATTTTGTTCTCGTGGTGAACAGCTGTAATTTTCTGATGTCAGTAATTTAAAATCTATTGACATACTGTAGGTTTTATTACACTCACTGGCCAAAAAAAGTGCACATTGTACACTCCTTTCTCTTGTTTGTCAGTTACACAGAGGTGCACTTTGAGGTTCTAGTCCATATGTCTATGGTTGTGGTGAGTTAGTATGTTTTGCTCGGGAACAGATGGATCAGACACAGTAGTGCTGGTGTTGATTTTAACATTAAAATTACCTGTCACCTATGAGCTGATAAATCGGACATATGAAAAGTGCAAAATGCGTTTTTTTTTTCTTTTTTTGTTCAATCTGCAATTTTGCATGTAGTAGAAGATTGTTCTGAGCTATTTTTTTTTTTTTTGCAATTTCATCCACTTCCACTGGTTACTTTGTACTTATATCTATTAGAGATAAACAGATTTGCTGTATCAGTTTTCACAAGTAAGCTGCCCCTGGACAGGGGTTGTGCAATGAAAGACAGCTTGTTTAGGCTCTTTTAAGTCTTGCCACGACTTCTCCCTCCATGTCAGTTTCTTCGCCCTATTAAAGCCTGTTCCTTATGGCCTTTATTGTTTAAAATCACCACAGCTTTGTTCTATTTTAGTTTTCTTTCCTGTTCAGAGTTAAGTAGTGGGTCATAAGGGGTTTCTGTTGTTTTGAGCTGCTTATTGTAATATTTGCAGGATGGACAGTTCTCCATGTGCATTGTATGATGTCCGCATTAAAAAAGGAAACTTTTTTTTTTTCCTTCCTCCCTTCAGCTTTTTATTGAATACTTTCACCCAAATTATATATATATATATAAATAAAAATTTTTTTTTTTTTTTTTTCTGGCTGGACAGTTATGTGGCCTTACACAGCTGTGTACTGATGAGAGGACCTTGTCCACTTTCAAGCATTGTTCCATTCAGTTGTCATCACCAGGGTATTTAATGCTTAAGGAAACATGTACCAGCTGCCGTCTTGAGTGTACCATATGTACCTGAATTGCAGTGAGGGGTCAACACATCCTTTGGCATAAATATGTCAGATGGCATGATCTTTTTGCCTGTGAAAGATCGTAAAGCTTTATTTTCACATTAGTGTGTTTTCATGTACAATACAAATTGAATTTCACAGAAGCATGCATACTGTACAATCTAATATGGAGGAACTGTGTGTGTGTGTTTGTGCGCATGCATGTGTGTGTTTACTGTTGGCAAGGAAGTGACATTTGTACTGAGCATTGTGTGTAAGAGGAACATTTCCCCATTTGATTTGCTGTGCATAAAAGATGCAGATGCGTGTAATGAGATTTACACACATGAACATGAGATTTTTATATATATATATATATATATATATATATATATATATATATATCTCACACACACACACACACACACACTTGGTAAATGTAGAATAGAATGAAATATCTGTAACGTATGAATGCCATATTTTAATTTTGTCTTTCCTTTACCTCTGCTCTTCCAGTGTCCTTCGAAGGAGTGTGTTCTGAGGCCCTGGTGGGAAGTGGACCCCATGCTGATTAATGCCAGGCCGCTCTGTGCTCTCTGCATTCTGCCACTCAAATGCCTGTCTGCTTGTGGAGGAGGTGTAATTAAGTTTTCCTTTGTTTCATCTGCTGGTAAATAACTTTGTTTATTCAGAACATGTCATTAATTAACAAGATGTTCAAGTTATAAGTATATGTCTTCAGCATTATGCAAAATCACTTATTAGCAGAGTGTACAATATGGGAAAAAGTAAAATGTGGCCTTTGTGAAAGTTATAATATATATGAGAGTTTCTTTTTTATCAAAATGTTAAACAGCAAATGTACAGAAAATGCACTAAAACTAGCAGAAAAATAAAATATCTGTAGCTGTTAACTTTTCAATGAAGAAACTACTCTAGCTGTAGTACAGAGGTGAAATGGAATCACTGACTGCAAATAAAGCAGTTATAACTGGAAGTAAATGAGGTGACCAATTAAAAGTTGAAGGAGATTAAAGAGGTGCCTTTCATTCAGCTTGAAAGTATACAGTAACTGTCGTGTTCTCATTCACCACACATTGCATTTTTTGGGTTTAATTCATAGAACATTTATTGCATAGTTAAATTAATTGACTGTCTGTGAGGAGTGTGGTGTGTTCTCCCCGTGTCCGCGTGGGTTTCCTCCGGGTGCTTCGTTTTTTTTCCATGGTCCAAAAACACACGTTGTTAAGTGGACAGGCGACTCAAGTGTGCATAGGTGTGATTGTGTGTCGCCCTGTAAAGGACTGGTGCCCCCTCCAAGGTGGGTTCCTGTCTTGCGCCCAGTGATTCCGGGTAGGCTTTGGACCCACCCTGACCTTGAAGTGGATAAGCGCTTACAGATAATGAATGAATGAATGAATTAGTTAAATGAATTGATTGTATTGAGATAGTTGTAATATCATTCTTTTGTCATTTGTGAGCAAAATGTATTGTCTTGGGAAAATGTTTTCCAAACTTTTTTTTTTCTTCTTCTTCACAATGTTCATAACGTGACTGTTGCTTTTGCTTTTCAAATATAGAGAGGGGCATGCATTTTATCTATAGACATGCATTCCACATTTTCTCACATTTTTTGAGCTACTGAAATCTCCTTTTAGTTTATCCAGCTGATGTTATTCTAGCAGTTATGATTTTAAATCCTGAATGTTGAATTTTTAACCCTCTAGTAAGTGCACTCGCCAGCAGGATAAATCAGAACGTGCACAAAAACACTTATGCAACTCAGCGTGTGTTTGTCCTAGAAACATAATAAACATACTCCCAGAAACCATAAAGGGTCTACCTTTCTGATATATAGATGTGTAAATGTATTTTTACCTGGTTGTTATAGAGTGATAAGTAACATTATACACGTGTCTCTCTCTGAGACTCAGAACGCAACCTTTGATGGCCCACTCATTCATATGATAATCCGGCCTCTCTTATTGGAGGATTACAACAAATGAAAACAAACATTCCTTTTATTCATATAAACAAATGCACATAGTTGTGTTTTTGCACTGAGTCCGGCACTCCAAGACAGCACAGTCACGCATTTCAGCTGCCTGAGCACGGACAGCTTCATTTTGTGATGAGTAAGTAAAATATGTGAATATATTTCACTCGTTTGCTGCTGGTTAGCTTCGATGCTATGTTACTTTAGTAGTATATTCTAGCGATGGAATTTGTGAAGCTGATGATAAATGTGCAGAGACACAGCTCTGCTGATGGGGGGAGGGGGGGGTAATGGGTGCTCTCTACTGCTTCCAAGCAGTTGTCTGAAGCTCGTGTATTCATGTAGGTATATGTAGTCCGCGTCTTTGCAAAAGGGGTTAAATAACATTACAAACTGATACAAAATATGCAAAATATACATCTAATGTAAGAGGAAATTCCAGTGAGTTTTGTAAGAGGATGTTTAGCTAATCCGTTTTAAAGTCTTGCTTAATATATTTTCCATTTTGTCTGCAAAAATAAGATTTTATTATTATTTGAAAAGATTTTTAGATTAAGTTTGACAATTTATATCTATAGATTGAAAGTTTTGCCGGACTGCCTGCCAGGCCAGCCTAGAAGAGGTATATGACGCTTAATGACTGACTGACACCTAATGATTTTTAATGCGCATGCGCCAGTATGAACTGTAAATTCAGCCATATTTCACAGAGAGAAATTAAGATGGTTCCACTACACCAGTTCCCATTCCAGCTCATTAACTAAATTTGGAACATTTCAGCAGCGACCAGAGGTCCTCTTTTCTCTGGACAAGTACTATTTTGGACCTAAATAATGCATGTTCAAGGGGTCAGAGAGTTGAGAGCTGAATTGAACCACTTCAATGCTGTAGGTCCACCATCCACCACGGTGAGCAGCTCAGTGTTTTACTGGAGCCTTGAACAGAAATGTATTGAATGTTGTTGAAGTACTATTTACCATAATCTCTTTATATTATATGTCTACTGTATATTATATTCTGTTATATTTCTACTGTTCTTATATTTCTACTGTATATTTAAGTCATCTTGTCTGTCCCTATAACGACAAGAATACACGGACACATCTCACCGTTACTGTCTTTCTGATGAGTAAATTATGCAATGGCTAAATGGCTAAATGGCTAATGGCGGTCTGGCAAAACTAGGCTTCTTAATGACTGGTATTGCTGAATGGTCATGTTGCTGCTCAGTCCAAGCATATAGATAATGGGTTGTTTAGTAAATTAGGACAATCAGTGATATGCAGATTAGCTACTCTAACATTACCCATTCTTATAGATTGTCATTACAGAATTTAAACAAAAGACATGCCAGCACTTCATGCTCCACTACAGGGTTTTGTAAAACCTAAAAGTTTCACGCATCTCCATGCTCTCACTTTGACCTGTAGTTATCAAAGTGTGGTTTCTGAGGCGCTCCACACACATTCAGATATTTAAAAAAAAAAAAAAATAACGTTTGTCTGAATTTTATACAAACAGCCTTTTAGGTCACTGAAAATAGAGGCCGGAAACAGAGAAGCCTCAGAGAGAGCTGTCTCTCCTGCTCACGGTCAGTCTCTGTGTGCCGTCGATTCTCTTCTAAATGAAGTAGCTAAAGTTTGTACAGAAAGTCGCTGGTGCTACTTGGGTTTTTTGTTTTTAAAATAACTTGCTGGACGGTCTGAAAAGTCACTAAAACTAGAGGCAAAATCATTAATGAAGGGAGAGGAGGCAAAGCGCTGTGGGCGCGCACTGCCCCCCTGTGGCACTCGTTGGAACTGTTGTTCTTATCATATTATTCGTCAAGAACCGGTACTCATTATATGGGTGTTGTACCGTTTTTAATGACAAAGTATTGAGATACCGTACAACACTAGCAAAGAGTTCAGAATCTCCTGCTATTTTATCTCAGGACCATAAATGTGTGTGTGTGTATGTCTTTGTCTGAGAGAGAGAGAGCAAGAGAGAGGTTATACAGAGAGAATGGACGGTTAAACAGAAAATAAAAAGAAAGAACAGCATTTTTGAGTCGTTTGCCTTCTCATGTGGATGCAGCTATTTTCAAAATAGCTGTTGGTGTGGACGAAGATTTGTTTGAAAACCTGTTTTTAAAAATATCCGGAAACAAAGGGCCTGAGGTGAATCTTTCTCAGTATTTATATGTTCTGTTCAGTTAGCAAAAACAGAAAAGCTAAAGGTTAATATTATACTTCTGCTGTAGTGTTACATTTATTTTATTTGTTTGTATCTTTTCCGGTTAGTTAATATACTGAGTCATATTAAATGGCAAATGATAAAAAATATATTTAAAAATAATGATGGAAAGAAAGGAGAGAACTTCCAGACTGCTGTGCCGATGTAATGTAAAGGCTTGTTTCTTAAGGATATTTTAAATATTTCAATCCCGTGCTTAAAACTGCTCGTGCCCTGTTTCCAGGTCTATACTTCCTCCTGCAGCCACCACCATGTTCTGGAAGTTTGACCTGCACACCACCTCCCATATTGACCAACTGCTGGACCGGGAGGACGTGACTCTGAGGGAGCTGATGGAGGAGGAGGATGTGTTGCAGGAGTGTAAGGCCCAGAATCGAAGACTCCTTCTATTTCTCTCCCAGGATCACTGCATGCAGGAGTTGGTCACCCTGATAACAGAAGAGCCCCCTTCTGACCTGGAGGAGAAAACACGCTTCAAGTGAGGCATTTTAGCTATGCATTTTGTGTTAGTTTGCATAAATATAAATTGTAGCTTGCTGTCTCAGGTCTCATTTGTATCCTTAGATTTGATTTGTAGATTTTATATTATTCGACTTAACAAACGATACTAACACTCTGCTGCAGTTTTATTAGACTAATGGCAGCAATAGAACTTTACAATAAATGTTAGATGATAAATGCTGAGGTGCCATAAGTGTTTGCTGTACATTTTGGAGCTAGGTAAAATTTAAGTAATTATCTTGATATGTATTTATAAAAGTCCTTATTATAGTCTGTATCACCCAGCCCCATATAATTTGGTTTGAGGTTTGTTTGTTTAGTATTTACTGTCTCCTTTGTTGGCTGTTGATGCTGCTAATGTTCACATGACTGAGTAGTTATCATACGTTGCTCCTTCTCTGCTTAAAAAAAAAACATTATCAACACCACAAACATTGTATGCAGAGATTCTTACATTTTTACATTTTTAATTTTAATATGCCATTTTAATCAAATCCACTCATTGTCTTTCAAAGCCTTACAGGGAATTAATGCCATCTGTGTATAAAAATAGAACTGAAACCGTGGTCTCTAAAAATTGGCATTACATGAAACCTAGATGTAGATAGTGCTGAATATGTTGAGTGGCTGTGCCCAACAGTGAATGTGGGTATTTTATTTTATGTATTTATTTAATTAATTAAATAATTTATGTAATAAGCTATAAAATAGACTGCATTGTGATCTAAAAATACATCTTTAAAAAAAATAAACTTCTCGGTTCACTTAGGTTTCCAAACATCGCCTGTGAACTCCTCACTTCTGATGTATCCATGATTAATGACAAGTTGGGTGGAGATGAATCTCTGCTAGAGAAGCTCTACAGTTTCCTTGAGCAGGACCCACCCCTCAACCCCTTGCTGGCCTCATTTTTCAGCAAGACCATCGGTAACTTGATAGCTCGTAAAACAGAGCAGGTAGGCACTCGGGATATTGATTACATTGTATGTCTCATTATCTATACAATCATAATTTAAATTTCCATTGAAAAACCTTGTTAACTATCTGTGGGTATGATTCTTGGTCTTAGACTGAGTGGGTTCTCACAGTATTAGCAGGACTTAAGTTGCAATAGTATAATAGTTGTCAAATGAAGTCAACCAGATGTATATTCAACTACAGTAAAATATATGGCAAAAAAAAAACATTTAATTTAGGCTCAGACATTCGGGTACACAGAATAGTTTCTAAATTTGGGCCTTGTCTTTGGAGAACTCCAATATGAATATAGCTTGCAGTCAGAGCAATATATAATTAGAAACACCTTTTTACAACTATCAACAGTGTAAGAATTGTGCGTGTCTGCATCTTTAGGTGATTTCGTTTCTGAGGAAAAAACACAACTTTATCAGTTTGGTGCTGAACCACATAGATGCATCAGCCATGATGGATCTACTCCTGCGCCTCATCAGTTGTGTGGAGCCAGCCCCTCTCAGACAAGATGTCCTCAATGTAAGGACACAAACACCTTTTTAAGCATTGCTGCATGTTCAGCATTTCGTTTTGTTTCTTACATTTCTGATGTTCAGAAGATCTGTTATTCATCTTTTCCAAAGAATTTACTAGTACTGATTTGTTTTGAAACTCAACTAAATAAGGACGTCAAACTACTGTACCTAGAGATGCTAAAGGTTAAAATCTCTCCCTTACATACATATTCACTTAGTGTTAAAGAAGCATTTTTCAGCACACCTTTTCCATTGATTTCTGTTAATGGTTGTTTCTGTGAACTGTAAGTCTTGTCGGATGGGTAGTTGTGGCAAGAATATTTAGACTCAGTTTCACTATATTTTCAGCGGTCTCTCTCTCTTGTCCAGTTTTCTACTGACCCAGAATTTTTGTGGCAGTTACACGTTACATAAGTTTTTGGCACATTTATTTGCAGTGTCACCAAATTCTGCTTCTCCAATTTTTTAAATTCTGGATTGCCTGCTGCTTTTTTTGTTTGTGTTGTGCTGAGTGCAGTGGAGCACACCAAATTGAAACTTCCTGAAGTTGAAATGAACACTTAAGCATCTGTTTCTAGTACTTTGTCTTTTGAAGAAATGCTGAATGTGGCATGGACCCAAAGCTTAGAGTGTTTTCTGTCTACAGTGGCTGAACGAGGAACGGCTGATCCAGAGGCTCACTGAGCTCATGCATACAGGGAGAGATGAAGAGGTGAGCACATCACTAGCTGACATGGAAATCTTTTCTAGATGACAGTTTCTTGGTTTGCATCTCTATTGTGAATAAAAAGCTACAGTATATGCCCAAAATTTAAAAACCTTCTGCTCGTTTCCAACAGTAACTTGCTTTGAAAAACGGGTCAGGGTTAGAGTCATGTTCTGAGATTCATTTTTCATCAGTATTGATGAGATATTAAGATATGTCAGACTGAGATGCTATCTCATTCTCTGCAGAGACAATCGAATGCATCTCAGACTCTTTGTGACATCATCCGTCTCAGTAGAGACCAGGCCAATCAGATGCCAGAGGCCACAGAGCCGGACCCTTTACTGTCCGTCCTGGAGTCGTAAGTTGGCTTGCCAGTTGTTTTTGTTGTTGTTATTTTTGTATCCTTAATGCTGTTTTTAAAGTATTTACTTTAATATAATATTTAAACTGACTGCAATCAATATAACGTTTATGCCAAACATCTGTTAAAGCCAGCATTATATTTATTATTTAATGTTGCACTTATATAGTGCCTTTCTAGAAACCCAAGGACACTTTACAATTGACACTCAACATTCAATCAACACACACACTGGCTAGAAGCAGCAGCAAAACACACACAGCATACTCTAAACCAAGAACGACTGTCCACCTGTAGGACTGCATGGGGAAACTAGAGTTTCACCCAGGATAGAGTGCCAATCCATATCTGGGCACACACATTCACTCATGCACATACAGACATTCATTCACATACACACTCATTTACATACACACTAGGACAATTATTAGAGAAGCCAATTCACCATGTTTTTTGGACTATGGGAGGAAACCGGAGACCCCAGAGGGAACCCATGCAGCGCTGAGAGGCGAATGTGCTACCCACTAAGCCACCGTACCTCCAATGCTGTCAGCATTGACCTGAGTATCAGAATTAATAATTGGAATAGATTAGAATGAAATTAAATCAAAATATATAACAGTGATTTGAGTTCCTCTTTCGTGTCTCTCCATTTTAAAAAGTTGGTCTCATGAATCTAAATTCTTGAAAGTAGCGTTTAGAGCTGTTTTTACTAGTAATCTAATAAGTAATTGTTTAAAAAAATGCCTAAAAAATTACAATGACTGAATGAAGTATAACAAACTGTAAATTTACATTTTAGGAATTTGAAAAAGGCTTGATTTATCACAAAAAAATCAATAGTACCCTATTCAAATTATGCATATTTGTTGCCCATATAAAGCAGTCTTTACTACAGCCATGGGCACTTAAAAAAGAAAAATAAATAAATAAATAAAAGCACATGGTAGGGGTGGGTGATATGGCCCTAAAGTAATATCATGATATTTCATGGCATTTTGACAATAGCGATATTCTTGGCGATATGAAAAAAACAAAGAAAATAAATGTATTAATTCAACACTGTTACAACAAAATTAATTTTACATAAATATTATATTCATTTAATTATATATTTAATTTCTTATTTAAATTATATTGTTACATTTTATTTTAGTACAAATCTAACAATTTCAAACATTCAGAAGAAACAACAAATGTGTAAACATCTGCTTATTTTGTAATTAAGCATAACTTACGAAGATTCTGACATTGTATAAAAAAAATTTGAATATTGATATTTTATTTCCAAACCACTTTCACATGACTGAAGTCACTTGCTTTTTGGAGGAAACGCAGAGAATTTCCACCATACCTGTCACCATGCCTAAATGATTTGCATAATGAATGTACGCCATATTACATGGCATGTAATATGCCATGTACATGTACATGTAACTGCATTACATCATTATGTAAGCATATCAGAATATAACTATATTGATTTTTTTTTCTTTATTGTTTAAAAACATTTTGCAATATTATTGCATACGATACGATATGGCACAGCCCTAGTACATGGTTAGACTGCTGTGGAAATGTCCTGTGTGGAATATCTTGGAAAAGGGAAAATGTAAATGAGGTAAAACTCAAATATTGCCCAGAAACCAGGAAATGTGTGTCTGCCCTGGTGGTCTTCTTTGCTAAAGGTTATAACACAGAAACAATAGAATGCAATCCACCAGACTTTTAAACTGGGGACATGTATTCATTTTTACCTGGAGCATGTCGATGTGCTAGTGGAGTTTATGTAAAGGCAGTAAAAGTTTGCTTATTCCAAAATGAAAATACTACAGTAATATGATGTTCATGTACTGTCCAGTTAGCACACACAAATCTTATTTGTTCTGTTTAGGGTTTAATATACTGTGCCTTATCAAATGGTACATTTTTGCGATAGTTATTCGTTCATTCAATGCTGTGAAAAATAAAATATCAGTTTTGACTGAAATGAATGTCCTTGATATGCACAGACACTATCACAAAGTTATGATTTTCTGAGTTTTGAGAAAATAAATGTGATAGCAGGTCACCATGCAAAGTAGATATATTATCTTTCATTATTTAATCTATTTGTAGAGAAGAGAATGTGACGCAGCTTTTGAAGAGCATGTTTGAGGGGGAGAAAAGTGAAGCTTCTGTTGTCAATGGAACTCAAGTGCTTCTTACATTACTGGAGTCGAGGAGGTCAGGGTGAGTCAAACAACCTGAGCTAGTCCACCTGTCTGCATAACTAAAGACTAATTTGTTGTTCATGTCTTTGTTTATTCACATTAATGCTCATGTAAATATTTACTTTAAATTAGGGCTGATGTGTTTTTGTTTCAGATTGGAGGGTCTAATGGAACTGTATTCTCAGGGATGTGAAAGGTCTTACACTGTCAGTGGCAGTATTCTACGTGCTATTGAGCCTCATCTAAAAGACTTCCAGCAACTCCTACTGGACCCTCCCAAGGTAAAGTGATGGCAATATACACGAAATTTAAAATTAAAACCCAGGTTAATTTTCCACTTTGTAATAAGCATTGACTTTATGAAAAGACTTCCAGTTTCTTCTAGACTGTCCATTGTGGTTTCAATCAGGGTTGTGCAGTGGTATTATGTGTTTTAAATGGTCACAGCAAAGAATTCTCAATGACTAGATTCAGTTATTTAGGTTAACATGCCTTGTTTTGTTTGAAAAAATAAATTGCTGTGGCAATAGTGCTCAAAAGGCTTACAAGCAGCCTTTAAATTGTAATCTTTAAATGTATTTACTTAATTTCTGTTTTTCTTTTTCTCCCATGGTATTGACCAGAAAAGTGCAATACTCACAACCGTTGGCGTTCTGGAGCAGCCGCTTGGGAATGCCCGCCTTCATGTGGCCAGACTTGTGGCCTCCCTGCTGCAGACCAGCGACCACAGCATCTGCCAGGAGCTCTGCAGGCTCAATACAATGGACCTGCTGCTGGTGAGTTTAATATTACTTCATAGCACACCACTTAACACAAGACATTGTTGTTAATATGCTAATACACATTCTCATTTCATATTTACTACATGCAACTCCTTACTCAGTAAATCTCTGGTACTCTCTGATGTCTCCCGTTTATTCATTTCCATCATTTTTCTAATGCAGGAATGTGTTTGTGGCTGTGGTTCTGGTGAGGTTTTCATTCAAAAATAAAAAGCAGTGTGAAAATTGCTGACTTTTGCTCACAGGATTTATTCTTTAAATACACCTGGAATAACTTCTTGCACTTCCAAGTGGAGCTGTGTGTGGCATCAATTCTGAACCACTCTACACATACGGGTCTCCAGAACCACGATGAGACTGCTGTTCCAAGCTCTGACAGCCAGAAAGAAGAGGGAACTTCAGATCCGAATAGCAGTACAGACCCAGCACGCACGCCTGCTCTTGATGCCTTGGTGGTCAATGTAAGTACTGTAGTGTTTGGTATAGGCCAGGAATTTTTAAGATCTAATACATTATCTGTTTAGGTACTATAATACTATGATTGAACCAGTAAAACAGTAGCTGTTACAGAATAACTGTTCAAAAAAGTCATATCTCTAGTGGTTTCTTTAGTTATTCATTTGTAATTTTTATGTTTGTTTTAACCAATAGAGATTTTACATAAAGCATGAAATTAACTAGCGTTATTTTTTTCCATGTATTAAAAAAACAGATACAATTAAATAATTGATAATGATTCTAAAACTTTTTTTTAAATTAAACGTGTGATAAAGGTAGTTATTTTTGTCTGTGTATATTCTCTAGCTTTTTCAGCAGTGTCGTTTGGTGCAGAGGATCCTGGATGCCTGGGAGGAAAACGACAAAATTCAGTACAGATTGCATCAGTCTTTCATTTTTAGTAGGTCTTTGACAGTGTTAAATTTGGCTTATGTTTGATACCTGTGTTAATTTTGTCTGTAGGGCTGAAGGTGGCACCAGGAGAGGCAACATGGGGCATCTGACAAGAATTGCTAATACTGTGGTTCAGAACCTGGAGAAAGGACAGGTGCAGTGTCAGATTAGTAATCTGATTAAAGGTAGGTTTACATATGTGTTTTTCATAAATGTAAGTGTTTTACTGCTGACATTAATTCTTGGTTCATCTTTACCATGGTAGCACCATAATAATAACATTTTGGTTTATGATTTATATTTATCTCCATTTATTTGCAGAACTGCCAGAGGACTGCAGGGGGCGCTGGGAGAGTTTTGTTGGCGAAACTCTAAGAGAAACAAACAGGAGAAACACAGTTGACTTGGTAAAACGACATACACATACAAAAGTTGTATTTCCCTGTAGCTACATAAATGAACCCCAAAGAGGCATGCCATCTCAATGAACCCCTGCTGACATTGCCATGTTCACAACGGCAAATAAAGAAACAGTTAGCAAATCGCATCAAATAATTATATTAACAACAAATGTAAAGTAAGTCCTTGACACATCACACATTGCTTGCTGATATTAGGCACTCTGTGTGGCTTCTTATCAGAAGGAGTAACAAATAAATGAATGTTAATTACCTCAGTATTGC
Organism: Hoplias malabaricus; assembly: GCF_029633855.1. NCBI lineage: Eukaryota > Metazoa > Chordata > Actinopteri > Characiformes > Erythrinidae > Hoplias > Hoplias malabaricus. Next base: position 42,816,925 of record NC_089803.1, read on the forward strand.
ATTTTTACAACATGCTTTTAAAGTCTAATTATTATTTGAATTAATGAATGTGAAACTCCTTGTTTCAGTATTTTTGGTGAATGCCTCAGAAAAACCATAAGGTGGCATGCCTTGATTTAATTACTATTAAATCATACTTTTGCTTTAACAATAGATTAAAATTGAGGCACAAATCTTTGCTGCTTTTGCCTGGAATTGTGGATGTAGGTATTTCCAAGTGGTTTGTGTGTTTACTTAAACCTCTGGTAATGAGAGAAGAATGATTACTGAAAGTAATCATTTAGTGCAGCTGTTCTGTTAGCACTCTGTTTCTAGTTTTGATTTTTGCCCGCATCCTTATATCCTTATGTTTTGACTATTGTCTGATTTATTGTTGCAGGTGAGCACGCATAACCTGCATTCCTCCAGCGAGGATGATGACATGGAGAGTCCCTTCCCCAATGATCTGTCTATCCAACAGGTAAAACTTTTTTTTAATTTATTTTTTTATTTATCTCCTGTTACATTCCTTGATCATTATTTTATATTTGCACTTCAGGCATTCTCTGATTATCAGATCCAGCAGATGACTGCCAACTTTGTAGATCAGTTTGGCTTTAATGATGAGGAGTTCAGTGAACATGATGAAAATATCAAGTGAGTGATCTAGCAGTTTTAGTTTATCTCAGAGCACTCATAATTGCCATTTCTTTAGAATGTTGTACAACACCATCTGATGCTTAGTGTTCTCTGTTTTAGTGCAACTTTTGATCGGATTGCTGAGATTAACTTCAATATTGATGCAGAAGATAATAGTGTAAGTGTCTGCATGCATGTGTCAAACAGTTAAAAATATTTTTATTGCATTCTATAGTTAGAGCTTGAAAATGCCATTGTAATTTTAGGCCAATGCTGCTGCCTTTGAGGCATGTTGTAAAGAAAGAATACAGCAGTTTGATGACTGTGAAGAGGAGGAGGACATTTGGGAGGATAAAGAGATAAACTATGCAACTCAAGTGAAATCCCGATCTAGGTATACATTCTGTTTATGGCTCAAAAACAGTTATATTTTGAGTAATGAGGAATGTAAAATTGAAATTTTTTAAAATTATTGTAATGAACTGTGTACATCCCTTAATGGCTAAAATGGTCTTCTGTTTATCTCAGGTTTGGAGTCTCCTCAGACAGCTCACCTAAGGGTCCTGTAAGAAATGGACAACGGGGCTGCGGGTCGGCCTCGGAGGAAGAGGAAGAAGAAGGATCTGTTCAGCCCTCCACAAAAACAGCAACCAGCAAGACGACTGGATCACCACAGACTTCACAGAGTAAGTCTTTCTTTGGACTGTTAATCACCAAATTATGTGTCCTGAAGCCTGCTCATTTACTGAATTTGGAGCTCAAGAGTAAATCTCTTAATTTCTGTGTGTTTTATAGGTCAAGGCTGGACAGCAAGTTTTGGTGAGGCAGAAGAGAACTCTTCTAGTACCTGGACATCTGCTTCTGAGCAGTGTAGTGAGGAGCAGCAGGAAACTGGTTGGGCCACTTTCACAGAGTTCCAGCCTTTCACCAGGTAAACTAGGCTTTCGTCTAATTTAGAAAAATCAGCTAGGATCCAGTTGTTTCTTTTGCTAATTTCTAGAATTATTTTTAAATATAAAATTAATATTTGTCCTAGCAGCTCAGAGTCCAGTAAATCTGAGTGTCAGCCAGAGCAGAGCCAAGAGAAGAAATGTGAGTATTTGGGGGTTTTGTTTGTTTGTTTATAAATACATAGATTGTAAATGTAATAAGTAAATAAATAAATAAAATATCACTTCAGGCACAGAAGAATGGGAAGTGGGTGGAAGTCGCAAAGCTCCTCTGGTAGCCTCAGATAGCAGCTCTTCTGGAGGTTCTGACAGCGAAGAGGAGCCAGGAAACGACAAGACTGGGGGCTCTCCTAAAGAAGTTACCAGTCACAAAATAGCAGCCCACAGGTACAGTGGTGTATCACGGGAAACTATGTCTCTGATTTTGTAATAACTAAAGATAAACCAAATTCTTGAATTCTGGTCTTGTAGTGAGGTGCCTGCTGAATCAATGGAGAAACTCACTATTACTGATGTGGCCCCAGTAACAGAGTCATCAACACCCATGGAGGCTGAGGCATCCAGAGGTGATTCGGAAGATACCACTGTGACAGAGAAGAGGTATGAGTCTTTTAACCTGTCAACATGCGAGTCTGTTGCAAAGGTATTGCTCTAAATGGATGTACATCTGACATGTGTGAAACATCAAGTGTATTTTGTCATATTCAGGACACAAATGAGTTATTAAGGGTTTGGAATCTCTAGGCACCTCACAGTGTGATTACAGTCAGATATAGGGTGCTCTAATGCAATTACAAAATTATTTTCATTGGATCTTAATGCCTCTCCAGTTTCTAATTCTGTTAGTGTAGCTGAAGTTTTGAACTGTTGCTAATGTATGGGGACAACTTTTATGATAGTAGCTGCTAGAGAAACTAGATTGACACATGCTAGAAGTTAATCATTGAATTTCAAAGCCACATTTCATATTAAAGCAACACGAGTAAAATTCAATGAATCATCACAATGATTTTGAAGTTTTCATTTTAAAGGGGACATATTATATCACTTTTTAAACAAGTTAGAATAGGACTATGGGCTATACAAAATATGTTCATGAAGCTCTTTGCACAAAATCACTCTCACATATAGAGATCTCATCAGCTCTATTCTTGCCAGTTTCTGTTCCTTTCAGAATGAGCCGTTTAAGGGCTCTGTCACTTTTATGCAAATAAGCTGTTGCTGGCCACTTCCCACCCATCCCATGTTTGGGAGTCAACTAGAATTGCTATATGTGCAAAAGTATTAAAGGAAAAAAAAGTGTTTATGCACGCAATAAGGCTATTTAGGTTATGTTACATTTTTTTAAACGTTTAACAATGGAAAATTTAATAAACTGAAATTTAACCAACCTCTCCTAAGTAAACAATGACCTGGGCTATGTTTACTATTGTTTTGTGACTTAATTGTGATGAAACCCTGCAGGCATTAAAGTAGATCCTGCTTTATTATTTATTCCCCCAAGCCTTTCTTCCATTTATATTAAATTTCTGATTGTAGTTTAATTCACAGAGGATCCATAATACTTATATAAAACCAGACTGACATTGTGGGAAATTATTCACAATCTTTCCAGGGAGAATCATTACTCATCTAAGGGTGCATTTATAATGATCTTTTGATGGTTTATGACACATTTAAACATTTAACCAAAATGCAAACAAATTCATATATATTAACAATTCAGATTATTTGGCAACGGTGAAAACATCCCTGAAATCTCTGAACTTAACAGAGCTTGTGGATTTTAAGTATGATATTCTTGAGAAAGTCAATATGAGCTTGTTACCCTGGCTAGGCTTTCCAGTTGCTTGAAGTAGTGTGAATATTGTTTAACTCAAAGGCTCAGTTGGATAAATGCTTTTACAATCCTTGGCAAATTAATGCATAACTAAACTACGATAAAGTCTTATTACTCTTGGAACATAAACATTTCAAACAGAATTCAAGGCATAGCCTTGAAGTAAACATATAAAATGGTATAAGAAACACAGTCTTAATAAATGACTAAAACGTGATTTTAAAAATACTTTCAGCATTACAGGCACATAGGAAAGGAAAACAAAATTAAACCTTACTGCTCCGAAAAGGCAAAAAGAAACCAGAAGTGGAGCAGACTATTAAAATCCCACAACAGCTTCATACTTGGTCTCTCTGTTAATAGTTTGTTTTGAATGTAAATCAAAATAATCACATTCATTCATCATCTGTAACCACTTATCCAGTTCAGGGTTGCGGTGGGTCCAGAGCCTACCTGGAATCATTGGGCGCAAGGCAGAAATACACCCTGGAGGGGGCGCCAGTCCTCCACAGGGCAATCAAAATAATCATGTAGATTATTTTGTATATTTATTATATTAAATTTAGAGCTATTCATACTTCTGTAGTTCATAGTTTGAGTATCAAAATATAATAGTGACTTAAACCAATGGTTTGCATCTATTCATTTGGCTATGTAAGTAATTTCTTAACATATTGTAGTTAAACTCTGATGACCTTGAGGGGCCCAAGCATGTTGTTTTGTCACTGTGTCGTTGTACAGAAAAACTTAGACCCTTCCTCTTAAAGTTTTTAAAAGAGAGACTGAGAAGAATGAGTGAAAGGAGGAAAAGAAAAGCCTTCTGACCTGTATGTGACACAGGTATGCTTGGGCTATAATGAGGAAAGTTTACTAGCATATCGCTCATAGTTTGTTGTCCCATAGTCTATACACTTGTAGCCCAAACCTAGTACTTTATTGTTCACATCTGCCCAGCAGGAGTCCTCAGACCACCACAAAAGCATCCTGATAACAGCCTTCAGGAGGACGTCTCAGTTTCCTGAAAAACAAATATACACAGAATCATCTCTAAGGCCTGAACCAACAGAATAATCAGAAGTCCAAGCCCCGACTGAAAACTGTGGCATGGAAAAATCCTAGGATATTAATAGGCAGACACCACAAGAGGACCTGGGGTCAAAAGGGGGGACTTTTTTCCCCATAAGGAGACAAAAGCGAAAAATAGAGTATAGAACCGGAATAAAAAAACTGTTGTGATTGGGATTTTTAAAAAAAAATAAATCTAAAGTAAGAATATATATATATATATATATATATATATATATATATATATATATATATATATATATATACTTTAATAAAATTAATAAATATTTAGGTAACTTGTTGCAAATAGCATTTGCACATTCCATCAGATGAACAACAGTGGTATTTTATTTTTCGTATTTGAACTTTTAATTTCATTATTATTATTATTTTTAAATAAAACAAAATAACAGGCTGGAATCAGTTCAGCCTATGATATTAAACATTTCTAAGCATTCATGAGCAAAAGTGCATTAATGGGAGATAGCTTTATCATTTGTAGATTGTGATTTGATTCAGACATGGGCTTGTAAATGAATGACAGACTGGTTTTACAAGCTTTTACAGCTTTTATATTTCACCCCTAGTAAAAGTTATCAAATGCTAACTTTAATTTTAAGTACACTTTGAAATGTAAATCTATTCTGACATTGGTCTTTATACCAGGATGGGAACTGTTATGAAGAACCAGTTCTTAAATAAACCATTTCCATGAAATGTTTATATTTATACTTGACCTGATTCATATTGAATGCATTGATATGGAACAGGGAATTTGTGCAGTGGATTATAGCAGTTGTGCAGTTCAGGATGGGGTTAGGTTTTCCATTGAACAAATGGGCCCCCCCCCCTTTTCTGAACATGAGTAGACTGTATTAAAATATTTGTTCTGCAATGGTATTTTGGTCTCATTAATTACTGTCCTACTTTTCTTACACATTCTCTTATGTTCCTCTTGTTTTCTTTCCCCCTCAGAGCTGATGGACCCTCTGAAATCACGCCCAATGGACCGATTTGAAGGCTTTTAATACAAAGCCAGATAAAAACCTGGTCAAACCCACTTTTGCCGCTTCCATTCTTAACCCCCAAAACCTCAATACCACTTTCGGTGTTAAAATAAATGATGCTGCCATGTTATTGGACCTGGATACTGCCAATCAGCACCCGCCATTGCAGGAAGACAAGGCGAGGGGCATGTAACGCAAACCAGTAACCAGAACAGTGCTCAGAGGAGTTAGTCTTTTTAATCCTTTTAACTTTTTATGAAATATGCACAGTTTTAATGTAGCAGTGATCTTTCAGTTACTGGATCATTAAGGATATTTCAAGTGGTGGTGTATTATTATTATTATTACTTTTTATTTTTTGGGGTTTTTGTTCTCTCACCCCCCCCCCCCCCCCAAGTTTTTGGTGGAAGTTTCACATGCAGGCAAACCTCTGACACTGGGATATAAAGGCCCTCATAGGAAAGCACAGGTTTAATTTCTATAATTTATGCCTTAACAGGTCCTCACTCAAATCAAAGTGTTGTTGCTTAGTAAGCACTTATGCAAGCGTTCAGTATATTTAAGCACAACTGAAAAGTATTAAACTTCAGTCTTTATTAAATAGTATCCTCTTGATTCGGAATAATTTTGTGCCCCCTTTTTACACCACCCATAAAATTATGCAGATTTGAATGTTGTCAAGTGGGGTGTTTTTTTTTTTGTTGTTGTTTGTTTTTTTTCTCCTTTTATGGATTGATAATCCAACTTTGAAATAGTGTCACTGCTTCTCCTCTTGTGTGCAATAATGAAATTTGAAAATTTGCCGTTATAGTAAAATTTTGATCCATTTGATAACCTAGTTAGTAGGGTTTATTTTTTTATTTTTTTTTTTGATGTTGCATGCAGAGCATTATAAATCAGCACATACAACTGGTTTCTGTTGGTCATTTCTAGGACTTAGGCTTGCATTGTTTTGTTTGTTTGTTTTGCCCCCCCCCCCCATCTTAAAAAGCAGCCAAATTCTGTGTATATTGTTGAACTGGCTGCATAACTAAAAAAAAAAAACAGTTTTTTGGAAAAGCACTTTTGAGGTAGACATTAGCCTTAAAATCAAAATCATTCACACAGGGAAGGGATGTTGTTCCAATTCATTCTTTACAAGTTGAGCATTTTGTTAATAATTTTCCCCAAAATATATTGCTGTATGTTTGCAGCCAGTGTACATTACAAATGGAACTTTTTTTTCCCTAGCAGAGGCAGGCACAAGAAGACAGCTGGAACGGTCTTAAGTACATCAAACCTCTATGATCTCTATACGGACAATGCTGTGTACCCCAAGAACAGACTGATGTTAAAGCAATTCTTCATTTGTTCCCCTCTTCTCAATCTGTCCATAGCTTTAGTTCGAGCTCAGCCCTGTAGTTTTCTTCATGGCCATCATTTTTTTCAGGAACTTTTGGTCTTTGAGTTTATCATATCTCTTACAAGTTTCAGATGGTACCAAATCCATTGGATTGCAGAATAGGGATTTTTGCATTATTTATTTTGCACTTAACAAGGTGTTAACGTGGAAACCTGTGCACCCTTGATGCAGTGTAACACCGTCATTGTAAGCTCTTAAGTTCTCTGCCTCAGGCGTATGAAGCCTCAGTCAATTCTGCTTATATATCTGACATTTTCAATAGGTTTGTTTTCAAAGCCAAAAGTATGTGTTGCCTTTTTTCTTATTTTTTTTAACTGTATATTGTTTTAAAGACTTATTTTTCACTTTAACCAACATTATTTTACATATTGTAGAGATACTAATTTATGTGATCTTCAGCAACCAAAATACTGCTTTCTGTTCAATTTTGCTCTGGTGTCTGGCCTGGTTCTGTGTGTAGATCAGTTTTAGACCCGCATATCATAAGCTTCATGACACAGGCTTCAGCTCCATACTTTTATCTACGAGACAAGTTTTTCTCTTTTGAGTTTTCAGGTCATGCATTTGTTTGGTTCTTTTTTCTTTTTTTTCCTCAAGGGCTGCAGTAAATAAGTTAAAAAGTTATCCTTCATTTTCTTTGACTGATCACCTGATGCAGTAGAGATTGCTTATTGTCTCCACTTTAATACAACTTATTAATAATCTTCAAGAGTTTCAGATACACTCTTAGAATCCTAAAATACCACACGGTTTATAGCCACTACTACCAGGACTGGGATATTTTGTCCCAGTTCGATGTGCAGGACATGGTTGTTCCTAAACAACCATGTTTAGGAATTGCTGCATAAGTGGCTTTATTAAGTGTTCTGCATTAGTGACGTGGTGCCTGTGTCAGGAAGAAAATGTAGCATATTGATGCCTTGCTGTCCATGCTTTATGAGCCATGAGTTTTGACAAGACAGTACATCTATCAGACTTGCATGAGAGATACTTCCAAGGCCATAATGTGTCACAACGTTGCCAAGATACCCATATGCTAACCTTTGAAATCAGATCAATGCAGACACCATTTTCTGCAAACCTCCTCCTTCAGAATGTTGCCTGTTTGTCTGGTTTATCACAGTCACCAGATCAGTGTTTATAGCAAATCTCAGATGTTCAGTTCTGGCAGCAACATATTAGATTTAAGTAAAATGTGTGTCAAGTTCAGGTTTTCACAGCTTAATTACTGCAGCTTTCAGTGGCTAGTATTTTTTTAATTATTTTATTCATGCTTTAAAACTATTCTGCAAGTGTAGATTATGTATTTCTACAGTTGTAAGGTAATGGAAAAAAATTTAAATCAGTCCCCAACCCCCACACAGTATGTCTTTTTGGGGAAGCAATGTGGAACTTAGAGGGTGGTGCTGATGAAGCAGATCATTAATATAACCACCATTTTAATTCCCACAAGAGGAAAACAACAACCATTCACATTGACGCCTGTATAGACTGTGTCTATACATCACAATGTTAACTACAACTGTATCTATATATTTTGCTAGATATTTTCAGATTTGTTTGATAAAACTGTTCCATATCAGAAATGTAATAAATCTGTTATCGTAAGAACTGAACATACTATCGGAGTGTAAGGGCTGGTTTTCTAGCCACAGACTATGATAGGGTTCCTTGCAGAAACTGTTACTGAGATGCAAGCCTTGGGAAAAAGGTTTGACAACATATATAATCTGAAATCATAATATGATGAGATAAAAGACACTTTTCATCTGCTGTTTAAGCCCTTTTAATTGGTTGCCCTTTGTGTACCAGCCGAACTGCGTATGAAAGTTCTAATTGCCTTATGAAATATCAACTTGCATAAGTTGTATGTCCAAATGTATATAGACTCCCCTTGGTGAATTTAGCAACTTCAAGGTTCGCTCATTTTTAGAAGAGTAGAAGACATTACCGTAGTAAAAGGGGCAAATTATATATACCTTTTATTTCAGAAAAAAAGTTATAAACAAAATAAGCAGGATTTCATGAATAACATATTTGGCCACATGATTTACACCAAAGAACTAGAACCTGAAATGTACAGTATGTGTACAGGTAAGGGGAGTCTTAAGTACTAGATAATCATTTCATGACTACAGTGTAATTAAAGAAGTATTTCATGAATTATGTGCAGGGTATTATATTAACCACTGTATTTGGCATAAGTGCCAACCAAATTTCTTTTCAAGATAAAGAGTTTTAGGTTCACGTGGTATTTTGAAAAATATACAGGATTTATATATGTGGTGTTGACATTCCTGTCACTATAAAGAAATCTGGTGTGACAAGTGTGTCTACATGACATGTTTACATGATTAAATTTAGAAATATCTGTGGAATTCACCTTTGTCATGTTTGTTCTGTCTAAATAAGTAGAAATTTAAAGGTTTTACTGTCTTCCCCTTCCAAAAATAACCTCACATTACATTAATCCCGCTACACATTAAAATTGCACTAGACCTGCACTGACTTTGCCCTCTAGCAGATGTTAATTCCAGCCCAGAAGCCCTGCCCATTATAAACAAAGAAGTGTATTGCAAGGCCACAGGAGAAACAGGACTAAAAACAAGTTCTCCAAAGCTATAGGTTTGACTCTTATGATAAGGTTTTTGTTTTATTTCCTGAAAGGTGCAATGTAGAAGAACAGGTGTACCCAGGTCCTATGAGGGTTGTGATCCTGGATACCAGTCACCCTGCAGAGTTGAACTCCAACACTGACCTAAGACTCAATGCAATGAAAGCTTTCAAAAATCAAACACTGACCCTCAACTAGTCTTAATTTCACCTTTAAAAAGTACTCCACTGTGATTCTACAAATACTGCTACTACTACTTTTCTTAGTCGACCATCAAACAATTCTGGCTTTGTTCTATTCAATTCTATTATTTAATAAAACACCAGAATCAGGGAGATGCCACAAATGTTTAATGAAGGACAAGTAACGTTTCCAAACACAAGTTATTTTTACATATTACAATGAAAGGTCTTAAAAAAAAGGTCTTTGGAAGCTGAAGGACAATAATTTGGCTTCCGGCTGGCTTGTTTAAGATAAAACAAGGCACACTGTTGGTTTGAATTTGAAATCTACCACATAATATACAGTGCAGTTAGAAAACATAAGCTTCCATGGGTGTTCCATTCTTAAGGTCAACTCAAAGCAAACCAGTCATGACATACAGACAAGGCACAACACGGGACACGCAATACAAGTGTGGCTTTACACAAATGTCAAAAACCCTCAAATGCCACACCATCTTTACAGACGCTAAAACACCACCTTTTTATTTAATTTATAAAATATGTAATACATTACACACAAACTTTATTATAACAACCTCCTTGTTTCTACACTCACTTTTCAATCTCAGCTCCACTGACCATCTGCAGCACTTTATAATTCTACAGTTACAGACTGAAACCAATCTATTGCTCTGCATACTTTCTTTGTCTCATTTTATCCTGCTCTTCAGTGATTAGTTTAACACCCTTAGTGTACCTGCTGGATGGAGAATAGGATGAGCACCACAAACTGTGCAGCAACAGATGAGCCATGTCTCTCACTTTACATCTACAAGGGGGACAAACAAGTTAGGTGTGTCTAATAGAGTGGACAATGAGTGGAGTCTTTAAAAACTCCAGCAGCACAGATGGAGTACTCTCTGTAACTTTATAGCTATAGGTGCTCCTGTACGGCCAGTGGAGCTGAGAGAAAGAAAAGAATGTGTAGAAACAACAAGGTTCTCATCATGTTATGGTTGAACCCTGCTAATCCCATCTGGTCAATTCCTGCCACATTCCTTTCAAAAATGAAACCTTGTACCTCCATTTGTCATTATTGCCCATTTTGTATCAAAAATAGAAAATGCCACCAACCAATTCAATTGTGCCAACATTACATGAGAACTTTGCTGACAGTAATTTCCCAAAATCAGAAGAAAAAAAAAAAATCACTATATATTAACATTGAATGTAAATCATAAATTTCCTTCTCCCAAAAAAAATTTACATTTGGACTTAAAAAGCTCTGACTGACTGAAAATATCTTAAAAAAAATTATTGGTTTAGATTACAAATATTTCTATAAAAAGAGAAAGGACAAGAAAACAAAACATATCTGACATATATAGGGATTATAAAATAATCATTTAAATAAAAAAAAACAACAACATTAGGACAGCAACAGAAACCCCTGCAATCAAAAATATGCTCAAACAAAGGCTGTGTTTCATAATGATTCTGTACATCTCAGCAAGGAGACACAATGACTCTAAAGGTTTAGGGGTTTACAGCAATGTTCTCAGTTCCAGTAGAGGAGGTGCCTTGCACTGAAGAAAAACAACCTGCAGTACCAACAGGCTCCTAACTACTAGACACTGAAACAACTGTGGAAGAGTAAAGATACCGTGTTCTCTAGGATATTTGCATAGTACCAACTAGCTACTGAAAATGTATAGAAATGTATAAAAATATATTGATGTTTATTCATTTTAGCAAATGACTGGCCTCTAGAGTTTCCAGTGATGGAGCAGAATGCGTTGGGTTTGTGGATGCCAATAAAGCCTATAATCGGTCCCCAAATAACATCCAAATAAATAAATAAATAAATATAACAAATGAGGATTGTTGCCCATGTTATCTACATCTTTCCACTCACGAACAAACTCTCTCACACAATCAAGTGACAACAAATTTATATTTGGTCATATTCTCTGCTACAAATAATCCCTTACAACCACCCAGAGAATACAACAACTTATGAAAGACTCCTTCAGTTTGCTCAGACCCAAGTGTTTTCACTTTTATGTTTGAAAGTATAAATCTGAACTGCATCAGTGGTGTACATAGATATTTAAGGCAATGAGGAATGGGAGTGTGGCTTGGACCAAAGCGCAGTGTCTTAAAATGTGCCCCAATGCAATAAACGTCAACTATTCTAATGGTTAGCTAGAAACTTCATTACCTCCATGCTACCATAGCTGTCACAAATTGTGTAATGCAGCCAGTATGAGGCTGTTAAAGCACAAATTTTAGTCACTGTTAAAAAAAAAAAAAAATGAATATATATTTTCCTTGGCAGTGGTAATGATTCTGATTAATATAACTTGATGTATCCTGTTATTGTATCAATCTAATCATAAAAACATGTTAAAATTAATTCATTTTTAATTTAATTTACAAATATATATATATATATATATTTTTTTTTAAAGGACCAATTTTCCCAAATTTACAAAATTAGCTTTATACTGCTGAAGATATTAATTTTGAAAGGGTTCTCTTTAGCAAACTTTTCTAATGCGCTCAATTCAGTAATCAGATACACCTGAGGAAACACAACCCACATGACAAAAGGTTCTCCTGCATTGTGCATGCAATTATGAATATCCACTAGAGAAGCCTCCAAATATTAGATAGTACTGCTTTAACATTACAGCTGATTAAATGCCATCACAGTGTACTAGGCCTTTAGCCAGTTTGTAGTGGCTTAGAGAATCCATACACAAATATAACAACTTCTTCTAAAAAAAAATAAATGTCACTTTCCAAAAACTGAAAAAAATACACTGCCCAAAATCCCACATACAATCTGACATGTAGCCTAAGACAGCAAATGACTCATGAAACCCTGTGCATATGGGGAAAGGGGATAAAAATAAATGCTAATGTTCCTATGTAACTGCCTGTACATCATTTCACATTATGTCAAACACGACCCAAGACTATTAGTACTATGCATGCAGCTGTTGTAGAAGTACTTAAATGCTTCACATAAATATTTTCAATATTTGGAATATACTGCTGTGACTAATGTTTACGTGTGCTCTGTCATTTCAGTCTTTAAAAAAATACTGTCTTCCGCATAAACAATATTAACCTGCCCTTTTTCTACTCAAAAATGTTGGGTAAAATTAAATTAATCATCTTAACTATATTGCTGTGTAAATGCAGACCATATTTATAATAAAAGGAATTTACTGACAGCACTGGGGTCATGATTATGATTGTGATTAACAGCCTAGGAAAATAATATGGACATGTATAATTGAAGAATAAACGTAAACAGCCTTGCAAACACACTGAATAACCCAATTTTGGTTCCTCAGTAAACTGAAATGTACAGAGGAACTAATGCTAGTTGTAAAAGCAAATAGCCTGTTCTAACAGAGGAAAAAAAAAAAATTAAATAAAAACAAATTAAAAAAAAATCACTGCCATTATTTCCAAACACAAAATTTTGATTAATTACTAGACCTCAACTGGTCGTCTTACGATCCATTTGCCATCCATTTAGTGGTGAAAGTTCATGGAAAGGTGTGGAATCTTTCTTTGACTGGGCACAAAGGCCATAGGTCACTGGGTCCAAGATGGCTGACCAAAATCCATAACCTTAGTCTTGTCTTCGTGGAATACATCCTTCCATTTCCAGAACTTCTGGCCAGCCTTCATACTTGTTGCTCTCTGCATTGTTCTTGATGTACTAAGGACAATAGACAAAATTCATTTTCTTTCTCACAAATCTATTATTTTGAAATGAAAAATCTAATAAGGAGTTATAACGTTGTTTGACATTTTTTGTGCAAAGTGAGTTAGACATTTGCATTGCATTATTGACATGCATTCTGAGACATGTATCAAGAAAACACAAAAGTTCTTGCTCAGAAGTCACAGACAATGTGTGGATTCCTGTGTTTAACTGGAATTTATTTACTGAGTAAATTCACCTGCTCAAAAGGACTCTTTGTTTTGATCCCTTTTCCTCCAACAAAGATCCAGTTGTCTCTGAAGCCCAGTGAGTTTATGTTTGAGCTGCCCAAGTCTGATATCAGTTTTCTTGCCTCATCATTAAGCCTGTTACAAAGGAAAACATAAGCAGCATTAAAAGTTATCATTTCAAATCATCAGACCTTCAAAATTAACTTTAGACTTCATGTTGCCAGAGTAGGGATGCACAAATTAGAACCTCTGCAATTTTAGCCTTTATAATGAGAAAAAGGTAAGAGCATTCACACTGTATTTGAATGCTGTTGCTAAAACTATACAAAATAAAAATAACAGAGCACTCACAGTGGTAATATCCAGTTGCATTGACATTTAAATAATTAATTTTTTTCTCTCCGTTTAAATATTTTAAATGCCCATTTGAATATATACAGAATGTTATATATATTGTGAATTTTGTGTATTTCATGTGTACATTTAACCTAAGATATGAGCTAATAAAAATTCATGATCAGTACTGATCAAATAGGTTTTTTGTTTGTTTGTTCTAAGCAGCCCATTAATTCCATTTCAAACTCAAATATACCTAAAGACAAAAACATAAAGAACTGCAAATTATAAAAATAACTAAGTTAATCAAATGCCAGCTCTGACAAAAACAAAAAAGGCAAGAGCACTTACTTTGTAGCAGAGTCATCAAAAGTGGCCATCATGACAACTGTTCCATCCTCAACGCTCACCAGAAAGTTGATAAGTGTGTTGACATCTAGAGAAAGTCAATGTCTATAATTCAGAACTGCTTTACACCCACTTTGTACTACTGTAATATGCTATCTAATGTCAGCAGATTTTATTTTTTTTAAGCTGCACTGGATGCAAGCCACATAAATAAGACTTAACACATACATGGCACTTTTGCTTACCTCCTGCCCACATGTCAAAAAAATCAGTTTTGATGAGCTCGCCAGTCCTTCCTGTAACAAATCATCATTAATGCATTGCACTGATTAACTGTGACGATGGCTAACTTAAACAGTCTTCACAATTAATGAAAAAGCAGATCCGTACCATTCACCAGAGCAATGTTCATGCCCCTTCCTACATTGTTCTTTACTCCACTCATCAATCTGAGGACAGAAAAGAGATTCATTCAAAAAGTGATCATTAAAGAAATATTGTTACACAGACATTAAAGGTAAGTAGTAAGATGAATCAGCTACTATTTTCTGTGCTCTTCTGAGCACAGACTGTTTGTAGCTAGACTGTAGAGACTTATGTCGTTTCCTCCCTATAACGTACATGGGTGTCTTAACCACAGAGATGAGTCGAGACATAAACTGAAAGATTCCCATTCCATGCCTGTATGCCATGGTTAATCAAGCATTGCAGGATAAAAACATGAGCCTGCGCAATCTAGCCAATCATTCTGACTGGATCAGAGTTAGCCCCGCCCATTGACGGATGATGGATGAAGTTGACAGATTTAATTATTTCATAGTGCAAGGCTTCAAGAGGCATAAAATTATATATAAACAGTTAAATAATACAATTAAAAAGTATACATAAAATGCACATTTAAATAACAAACCAAACAATAATTTAAGATTCTATTCCAAATTTAATGAAATATTTAATTAATTTTAAATAATTATTTCTTTATTCATTTAATTAAATAAATAAATTATTCTGATTGTACACTTTATGAAGCTATGATTTGAAATACACTACTTTAGATTTACCAGACACATTAGGTATATTTGCACAAGTGTCCGTATCCAATCGGTTTTGCCGATACCAACCTGAATTTTACTCAGTATCAGACTGGAAATGAAATCTGTTGCATCAAACACCACTAGTTTAGAGGAAGATGTTTGAGGTTCAGCCCTAGTGGTGTGGAGGTGCAATTGCAGAGCAATAATGGCACCAACACAGAAGTATAGACACTCACAACAGTCAAGTGAACACAGAGGAGCTCTGTGAGCGTCTATATTTTTGTTGGTGCTATTGCACCTCCATACCATTAGGGCTGAAACTCAAACATCTTCCTCTACACAGTGCAGTACACAATGTAGAGGCGTATTACTTTTATAAATCTTTACAAATGCACTATTTAGGAAGTAGGTTGTTGTGTGGAACAGAGTATAGTTTACATGAGGTGACAGGAAAGAAACAAATACAAAGCCACCACGTTTTTCCCACGTAGTCCCCACCCCCCCAAGAGGTCTGTATTTTTCCTTATTTCAAAATTTTTAATCATTCCAGACCTCCACAACGTTTGAGGAAATCTCTCGCATGAATTTGCTGCTGTCTGCGGTCTCTAAAGTGTGGAGAACAGGAGTTAATGTTCCTGTACTTCTCTGATTCAACTTAAAACAATGTCCGTCTGACTACTGACCTATCAGTAGTCACTGACCCTTTATCATTGGTGATTCCAGGTAGGTTCCAGACCCACCACGACCCTGAACTGAATAAGATGTTACAGACACTGAACGAGTGTTTTCGCTTGTTGCTTGAGGAATCTCTTGACATTTAGTTGTTGACCTGTAAATGCTACAAGATTACATTTAAAAATAAAAAAGTGGGGTCCATAAATAACAACCAATGTCTGATACCCTTCAAATGACATTACTGTCTGAACGTCATGGGACACTTTTTTTTTTTTTTTTGTTTTGGGGTGGGTGGGTGTGCACTTCACAACAACTGCCAATTACATTTTAACATGGTTTAAAATGAGCTAAAACAAGCTCACACATCAGGCATACTTACATATTGTCTTCTAAGCAGATTTTGGGTCCCACTACACTAGCAGCTCCACTGGCCATCTTGAAGGAAAAATGGTCTTCGGGACAAGGCTTGGATAGATTGCATTTGTACCTTGATTGCTTTGTAGCTGTAGAAAAAAAACCTTGTTTCTTATACCTGAATTCATGTAATACAATTTGACAGAAAAACAAACACTTTCAATGAAGGGTCTGAACAAATGTACCACACCCTCCATAGCTTTGAGACCTGGATCCTGTTTACACAGATTGTGCAATACTTATAGCTACACTATAAAAACTTTCCTTTTTCTTTCTGTGGCGTATCTGCTAACACACCCTGCCCTCTTCAGTACATTCAAAATTCCGTGGCGAGAGTCTTAACACACTCTAAGAAATCTGCCTATATCACCCCTGTCCTCCACCAGCTTCACTGGCTCCCGGTTTACCAAAGGCATCAAATACAAAATCCTGCTGTTGACATTTAAGGCCTTACATAGCCTCCCCTTCCTCCCATCCATACACATACAGGTGCTGGTCATAAAATTAAAATATTATGAAAAAGTTTCTTTCAAAAAGTAATTCCATTCAAAGTAAAGCTTGAAATATATCAGTCTGTGTGTAATGAATGAGTATAATATACAAGTGTTAATTTTTTTAATTTGATGATTATAACTGACAACTAATGAAAACCCCAAATTCAGTATCTCAGAAAATTAGAATATTGTGAAAAGGTTCAATATTGAAGACACCTGGTGCCACACTCTAATCAGTTAATTAACTCAAAACACATGCAAAGGCCTTTAAAAATCTCTCAGTCTAGTTCTGTAGGCTCCACAATCATGGGAAAGACTGCTGACATGACAGTTGTCCAAAAGAGGCAAAGGGAAGAAAATGATGTGTTAGGGGAGGAAAATTATAATATAATAAAAAATTAAATTTTAAAAGTTAAATTATAATAAAATAAAACAAAATGTACAAGCAATAAGGATAACCACACCCTGGAGAGTATTGTGAAACAAAACCCATTCAAAAATGTGGGGGAGATTCACAAAGACTGGATTGCAGCTGGAGGCAGTGCTTCAAGAACCACCACACATACGTATGCAAGGCATGGGTTTCAGCTGTTGCATTCCTTGTGTCAAACCACTCTTGAATAAGAGACAGTGTCAGAAGCATCTCGCCTGGGCTAACAACAAAAAGGACTGGAATGCTGCTGAGTGGTCCAAAGTTATGTTCTCTGATGAAAGTAACTTTTATATTTCCTTTGGAAAGGCAGAGGAAGAGAGGCACAGAATCCACGTTGCTTGAGGTCCAGTGTGAAGTTTCCACCGTCAGTGATGATTTGGGGTGCCATGTCACCTGCTGGTGTTGGTCCACTGTGTTTTCTGAGGTCCAAGGTCAAGGCAGCCATCCACCAGGAAGTTTTAGAGCACTTCATGCTTCCTGCTGCTGACCAAATTATAAAGATGCAGATTTCATTTTCCAACAGGACTTGGCACCTGCACACAGTGCCAAAGCTACAAGTACCTGGTTGAAGGACCATGGCATCCCTGTTCTTAATTGGCCAGCAAACTCGCCTGACCTTAACCCCACAGATTTTTGTGAAGAGGAAGATGTAATACACACCAGACCCAACAATGCAGAAGAGCTGAAGGCCACTATCAGAGCAACCTGGGCTCTCATAACACCTGAGCAGTGTCACAGACTGACTCCATGCCGCATTGCTGCAGTAATTCAGGCAAAAGTAGCCCCAACTAAGTATTGAGTGCTGTACATGCTCATACCTTTCAGTTGGCCAGCATTTCTGAAAATCCTTTTTTTGTATTGGTTTATAATTGGTATATAATCATCAAATTAAAAGAAATAAACACTTGAAATATCAGTCTGTGTGTAATGAATGAGTATAATTCACAAGTTTCACTTTTTGGATGGAATTCCTGAAATATATTAACTTTTTCAAGATATTCTAATTTTATGACCAGCACCTGTATACCCCACTGCGTAAACTCAGATCAGCTGATTCTGGCCTTCTTCTGACAATCCTTAGATACAGGCTCTCTTCAATGGGTGGCAGGACTTTCAGCGTTGCTGTCCCCACATTTTGGAACAAATCTTTTCTTATTGTAAAGCGTCCTTGGGTGTGTGAACTATATATGTGTAACATTATTATTGCTAAACATAGTATTATTACTTAGCCTGGCAAAACATTATACTACTAACACTAGATTTCCTTAAGAATTTCTAAATATTACAGACATCAAATGGTGATATGAAATATATAACACAAACTTAATTATATTAATATGGGTAATTATTAGTGAATAGTGAAAGTTTGAAAGTAGCAAACTGGCAATACAGGGGGGTACTTAAATATACTCACTAGCCTCCTCTGTGGGTGTATATCTTGCTGTAAAGAAGGAAAAAAATGTATCAATAAGGCTGTTCTTAAATCATATTAGCTAATAGCAATATGTGGAACATAAATACAAGCACAAAAAAAATTTTTTTTGCTTAATAACTGACATCATGCCTGAATTACAACAGTAAATCTTTAGTCATAAAAGTACACAACCTCAGTTTCATATAATTGCACGTGTAAATGTTTACTCTGGCCTAACCCCTATTCAACTAATGAAGTTGACAAGCTTTTGAGCTTTAACAGGTGTATAATGAATCAAAGAGATGGCTAAACCCTACAATGTGGTGGACAGCTTCATTACAGACTAATGGAGGTCATAAGGTTGAGTATATTTACCAAACAGTTGTCCCAAATGCACATGAAAATTTATTTCTATGAGCTCAAAAGCCAGGAATACTGCCAGAAAGAATACAGAGGCCAACGCTGCCAACTTTAAGATTCCTGAAAGAGAACACAATGACACTGAACTGAAACACAACTCTCAGCTTAAATCCACAACTTAAGTAATCAAAAAGACCAAGATAATAAATTAAAATTAAAACTGACCTCCGGCTCTCATCATGTTCTCTAGGATGAATGTCAATGCAGGTAGGTGAGCAAGAAGATACTCAAAAACCTAAAAATAAAAAATAAAAATGTTGGAACATGTAGAAAATAGCAACATACTAAAATAACAAACTTTGCCAACTTGCTCCATATACTGGAGCAGTAATCAAAAGAATAGTTTTCCCTTCATATTCACCAAATTTCTCTCACATATTATTGTCACTTCTTGCATAAGAGTTTGCTCACGTCCAATGTGAGAGCAAGCCTGAGGTCCCTGGGTCAGTGTTTTAGCTCATTAATCCACATTACACTTTCTATTAATATGTTTCTATGGAAAAAAAGTTTAAGACAAAAACTATACATTTAGGGGTGGTTTCCGAGACTGGTATTAAGACAATATCCTATTTTCAAGGGAAAATTTGAGCTAACAGATCAAAATCTGTTTAGTCCAGGAGCAGACTTAATCCCTCTCTGGGACCTTAGTAAATCCCTTAGTAAATTTTCTCTTTTTAATTACAAGTTAGTTTCTGGAAATAAGATTCCATAAAATGAAAAAGAAAAATGTCTGGAAAAACTTTCTGAAAAGTAATCATCTACATTTACATTATTGATAAAACCCAAAAATAGGAGCTCATGTCCCTATATGTTAAAAGGGAAAAAAGTATACTGTTTTCATGTGCTGTGTTAGTGGTGTGATGTTTTGCTGTTTTGTATGAATTTCTTAATAAAAGTATATTTAAAAAGCAAAATTATGAGCACTGATTTTACTAAATTGGTCTATATTAAGCCATGTAAAAGGAGCAATTAAATAAAATTATTGCAAATAAGACTCTCAAAACAATTATATTTGATTAGGAATACGTCAGTCTACTGTATCACATCTGCATCTTTCTGTATTAATGAATGAATGTATAATGTATGAAATGAATATAGAACCCTGAACTTCCCACATCAGCCCTGAAGATACTGTTGCCTTTTTGCATCCACATATCTGCAATGTTTTTAATGCCATTAATTCTATCATGAGTAGATTTTTTTTATATGAGAACACTATGCCTGAAGTACTTAGACCTATT
The DNA here is from genome assembly GCF_029633855.1 of Hoplias malabaricus. Classification (NCBI taxonomy): domain Eukaryota; kingdom Metazoa; phylum Chordata; class Actinopteri; order Characiformes; family Erythrinidae; genus Hoplias; species Hoplias malabaricus. The sequence goes on from NC_089803.1 coordinate 42,837,369, forward strand.
TTCTCTCAGGCAAAATAAAAATATGAACACTCATTTGTGCAGCATGCACGTAGATATTTACCCCTCATCCTTAAGTGTACCCAGTGTGCTCATGGACCATTTTGTGCCAATATATTCAGAGCAGTCAATATGTCATCTCTGCTACCACTCCCCAGAACTTGAGACTGCTGAGTTTGAAGCCAACCTGTAAACCAGCTGGAGTTGTATGTTTGTTCACAGCACACTTGTGAACAAATGAAAATGAGAAGAGTGGCTTTAACAAATTCAAAAGGTCTAAATCTACAATCCTTCCTGTTTGACAGGACTAACTGCAGCTATACTGCGCTGACAATTCTAGAAAATTCTGGAACCTCATAAACACACAGGATAAAATGCAATTCTAAAGTTGTCAACAGCAAAATATAACTATACCACATGCACATACCACCCTCCCACAGTCTGTCAAAAATGGCATAAAATGTTGTCCAGTGCACAACTGTAAAAAGATCAATGAGTCTGTGCTAAATCTATATTAAACATGTCTGTCCATGTCCATGTAAGGGACCCACTCAATGTAGCATAAACTGGTTCATTCAGGGAGTAAGAAAGGAGTGAAAGGGGGTTGGATCTCAGCACGGCGACTGGTGAGCAGAAATGGCTTGTCTTCTGGCAGCAGAACCAGTCAGTCCATTCGCCGTGCCGTTTTATTAGTGACATCCACTTCACCAGCAGCTCTCTGCCAGTTTTATTAGTGATCACGCTTTATTTACAGAGCACTGGAGGGGCCACTGGTAAAAACAAATTAACTGCTTTATAAAATTAAATTTTCTAGTAAGCAAAAAAAGAAAAAAAATCTATTTCAGCCTTTAAGTGAATATACTGCACTGTTTAAGTAAATTGCATACATCATCAGCATCAGTATCATCTTTTCTGCTACTACAAGGAGCCCCTAAAATCCTATAGTGGAAAAATATTTAGAGTAGGGCTGGCCCCAAACATTCAGCTGTTCATTCATTGGGTGGGTATTCTGTTTTATATTTTGAGATTTGGTTATTGTTTTTGTTGGATAAATGTGGCTATTGATAAGGGCAACGCTACACTCCATCTGTATTCAGCCTCGCCATGTCCTGAACGAAGCCTAAAACAGCGTACCACCCTATAACAATCTACTTACAATGAAGCGTGACGAATCTACAGTTCATTATGTCAGCTTTGTACCTCAAATTAGACGGGACCACGTCCACAAAGCTCTGGTTAACTCATGTACTCTGTGCCCTTAGTCACACCATGTATGTGCAAGTTAGCGGGAGCTGCAGCACAGACTCTTTATGAACGACTAACACCCTTAACACACACAGAAAATGTATGTTTGTAAAATTATGTGATTCTGTGATTAGTTCACTCAGTTTAATAATCCATTCCTTAATTTCCCCTGATCTCTAAATAATATTTTTCCACCATAAGACTTTAGGGGCTCCATATAGAAGCACACAGCAATGCTCATATGAACACATATGACTCCACGCCAATCATCATCACCATCAGAAGCGCACAGTGCTACCCACTCGAACAAGACACAGAAAATAGAATATTTTTTAATGTAATATATCTCTTAAAACATTGGTTTGGGCTACTAGCTGTGTGTCAGCCTCCCTGTGAGCATGGATTTTAAGTTTTGTATACTCCCAAAATGCATATTTGATTGAATAAATAACCCAAATTAATAAGAACTATGTACACAGTCAGAAAAACAGTGGTGGTACCGTAAAGGATACATATTTGTACCTTTAAGTACGGAACATAACTGTAAAATATAAGTATAGATTTTAAATCTGTTTTGATTAAATATACTCCATTTCATCTCCAAAACTTAGTTTATGCTCTTCTAGTTTGCACAGTTTTATATCTTACAAAGATTCACTTCTCCTTCTGTAGAAGAGAATGTATTGTAACTGAAAGTTGTACTTTCAAAATTGCATTTACATCGTTTGTACCTTTAGTGACAATAATGTACTTCTACCTTACAATTTTTTCTGAGTGTAGAAACTAATAAAAATAAACTAACAAATGTATAAATTAATAATGAATAATACATGTAAAAATTAAGTTAATCAAATACATTTTTAGCCTCAAATCTGTGTCATATGGACCGTTCTAAAGAAGGAATTTTACAACTCTTACACCTTATAATGGCTATTTTACTTTTGACAGGGCGAGCAGCCCTTGTGTCCTTGACAACATTAAGCACTGGTAACTATTATTGGATTTGTTTGTTTGTTTATTTATTTGATCTGCAGGCTGTTTGAGTGTCAAGCAGAAAAGATAATGACGATGATGGATGCCATTTGCTTAAAGAGTGCAGTATTCACTTCATAATCCATGTGTGATCTACTGGTTCTGCCGTCAGTCGCCACGCAAAGATCCAGCCCCAACTGAAAAGAGTGGAACTATCATCTTATGTGCAAATTATGAACGAATGAATGTATTAATTATCTTGTATTAACATTAAAAATCAATGTTCTCTGCAGGAGAGAATGTTCACTAATCAGCAACACTGGAGAAAGTGTGGCTCAGTTTTACACACATGCACGAGTAAATACTTACTCTTTTCAAACACCAATTTCATGAATGTGACCAGCTTTTAAGCTCTGCGGATTAATATCTACAGAATTTAAGGAATAATGTTAAACACAGGCTGAGGACATTTACCACACATTTCCTTCCATTCTTAGCTCCTATAACACACCTAACCGGCATGGGGTGATCACAGTTATTCGATTTCAGTAATAACATTTTTATATATCAAATGTCATTGTTAGTACCTATACTTTGAACAGGAAGTTGTTAGCTTATGACGTGTGTATAAACACTTTGTAGAGAGAAAGCTAGTGATAGCTAGCAGTGGAGTAAATGGTATGTTTAAAAAAAGCGTATCGGCAAAAACACACGCGTTTAATGTTTCTACACTTAATTAAAAGAGAGTTATTACGAGAGAAGCAGAACAAACCCACTCTCGGACTATTCTCGTTATGTGTGGTGTCTCTGCTCCGTGGTCAGTTGATACGGCTAGGTCCGCTTTGCTGACTCCGGCTGACTGAGTGGCTCCCTCCGTGCTCCCTACATAGTGAACTTCGTAAGAACCACATCTGCATCAAAACAGTGCAGTGTTCGTGCAGTATTGAGGTGTATGCATGTAGCTAAATCCCAAATGACACGTTCAGCTATAATAATACCTGCTGTTTGGGTACAGGATTCATAATAGTTAGACCAATGCTGTGCACTATGTAGGGAGCCGTTTGAGACGTAGCTACAGCTGTAAGTCCCTACTTGCTCAGAGCTTACACCAATTTAACACAGCGACACCACCACTGAACAATAAACCACGTGTTTATCAAGGAGAAAGTCGGGAGGGTAAACAATTAAAAAGACGGCAAAGGCGCTGCTGGGGCTCGTTTCCTCATAATGAACTGCGTTAGGATCAAACTGCTCGGCTCCCTCAGCCAGAGGTCGACAGCTAACAAATTAAACACATTAAGGAATACATTAAATACGCGCTCCAGAAACATGCTAAATGTCACGGCTGTTTGAAAAACTTGAGAAAAACCAAACCTGAATTAGCTCGTTCAGAACAACAGAGTGCCACGAACACACCGCCGAAATACAGAAGACCGCCACAGTCCAGATGAGGGCGAGGAGCACGTAAAACTAAACGTGGGCGTGGTCTTACTGAATGACAACAAGACGGGGTGTGGTCTCCGGTAACTGACAGCTCACAGAAGGACAAAAAAAAACCTTTCTCCAAATCACTCTGATTTGCTGATGTGGTCTAATTCAATAATGATAAAACTCAAGTGCTATGATAATGACACCTGAGGCAAAATCACTGCAAGCTTAATGAATAAAAATGAATTAAAAAATATTTATTATCATCATCATTACCATCACATTTAAATGAAGTCTAAAATCCAAACTTTTTAGGGGGTCTCTGCATGCTCCAGTAAATAAACAGGTTTATTAAGCATTTCTTCATATTTATCAGTTCATATAAGGCAGTGTGCATACAATGTAGGTGCTCCTAATGTGATAACCATTCAGTGTATAACAGTTGATGGAGCTAATACATTACAATATCACTAGCACCACAATTCCCATATGTAGTGTGTCCTATGACAGCCCTTGGGTTGTTCATTCATTCATTCATTCATTATCTGTAACCGCTTATCCAATTCAGGGTCGCAGTGGGTCCAGATCCTACCTGGAATCATCGGGCGCAAGGCAGGAATACACCCTGGAGGGGGCGCCAGTCCTTCACAGGGCAACACAGACACACACACATTCACTCACACACACCTACGGACACTTTTGAGTCACCAATCCACCTACCAACGTGTGTTTTTGGACTGTGGGAGGAAACCGGAGCACCCGGCGGAAACCCACACCAACTCCTCACAGACAGTCACCCGGAGTGGGAAACGAACCCACAACCTCCAGGCCCCTGGAGCTGTGTGCCTTGGGTTGTTTTCATTTTAAATTTTTATTTGACATCTGTGGAGCTTGGTCTTTAATTGTCTGATTTAAAACATGGTGTTTAGTCGCACGTTTCAGCTCTCTTCCTATTGAGTTCCATTGAAAAATGTAAAAATAATTGTACAAATGATTATGCATGTTCCTGCTGAAATTAAAATATATTAGGCAATATTTTTATTTATATAGATGTTGGGTCATGACTCATTTCCATCAAACTGCAATCTCTGATTTTGAATTTTAAGACCATGTAATGAAATGTGCTCAATTTTACAGATATTAAGGTTTTATGTGCTGACTTAATAACCACTTTGCCTGTAGGAGCAAGTACAATATGAAATCTTGCAGATGCCGCAATCAAGATTCAGCCTGATTCTAAAACATGAAAGTCTGGATGTGGATTATCACCTGAATGTTGCCCAGCAAGAAATTTCCTCGGCCACAATGGTATCACAGCACATAAACATTCCAGTAACTACTTAATAGCCTACAGCATTTGATCAGCACATCTAGCTTGACTGATCATTCTGCTGATGAAGTACAGGGGATGAAGTTACAAGGTTTGTTTTTCCTAATTTAGTGATTGTTCAGTATAATAGTGGCCAAATCTAACCGGACCTGAAGACACGCTGGTACACTCCCGGTTGTGGGTATCCGTTCACCTATATTCTTTTCTAACTTGACTCAAATCACATCCAGCATATGATAAATACTTACATGATATTAATATTGTGTTATCGAATAAATGCCCAATGCAGGTGTTTGGTCTCAGAGCTGAAATAGGAGCGCTTGCTGCATGTCCGGGGGGGCACTGAATTGTCTGTCCCTCGAGAACTCATTAGCCAATGGGAACACACTACAACAAACGGTTACGTTGTGACAACATATTTTTTTGGTGCCCACGTCATTGTCTTTTTGGTTGCCACAACATTGAAATGAAATTCCTCAGAAGGTTGTGAGAACCTCCCAGAAAGTTGTCAGACAACATTGTCACAACCTTCTGAGGAATTTCATTTCCTCAGACAAAAGTTCAGAGCCAACAGCTGGGAGACCTGTGATGTTTAATCTTGCACCCACTAGAGTTCTGGAGGTGGTACTTATATATTTGAACTAAAAATAAAACTTGGGGTTTCCCCTCCAGGGTTTGTCCTCGCCTTGCACTCAATGATAGGCTTCGAACACACCACCACCCTGAACTGGATAAGGGGTGACGGATAATGAATGAATTAATGAAATAATGAAACTTGGGAGTGTATGTAATGTAAGTGAATGTAAGTTCACTTCTGGCTTTGGATGAAAAAAATAGGTATGTTAACAGTGTTGTCATTGTATCCCATATTAGAACACCTGTAAAGACAATACGTGTCTGTACGTTTTTCTACAGTGCAACATTTTATATTAAATCACTCGAAATGGTTTTGATTAAACATTAGCATTGGTTATGTTTTATGTATTGACCAGCAGATGGCTGTCGACGGCTTGGGTGTATCTCTGGTGTACAGCACATATCCAAGCAAGGGTATAACTTACTTAGCAATCTTCGGTCTGACTACAGTCAGAGCTACCGTTATTGGTCGATAAACTTCTGTGTAAACATTTCATTGGTCAGTCTGCACGTCAGTAGTCGTCCACCCCCCTCCAAGATTTATAAAGAAATATTTGTAAACATATATGAACATATATTTTAAAGCAAGATTTGTTTCATGCTTACCTAGAAAACATTGATGAAAGAGCAGGAATTGGCGACACCATGTGGTAAAAATACAAAAATTGCAAGTAAAGGCGTAAACCATGCTCACACGTATAAGTCCATAACACAAAGATTTAAAAAAGAAGAAAATTAAAGAAGAATTAAAATTAAAATGATTTTTGTCTGGTAATAGTTGCATAGAATTACAGGTTTATAAATAGACAAGAGGCTGATGCACTGTGATAATGTTTTTTTGGCACTACTAAGATCTAGCTAACACAAATAAGGAGTCAACATGTTTTCAGAAACCTTGAAGATTTTTTTAATGAGCCAACATAACACCCACTTGTGTTTCTTTGTAATGCCACAACTGAGGCACCAAGCGACACATTTTTCCTCGCCTCGACCTCTGAAACAAGAACTTATACCACACAGCCTCAAAAGCTTCTCTTATTTTATCCACTGTCTCCACCTTCTCAAGCGACAATGAACTTGGAAGCCCCTCATTAAATATTCACGAGCTTATTTGCATTGACCATTTATTGGTAAATGTGGGTGTTACAGAGGCGGAACATGAGGATGATGCACCTGCGCACGTTTTGAAGAAGACTGTGATTTATAAAGAGAAAGCAGCGTCCAGGAGTGTGTACTCACAGTTTTATAAATCTCTTTTTTGGGCGCATGGTATATTTTGGTGTTTATTTCACTCCAGAATCCACGTTTTATAAATAACGTTTAATAAAAGTACTCTCTATCTGTCTTTGTTACATTATTGTGCTTGAAAAGCACTATATTGTTATTCCGCATCTTCTTAGATTTTATTATAATTAATGTTATATAACTCTTCACTACCGTTGGTGACGTCACTGTCTATAACTGCCACTGAGTCTCACAAACATCGCACTTGGGCCCTCCTCTCTCACTGACACACTCACCCATCCCACACAGTCAGTTTCTCTCTCTCTCAGACACACACACACACCTCACTGACCAGACAGGAGAACTAGTTCTACAATTACAAAATATAGTCCGTCTGTTGCTCTGCATCCTTTGGTAGCCCCCTTTCCCCTTGTTCTTCAATGGTCAGGACCAACACAGAGCAGGTATGATTGGGGTGGTGGATCATTCTCAGCACTGCAGTGTGTTGGTGCGTTAGTGTGTGTTGTGCTGGTACGAGTAGATCGGACACAGCAGTGCTATTGGAATTTTTAAAACCCCTAGTGTCACTGGACGTAGAATAGTCCACCAACCAAAAACATCCAGCCGACAGCGTACATGATCCATGAACCACGCCATGGTCAATGCAAATAACCTCGTGAATATTAAATTAGGGGCTTCCCAGTTCATTTTCGCGCAAGATGGCAGAGACAATGGAGGACCAAAAGATAAAGTAAAAGAAGCTTTGGAGACTGTGTGGTATAAGTTCTTGTTTCAGAGGTCGAGGTGAGGAAAAATGTGTCGCTTGGTACCTCAGTTGTTGCATTACAAATAAACGCAACGTGTAAACAGTGTTAAATCGGCTCATTAACCAGTCATCATCGCTCACCAAACAATCTCCATGATCTCTGAAAACATGTTGACTCCTTATTTGTCAGTTAGCTAGATCTTAGTGCCAAAACAGCCATTATTACAGACAGTGCATCAGCCTCTTGCCTATTTATAGACCTGTTATGTACAAGTTACAGCTTTATATTTACTTTATATTTAATATTCTGCATTTTTAAAAAGTTATTAAAACTTTTAAACAAGTGGGTGTTAATCTTCCTTAATTCTTTAATCTTTAAGTTATAGATCATGGGTCACCAATCTTATCCACAAAGGGCCGGTGTGGCTGCAGGTTTTCATTCCAATTAAGGAGGAGCAAGACAGAACCTGTTCTTTAGTACATCAACATAGGGATGCAGACTACAGCTTTGTCACCTCGTTTTTCATCCAACCATGACCACAGTTGAAGACCTAATGCAAGCTTCAGTTTTCTATTATATTCAGTTCAGTTTCCTTGACCTAGAATAGGTGGACCTTCACATGATTCACACTAGCCTTTTTTTTTTGTCTTGTTTGATGGTCTGCACCTAAGTGAGTGTAGGCCCTGACATGGTACAGTCGATATGGGCATTGCTTCGGAAGATGATGGTAGATGTCACTGCCTCATCTGACACAACGTCTTTATGTCCACTTGGTGATTCTGCAGTGGCTGTGTTGAAAAAGTTTTTTATTTCTACTGTCACTGGGGAAGCTCTGCTCCTCAGATTGGATGGGCAGGAACGATACCCTCATCTGTTTCAACTAGCTATGCCTGTGGTCATGCAAATGAGGGTTTTGGTATACACTCATTTTTCGCTGTGGTTTGACCTCTAAATCATTGCCCTGGAGGTCATCCATTTTTCATAATGAGTAACATATTGTTGCTGTCCAATGAAAAACATGTATCTCCAAAAATGTTACTGTAGAATGAAAAAAACCTTTTTTATTACCTTTCAATGGAATCAATGTAAAAAAATAATGTTGTGTGAGGTTTATAGTTTTGGTTTGTTGTATTGTTTCACTATTTGAAATGTTATAAATAAACTGGATTTAAAGAAAACTGAGTTGTACAAAATCTGGGAAACTGATCAGGTATGCAAAGCAAAACGTCTATCACTGCCAAAATGTGTGCAGGTGTATTTGTCAGGAACAGGAATAGTGGTGTATTTGACCATTTCACAGGGATTTCACAAACATTGTGTACATTAAATGCACTGAAGAAGTATCAGAAGGAAACGTTTGATGAAGAATGATAAAGTGAGGCCCTGTGCTCTGATAAATCACTTTTTTTAGTCACAATCACCCAAAGTTTGAGACAACCCTTACGCAAGAAGGCTGATGAATTATGTTTGAAGTTGTGATATTTGTTGTGTTCATTTTTCAAGACAAAATATGCAATAATTTCACGTTTAGAAATTAAAATAAATACACAGTCTACATATATAATGTACATTTATTTTAAATGTGTGACAGACACATCAAAACCTTGGTCTTTTCCACATTTTTTCAAGCATATGTTCAGGAAAACATTTCTAGCAGCTGCTTCAAATACAGTGTAAAGTACAGAAGTGAGATGCATGTGAAAAGGAATGTACTGAAGATAATATGTTGGGTTTTGCCTGAAATAATTTACTGAACTAAAAACTAAACAGTGAAATTTTAAATAAATTATTTGGCTTATTGCTGCAGCAGTTCTTCCAGAGAACAGTGCATCACTCATTATCTGACAGATCAAAGCTGTTTGGAAGCAAAGTGCAAAAATCTCACATGCTCAGACCAGCTTGAAAATTCAGAAGTGGCTCAGTCAATGAGATCCTAAAGACAGCAAATATATAAAATTAGTGTCACTGTAAAAAATACTGGAAATGCATCATTTTGAGCCTCTGTAAACACCAAATTAGTAAAAAGAGAGAATTACAAATGATTAAGAATTAGTAAAATATGTGCATTTTTTATTCTCAAATAGTTTTTTATTATAATTACGTTTTAAAGTTTAAATCTATTTGCTCTGTGTATTAAAATTAACCATTAAATTGGCTTAAATGAATGCTGCCATACTCACATCATCTGAATCCTCTTGGAAGCTGTCTTGGTTACTGCTGGGTCCACTTTCAGGACCGATGCAGGGCTCCTCCTCATGCCGCTGGAGAGCAGAGAAACGATATGCTGTCGACCTGCAGAAGGCAGAGTGAGGACAGTGTGATAAGTACGCCTGCTGGGGTGTCCAAAATCAACAATGGATTATATAACTGTACCTTTGCCTATGGTTTGTTCTCCGGACTGTTATGGCAATTGCAGTAATGATGGACAGAACGACAGTCCCCACACTGACACTTATTACAATCCGCAACCACACCTCATCCTGTAAATCAGTTTACAGTTAGCAAATCATTTCAATTGTTTGCTTAGGTCTTTTTGTGTATACGTATGTAAACACCTGTCCTAAAATATTTCTGTAATCTTTTTCACAATTTTTTCCCCCACTACTAATATTCATAGCATAGATAGATCATGTCTGCTAGGGAAGTTGAAATTGTGGTGTAAGGAAGTGGCTAGGGATGCCACAGTTTTTAAGTAGCATGTCATGGTATGGGAGAGGGGTACAGGAGCTACGACTCACAACTTTAGTTGAGATATTTAAATGTGCAAAGGTCCGTCATGAGATGATTTTGTCAGGATCGAAGGATGCAGTGGTTAAAGCAGCAGCGGCAGTTACAACAGCAGGAAGGAAGTAGAACCCACGATTGGCAGTGCAAGTAGCCAGGAGCTCATTAGAGCTACGGGATGTGATTGGCCAAGTGCAATGCAGAAGACCATGCCCTGGGTCAAGTGATCCATGGAAATCTTTTAGTAAGGCAACATCACCAGAGAGATAGCAAATGATGACCAGATTTATTCGCGATCAGGAAAAGGAGGCACGGTGCGCAACAGCAGCATCACAGGCAAAACAAGGCCAGTGGCTTCGCTGGGAGAATTTAGAGAAGCGGAATATCACTTGGAAAGAACTGTGGGCAATGGAGGCAAGTCATATTAAGTTTTTGCTTGGAGCAACTTATGACATCCTTCCTACCCCACAAAATCTTGGAAAGTGGGTAGGTGGAGACCTTATGCTGAAGCATATTCATATCAGCTTGTAAGGTTCGTTTGTCACGGGGGAGGTATACATGGAGACATAATCAGGTGCTAAGGGTTTTAACATGTTTGTTGGACAGCAAACGCTTAGAGGTAAATGCATTGATGAGTGGTAGTTGTAATAAAGTGATTGGGTTTGTGTGTGAGGGGGAATGTATTCCAGAGCATGCATAAGCTATAAATATTGGTACATGGGGTGAAGTACGAGATTGGAAATTACTGGTGGATCATAAATGGCCACAGTAACCTTTATAGCCTTTGAACCAACAAACAGAACTGAGCCTGGTGACCTTAGGCTCACATGCATTACAGAGCATCCCAATTCATTCATGGTTTTCTAGGGTTGTGTCATAGTTATATAGAGACTGCCAGCAACTCTTTCAGGTAAATCCACATTATCAACATAGTTCTGAAACAAATTGTGATGCTAAATGCTGGGATATAAGATTCAATAACTTGTTAGCGACATTACAGTGCCAAAAAATACAGACAAACTAAAGTCCTAACACTAGCCATGCACTATATAATATTACACACCAGTTTCTTAATATGATGTCTTGAAGAGGGAATATCACTGGAGTTCCCACAGTACTCCTTGGATGCATCCATTCGACGTGGGGGACGGAAACCACCTTCACACTTATCACTGGGTATCTTACGATACCTGTATGTAATGCACAAAAAAATAATGGTGGAGATGCAACAATTCACTATGTACATTAATTATTACAATGTTAATGTCATAGTGAAAAAAAAGAAGTAACTTAAATGTTGCACTATGTACTAATGTTAAAGTTCCTATTGTCCATTTATTACAATCTTCTATATTTTCAGAACCACATCTGTGGGTGAAATAAAACCCGATGGTACAGTCCATACCCTGTTGTATGAAGCTCCTCTATTTCTTCGTTTAAACAGACCTTCAGTTTCTTGTCTGTGAAGTCAGACTCTTCCACACATTCAGAACTGTTTTCATGGTGATAGTAACCATAATCACTGTCAAAAGTATTGATGGACTTGTTATTGACAGAATTTACACTTTTCTCTGACATTATTCCTGAATTAAACTTGCATCTAGAATGTATTATCTCCCTACCACATGTAATCTTCCCTGGTACAGAGACATGGACTCTGCTGCTTGTTGACCACATAGCTCCGTCCATTTTTGCAAACAGACGATTTCTTCAGCCTCCTAAATGTTTCCTTGTAGCCTAGGACACATCCTTTAGTCTCTGAGAGTCTTTCATCATCAGAATGGGCCAGCCACTCTACATAGTCATCTTCCCCACCTGCGGCATATAGAAAGAGTGCAACATCATAAGACCATAAAACCAGAAGCAAATAGATATACTCTTAGGCTGTGATTACATTTATACACAGGACAGCTGTAACATTAGATCCACATCCTTGTTTGTACACTCACTGCCCACTTTTCAGTGTAACATACTACAGAACTGAAATTTATAGTTGACTATAGTCTGTCCGTTGCCTTGCTCTGCATACATTGTTTACCCCGTCACCCTGTTCTTCAATGTTAAGGATCCCAGCCAAACAGAGTCAAGAGCAATATTTTATGGACCAATAATATGCCAATCAAACCCAATCAAAATCAATTAAAGGTAATCCAAAATGAAAGCCAAAAACTAAGGAACAAAAAAAAGCCCCAAAGCAAACAGATCAACTGTCAAAAGTTCATGCATCTTATAGAGAGGAGTAAATTTTCATGCATCCTATAGAGTGGAGCTGTATTCCCTCCACCCTTTGGATGTTATTGAAGTGTGCTCACAAATTCTCATACTTGATGGGGTAGAGTACATGGAACCATATTGTGAAAGGTAGGTAGATAAACACAAGCTTAAAACTGTTGAAGGCTAACACAGGTTTTCTTAATTTCCTCCATTTGGGTACTTTCGTGTGTATCATCAGGAAAAGTGCGAGCCAGTTAGTCAGTACAGTCTGCTGCAATGGGTGATGTGCAACCCGAGTTTATTTTACTAATGACCCATATACAGTATATGTGCATTGCTCAACACACATTTTTGACTGTTGGTGCTTGTGTTCTGGTCACATTGCTTTACAGTAGCATCATGATGTTGTATGAGTAAATACTGCCCAGATAAGAGAGTGATGGCTTGCTGCTCTCACAGATCTTATAATTTATAATTTGACTTATAATTTTCTTAAAGACTATGGGTAATTATTCATTTCATCTGAGTAATTCTAGTTAACATAACTGTATACCATTATCATAGCAATGGTTTTGGGTATTTCTAGAGATTTTCATTCATTGTCTGCAATCGCTTTTCCAGTTCAGGGTCGCAGTGGGTCCAGAGCAGTAGTGATTGCTCTAAGACTGCAAGGGAAGCTCAGCTTCCCCTAAAATGTCAAAAAATAAGTGATCAAATATATACTGTTGTGTGTAAATGTCATTGAATAAATGTGCACTACAACGTGCTCAACTTTTATTCAGAATCTGCTTCTTATCACTGGTAAAGACGCGGCGTTCCTCTCAATCATTCCCGCAGCTTCGGTGCTTTAAACAGCGAGGACGCTGAGCGCCCACAGAGTTCAATAGCGAAGCAGCGAAGTGCAGCAAAACGAGACGTGTCATTGGATAAATGCTGGGCTTTGTCCCGCCCATCGGACGCTCAGCGTCTCTGGAGGTCTATGGGGCAGTGGGCTGTCCTCGGCTGGCCCGGACGCTGAGCTTCTGCATGATGATTGGATGATCTGTCTGAGGCTGAATCCCTTTTTGATTGACAGCGAAATGAGTGAATCAGTGATCCTTTGGTGTAAAGATCCGTGGGAGCATTACATTTTCATTCTGTTCTGAGTTGAACCGGACACTTTCCGAAACCTCTTAGCGGCATTTTCTTTGTTAAAAATGACTAGCAACAAATCGAGCTTCTATTTCTTGTGGGGTTTTTTGTAGCTGCTTGTGTTTGGAGACTGACTTCTATCACTCTTTCTGACTTCTATCGCAGTTTCTGTCCAGCGGGTGCTGCTGAGCCACCCGTCACAAAGCACTCACAGGCGGACTCACTTCACATGGGCCAAGGCCGTTTAAGCAGCCTAGCTCTGCTGGCCATTGAGAGGACACTAGTCAAGTCCTTGGAAAAGACGCCTTGTTGTTACGACAGGGTCACAGATCATTTTCTTGAAAAGGAACGGAAGGTAGAATTTACGTATAAATAAACCGACACATTTTATGATGTAGGCCAAAATTGAGCTTCCCCTCCTTGAAAGACCAGCATCCGCCACTGGTCCAGAGCCTACCCAGGATCACTGGGTGCAAGGTGGGAACACACCCTGGAGATGGCTTTCTAGAGATCCGTTTTTATTAAAATAACACTATGGCACAGGTTCTGAATGTACTGGATGGGCCCTCTTCAATTAGCCTTTTGACAAAGATGAAGTGAGGTAAAGCTAGATTGTCTCATTGAAAAATATGAGGACAACTGTGTTTTGCCCACTGTCATTGCTCATTGTCATTAACACTAAACAAAAATAATTAAAATTAAACAAACAAACACTCTTACACTCTCTGGTTAGCAGGTGCTCAAAGTCAATTGTAACTGCAACCCACATAGGCTGATCATCGCCGTCTGGTCTGTAGCCAAACACACTGATGTTCATGGTCTTACTGCCAGGTTCGGATGCCAGGCCAGCAATAAAGAACGGCTGATCAGTGAAATTATAAATCTTCCAACACTGACCCTCGTCTGTGGAGATCCTGGAAAAAAATAGAAATAAATTGGGACACAGATATCATTAGATGATTATGTCATGTATGGTCAGAAATCCATAACGTGATTATGCCTCATTAAATGTAGTTGTACAAATATTTTTTTTCAAGATTATGCTATTAAACATCATTCTCAAACCAGGTCACACTTCAGACAAAGGTTCTAAAAAAGCCTAATGCCTTTACATATTCTGAACATTGTATAGATAAGAATAAATGCCTTTAATAATGTATGAATTCAGGAAAGCAATATTATGACTTCACATAACATACGTGATATTCTGGTGCATTAATATATAGCTATCACAAATGTATTCAAGAGCAGAGATGCATCATATTTCATTAGGCATCCATAAAAGCTTAGTTTAAGATCTATGACAGATTGTGAGAAATCCCCATCACCCATGTGTAGGCACAGCAAACCTTACTTTATAGAGTTAACTGTCCGGTCTTTGTGAGCCTCTGCAGCCACTATCAGGCTGCCTGAATCCAGAATGCTGTAATAGTGGGGTCCTCTAAGTGTGCCAATCCAGTTGTATCCTCCGTCTGAAGACACATACACATCTGGCTTAGATGCTGAAATGGAGTCCCCAACACTACCTGCAAGAATAAAGAACACAGGTAATTGACATATGTGACAAATGCAGGATGGAAAATCTATGTCTACATTTAAAAAAAATAAATAAATACAATATCTTTGCCTAATCTGAGGCTGTTACAGCTACTACCTTTCTAAGAAGACTCTACAATAAATGCTGAAACATTGCTGGGGTTTTGATTCAGCCACAATAGTTGCTTAAGTTTTAGGTTAAATAGAAGGGGTGTCTAGATACTTTTGGGAATAAAGTGTACGTACAGTGTGCCGAAAAATAATTTGCCTCTTCCCAATTTTTTTTTGCTTTCCAGGTAGTCCAAAAAACCTAGAACATCTAAAGTACTTCAAGTACTTCATCAATGAGAGAACTGCAAGGCACAAATCATTGCTAACCAAAACAATAAAAAATCTATCAAAGCTTGTTTTGCATTTGCCAAAACAAACAGCTAAATAACCTACAAGGTTTTAGGGATAATATTCTGAGACAAGATAGAAATGATGGCAGGGTGAAAGACTAAATCTGGCATAAGGCTAACACCCTATTGCATAGTAAGAACATCACACTAGCAGACAAAAAATGGTGGTGGTAGTGTGGATGGTCTTGGGTTGCTTTGCTTCAGCAGGACCTGGATGACTTATAACTGAGGGAACCATGCATCCTGCTCATAATCAGAAATGCCTGAAGGAGAATGCCTGCCCATACACAGCAGGAAAATAATCCGAAGCACACAAGAAAGTCCAAATTTGAATGGCCCAAAAGAAATAAAGTGGTTGAATCCCATTGAAATGTTGGTGAGCAATTAATGCTTGAAAATCCTCCAATGTGCCCGAATTAAAGCAATTCTACAAAGAAACGTGAACCAAAATTCCTCTACAGTGGCGTAGAAGACACATTGCAAGTTATAGTTAGCATCTGATTGCAGTTTTAACTGCAAAGACTGGATATCCAGTTATCAGGTTTAGGAGGGTAAATAATTAAAACTGTAATTTATATTTTCTCTTGTTGTCTTTAAATTTAGTTTGATGATCTGAAATTTTGTTTGTTTGTGACAAATATGCAAAAACAGGGAAGGAGGCAAATAGCACTGTAAGTTATGAAGTCATGAGAATAAATTACTGATTTCTGGGTTAGTTCATGCCCTCAGAATATAAGGTGTTAGGTTTTAGTGAGACAGTTACCATGGGCAATGATCAGGCCTATAGCAGAAGAGTCTGACAGAGGCAGCATGGGAGAAATCCCGCTGTAAAGACTGTGCTCCCCGTGAATGTGCAAGTTACACTGAAACACGTAAAGAAAGAAATATATCACCACCTCTGTAGTCACAGTATTAACTGCTATGTCTGATAATACCGAAATGTGTGAACATACCTTTTCAACGCTTTTTCCACATTCAACATTTTCTGGCTTTTTTAGTGGTCCCCATTCTCCACCCTTGTTAAATGTGATGACTGTAGAAATTCGGTCATCTGCAGCAAACAAAATGTGGTAGTGTTAGGACAGCCCATCTCTCAATGTAGCTTAGTCTGTCAGCGGTGCTGTTTCTTGTTTCTTTCCCCACATGCTGTCTTGCCCTTGTGTTATTTTAGCCACGCCCCTTGACCTAGTTACTCATTTCAAGGTGTTTCCATTTGCCCTGTCTTCATTATCTCTAGACTCTAGACTCTAGTGTCTAGACTCTCTGAGTGTGGGTCTTTTGTGTGGCACTTCTAGCTTTAGTATTGTCCTTACGAGTTCTCTGTTTTTGTCCAGATTTTGTCTCTGCTTGTCTTTCTGGTTCTGATTTTTGATCTGAATCAAATTCTTTTTTGCCTGTTTCCTTTTCTCATTAAAGGGGACATATTATGAAAAAGTCACCTGAGATGTGGCTCATTTTTTTTATTTAAAGGGACAGTTTCTGAAAATCGTCAATCTAAACAGAGCTGTTTAGACAGGGGGAGAAATGTGCATTGCTGTGTAATCCTAGTAGTATTTTGACAAAGCCGGTCACAGATATTTTATTAAGACACCTGTCTTAAAATGGTACAAAATGACACATTTAATAGCTTCTCAGTGGCTACTTGTCAAATAGCATTGAGCTTTCAGTGTGAGGATGGAAACAAACACCAGTGAATGTTTTAAGGTATTCCCCTTTATTTTTAAATTACTACTTCTTTGGAAGCTCCTGTTTTAACTTATTTCCTATCCTTATGCTAGTGAAATATCTTAAATTAAATATGCTCATACATATCTCCTATGAAAGGCATGTGACAAGAAATGTAATGACTTTTACACAGTACAGTAGCAAGCATATATAACATTTAATATTTCAAATTCTAAAGTTTCAATAAGTGCCACATCTGAGTTTGTAAACAATATATAAATTGAATTTGATGGAATAAAAATTGTTGTGCTTTGTTATGCTTTTGTCAGTTCTTAGTCAAAACATTTGGAAATACTAATTTCTGTTGTCATATCCCTTGTCAAGGATTATCAGTCTTAAATAATTCATTAATTTAACACGTAATTATGTAATAACCTTTGACTAGTAGAGCACTTAAATTTTAACTATACTTAAAAATGTTGGTGTATGTTAGAAGCCAATACCCTCTTCCAGAACATTGGTAAGATAGACACCCCTCATTGAAGTCACATTGGTAAAATCACTCTTCCTTTCCATTCCAAAGAGGTGACGCTCTAAGGACTTAGAGTACAGGATGCCGCGGTCATCTGAGGTGTAAATTGTTCCAAAATACGAGCTTTCTACAACATTACAGATCACACACACACACACACACACACACACACACACACACACACACACACACACACACACACTGCTGAGTCAGTTGTTAATCTCTGTTTTGAGATAAGTTACCAGCATTATCCACACTCAAATCACACATACTCACACAGATTTGACCTGCATTCTACTTCACAAGTAATTGTCAATACTAAGGGAACACTCTTAAAGACTGATTTAGAAGAGAAATTAATGACAAATATAGAATGCCAAGCTAAATTCTCTCTGTGTGACTGGGTAATGAAGCATTCTCTTGGTTTGATATGTGAGTGTCATGCTTCACTCCATTTGTGCATGCGGGTGAACCCTGATGCACATATCAATGTGTCAGCTATTCTGACAAGGCCATAATACCACATCTTCTGTATGTTAGATGTAAGAGAAATCCATTAGTCTTATCTTGAGCCTGAAGAGCCAGTTGATTGTTCTTTGCTACTGGTTGAAACAAGCTGAATTGTCAGTATTAAGAAGAACTTGTGTAACAAGAATTTAGCAACACTGAAAAAAAATGAAGTGTGAAAAAAGAAGTGCTAAAACATCAGCACTATGTCTATGTATGTGAAAGTGACTAAAAATTTCAAGTCTTAAAGGGGCAAAACTTGCAGGTGGGTCCAGCTTATTGTTTCATATATTTATATTGACAGACTGTTTGCAGTATTTTTAATTTTGCTGTATAATAAACTTTAGGATATAATAATCCTGGGACTTTAACATATTACATTATTTAACCTAGTAACAAATGGAACACTGGACAAATTGACCATGTGAAAAATAATGCTCATCTCTGATTGGCCATCAGGTAAAAAGGAAAAATTCCAAACAAATCCATGTGTAGAACAGTAGTTGCAGGAAATTAGTCAGAACGGCTGAAAGATGCTTAAAGGTTGTTCTTTTACTGAGTATCTGAAAATGGATGCTGTTTTAATTTAATTTCTGCCTATTATAATAATATAAAATTATTATAATAAGATAAGATTTATCTCAGCCCTTAGCTGCAGGTTTGAAAACATAGCAACTGTAAGAGTAAACGGACAACTCAAGAAATGTTATGCTGTATTACGCTTCTAACATAGCACAAATAAAGGAAGAATAAGAGTGGGGATCATAAAGAGCAATATCAGATAAGCTTTTGTACCTCCGGGGCTGTCAACGTGTATAAAGATCATGTCTTCATCACCATCCAAAAGTGAGTAGAACTGCAAATAAAAGTAGGAACATGTGGGCATGATAATGAGAGAATCAGATACAGGTATGTGTGGGCATGTAGGAGTGTAGAAATGTGCCTGTGCCTGTGTGTGTGTGTGTGTGTGTGTGTGTGTGTGTGTGTGTGTGTTTGTGTTTGTGTGTGTGTGTGTGTGAGTTTGTCAGCCTCTTCAACCTTTGTGAGAGAAAGTCTCTTCATTTTGCTGTATCAGCAAGATCATGTCTGACATAAACCGGAGCCTACATACTCCCAAATAATGGGTAAACAAACTATCTGCATGTGTTGTGGGTGGAGGATATATCATGTGAATAAAGGTATTAGTGGAGTTACTAGCTGTACTTTGAGCTCAAGGGCAGAAAATTCACTGTATTTTTCATTTGTGTGTTACTGTGACTTTTGCTTTTTTGTCTAGTCACACTCTCCTACCTGCTCAGAGGAGGCAGTCGGGAGCAGAGCTTTGCTGAAATGATCTCCATTATCCGAGGATACATATATCACCCGAGGAGAACCCTACAAACAAAAGCCACAAGATGAATAATACAACACAACACTGTTTTTTTTATAATGCTCGTATGTTAAAGGCGAACAACACAGTATTGGAATTATTTGTGAATAATTATACAGCCAACATATAAAGAAAATCAAAGCGTAATTTCCTCATTACTTCTCCATTCTAGAGATAGTGATGGTGATAGAATTCAGATATCTGATGGGTTTAATACCTATTAAATTACACATTTTTAAAACAGGTATGTGTGGGCCATTAAAATCCAAAACATAACCCAAGGTATTCACTAGTATTCAGTAGTAGCACAATTAGTAATTTAGTAATTAACATTTAGTAATACCACAAAAATCAAAATAATTTAGGATGCTGTGTAAAACATAACTTAAAACATAATGTAATTTGGTTCAAATAATTTAAACCCAATATGTAACTGAAAATTGTTTATATATGCCCATTTTAAATTTGATGCCAGAAACACATTACAAACAATTTAGGACAGAGCAAAAAAGACACTCAACGCTGCATCCACAAATGCAAAGACAAAAACAAGATCCAGGAATGCTGCCACCTTCTCTGTGCCTGAGTTCACTTGAGATGGACTGAGGTGAAGTAGAAAAGTGTACAAATCAAAATCAAAATGAGTAAAAATATTTTTGAAAATCTTGGATGCCATGTCCTACAAGCTGAAGAGGAGAGTGACCACACATTTGTTGTAACCACACAGTTCAAAAGCCAGCAGCTGTGATGGAATGGAGGGTGCATTCGTGCACATGGCATGGGAGACTTGTGCATCTGTGAAGGCACCATAAATGCAGAATGCAGAATACAGGATTTGGAGCAACATGCTGCCATCCAATTTCTTTTCTGAGAAGACCTTGCTTATTGCAAGACAACGCCAATCCACATTCTGTATGGATTACATACAGCAGCAGTTGCTGGCATCAAATTCAAAATTAATATCTTTTCATAAAACAATACAGTTTCTCAGTTTCAAATGAAATGTTGTCTTTGTGTATTCAATTAGTTATTGGTTTTGGAAATTGGAAATTGAATAAACACATAAGCCTTTCCAACTTAAAAGTCAATAACTTGAATAATAATTTAAGAAGGTCTCCACAATATTGTTGGCTTACTGAGAAGCAGTATGTCAAGTAAATGTGAATTAGGAAAACTTCAATCTAATCTAACGCGGGATTCATTTAGATAACCTAAAATTTTAAGGCACCTAGCCTCAAAGATTTTTTAAGTTGACCTGATGAAAAAATCAAAAGAAACCAGCCAAAGCTCAATTTTCTTAAGCTATTAAACACTGTTAAATTAATTAATACTATTGAACACTGGTTTTCCTTCTGCTCTAAAGTTAGATTGTTGCTATCAAAACAACAATATATGTTTTGTGTGTTTACTATTTTGTGTAACCTGCTGAGTGTATTTTTCTCTAACCTCTTTCTCCAAGACAGAGGTGAATAAGAAGCGTCCGATGTAGCCGAAGGTGAAGATGTTCTGTGCAATGGTACTAAATGTTTGGCCCAGGTCCTGTGTGCGTCTCAGAAAAAGTTCTCCCCGTTTATCTGCTTCCACTTCATATTTTACAGCATTTAAAATCCGGACAAAACACAGAAAAACATAATTCACACACATTCAAAATGCAAAGGTTCCATTTGTTCATCGTTTCAGTATTTAGTGACATTGCCTGCTGTAAATACATAATGCAAGTAATATATTGGTTACAATCAATCATTTTTTTTACTTTGAAAAAGTGAAGTAATTGAAGTGAAAAACTTTTTCCTCACCTGTGTTTTCAGGGCTGTAACTGAAAAAAAGGGTGTTGTCTGGCCCCCTTCAGAAAACAAGACAGAAAAAGAGAGAAGAATTGAAGAAAAATAAAAATGCAGTGCTGTTCTGAGGAATGATCCTTGGAAAATAAACAGGACTGAAATATCATGGCAAGTGCTTAAAGGCTGAGGATCATCAGAATTACATCAAATCTTGTAAAGATAAAAGACAATAATTGTTAGGGTTTTAAAAAGATTGTAGATCTAGAGTTTTAAACTTACAATATGAAAGAGTAGACTCCATCATGGATTTTAGACCAGCTGTTTCCAAAGTCTTGTGAAAGCCATAGACCACTCTAGAACATTGTAACAAAACTGAAGCTGTCATTGCTGTTTCTGACTGGAATTAACTAATGAATTTGATCCAGCTGTGAACAAGAAAATCACTAAACTTGGCTGGAGGGTGGCCCTTCAGAACCTTAATCAATGACCCCAGGATTATAAGTCTCAGGGAAAGGTTATAAAACAACAATGGTTAGGTATATAAAGCAAATAATTATGTACATGTCTTGATATAGTAAATATGAATTAAGCAGGTTGTTGCTACACACTGAGTTGCTTTAATTTTAGGCCTGTTTTCAGTAATATAGTATAAATTCTGCCATGTCTTATTGCTTCAAAGTTGGCTGTGTTACACTGTAAAAAGAAAATAGTTGACCAACTTAATTGAATTGCTTCAATAGGTAACAAATTAAAAAATTAAGTTGGATAAACTTAATTGAATTACTTGTTACCAATTGAAGCAATTCAATTAAGTTGGATCAACTATTTTCTTTTTACAGTGTAACCGCCACTTTAGTTTTCCCAGGCAAGACTACATGGCAAAAATATGTACATGTTTTAGGTACATGTTAGGCACACAGTAGTATGATAAATGAGACCATAGCCACTACAAGGTTTAAGTGACCGATTCTTCTGATTTAATTGTATAATTACTTGTTCAGCTGTAAACTATACAAGACTAAATCAAAAACATATTTTCATAGCAAATGAAAGTCTCCCATTGACAATATATAGCAGACATAAAGGGGATTAATATGTAATTTTCACCCTTTGCTGTGGTAACACCTTCAAACTTGGGATATCTTTAGGACACATACGTCAGGTCTTTACAACCTTCTAGTTAACCCTTGACATTGTACATGGGGACCATATTCTCATGTGCAGTAGCTGAATTCCCTCATTATAAAGAGTTTCTGCAAACATGTGGATGTATTATTAGTAGTAGTATGTTATTATATAGTCAGTTTGCCTGTCTTTTCTTAACAGAAGCTTGATGAGACAAAAGGGCAACTCACATCTGTGCCAATGACCAGCAGCCATTCTTGGTTCTGGTCATGGAAGGTTATAGACTGCGCTGGGTGGAACGGCAGTTGCACTGATTTAAATGTCACCCCTGAATCGACTGAAGTGAATATTGCTCCTCCTGGGCTATGGGTAATTGGCAGTTCTGAAATTAAAATCACCTACAAAAATACCACCACATCTGTGAGAGAGTTGTATGCATCAGGCAACACAAAAGAATAATTAAAAAAGAAGGCCAAATAGACTGGCAGATTGTAACCTTCAAGTTGAAGATGAGATACATTAAATATATCCATGTAATCCAGTTATACTGGGCCAAAGTCAGACAAAGATCAATTGTTTGCCATGGCCATTCTCTAGTCTCTCATGTACACGTGCTAGGGTCTCTTTTGAAATGACTGTTACAGGAGTTCTCACATACCACCCCCCTTTCCTTCACACACCAAATAGCGGTTTGGGGCTGTGGAGAGACTGTCACAATAGAATGGCTTATGTAAGCAGCCACCAACTGCATCACTAAAATAGTGACATACATAACCTGTGGTTTACTGACTGAAGTTGTCAATGTTATTTCTGATTGGATGCATGACTCACTTCACTAAGGTGTTCCATTAGTTAGAAAACCTTTCTGATTCATGCACATACCGTCAATGACTTGAAATGCAAAGTCCACTTATTAACAGGTCTATTTTTCAACAGCTATGCCTTGCATTTAAATTATTCATTTATTCATTCACTTATTTTCTTTTCCCCGTAATCCAATTCAGGGACACGGTGATTATGTTTAATTATGTTTACATTTAAAGTGATTTTTTTCATTTCAATGTTTTAGGGACCCTTAATATTTGCTGTAGAAAAGTCAGAGAACCAGTACAGCTGAAATGGTACTAAGTACTATTTATTAATTTTCTAATACTAACAGGACTCCTAACAACTGCTCAATACCTGTCTGACCAGTAAAACTGTCACAATTAGATTAGCTGTTCACAAATGTTTAATTTTTGAGAGACAGGTGGTGTCTGTGTCCATCCTTCCGCTCTGATCGATTTAAAGGTGATTTTACTGACCATTTTACTGCAAATATCATACAGTTTATACTTACCTGATGAGAGTTCCCTGGGCTTACACATATACCAAAGTCCTTTTTTATGAAGGAATTGTTAATGGCATGGGAAATATCAAGAAATGATTTTCCATAGTCATCACTGCAAGGAAAATGGTCATATCAGGTTATGAAATTCTCAGTAAATTAAGCAATATCACCTTTAATGTTTACTAAAGAGGTATTACTTTGGGAAACCAGAGGGAAAAATAATAGTGATGATGATGGTGAAATAAAATCCCTTCTAAGTCTGTGCACTAACCTCCTGTAAAGTCGAGATGTGCCTCCTTCATATAAAGATTCCAATGGAGCACTGACTGTGGACAACACCAAAATGATCTGGCAGGGGATAGAGGGGATTACTGAAGTCAAAATAGGGGTTAGAATACCGGTTTCTATGCCCAAACACCTTGGAGATAAACATCTTGTAGATACCAGATCCAATAAAACATCAAAGAAAAAGAGACGTGGCTATTTTAACACTTCATCTCAAAAGAATGTGTTACAGCGTGTACATATTTATACGTTATATAGCTGCATACAACATTTGTGAATTAAATTTCAGGAATAACTTACCCCAGTTCCATCCCCTACCCATGTGAGACTAAAAGTAAAGCCGTCGTCACCGCGAAACCCTGTCTTGAAAAGTAAATGAGAACAATCTTACTAAGTCTGACCTTATCCAGGGTGTATGGCAGTTTTAAATGTGAGTATACTTATGGTTATTAGTTAGGCTGTTAGCATGTCAAAAGCATCAGTAAGCTAGTATACCAAAAGAGCAACAGTGAGGTGATTATTGACAAATAGTGAGCCTGTCAAAGCTCAGTAGTCTGTCTGTTTACGCATCTTACTGTGTCTTCTCCTTCAGTAAATTTAATATGTGAGAATAACTATATGAGGTGTAAAATAAGGTTTACCTCGTATTGGTTTCGGTTCAGAATCTTGTGCTCTTTGGGGCTGAGGGCGGATTTACAGGCGACGAAGTTGGACTTGACCGCCCAGCTGTCCCTCCTCCTCCGCGTGTTCGCGAGCCGCTCGCCGGGGAGAGGTCTGGAGAAAGAGACCGCTTCACTAAACACCACTAAGCACGCCAGGGCTGACACTGCGAGGGTCCAAACCATTCTTGTTTCCGAGAAAACTGTGAAAACTTTAACCGAGTCTGAGAGGAGCTGAGAGTCTGCTGGGTGTGGAGGATAGGACTGAGTTCTCTCTCAGAGACACCGTCCCTTCACTGAAGGAGGAGGGGACCCACACGTGTTAGCATGTTACACATCAGTCACACCAACACCCATCCAACAGGAAAGTTTCAGTCCGGTCAACTGACACAACACGGAGGTGGACACAGGAGGTGGCTCATCCCACTGTTCGTCTGAAATGAAATGTAATAATTGTGGAGTGGTCCCTCTGGAGTCAATATGAGCCAAACAATGCGCTTGTAAAACGATATTTACCACTGAAATTACACACTTGTAATGGCACGTGACAGTGTGAAAACAAACAAAAGTGTTCGTTCATTCATTTATTGTTTGTAAGCACTTATTTATTTCAGGGTTGCGGTGACAAACCATTGTCAGTGAACACAGTTCATTGATCCGTTTACAAGTGCAAGTTAAAATTATACCTTACAAAGCGAAAGCCATATATCAAGAACACCCAGAAATGTCGCTTGCTTCTCTGGGCCCGAGGTCATCTGAGATGGACTGACGCAAAGTGGAAAAGTGTCCTATGGTCTGACGAGTCCACGTTTCAAATTGTTTTTGGAAATCATGGACGTCATGTCCTCTGGGCCAAAGAGAAAAAGGACTGTTCAGATTCAAAATTCAAAATCCAGCCTCTCTGATGGTATGGGGGGTGTTAGTGCCCATGGCATGGGTAACTTGCACATCTGTGAAGGCACCATTAATGCTGAAAGGTACATACAGGTTTTGGAGCAACATATGCTGCCATCCAAGCAACGTCTTTTTCAGAGGCCTTCCTGCTTTTTTCAGCAAGACAATGTCAAGCCACATTCAGCATGTGTTACAACAGCATGGCTTCATAGTAAAAGAGTGCGGGTACTAGACTGGCTGCCTGCAATCCAGACCTGTCTCCCATTGAAAATGTGCAAAATACGACAACAGATACCCCGAACTATTGAGCAACTGAAGTTGTACCTGAAGCAAGAATGAGAAAGAGTTCCACCTACAAAACTTCAACAATTAGTGTCCTCAGTTCCCAAATGCTGCAGGTCTCAAGTGAGTGGATATTTGCAAGAAAAAAAAGTTTATCCGTTTGAACATTAAATATCTTGCCTTTGTAGTGTATTCAGTTGAATATAGGTTGAAACGGATTTGCAAATCATCGTATTCTGTTTTTATTTACGTTTTACCCAACGTCCCAACTTCATTGGATTTGGGGTTGGAGCATGCAATATATTAACTAGCATTTATTGCTTGGTGCAGGCTTAAGAAATTTAGTTAACATATATCATCATATATAAGGCAAAGACTAAAGAAATTATACAAGAAAAACCATATAATTAATAATACAAATACAATTATATAATATTCTAAAACAATAATAATAAATTGCAGGTTCCTCAGACTTCACTGGATAAAACTTATAAATTACTGTCACTGAAAACTAAGCAAGTTGAAACACAACAAAAAAGGACTTAAAAATTAGACCAGTCACATATCTACACTACTAGTGAATAACATCAGTTATTTCAACATCAGTTGGTTAGAACAGATTGCATGAAACTAACTGAAAGAATTATTGCAAAGAAACCTTTAAGAAACGTGAAAAATAAGAGCCTCCTTAACTTGGACTTAACTGAAACCCAAGTCTTAACTGGACCCAATAATGCATTGGACATGTTTCTAAAGTCTAATCAATGGTAGTTAATATTATGTACTAAGTTTACAAGTCTGAAAATGTGGTGTCTTCTCTGGTGCCAGAGATAATGATCCATGGCCATTTAAACCAGCAGGGTTATCTTTCTTGCACATTATATTTTCATCAACAATTATCAGATGTGTGCAGAACTTTGCAGTAATTTCAATCCAGGACATCCATGTTCTGGGCATCATTAGATACATGATGTGGAATAAAGATGAAATTTAAATAGCTCAACACACCTAATTTAAAAAGTGGGTACTCCAAATTTCAACACTAAATGCCATTTTTAATAACTACTGCAGTCTCAGCCTTTTAACCTGCTAAACAGAATAAGAGCAGATTTATAAATCAAATGTGGTCTCAAACACACCTGATGCAGTTTGTTGATTGTGACATTTGATAGCATGGTAAAAAATATGGCATGGAGTTGTTCCAGTGTTAAGAGATCACTGGCTTTCACAAAAAAGGCAAATGGATGCTGTCACTGGCTGCCACCAGATTACTGAGGAGGAAGGTGGTTAACTAACTCAAGTGATGGCAAAAGACCTATAAAAAAGAATTAGTGTCTAAGGTTCCATTTTGCACACTAAGGGTGCTTTCAGAGATACGTTGTTTGGCCCGGACCTACAGACCAATCTAACAGGTGTGAAAGGTGCCTCAGATCACAGTCTGGGCCAAAGGACCAAAATTTGGTCTAAGAGTTCAAAAGTGTAAAAACCTTTCATTTAAATATAAATTCATTACCACAATCATAACATGCTGCCTTAAGTTAAACCAGTGCATCATCAGTGAACAGTGAGCACAATTTGATATTAAATATTTTATACTTCTAACCATCATGGCTTAGACTCAGTTAACCATTATATTGTTCAGGCTTGCAGCAGTTTTGTCTTCCTAATTGTGGTTGGAGACTGAATGTTGAAATAGAACATAAGGGTATTTGCATAACCCCAGTTTTCTGTAACAGAACTGAAGTATCTCAGCACACTTCCCTCCTTGCATTTCACTTGGGGAAGAGCATGCTTGAGAATGATGGGTTAGGGAGCTGTCGCCATTTATAAAGGG
This sequence comes from Hoplias malabaricus, assembly GCF_029633855.1. Taxonomy (NCBI): domain Eukaryota; kingdom Metazoa; phylum Chordata; class Actinopteri; order Characiformes; family Erythrinidae; genus Hoplias; species Hoplias malabaricus. The sequence goes on from NC_089803.1 coordinate 42,865,237, forward strand.
AAGTGGGCTAGGGGAATAGCTACAGGTGGGCCAAACTGGACCAAGGCACACCCAGTCAGCGATGGCTAACTCCCCACATGAGTTCAAGCATGTGAACACACTAATCCCAACTGTTCCATGCACATTTCTGTGACTTGGATTTAAAGTTGAAGTGTGAGGAGAAGCAAGGGGAATGCTAGTTCCCACAAAGTTTTACCAAAGCCCCACTAGTAAACTTCTGAATCACTGGTCAGTCAACAATGCCAGAAGTGCATTGGTGCTTTTGTTGTCTGTCATGCAGTGTGGGTTTCTTCTTTCGTGGCTTTGCCTATGAGATTTACATTATAATAACCTCACAACTTCTATATAATTAACTATTAAACTGTACAGCTGTCAAAATGTTACTGCTGCAACATTTGAGGTGAAATGGAAATGTTTGATTATGTGTTTGTAGTATAAACAGAAAAGTAGTTTGGTAACACTTAACAATAAGGTTACATTAATTAATGCCATTAAAGTCAATATTATTTTCATTCATTATCTGTACCCGCTTATACAGTTCAGGGTCACAGTGGGTCCAGAGCCTACCTGGAATCATTGGGCGCAAGGCAGGAATACACTCTGGAGGGGGCGCCAGTCCTTCACAGGGCAACACACACACATTAACTCACACCCACAGACACTTTTGAGTCTCCAATCCACCTACCAACGTGTTTTTGGACTGTGGGAGGAAACCAGAGCACCCATTTGGACACAGGGAGAACACACCAACTCCTCACAGTCACCCAGAGCGGGAATCAAACCTACAACCTCCAAGTCCCTGGAGCTCTGTGACACTACCTGCTGCACCACCGTGCCGCCCCGGCAATATTATTTGATAAGATAAATTAAGTAATAACTATTACTAAACAATTAAGTTACAATTAAAAATTTTGTAATGACAAGATATAAAAAATCCACTTTATTTTATGATTTTATTAAATCTGTTTTTTTTTTATTATTAAATTGGTGAACCTTGACTAAGGATTTTGCATGTAAACAACTTCAAACTTTCTAGATTAACTGTGCCTGCACTGCAAATGATGTGAGTGACATACAGACCGGGTGCGGGTGTCAGTCAGCATTAATACCTTCATTTCCTTTTTTGAATTGTGTTGCAGGCAATTATTCCATGATACTGTTTCATTTGCAAAACTGAAAGAAGTTGGTCAGTGAAAACATCAGAAACCTTTGTGCATTTGTCAGATGAAAAAAGGGTTCACAAAAATCAACAAACCACACATTCTTATTTTTAAATTGTATTTTACAAACAGTCCAAGCTTTTCAGGAAATTTGGTTGATATTTAAACTTTCTGAATGTGTAATGGAAACCTGCACCAAAACAATGACAGATCGCCCAAACAAAAGTTAAAAAAATTACAAAATTGCAATATGAAAAAAAAGACAAATTTTACATATAAATAACGTTATGTGTTTTAAAATAGTTATCTGAAAATTCATCAGAGTTGCTAATGGGTGCATCAGGAATAAAAAAAGAAAGTACAGTACATGGACCCTGACTGGTCTTTGGCACAGTATAAATATCTGTAATCCCAGAAGGTCAAATTGGTCAGAGGTCAGGTAGGCCATTGTGCGGTTCAAGGGGTCTTTCTCTGTCCTTCTCTCTCTCCCGATTCAGTGGCGTGCTCAGCTCCTCCAGCTGCTGCTGTTGACTGTTCTCCAGCTCCTCCAGTCTCCTCCTGAGCACTGAGAGCTCCCTCTGGTGCTGCTCCTCCTAGGGTGGAGACAACAGTGTAGGGAAGAATTTAGCATAAAGAGTGCAGAAAATAAGAATTTAATCTGGATTTTTTTAAAAAAAAAAGTTCCTATTCCTTATGACAGAATAAAATGAAATTATAAATTACCTGCAGATTAGAGAAGCTGGACTCAGGTCCTGGGATGAACAGAGAGCTGGGTACAGGTGTGGAGGAGGGATTGATTCCCAGCAACAGTTGCCGGAATTCATTGTGTCTCCTCTGCAGCTCCTTCAGACGCCTGCTCAGCTGAGCTTGTTCTTCAGAGTATGAAGGATTTCTAAAGTACACACACAAAGCATAAAATTAAAAATCATATAAGCTTCCCATTAATAAATATATATCTTGTATTGTACGGTGTTTAAGATTGTACTTCTTTGCCATGCGATTCTCTATTTCCAGTTCTTCTATCTTGGCTTCCAGCAATTGAATCTTATCCTGCAGTTTCTTCTCTTTAGCTTCAGTCATGGTCTTTCTCTACAAAATAATTAAAATGTGTAATAGCATAGTCATTCTACTCACCATATAATATTGACATCTACTTTATTTTATATTTACTCACTCATTCTACTAACCATATAATATTTACAGCCAATGGGAATCGGACATGGGAATGCACTTTACCTTTACCGTATAGCCAAGTGAGACAGGACATTTGGGCAAAAATTAATACGTGCAGAACATAATGAAATTTTGAGAAAAGACTTGATTGCATTTGTAAAAGCATGAATTTTTAAAGTAGTGAGGGAAAGTTTGACTAAGTTTCCTGTAGCAATTCTTTTGAACGGTTAGTTTAAATTAATCTGATGTCCAATTCATTGATTCAGTGCTCAAGCCTAAGTCATTTCATTTTGTGGGTTATAATAAATGTAACTGAGATAAATCACAAATGTATACAATGCCACAGAACAGTTTTTAAATTTTTAATGAATTCAGTCAACTCTTAACATGTACTCTCATACATTACTGCTAACGTTATTGACTGTGCACTAGTTCAGTGTTCTCACTGATTGATGAAGGTGGAGGCTGGGGTAAGAAAATAGATATAATTAGGAAATATAAATTTCCTCCAACATAATCACATATCAGATTGTGTTTTAGAGAAGGAAAAAAGTACCTAAAATTTGATTAAAAATGAAAAAGAAGCAAGTTATTTGTATTTTAAAATATTACGGCACAAAGAATGAAAGAAAACCAACAAATAAATAAAAAGTTGCGTTCTGATTTTTCAGTTTGGCTTCGACGAGCAAAAAAGATCTTTAAAAAAGTGTAAGTGAACAGCTTTTCTCTGGACACAAAACTAATGCACAACAGGAGTTTGGTCCAATTTAAGGGAGAATCTGAAAAGAGACTGACCTTCTTCTGAGCAGCTGATGCCCTCTGCAGGCGCTCCTTTGCTTGAGTATATTTCTCCTGTAGCTCTGCCTCTTTTTCCTGGAGCTTATGTTTCTCCTCCAGCCAATCCACCCGCCTCTCTTCCACAAGCCTTTAACAGAGAGGAGGATAACAGTACTGTGCTTGTATCATAAAACTGTAAAGCAAACTATTCACAGAATAACAAAGTCTACATGAGGTAATTAGCAAGAGTAACTTTTCTTTTAGAGATGCCGATGACGAAGAGTGAAGTTCATGTGAATTACCTCTCTGCCTCTTGCTGGATTCTTTCCATTTGTGAGCGAGCACTCCGTAGCTCTTCTCTCACTCTTTCCAGGTTTTCCCTCAGCCTAGCATTTGACTCCATCAGCTCACTTTCAGAATGAGAAAGTGTGTTGATCTGCAAATGCAGGTCTGTATTTTGCTGAGAAACAAGCAGAAACAGCACCATGTCAAAGTTAGGTTTCAGTAGTCAGACACTGATTTGTTTTTAGCCATTCTATTTTTTTTGGTGTTTATGAATTTGGCACATACTTGTCTCAGCTCAGCATTCTCTGCCTTCTGTTTCTCCAGCTCCTCTAGTTGCATCCCTTGCTGCTGCACCTTAGCTCTGAGACACACAGGACACAATGTCATTACAATGTCAAATAATGTCAAACTTCAGGGGACTATATAACGTTTATTCACATAGTTCATATAAGGATTCTGCACAGGATTGTCCCAAGTATTTGGGTCAAATCAAGCCTGAGATTATTGTCCATTCCAGAGGGATCACAAACCTGTTGGGATGCTGTTAATTATATATAACAGGTCAGTGACATTATCGGGTTTAAAAAGAGCATCTCAGGGAATGACTGTGTAGGCAAACAATTAAATAATTCAAGAATTAAGTGGCTCAAAAAAGCAAAGAACCTGGGTATTTATCATCAAAAGTAATAAAATCACAAAGAAAAGACCAAAAACCATTATAGGCTGGCTGTGATGTTCAGGTCCTCATATGGCACTGCATTAAAAAACGATTCACACGATTCTGTTACTGCATGTGCTCGGAAAAACTTCGTAAAACCACTGTCTATGAACACAGTTTGTTGCTGTTTCCACAAACGCAAGTTAAAACTCACCAATGCGAATCATATATGGGGTCCAGAAACACTGCCTCCTTCTATGGGCCTGGACTCATTTAACATGGACTGAGGCAAAGTGAAAAAGTGTTCTGTAGTACAACAAATCAAACTTGGAAATTATGGCCACCACATCCTACATGTTGAAGAGGAGAGGGACCATCCGGCTTATTATAAAGCACATAGTTAACAAGCCAGAATTCGTGATTGTATGAGGGGGCATTAGTGCCCATGGCATGGGTGACTTGCTCATCAGTAAAGGCACAGTTAATGTAGAACAATACATGCAGGTTTTGGAGCAACATGCTGTCATCCAGACAATATATTTTTCTGGGAAGACCTTGCTCAATACCATGAAACCACTCCATATTCTGTATGAATTACAACAGCACTGCTCCTTGAAATGAACTTCAACAAAAATCTGTTAATGGGGAAAAATTAATTCAGCTCATCTTAGTTATGCATGTGAATGAACAACAAGGCAATGGGTTAAGTTGATTCAGCTTTTAATGTGGTGTAGGACTTTCAAAAGAAAGTATTAGTCAATCAACATACTTACTATAAAGTATGAAGAAGTTACCTGATGTTTTGCAGTTCTTTGCGAGCTGCTTCCTCCCCTAGCTGAGCAGAGTGGACACGGTCCTCCCACTCCTCTTTTAGGGAGTTCCCGGTAGCCTCCTGGAGAGCCCTCTGCTGCTCTAGCTCAGAAAGACGATTCTCCAATTCAAGCCTGATTCGTCCACACACAATCATGAATGTAAAACATAAAATCAATTTAATGAAATGAACGGTAAAGTGCATCATCTGAATACCGGGCAAAAATCATTGCGGCTTGTGGGCATAAGATCTTACTTCTCCTCCTGAATAGCTGTCATTTTCTGTATCTCTTCTTCTCTTGCAGCCTGCACCCTGCGAATCAATTCCCGCTCTTTCTCCAAAAGTAATTCCTTATTTCTGTCCACAGTTGACTTCCACACTTCAACATCAGAGTGTAGAGCTAATGCAGAAAGAAGGAGGAAGTCTTTCTTAAGAATGTATCAGCAGAGAGAGGTTTTGAGAATTTTTTAAGACTTTTTTTGTGTGTTTGGAAAGAAAAAAGGCTGACTATAATAAAGAGATGTAGAAGAGAGATAACAGAAGGCTAAAGTTTACCCTCCACATGAGCTTGGAATGTGTCTCGCTCCCTCTCCACCTCTCCTCTGGCTTTCACACACTCCAACTTCACATTAGCCAACTCCAGCTTATGAGTATGCTTCATCCCTTCAACCTGTTTTAATTTAATGCACTGTGAGTGTCTAAACAAGGGCAAAGAGAAACAAGCCTAGATTTGCCGGACAGCCATTAGCCATATAGCCATTCTCAGGATTTTCTGGCATTTCAAAAACAGGAAATCCCAAAATACATACCCTTGTCATTGGAGAAGCTTTGGTGCTTCATATCAATGTCTTTGCTTACAATAATAACATATAATAAAAAAAAACTGTTAAATTAGTTTATCTTGTCAGTTGCTGACATTATGTGTATGATCATGGAAAGCCTATTATTTTCTGTTCATACAAAGCTACATAACTGAAGTGTTGAGATAACATTAAAGCAACTCATTTACAACAAGATAACATTTAAATTTCTAAAACCAAGCACCTTAACATTTACCAAGTAATCTACACTTGATAAAGGAACAGGGCATCGCTGGAACTAGATATTTATTGGATGAACTAACAACAGACGGTGTAGTGAAGCCACCTTAAGTTCTCTCTGTGAAATACGGCTGACTTAACTGTTCCGACTCGCGCATTTCAACATTGGGTGTCAGTCAGAATAAATGCCTCTTCTATGCCAAAATATATTTATAAATCCTGAGATGAAAACGTGGTCAATATTACAGGATTCACAACGAATGTCGATTTTTATTTATTTATTATACTTTTTTTTTTTTTTTATGTTATATGTTTTTATATGTTTTTTCTGTAAAAACCCACCTGACTAACAAGAGTGTTGATTTCTCTTTCGGCCTTGTGCAGTTTGCTCGTGATCAGAGTGTTCTGCTCCTGTGTCGAATGCAGCTCTTTCTCCACTCGTTCCAACTGCAAGCGCACAGACTGCTTCTCTGACTACAACATAAACATATACTACAATGAGTTTTATCAACAACAATCATTTATTTTATTTATTTCTTAAATTTTTGGGAGTAAAATGACTGCCTGCAAAACAGACAATGACAATCACCTGTAACAAATTCAAATGATGACACAGAATTTTGTCAATTTAGTCCGTTTTTGATTTCAGTTTAACTTATCAAGATAAAATATATTTAATATTCCAGACATGAAACATTTTAAAGATGATTAACCATGTAAGACTTTTTTAAAACAATTCATTAAATGATAAACAGAATAATTTAATTTCAACTGACAATTCACCTGCTAATTATAAGCAATTACAAGTTAATCAGACTTTATATGAGGTCACCATTCTAGAGAGCTTTCTGTGCATCATTCTAGAAACATTTTACAAAGCACTTTTCAATGTAAAATGCTAGCAAATTACAATCAGTTTACACTGATGTTTTTTATAATAAAAAAATTGATTACAAACTTTGCGTATATGTTCTATAAATAGAACCCATCTTGCCACTCACCTCCAGGGATTTGACTGCTGCCTGGGATTCTGCGAGCTGCCGAATCTGGATTCGTTGCACATTTTCAGCCTGAGCTCCTGAGCTGTCCCTCTCTGCGCGAAGCTCAGACACCTCAGCCTCCAGGCCACGGATTCTCTGGTGCAACTGAGCTTTTTCCCTCAGCAGAGCTTCTACACGCTTCCCATCTCTCACAGGGTCACTGACCTGCAGCTGTGCACTCAGCTCCTCTTTATCCCTCTCTAGACGTGCCAGCTGAATATTGGGAAAAAAAATATTCAGACACAGGTACACTGGGACTACCCCAAGCATCATCAAGGTATAACCATAATTTCATAGAGCCTCTTGCAGCAATTTGAACACGTAATGCTTATTGTTTTTAAATAAATTTACCCTTTCGCAAAATAAAAAACTTTACTGCAAAATTCTAGTTATTTGCTAAGTTTAACATTAGGACAAAAAAATAAAATATGAAGCATGCTTTAACTGTTTACAAGACATTTATATCCATTTACAAAAATAAAAACAACACTTTACCAGCAGAACATAAATAATTAAATAACATTTGGGAAACATTTGTGAGAAATATAATACTATATGTAGCACAGTATACACAAAGCAAGTACAGTTACAAACATACATCAGCACTGTAACGCATCCTCCTCTCCTCCAGGACACGCTCATGTTCCTCTCGCTGGTGATCAAACTCTGATTTGAGGAAGGTGAAGTCATAACGCAGCTTATTGTATTCAGACCTATACTTCTCTGCTTCCTGTAAAAAAAAAAACAACATCTTAATAAAACTATGTTCCAAAATTAGTATTAAAATTAATACAAAATACCCCTCACACGTATTTAAATGCAGACACAATGTTTGCATGCCATCAAACATCATACTTTTTAAATAAAAGTAAAAGCAGATAATCAAATTAAAAAAAAAAGATATATTATTTTTTTGATCAAATTTTATAGAAACAGACTGACATTTTTTACAAACCATTAACATCTTCAGTAACAACAAACCAGGATCTTCATGTGTTTAAATCATTTTGGATGTACAACAGGAACAACATATCACCACTTCTAATACCAAACTATTTTCACTCAAATTTAGATCCTTAAACATGCTTAAATTATGAATATTAGAGAGTGAGAGAGACAGAGAAAGATAGATATATGTATGGTTATCCACAGTAAATATGTAAGAAATTAACTCCAGGCAACAAAGGTCCATTTTTCCAAAATTCTTCATTCTTGGGACTAAACAAAAGGTGGGCAGAAAGTGTCTTTTGAGGCATGTGTGCTTGTGAACAATTTATTTGACTTTGGATATCCAAAGTCACATAATAACACATATTAGTTCCACATATATTACTTTCGATCTTAAACAGCAGTAACAGTAGCCTATTTTTTACAGAAGAGTTTAAAATTATGAAGTCATAATGACGAAGATGCTGTAATGCAAGCATCTTGAAATGATCTTACATCTTCTAGTTTACTGAACCGTTCTCTGATAGGAGCTTCCATCTCCTGCTGGACCTGGGCTTTCAAGAGCTCCATCCGCTGAGGGGTCATAACCTACAATACACAGATGCATAAACAATATAAATATAATAAAAAATAAAAATAAAAAAAAAACATATAATAAAAAAAAAGGAAATTAAGAGAAACTAGGCAAGCCTAGTTTTCCCAGTCTGCCATTTGCCTTATAGCAATTGTTACAAAGTGTTTCTGGCATTTCAAAAAAGGAACGCCCAAAATACACACCCTTGTCATTAGTAGGTCTAGAGAAGCTTTGGTGCTTCAAGTCAATGTCTTTGTTTACATGTATTTTTTATTATGTCATTGTGTTATACAGAAAATATGGAGGGCAGGACTAATAAATGCAGAACTGAAAAAAGGTGCGCAAATTTTGTTCATAATATATAACACCGGCATCAGTGTTTTTCTTGTTTATTTTATTCATTAATAAATACTAGATGATCTACCACAAAGAACAAAGAAGATCAAGAAGATTAAGGGGTTTTATAAAGTTTTATAAACACACTAATGTCACAAAATGTCTCCCCACCACTTCCCTTTACGATACTTCAGGCAAATACACACACACATGAAATAAGACAAATTCAGCAGTTATATGTAAATATTGCCAAAGTCTGAGCCGTCCTGCTGACCTTGTGAACAAATCAACGCCGAGCCAATGCTCTGGCCAACACAGTCCCAGAAGGACACACAAACAGAGCATGTTCATGTCTTATTTCCTGTTATTCAGCCATGGCTTGTACTAAAGAACCTACTGTTCTATGGTTCCAGCTGGGAAAAAAATTTCTGCTTTAAGTCAACAAACCAGTTTAAGTCAGTGGAAAAACAACAAACGATTCCAAATTTAGTTCACGAACTGGAATGTGAAATATGGCTGAACTAACAATAGAAGGTGTAGTAGTTGTCTCTGTGAGATATGGTTGAACTAACAGTTCCTACTCATGCATGTGCATTTCAACATTAGGAGTCAGTTAGTCAGTCAGTCAGTCAGTCAGTCAGTCAGTAAGCAAAAACGACTAGGCCGACCTGATGGGCAGTCTGGCCAAAAAAAAAAAAAAAAAAAAACAACTAGGAAGCTAGTATTCTGGTCGTATTAGTGTCTGGTTACTGGTGCTCTCTGAGGGAAAATTAAAAACAATGATGTACAAAATATACATTGATAACCTCCACATGCACCAACTGTATGCACCAGTAAAATAGTCCAGTCTCCAGTCTCTGGAGAGGTTTTATGTTTATATTGTACAGTCACAAAATAATAAATAAATAATAATAATAATACTGTTATTTACGTACATATTTAACATAAAACATGAATTATATATTTCATAATATGTATTTTACAAAGTTTAATTATGAGTAAGCTTTAAATGTACATATTATATAATTTATAATAGAAATCTTGTTGTCACATTCTATGCCCTGTTGAAGCCTATGAAACCTTATCTCCCTATAGCACAGGTGTGTCTAACTCCCTCTAGAGACTGGAGTTTAACCTCTTCTAACACTCTCAGATCAGCTCATTAACCTCTTTGTTAGCTTGAATGAGGTGTGCTAAATGATGTAGAAATTGTTAAATGAACCTCTACAGTGATGTGGCACTCCACAACTAGAGTCTAACATTCCTATTTTATGTTGTCTTCCAATGTCCTCTGCAATTCTGGAAAATATGAAACTTGACTCAGAAACAGGAATAGAAATGGTAACTTAAGGTGGAATATGTCAAGTTTGAAACTGAATTATTCAACGTAAATAATGCAAGCCAAAACGGCAGCCTCAACCATGAATAAAATAGGCTTCCCTCACGTTATTTTTAAAAAATTAGTTGTTTTCTCTTATGAAATATAGTAGATATTAATGCAGACCTTCTTAAGATTCTTATCAAATTCCATGGTTTCTATCTGCTTGCTGACATCAGTTTCCCTGAGTAAAAAAAGACTACAACTAAATTCAGTGACAACAGGGAGGTTTCTCCACAACCTTGAAGAAAATATCCTAAGTTGTCTAACAGCAGCGAGTAAAATATAGGTGAATATAGATGCACAAGTCAATCATTCATTCATTCATTCATTGTCTGTAACCACTTATCCAGTTCAGGGTTGCGGTGGGTCCAGAGCCTACCTGGAATCATTTGGCACAAGGCAGGAACACACCCTGGAGGAGGCTAGATGCATAATTCTTTCCGTTAAACATTTTCAGTACCTGTAATTTGAGCTCCTCAAGCTCACGGGTCTTATCCAGCAGTTCTCCTCTCAGCTCTGCCAGCAGCAGCTGCAGCTTCTCCTGACCAGCCTGCTTCTCACTCAGCATCCTTTTCAACTCTGACTGCACCCGGGTGTATTCGCCCTGCAGCCTACACACACAATCTTAGGGTAAACCCAATATATCTTGTGGTTTACCTTAACATGGAATTTCATTTAAAAAACCCTCTTGGCAAACAAAGACTCTTGTGGCAAATATTCCCAGGCATCATGCAAAATTATAAAACTATCTTGAAGTATTATGATGCTATATTTAATATCAGGTTAGAAAACTCTGAAGAAACAACCACCCTATAGACAGAAAGCCTAAATTATCTGCATCACAGTAGAACAATAGTATTGTACCTTGTGTGTTCAGCCTTCAGGGTCTGGTAGTTGGTTTTGTGATTCTCGCAGCGCATCCTCTCATCAATGAGCATCTTCTGCAGCTCCATGTCAGAGCTGCTGAGTCCTACAGGCCCCCCAAGCAAGGTAGGCACTCTCAAACTCCCACCAGCTTCCAGGTTGGGAAACATGGCAGAGGAAGATGGGCCTGCTGCAGGAACACTCATTTGGTTTGCGAGGAAGTGAAAATGAGTGAAAGTAACCAAGTAGAGTAGATTTTATATGTTCATCTCAACCAGTGGAACCCATTTGTGACCTCGACAAAGGAAGAGTCCAATCATGCAACACTTGCTCTCTTTAGCCACTTTAGACAAGAATGAATTTGCAAAAGATTATTGCCGGTTTTAAGAGAACACCCTCATTGAAGAGAATGATGCCGATACTAAGAGAAAAATCAGAGAAGAATGAAGCTCCTAATCAAGGCAAGTTGAGTATAGAAGCTCCTGTTACCAAGGCAGTAAGAGTCCCAAGTGGCTCTCAAGTGATTTCCCTCTCAGCCACTCAGCTTGCACAGTCACTCTCAAGTGATTTCTCTTCATTTTCTGTTGTGGAAACGTAACATCAGCCAAGCACCAAAGGGCAAACAAGGAGGGGTCCCATGTTGTGCAGGCAACTGAAACAAGACAGCTGGCAATAAGCCAAGACATAAGCAACTTATTATTTTTCAAGGTTGTATTTTAATGATAGTTCAGAATATGAAAAAAAAATCTAGATTTTTAAATGCATCACAGTGCTGTCCAGTGAAAGAGTTAGAACTGATTTCCAAAATAAATGATCAATTAATTAACAACTAGTCAATCAACAAAAAACCTTTGAGCGTAACAATATTATTTGGTTTAAAAATAACATAGATATATAATAGAATTCAGAAGAAAACAGAAATACATAACATCACAATGCTTTATAAATCTACATGTGGACAGTGTTTGTGTGTTACCTTTTAAGGTTCCATAGCAGGGGTTCTTCAGATCCATACTTTTACTTTTAGATTAAATATTTCAAAAGCACCCAACATTTTTGGTGACAAATATACACTATGTTCTGCATATGACATGCAGCACAATTTTACAACAGAGTGGCCATCAATTAAACTCCTAATCCCTGTTCATCAAAATAACGTATTTAGAAGCTGTTTCCCATGGAAAAAAAATCCCTTAAGTGTTGTTTAGATGTAGTTACACATTCATTCAATATGCACATATCTATGAATATTCAATCTGCCCCCATCTCTATCTCCACTTAACCCGCCGCCCTGCAAGCTGACTGTATACGTTATTTAGGGATGAGGTGTTAAAAACCATGGCTGTCTGAAACTGCCCAATTGAGACCGTCCTTGTAAAACTGCATTTTTCAAAGCAGAAATGCTCAGCTGTGGTAAGCTCACTGTTTACTTCAATCATGATACATCTTAAAACATATGTAGTATAAAAAAACACAATAATCAAAAGGACATGGTAACAATTTAAGAAACCTGATTTTAACAGGAGGGGGTCTTTAATTGGCCATCTCTACTTGTTACAGGAGAAAGATTGCACTGTAAAACAATCGAGAGACACCGAGGACCGTTTCAGAATCGCATTTAGAGGAATAAGTCTAATGAAGAAGCTTCCTCCTCTGACTCTGCTCTCTGAGACACACTGAAGAGCAGTGTTTACTACACGTTGCTACACAAAACAAAAAACTGTAGCACCTTTACCAAATCCTTCAAAGAAGAAGGCAATCTAATGCCACTTCTCAAACAAGTTCCGACAGAGACCTGTGCTGTGTTTGAACGCGGCGCCTTTAGCTTGACCTTTACACTGAATCAGGTTCACTGAGCTCTCTTTACTTCAGCCACAAACTGGCAACTTTTAGTGACTTTGCTTAGCTCTGGTGTTAAAAAAAAACTGTAATAATATGAACTCGGGCAAAGTGCGAGGGTGTTAAAGAAGTGTCTCACATTGTTAAAGTAGAGCTAAATTAGTTGCAGCCGTAAATATGAGCTACGTTATCATTACCTCCAGAACTGTTTCACTTAGCAACACAGTGTCGTCCACATCTTCAACACGACCCACAGATGGCACTTCAAAATAAAAGTCCACAAATCTGACTATCAAATGGTTCCTTACTTCCTTACTCCGCTACCCATGTTGACTGGGTCATGACATATCGGCCGCTACAACATTGAATGTCTGACATAAAGCCATGTATAATCCTTCCATGAGCTGCACAACTTCCTGTTTATTATTTAAAAGTAGAAGCCACCGCTATGTGCCATTTGCAGGGAGTAAACAGGCACATAGTTAAAATATTTGAACAGCAGGGGTAGTAATCTATTACTGGTTACCCACTACTTAACTAAAATTGTAATGGGATTACTTTACTCATCACATCCTGGAAAATGACATCTCAAACATCATTACTTTTAAGTTACATTCTAAATCAAACACACTTGAATAAGATCAATGAACAAATCTGGAAAGTACAAAAATGATAGACAATAGTTATTTCCATATTTTATTTAGGAGCATATAGCAGTAGCAGCAACAACATTAAACATGCATAAAGTACTGTCACTATGTTTGATGTTACTGTTTTCTCGGAAAAAGCCTATTGCTTATGTATTTAAGTAATATAAAATAGTCAAATAAAACTTAAGTGGTAAAAAAATAATAAATTAAACAAAAAACAAAACATATAATTAGTATTACAACTGAATGAATTATAAAAAACAAATTCATAAATTAAAAGTTACGGAATTTTCAAGGGGTTATTTTTAAACATGCATCTGCCTAAATCTATGCCCTGGGGGGGAACAACCCCTCAGAATCAATTTCTGAAGAATTATATTTGGTTTTACTCACACACACACACACACACACACACACACACACACAGCTACGCTCGTTACATTCACAGTCACAAGACACACTATGCGGGCGTTAGTGTACGCAGAAATGACACAGAAAAGCACTTATCAAATGTTAATGTTATTCAAATTATATTTTATATAAAAATATGAGAAACGGAAGGAACGTAGTCTTTATTTGGATAGTAATTGTAAGACCCGCTATCCATTCATAACTGCCTCCCAGAGTAACGGCGTAAGAATATGTTTTTAAAACCCTTTTAACTACGATAAATGTTTGCCATATTCCAGTAATTTAACACCAGATGGTGCCGTCGTGCCGTGTGACATACAAAGCCAGTATTCAAAGGGAAATTCATTCAACGGTGTATTCAGACCCAGATATTCAATTTTGCACAGTGTCTCCATAGAAAATAATGAATTTAAATTAAATTGACACTTTTGCAGTATGTGCACATAAACTGAAGGTCACCTTGCATAATATACAGGTGTTGTTCATAAAATTAGAATACCATGAAAATGTTGATTTATTTCAGTAATTCCATTCAGAAAATGAAACTTGTATATTATACTCATTCATTACACACAGACTGATATGTTTCAAGTGTTTGTTTCTATTAATGTGATGATTATAACTGACAACTAATGAAAACCCCAATTTCAATATCTCAGAAAATTAGAATATTACTTAAGACCAATACAAAAAAAAAGATTTTTAGAAATGCTGGCCAACTGAAAAGTATGAACATCAAAAGTATGAGCATGTACAGCACTCAATACTTAGTTGGGGCTCCTTTTGCCTGAATTACTGCAGCAACGCGGCATGGAGTCGATCAGTCTGTGGCACTATTCAGGTGTTGTGAGAGCCCAGGTTGATCTGACAGTGGCCTTCAGCTCTTCTGCATTGTTGGGTCTGGCGTACTGCATATTCCTCTTCACAATAATCTATGGGGTTAAGGTCAGGTGAGTTTGCTGGCCAATTAAGAACAGTGATACCATGGTCCTTAAACCAGGTACTGGTAGCTTTGGTATTGTGTGCAGGTGCCAAGTCCTGTTGGAGAATGAAATCTGCATTTCCATAAAGTTGGTCAGCAGCAGGAAGCATGAAGTGCTCTAAAACATCTTGGTAGACGGCTGTGTTGACCTTGGACCTCAGAAAACACAGTGGACCAACACTAGCAGATGACATGGCACCCCAAACCAACACTGACTGTGGAAACTTTACACTGGACCTCAAGCAACGTGGATTCTGTGCCTCTCCTCTTTTCCTCCAGACTCTGGGATCTTGATTTCCAAAGGAAATGCAAAATTTACTTTCATCAGAGAAAATAACTTTGGACCACTCAGCAGCAGTCCAGTTCTTTGTGGAAGCAAGACGCTTTTGATATTGTTCAAGAGTGGCTTGACACAAGGAATGCGACAGCTGAAACCCATGTCTTGCATACGTCTGTGTGTGGTGGTTCTTGAAGCACTGACCCCACATTTGAATGGGTTTTGTTTCACAGTCCTCTCCAGGGTGTGGTTATCCCTATTGCTTGTACACTTTTTTCTACCACATCTTTTCCTTCCATTCATCTCTCTATTAATGTGCTTGGACACAGAGCTCTGTGAACAGCCAGCTTCTTTAGCAATGACCTTTTGTGTCTTGCCCTGCTTGTGTAAGGTGTCAATGTTCGTCTTTTGGACAACTGTCAAGTCAGCAGTCTTCCCCATGATTGTGTAGCCTACAGAACTAGACTGAGAGACCATTTAAAGGCCTTTGCAGTGTTTTGAGTTAATTAGCTGATTAGAGTGTGGCACCAGGTGTCTTCAATATTGAACCTTTTCACAATATTCTAATTTTCTGAGATACTGAATTTGGGGTTTTCATTAGTTGTCAGTTATAATCATCAAATTAAAAGAAATAAACACTTGAAATATATCAGTCTGTGTGTAATGAATGATATTCTAATTTTATGACCAGCACCTATAGTTAAAGCCCCACTTAATGGCAACACAGAAGATTCTGGAAAAATGGTTCTCTCTGGTTTGTTTATGTTAGCATGTTATGTGTGTTTAAAATGAGAGGGAAAAAAATCTTTTGTACATGGTTTAAGTTTAAGTTGTTATCCACTGCCTTTTCTCTGATGATGATAGAAGAGAGAGATTTTTCTCTGGGTGCTTTGTGTTCCCTCCAATGATACAAACACATGTTGGTAAGTTGACTGAATGGGTGAGTTTGTGGTGTCCAATGACTGACTGGTGCCCTGTCCTGGGTTGTAGTATTCCTGCTTTGTGCCCAAAGATTCTGGACTCCAGACTCACTGTCACCCTGATCAGGATATAGCAAAATAAATGAATCAGTACCATACTTTATTAATGCTTGTGGCTGAATGTAACCCTGTCCTCACAGAAATGCCCCAACATGTAGTGTAAACCCTTCTCAGAAGAGCAGAATTAAATAAATAATATTTGGTTTTACCCAATAAACTATCATTTATTAATTAATGAACTGGACACTGAATTAATCACAGCGTCATGTCAATCCATGAGGAGTTTAAGATGTTATTCAATTTGCATTCTTAATGCGTGGGGTTGCTTCAGGTGCTCCAGTTTTCTACCACAATCCAAAAACAAATTCTGGTAGATTAGCTGCCTATTATGAAATTGCCTACAGGTGTGTGTGTGTGTGTGTATGTGTGTTGGTGTGTTAGTGGATGATGGCTTGCACCCAATGATTTCAGGCAGGCTCTGACCCCACCAAGACCCTAAACAGGATGAAGTAGTTAAGGAAGCTGAATACATTAATTAGAAGGAAATTAAAAGACATCAGTACCCTTTGTGTAGTGTTGATAAAGCTAAATTGTGATGCATATTAAGGAACTAAAGCTTTCTGTGAGTTTATGTTTGCAATAGAATTTATATTAGATCACAAAAGAAGATTTAATGGAGCTCAGTCACCACAGTCCCCTCTGAACCATTTAGTAGTTACACCACTCACCTAGACACTTATAAACTACACTGAAGTGAAAAGACTTTGCCTGGTTTCCAGTTGTTCTTATATGGATATTTTTAAAGCTTTTGGGTGAGTGTCTATAAATAATTTAATTGTAGCTCTTGGCAAACAAATCTTTGGCATTTATGCCCCCTGAAACTGAACTGTATGATGCTTATTTTGGCCACAAATTTGAATACCCATGTTTGTATTTCAGCAAAGTTATGTTAGTATATGTGTTTATGTAGTTAGATGTGTTTTTGTTTGATTTTCTGTGTGTTTTTAAAAGAAGGAATATAAGAAATTTCTGGACTTCCTGTGCTTTTGGGACTAATCTGGAATGTTTCATAGTTTATATCACCTTCCTGGGATATACAGCTCCAACAGGCTATCAATATCATCCAAGTCTAATATATTTCATGCTTCATTCTGTGTGCATTGTGTTAAAGCAATATCTGATGAACTGAATAGCCCTGGGCTCTTATGTGCTTATGGAACCTTCCTTTAGAAAAGCTTTTCCTGTATTTAATCAATCAGCCTCCCTCGGTCTAATAAGTCTGTGGAAATTTTTACTGTGTTTCCAGTCTTTGTTCTACAATGGGTGCTCTGTAGCCAAAACAAAGCTAATTTGATTGGGATAGCCTAATTTTATTGTGAAAGCTGCACAAGAGCTGCCTGATTTGGGTTTTAATTAATGCAACTAATTGAACTGTTTCCGTTTAATTGCTTAGCATCAGTAAAAAAATAAAAATAAAAATGAAAGACTATGAAGACAAAACATCTAATGTCTGATCCAAAGAAGAGACAGAGAAGACAAAATGGTTACATTTTCATACACAGAGCAACACTAACTAACTTGATATTCTTTATAACCATGTCTTTTTCAATAAGCACTAAAAAGGAAATAATTTGAAGCACCATGGTTTTCACAAGAAAAAAATCTGATGGACCGAAAGACAGAATACAGACCAGGATCACAAGGCTTTTAGGGGCGCATGGTCCTATAAGCATTGACTAAGTGAGCTTTCAGCTAAACAAGCACCTGTTTAGCATCTGTTTCAGTTCAGTTCAGGCTGGAGCTAACCCGCTGGCTTGGCTAACCCACCCCCAACCCCTCAACCAGCTCCACCCATCCACATATGTTGACGATATGGTAGTAGTCCACAAGCCCCCTCACAAATAAGCTGTCCCTCCGGATATTACCCTTTCTTGTTGCAAACCAAGATCAAAAGGCATTTTCCACAACATATATGAACAAATGTGTGTGCAATTATGGCAAAAGCCAGCAGGACTGAATGTGTTAATGGATAATTACTCAAGGCACCTGGACTTCAAGTCTTTAATAGTATGCTTTGAATTTACTATCTTGTGGCTTGCTTCTATCCATGGGTTGAAATCACATGATATTTATTTATTAATTTTTGGTGTGGCCACTGTATTTAGGACCATGCACAACACCAATGTAAATGGATGGGAAAGATGGATACATTTCTCACATACAGCTCTCTTGCCTGTTCCGGAGAGAGTGTTACAACACAAAGAAGCAAAAACGACCACCGCCTCTTTGCGTCACGGGGCATAAAGGAGTCCACAGTGTAGCAAAACGCGGAGAAAAAGAGGATCAAATGGAAGTTTGTTAGCACATCAGATTCAAATGCATTTCTCTGCTCTTCTGTGCAAATATGATTTTTTTTTTTTTTGTAAACATTAAAGATCATGTTTTCTTGTCAAATTAGTGCCTAATTATGGTCCGTTTTATTAGTTTTATCATCTGTGTTGTGCACGATGTAGAGAGTGGTGGAACTACTTTGGGACAAGGCCTGAGCTCCTTTTCCGTCTTAATTTTAAGGTGTAAATGAGGACTAAAAGTGTTGACAGAAACAATAAACAATTTAAATGTCACAGTTTTTATGCGAGATGTGTAGCAGGTCCCAATATGGCAGCTGTGATGGCATCTGCAACCCATGGATACAGTATCATTCAGTGGTAATGTTGCTAAGTTGGTGCCATTATCAGACTCAGGTGAGTCAGTCAGCATTATTAAACATCATTATTCAGAATTTCGAAATAGGTAATGTATTTAGTTATCTACCAAAAAGTGGGTAAAAACATCCTAATACTTTACCAACTGAAACTGAAAAGTTCTGAAAAAAAAGAAATTTTATTAATAATTTTTACAGAACTCTTGATCAGAAACTCAAAGGAACAAATACATTACAATGTTTTACAGAGGAACTAAAGCAGGGGTGTCCAATTTTCCTATATTGGAGGGTCAGAGTACAGCACTGTTTGATGACTTTCAGGCTCAGTCACCCCGTTAAAGCTAGGAACTAATTCCAAAAATAATTTTGAGCAGGAAATATCAGCAAACTGTGCAGCATCAGGTGTTTGGATAGCGTAGTGACCTGCACTTGCAAGATCAAAAGGTTTAATTTCCCCATCCAGGCAGGAATGCTACTGCTGTAACAATACAATTGTAAGTTGTGATGCTAAATACATAAATGGATATGTGTTAGGTACTCAGAGACTAGAGCTGGACCCTTCTGCTGCACAAGGTTTTTCTTTCTGAAATGACGCAGATGGAATCAGATTTGTTCTATGGAAAAAGTTAAAAGTTTTTGAGGAAAGAGCAGAAATCCCCCTAGTAGAGTTCTGTCTTTAACTCAGACGAATAATCTCAAATTTCTTGGGCTGCCTGTTTCGCAGAGGGCTGGGCAGCAGGTTGGGCTCTTCGTCTGTTTCTGCGATAAGCTCCTGTGCAGTGGAGTCCATACCCGTCTGCTGGCCCAGCTGCATGTCTTTGGGACACTCGGCATTGTAGGTTTTGACATAGCTCTCCACAGGCCAGTCCTGGAACTCCTCGGGCTCACTGCACACTAGGCCTGTGTGGACAACAGCTGGGTGGAGCTTCAACCAGTATATAAGGTAGTGGATGTTGTAGTCACAGACCCAGGGGTTGTCCCCCAGAGATAGCGTCCGGAGGTAGTACAGGTCTTCAAGGATGCCATAGTTGAAGTTGTGCATGCTGTTGTTGGAGAGGTCCAGCTCTTGAAGGTGCAATAGGCCTGCAAATGCAGCTGTGGAAAATGGAAACAAAGAAAATTTGAGCAGATTCCAGTCCAGTGGATCTGTGGTTAATTAACTGTCAATCTAATTCATGAATGTTTCTGACTTTATGCTATGTTTAGTTAAATATATTTTCACCACATTCAAAACTCTAAGCTGGAGCTTAAAAAGAAAATACATTTTTAGTTGTTTTCTTTGTCCCCATTTCTGTATTCATAAGTGTCTGATAGGGCTGGGCAATAATTCTATTCTATTTCAATATATATTATTTCAATGACAGTGATATAATTGTTAAATATATGTTCAATATTGTAATATACATTATTTACAGCATTGATCTTTGACAGATGTTTATTACAGGACAATTCGGTCAGTTCATTGCACTCATTTTTGTTTGATGTTGATGTCATGTTCCTTCATTGTTCTTGGCAGTTTTTCCAGTTGCTTTTATATTGTTCATGTCCATATTGGAATTATATTTTAGTTAACTAAATTTTGGTCATATCATCCAGCTGTAAATGACACAGTAAACCACGAAACCAATAGAAGGCTCCTGTTATAGCTGCATATATTCCATATGACCCAGAGATTGTGGGAATTCAGTTCAGTGTTCAGCTGGGCATGCACCGCTTATATCGTCTCCACAGAAAATCAGAATCAAAAGAGATGTTCTGGGGCAGTTGCACACAAGTTTATGGCCACCCTGCTCAAAGCCAGGTGTCGCTTAGAAGGGAATAAGAGAAGCTCTATCCAGTAACTTTCTGA